>NC_092623.1:4366250-4990000 GCF_047663525.1 Anas platyrhynchos | reverse complement strand
GTTGCTAGGAGCAGCCAGCTGCTACCTTACAGGGCTACTGTGCCATGGTCCTGTGGGATGACAAATGGAACTAGAATTAGGAGCAGCGGTCAACGCTCACCACCAGAGAGGGTCTTTTGTTTTGGAGTCCTCCGCCTCCTCCTCCTCCACCTCCTTCTCCTCCTCCACCTTCTACTCCTTCTCTTTTGTTTTTTTGTTTTTTTTTTTTTTGGCGGCCTCCTCCTCCACCACCTTCTTCTCCTCCTCCACTTTTTTTTTTTTTTCTTTTTTGCCACCACCTCCTCCTCTAGTATTCTACTATTTCTCCACCACCTTCTTCTCCTCTTCCACCTCCATCGTGTCCCTCTGCCTATCCCTTGCTCACCTCCTCTTTTGTCACCACTCCTACTCATGCCGCCACCTCCTCAATCTTCTCCGCCACCTCCTCAATCTTCTCCGCCACCTCCTCCTCCGCCACCTCCTCCTCCGCCACCTCCTCCACTGCCCCCTTCCTCTCTTACTCCCCCTTTTCCACCTATGCCTCTTCCTCATCCTCCTCCTTTTCTGTTTCCACCTTCTCCCATCTCCCCTCTCCAACACTCTGGCTCCCACTGCTCCCCTTGGCCCATTTATAGGGAGGAGCAGCCACATCCCCGATTGATGACAAGCCATTTGCATAATAGCTAACAATCGCTACCCAGGCAACAAGCAACGCATCACAGAGCGTCATCAAGATGATAGGAGCCGCCAGCTGCTACCTTACAGGGTCACAGTGCCATGGTCCTGTGGGGTGACAAATGGAACTAGAATTAGAAGCGGTGGGCAGCGCTCACAGCCATAGCCTCCCAGAGAAGCCGCCTTGGCACACCTGGTTCCTGGCAACTCCTCCTGCCATTTCTGGGCTCACGATCATTGCTACCAGCATGCCTTAGCAAGGAGCATGCAGAGGAAGTTGGCCAGGAAGCTTCTGCCGAGGTGGAGGAGGCTGTGGAGGAGGAATAGTCAGTGGGGCTGGAGAAGGAGAAGGAGGAAGAGGCAGTGGAGGTGGAGGAGGTGTTGGAGGTGCAAGAGGCAGGGAAGGAGGAGAAGGAGGAGGAAAATGAGAAATAGGTTTAGCAGGCGGGGGGCGAGGAGGACGCGGTAGACAAGGAGGAGGCAGTGGACAAGAAAAAGGCCGTGAACGATGAGGAGGAAGTGGAGGAGGAGGACGTGGTGGAGGTATCATAGAATCATTATTGTTGGAGGAGACCTTCACATTTTTCCGGTCTAGTCATCACTGTACTACCAATGTCACCCAATAAACCATGTTCCTATGCACCAGCTCCAACCTTTCCTTGAACACCCTGCTCCTCTGGGGCCTCCTCCACAGGTCGCAGCCTCCTCTAGGGCAGATCCACCTGTTCCAACGTGGGCTCCTCCACGGGGGGGCTGCAGCGTGGGGATCTGCTCCACGGGGGACCCATGGGCTGCAGGGGGACAGCCTGCTCCACCAGGGGCCTCTCCCTGCACAGCCCGCAGGGGAACTGCTGCTGTGAGCCTGGAGCACCTCCTGCTTCCTGCTGCATGGCCCTTGGGGGCTGCACAGAGCTTTCCCACTCCTCCCTGAGCCAGACACTGCTGGGCAGCAGCTTTTGTTCCCTTTCTTAGATGGGCTCTCCCCCAGGCGCAAACATCATCCTTTTGCTCTGCGTTCTGGGCAGCAGCGGGTGGGTCCCTCCTGGAAGGAGCCTCCTGGAAGCGGCCCTGAGCTCCCATGGGGCAGCTGCTGCATTCTCCTCACAGAGGACACCCCTGCAGCCCCCCGCTCCCACAGCCTGGCCACGCAAACCCAAGCCAAGACACTGAGCGAGCCTCCCTGATTGCCAGCCAGCAGCTGGCTCAGCCTGGGACCCCAGGCCAGTGCCCACAAGACTCTCCTGGGCCTTCCAAAGCAAGCCTTGTGGGGATGGAGCACCCACAAAGAACGGACTCACACAACAGGACTCCTTGCCAACACCGCCTCACAGACACCTGGGCCTTGAGCGGGTAGCTCCCCTTGAGCGAGCTCATTTCCTTCCCAGGAGCTGAAATGTGCCGTTTCGGGGGCATTTGGGGGCTACAGCGTGCTGCTAAGAGGGATGTTGGAGCTCCTGCAGGGCAGTGCTTCCACTAAGGCAAGGCCTTTTCTGCATCTTCTACTGCCCTGCAAGCGAGGATGCTTGGGGCACACAAGAAGCTGGCAGGGGACACAGCTGCAGGGATTGCAGGGATTCCTAAAGTCATAGCCAAATCCAAGAAAGAGAGGAGGACGTGATGCTTTTGATAGAAAGGAGCTGGGTTTTGGGGCAAAATCCGTCCCTTTTTCTATCCCGGAGACACCCAAGGGCGTAGGACAGCAGCACTGCAGGGCAGCAAGAGATGCTGTGCATTTCTCTCGTCGCCCTGAGACAGCCACTGGGTGACGATGGTGCCAAGCGTCTTGAAAGAGACCTTGCTTTCTCAGGCCCAGGTGTCCAGCTGCACACCAAGGCCGTCCCTGGCTTCCAGGCGCAGTTGCCAGGCCCAAGGCCGAGCTCCTCTGCGAACCCCCAGCCCAGCAGACCTTGCTCCTGGCGTTGTGGAGCAGCCATTTCACGGGAGCCTTTTCTCCTGGCAGTCAGCTTAGCGCCATAAGCTCTGCCAGCGGGACGCCTGAGAGCCGTGGGAGCTCAGCAGAGAGTCACTGTCAGCCTTGGAGCTCACAAAGGTGGGTGGCCACAAGTGCCCTGAGTGTCCAGCTCGCATTGAGGACTGCTGCTGGCACTCGAGGCGTGGAGGTCGGCATGGTGCAATGGGAGACGCCACTGTCCTGCTGGTGGGACAAGAGACACTGATGTGCTGCTGCTGCAGGAGGAGACTTGAAGGTGCTGCTGCTTCGAGGTGCTGAGGAGCGGGCAGCCTCCATGCCGGTGGCTGAGCTGAGCATGCTCCTGTTCATTAGCGCTCTCCCCTTCCTCTCTTTTTCCGGAGGTGGAGAGAGAGAAACGCACAGATCTCTTTCTTTCCCGGTAGGAAATGGAAGAGCCTCGTATCTACATATTGGCCAGATTCTGCCTGGCGCCCTTGGGACTGGGGATCCGTGTTGATCTGTAAGAAAGAGCAATCGTCAGCACAGCAAATCCCCGTGACCTTGTGTCTATCAGCATCGTCCAAATCCCTCTCTAGAGCTGTGGGCTGGCTAAGCTGTGTGTTGGATGGTGAAAGTGGGAAATGGGAATGGGTTGGGAAAGGATGTGTGCGCCGAGAAATCCTTGCTGGGATGGGAAGACTTCCTTGGGGTGGAAAGGCATTGGGCTCGGAAATGAAAGAGATGGGAAATGTTCTCTGGGTTTGAAAGCATTGGGAAGCAAAAGCATTGGGATGGGCAGTCACGCCTGGGATGGGAAAGTACTGGGATGGGAAATCTTTAATGGGGTGGGTAACATTTATTGAAGTAGGAAAACCATGGGGAAGTCCTCCAAGAGAGGGGAATTCTTTGGGACGAGATCTCTTTGGATGAAGGGAAAAATCTGTTTGTGTTGATGGGAAATCTTTTGTATGGGAATCTGTTCTCATGTGAACTTGTCAGGATGGGAAATGACCATGAGGATGAAAGCTGGTCCTGGGCTGGGAAATGCTCAGGACGGGCAAGAGGCGGTGTGGAAGCATCGTGGGCATGGCAAGTACTGCGTGGGAGGGAAAGCCTGCTGGGGATGGCCAAGTCTTGCGCTGGGCAGCCTGCTTGGCTCCAAAGCCTGCAGTCCTCCCCAAGATGTCGGCGAGGGGCTGGTCAGCCGTTGGGACGGAACCGCCGTTGCGCGGGTTCCCCAAGCAACCGCCCCACTCTCCAGCCACCATGGCAGGTCCAGCAGCCGGCTCCCGCTCCTCCCGGGGCTGCGGCCCTGCTGGCGAGCCCAGCGCCCCAGAGCTCAGCCCAGCGCCCTTTTTCCCACAGAGGGTTTCCCCAGATGGCTTCCGCGGCTTCCGCAGACGCAAAACTCCCCCTTCGTCGTCCCAGCCGTGCCGCCAACGGTGGCTGCCTGGCCGCTTCCCTCCCTCCCCGGAGCGACGGCGCTGCCCTTGCAGCCCCTGCAGGTACCCACCCTCCCCTCCGCACTGCCCCAGGCCACCGTCTGGCACGTGGTGCCGGGGGTCCAGGGGCAGCTGCTGCAGCTCCCCGCCAGGGTGCAGCTGCCACCTGGGGGGCACCTCCCAGCCCAGGGGCACCACCTGCAGCTTGGGCAGCTCCTCGCCGCCGCCATGGGGCAGCTCCTTGCTGGGGGGCAGCTCCCCGCCGTGGGGCATAACCTGCAGCTGGTGCAGCTCCCTGCTGTGGGGCAAAACCTGCCACTGGTGCAGCTCCCAACCATGGGGCACCAGCTGCAGCTGGTGCAGCTCCCCGCCGTGGGGCAGCTCCCCCACGCCGCTCCTCCCTGTGCCCCCGTCCATCAGTGGGGACAGCCCATGGTGACGGGGACACTGGTGCCCCACCATGCGCTGGGGCTGGGGCCCAGGGCCGTGCTCCATGGGGAGCTCCTGCACCCCGCAGGCACCTGCCTGTTGCAGGCCCCCGCCCAGCGCAACCCCCCACCACCCCTCGTCCCGGGGCCTCCGCTGCGGGAGCAGGCGCTCCCCGCGCCCTGCACCCTCAGCAGCAGCCGGGGGCAGCTGCCGGAGCCCTGCTTGCATGCCGTGGGGCTCAGCGAGGACCAGGGGCCCCCGCTGCCCGGCCCCACTGCCCCCGAGCCTGCCCAGGCTCCAGCGACCGCCAGCACCCAGACGGCGACGCCCGACGGTGCGTTTGGGGCTGGCCCAGCCGGCCGCTTGTGGCCCCACACCCAGGAGCCATGGCAAAGCTGGCAGCGGGGGATGCTTGGGGGATTGCATTGGCTTGCTTTTTCCTCAGCGGCGACACTTGCAGAGGTGCCTGAGGAGCCCCTGGAGCTGCTGGAGCTGGGCCCCGATGCCTTCGCCGAGGCCTTTCCCCAGCTGGCAGGGGACAGCCAGCAGCTGCAGCACCTGCAGGACCAGCTCCCGGCCGACCTGGACAGCTCCGGCTTGGAGGAGCTGCTCAGCTGCCTGGATGCCGTGGAGCCCCAGGACGCCTTCGCCGCTGTCCCCAGCAGTCCTGTCCTCAAGCGCTTCCTCTCGCAGCTGCCCGACCTCTGCGAGGACATCGAGGAGCCCAGCACACAGGGACTGGCAGCCACCAGAGCGCTGGGTGAGGTCCCCTCAAGCCCTGGGCTGCACCCCGACAAGGTGCAGGCTGGGCGGGCGCTGCAGCCCCCTGCAGCTGCTGTGCCGCCACTCAGCTCCCCCCTCAAGCCTGCAGCCCGGCCCCAGCTCAGGAGAGCCCTGCCCAAAAGGCCCCCCCAGCAGGAATTCATCCCTGCCCTCAAGAGAACCCTGCCCCAGCCTCCCTTGGCTCCCCTCAAGAGGCCTCAACTTCTCCCAGCCCTCAGGAGAGCCCTGCCCAGTCCCCCTCGCAGTCCCCTCCAGAGCCCCCCGCTCTGGAGGGGACTGCCCACGGCTCTGCCCACGCAGCCGCGCACGCTGCAGCGTCCGGCGCAGCCCCGCGGGGACTACGTGCCCTGCGTGGGGCCCTGGGCGGGCGGCGACGCAGCACCCACACCGCTGGAGGAGCAGGAGTCGTCGGTGCCCATCACGCCGCAGCAGCGTCCCGAGCGGGAGCGCCTCAAGAAGCTGGCCCAGGAGGAGCGGCAGCGGGCGGCCCACCACATGAGGATCGGCCCCGGGCAATTCTTCGAGCAGCGGCAGAAGGACCACGCCAGAGCCTACTCTTACGGCTACCCGTGACCGACCTCGGGCTTCTCCTCGACGGCCCCCGCAGCACCCAGGCCCGCTCAGCACGCAGGCAGGCACAGAGACCTCTGCAGGCACCTGCTCCAGCTTCAGCCACGCTCCTCAGCCCTTGCCCCTCTCGCTTGCCCTCTCCCCTCTCTCGTGCTGGACCTACGCACTGCTTGCCACTCTCAGGGATGGGCAACGGCAAATGCCAATGGCAAATGCGCGCGCGCCTCACCCAGGAAGGTGGCAATGGCAAGCTGGGGGGATGCTGGCAGCAGCTGGGCTGGGAAAGCTTGCCCATGGCAACTGCTGCTTGGGACACCAAAGGGCTGAGAGACAAGACTTAGCTCTTCTTTCGGGGCATTGCTCTTCTTTGCTGCCTTCTGGATTACATTCCTCTCCTTAGGTGCTCACTCAGCAAGGCCTCTGCCTGCAGAAAATTTTCTGCAGAAAATTCAGAAAATGGGTGCATGGCTGGATGGATGGGTGGGTGGGAGTTGGGAATTCAGCCTTGGGATCAGAACTGGGAGGTTATTGGGATAGGAAATGATCAGTGGGATGGGAAGTGATGATGGGGATAGGAACTCATTGGCACGGGAAAAATGGGTTTTATTTGTATTAAATTTACATTTTTAAATTTTATTTAAATTTCTGAGTTTTATTTTTATTAAATTTAAATTTTCAAATTTTATTTAATGTACTGGTTGTATTATTTATTTCATTAAATCCACTTTATTGACTGTGTTGTACAGTATGGCATTGTTTCATTATTAGAAAATGATAAGTATTTAATATTATTAATTAAACAATATTTACATATTTTATACATTATAAATTATCAATATTCTCATTTCTAATTTTGTTTGTTTTTATTCCTTTTCTACCCTATTAAACTCTCTTTATCCCAGTGCATTGGTTTGGACTTTAGTTTTCCTTCCAAGTCGTTGTGGATTCACTCCAGATGGGGGGACATTAGCGAACGCCTGTGTGCTTCAGATCCAAGGTCACCTTTGCCCTCAACTCAAGATCCATGTTTGCATCTGTTGTCATGAAGCAATGTTAACAACAGCAACAATTAAGTTACCTTATTTATTATTTCATGTTATTTCATGATTTCATGTTCAGTTATTTCATGCAGACCGCTCCCACTGCCCATGCCCAGACCGGGCATGGATGTGGGCATGGCCAGCACGGACGGCAGAAAATGGGTGCATGGCTGGATGGATGGGTGGGTGGGAGTTGGGAATTCAGCCTTGGGATCAGAACTGGGAGGTTATTGGGATAGGAAATGATCAGTGGGATGGGAAGTGATGATGGGGATAGGAACTCATTGGGATGGGAAAAATGGGTTTTATTTGTATTAAATTTACATTTTAAAATTTTATTTAATTTCCTGGGTTTTAATTAAAATTTAATTTATTTAATTAAATCCACTTTATTGACTGTGTTGTACAGTATGGCATTGTTTCATTATTATAAAATGATAAGTATTTAATATTATTAATTAAACAATATTTATATATTTTATACTCGTAAGGGGGTGTCGAGAGGCAGGAGACCTTTTCTCCATTAATACCAGCGACAGGACCCACGGGAACGGGGTTAAGCTGAGGCAGGGGAAATTTAGGCTTGACATAAGGAGGGGGTTCTTCACAGAGAGGGTGGTTGCACACTGGAACGGGCTCCCCAGGGAAGTGGTCACTGCACCGAGCCTGACTGAATTTAAGAAGAGATTGGACTGTGCACTTAGTCACATGGTCTGAACTTTTGGGTAGACCTGTGCGGTATCAAGAGTTGGACTTGATGATCCTTAAGGGTCCCTTCCAACTCAGGATATTCTATGCTTCTATGATTCTATGATTCTATGATACATTATAAATTATCAATATTCTCATTTCTTATTTTATTTGTTTTTATTCCTTTTGTACCCTATTAAAGTCTATTTATCACAGTGCACTGGTTTGTTCTTATACTTTTTCTTACACTGTGGAGCCCAAAACTGCACTCAGAACTCAGTACATGGAATACCAAGAGACACTGCCTGTCATTTTCTCTTCTCTGCAGAAGCTCTGTTGCTAACACTGTCCAGAAATCACCACTGTCACAGACAGTAGTAGCATTCCCTCCTCCCACAGTTGGTTCTTCCCCCCCAAGACTTAGACACCATCCAGAAAAATAAGAAGAATAATACTAATAAAGTAAATAAAATAAAATAAAATAAAATAAAATAAAATAAAATAAAATAAAATAAAATAAAATAAAATAAAATAAAATAAAATAAAATAAAATAAAATAAAATAAAATAATAAAATTAATTAAAATAGTCAAAAGCCATCAGGAAGGCAGTGGTGCAGACTGTGGAGAGCCTGGGTTCAAATCCTTCTTCTGTGAGGCTCTGAACCTATATCCCACCACAATCTCTCTGCTAATGTATGGCAGGGAAAGGAGGAAGAAAGAACATATCTCCTGCACTTTCCATTTATTGTTGACTGACAATTCTGTAGAGTTATAAAGCCTCAATCAGTGAGATACAGGGTTCTTCTCACATTGTCTCACTGTGCCCTAAGCGGAACAGCTCTCATTTAATAGATGCTTCACCACAAAATCATGAGTCATCTGCAGTTTTGAACTTTTCTGGGATCAAGTCCCTTCAGATGGTTGAGGAATCTGCTCCAGCACCTATGTAAACTGGTGCTCTACTAAGCTAGTGAGTGAACAAGAGAGAAATCCTCTGCTAGATGACTTGACAAATTGGGTCTGAAAATAGTGTTGAGGCAGAATAGTCCACGATTTTTGCCTTGGGTGCACAGAGGGATTGGGTGTTGTAGACTTCTTTTATTCTTCATTAAGATAAACATTTTCAAAAATGTGCTTGTTCAACCTTGCTCCCACTGTGTGCATGGGAGGGAGATAACTGAAAGTGGGGAGCGTTGCTTGGATCCTGCAAGTGGCTGAGGTCCAGTGGGGTTGGAGGCTTTCTTCCTCCTTTTGGAAATGCAAAGCAACCCTGCACCTCCCCTGCACTTGCAGAAGGATCGTGACAGCCCAAAGCACAGCGGCTTTGTAATTGCTGCATACACTTCGATCGGATTTACGTGGCAAGGGTTTGGTAGCAGGGGCCTGCAGGGATGGCGTCTGTGAGAACAGTCCAGACAACAGCCAGCTCCAGATAGCTCCAAAAGGGCCCCGGCGCTTGCCAGAGCTGAGCCAATAAGCGATGTTGTTTGCACCTCTGGGAGAGCAGATGTAAGCAGGGGGAAATACTGCTGCACAACAGAAGCTGGAAGAGCAAGGAGTGAGAAGCAGCCCTGCAGCCCCCAAGGTGAGTGCAGCAGGAGGCAGGAGGTGCTCCAGGCTCACAGCAGCAGTTCCCCTGCGGGCTGTGCAGGGAGAGGCCCCTGGTGGAGCAGGCTGTCCCCCTGCACCCATGGGTCCCCCATGGAGCAGATCTCCACGCTGCTGCCCCCCTGTGGGTGGAGGAGCCCCCGGTGGAGCAGGTGGCTGTGGCCTGGAGGAGGCTGCGGCCTGTGGAGAGCCCCCGCAGGAGCAGGCCCCGGGCCGCAGCTGCAGCCATGGAGAGGAGCCCCCGCAGGAGCAGGGGGGCTGGGGGGAGCTGCCGCCCAGCCGTGGGGGAGCCGTGCTGGAGCAGTTTGCTCCTGGGGGATGGATGGATGGATGGAGCCCGTGGGACGGAGCCGTGTGGGAGCAGTGCTTGAGGAGCTGCTGCCTGTGGGCAGCCCGTGTGGGATCAGCTGGGGAAGGGCGGCATCCCATGGGAGGGACCCCACGGGGAGCAGGGGCAGGGAGGGACCCTGAGGGTCACTCTGCTGAGTCTGCTTTGCCCGTCACGATACTTGTTGAGCCATCGCCCTGTCCTTATCTCAGCCCTGGAGCCCTTTGCATCGTATTTTCTCCCCCTTTCCCTTTGAGGAGGGGGAGTGAGAGAGCGGCCGTGGTGGAACTCGGCTGCCCACCCGCTTTGAACCACCGCAGTTGCAAAGTCCTGGGAAAGATTTCTTTCAAGAAATTAAACAAGGTGTTTAACAAAGAAATGCAGAGTTTCCTTTTGAAGGCTTCCTGGAGAATTGGGCTTCTTTCCTATTCCCAGCTCAGAGGAAGGGAATTGTTGATTTCACCTTCTTTTTTCTGACATGGAAATCAAAGGTGAACTGCTCTACAAGGACGGGCAACGTCTCAGAATCAAGCTCTTTTGCTCTGTAGTCCTTTCTCAAGGAAAAGATTGATCACCCACCTTCCACAGATGTAGGGGAGCAGAGAATAATTTGGGAACTACTCTAATTCAAGTCAGTTTGGGCATAGTGGTACTTCCCTAGCTGTTTCTGAGACAGACGCATTAGCAACAGAGAGTGTTGTGCCGTCACTGGGAGGCGCCTGCGGTGATGACTTCAGAAACAGAACTGAATTGTGTCACCACAGCACTTTGGCAACAGCTGCCTCTGTGCACGTTTAGCTGGGAGGCACAGAGAAGGGTGCTGGATGCGATGAAACCACGTGAGGATTTGTGGATCTCCCCTTGAGGTGCACAGAGAGGGACCATGCCCTTCTGTAAGTGTTTTGATGCTTGGCTGCGGAAAAAAATGTGGTTTTGTTGTGAATGCTTCATTGTAGTATTCTGTAGTTTGTGTCAAGTCCTTACAGAAGCCTCAAGGTTGGTACTTTGCTCAATGATGGAGCTGCACAGAGTGAGAACAGACCCAATGTACGGGTGAGGGCCTCTGCACGTTCTCTTCTTCCTACAGACGATCAACAAATAAGGGGAGACAGAGAAGAGTGTGCTGTGGTCCTCCCATAGACCGCAAGTACTAAAGCATAAACAAGAGGCTTAAGAGTCCCCCTGTCATGTTAAAATTCAGGCAGCAATGGACTTCCTCACACGGGCTGGCCTGTCGACTAGTGTCTCAGGCTGTGGCGTATGAAGATGCACTCCATCTGCTTTCAGGGTAGCAATGGCAGTGGGCAAGCTTCCTGACCTTAACATTTGTCATTTCATTTCTCACCTGAGTTTTGGTGGTTCTCCACGATTCATTCTTGGTCTAGAAAAAAAAAAAAAAAAAAAAAAAAAAAAAAAAAGTGAATTTGGATCAAAATAAAAGGATAAAAGGATTTCCTTTCCATTCATTACATGTTCTTAACTTAACTAAAAAAAGTGAACTGTGATGAAAATAAAAGGATTTCCTTTCCATTCATTACATGTTCTTACCTTTGTAACAGATTTGGTTATTGACTTAGAAGGCAAATATCTGGCCAGACTGCAAGACTTGTGCTCGCAGCGTGGGACAGCTCTCGTAAAGGTGATTCAGGGCAGTTTCTGGAAAACAAGACATCAGATCTCCAAAACACTTTCTTTGTGCTAATGTAGGAAGGGTGAGTAAGTGTAAAGGTAAGAGCCCAGATACCGTAAGAAGCAGAAAGTGATAAGGAAACTTCCTTCTGGCTGATACAGCTCCATATCTAGTTGTCAAGTATGAAGAGAGCAGTGCTAAGTTTCTTGGGGAGAGGTAAAAAAGAAGAGACTGGGAGATTGTAAAAGGAAAAAGTGGGATTCCCTATTTCAGGAAATCCTAGGAACTGGAAATAGAGATTGGAAGAGTGCTTTAAGCCAAGACAGACATGTTTTAAAACTAAAACCTAGGAGTTGAATGAACCAAGAAATTAATCCCTTTTGATTATGCAGTTGCGTCCAGTGTTATCTTGGGAAATATGGTTTCCACATAAAACGTATCTGGGGCTTGAAGTTCTCCTAAGGCCCTTCTCTGTGTATTCCCTACTGTTTGGTAAGCACTGAGGTCACACTGCAGACAGCAGCACGTCCTCTCCCCACTACTTAGCTGTCTGTTCTCACAACACGTCTAGGAACAGAATGGCTTGGACACAACTGCGCCTAGGACCGAGTTCATTCAAGCTGCTGGATGAGGTAAAAGCTCTGGACAAGCGAAGGGGAGGGAGGGATGGGTGGACATACAATATGATCACTTTAATCTCATTTCTCTAAGAATCCTGGCTGAGAAAACAAAACAAAACAGAATCAAAAAGAACAGAACAGAACAGAACAGAACAGAACAAATGAAGCAAGCAGCTAGCTTGCTGGAGACATTGTCTGGGAAGCAGTGAAAACACTTGCAAACAAAAACACGTCAAAGGACTAACTCTTTGAGCTTAATTCTAATCCAACAGCATAACCTCAAAGTCCTGTTTCTGTTCGTAACAGGCTGGTCCAGTAACATGTCCCATTGGATGACTTTGCAGCATAGATGTCAGGAATGCAGCTTGGGATCCCCTCCTTCTACTCAGAGTTCACTTTGAAGGGATGAGCAAGTAATTCTTCCTGGGTTGACGGAAATCTAAAGTCTGTTTTCTAACACTCTTGCAGACGCTTCTCTGTCCATCGGCCTGTCCTGCCAACTCTGGTGTGAGTGTGAAGTTGTGGCAAGAGGGATTTCCCATTCCTATTTGACCTGATGGACACCAGCTTTCCTCGGAAATGGCTGATGTTGCTGAGGAGGCAGCAGTATCAAAGGCCTTGCTGATGAAGGTACAACCAGCTGGGGAGGCTTTGGCATTTCTGCACAACGCTGCTCCCTGACTGTCACTCCAGACTCAGATTCGGAAAGAAGCAAAGCAAGCTAGAGGAAAACTGGATGTCCTGGTAATTTTCTTTTTCTTTTATTTCTTCATTCTTCACTTGTAAGAAAATCTAAATCTTAACCCTTTGTTTGAAAACACGGCTTTATGGAAATGCTTATGGGTGTGCTCCTTCACCTTGTGTGGAACCTGCTTCACCTCGCTTCAGCTATAGGACACCTATGCTCCAATTTATGCTTCCCATGATAAAGCGGTGTTCTTTCGGTGTTCTTTTCTGTGATGCTTGCAGGCGAGGTTGAAAAGAGTTGTCAGTAGGATTCTTCGTTTCCTTTGCAGTATCCAAAGCTCCGTATTACCGTGGATCTTCTCCTCTGATCTGGAAAGCTTCACAGGCCAAAAGAGAATTGAGATGAAGAAGGAAATAGAGAATGCTGACCAATATTGCCAAGTACCACCCGTAAGTTTTGTGAAAGAATCCGGTGCATTTCTGTAGTGGTAGAAAGTTCATAAAATCATCGTCGTGCACTTGAAGGCAAGCAATGCTGTAAAAATGAAGAATGCAAGGCCCTGCTTAAGGACAATCTTCAGGCTGCTTCTAGATCAACAGCTTATTTGCTTCTTCCACAACCTCATCTCCGCTTGCTTAGAAGTTGTGAAGGTCGGAAGCACACTCCGTCTTTTTCATCCCCTCTGTGTATCTTTTCCCTGACAGCAACTTCTGTCTTGGCTCTTCACATCCAGCCAGAGCAGTTGCTTTGCCTCCGTAACCTGCAGGCTGACCTCTCGTGTGTACCTGTGCTGGACTGAGGGTAATGCTTGTAACGCACACAGATGCTGCATTCACTGTGACTTTTAGAAAAGAGAGCAAGAAGCTAACCTGCACAGCAGACTCTTAGGTTTCTGTATCTCTCTCTCTCTCTCTCTTTCTCTCTCTCTCTCTATCTGCATATATATTTCAGTACTTATTTACTTCTTTAAAGATACCTTAAATAGAATAGATACTTTAAGAAAGCTTACTTGTTCTTCCCCTTTCCTTGTTTTTAACGTTTGCTTTTCTAACCAATCCTTAATGTTACAACATGGGATTGATGCAGTACTCAGTCCTTAGAAGTTCTCAAAGCACATCAGTGATTTCTCTATTTCTCAACCTTTCCATCTTCATTGAGATCTCTCATCTGAATTTAGGTAGGAGGTGAAGAAGAACACTGCAAGCAGCTGAAGCCGTATCAGACACATGCTTCTGCTAGGAAGTCATTCCGAGTGATTCCACGGTGTACTTTAGACAGGTTTGCTCTGGTCCTCTGGACTCAGCATCCCCAAGGGATATTTCAAAGCTCTCGGAAGGACCCGTCATTATCTCTGACACTGCAGCCTCCAGTAGGAAGGGGTAGATATTCCTTGCCCTTGTGCAAAGGAACTACTCAGTTAGCTGTTTCTAACCCAAATCTCGTTGTTGTCTTCTATTGACAGACACCACCCGGCTAGCCAAGCTAAACCACTGAAAATGGAAGGAGTGGGACATCTTGCAAAGCCTGCTGCTGCTTCTAAGCAGAAGTGCGCTGTAGGTGGGGACACAGCAAGAGGAAACGTCCAGGCCACGGTGGAACTGCAAGGCACCTGTCTGAGCCACACAAGGAAGTCAGCGATTCCCAGTTGGAGACTGTTGCTCGACCAGTGACACAGCAGCTGGAGCGCTTCTGGTTGCTGCTGATGGGTTCCCGTGAATCAGCCAGGGATAGGAGCTATGAGAACGACTGAAGCGATTTGAAGTTACCCGAAAGAAAGAAGAGAGGAGAGAAGAAGACAAGAGGGGAGGGAAGGGGAGGGAATAAAAGGAAGGGAGGGGAGGGGAGGGGAGGGGAGGGCAGGGGGAGGGTAGGATAGGATAGGATAGGATAGGATAGGATAGGATAGGATAGGATAGGATAGGATAGGATAGGATAGGATAGGATAGGATAGGATAGGATGGGATGGGATGGGATGGGATGGGATGGGATAGGGTAGGGTAGGGTAGGGTAGGGTAGGGTAGGGTAGGGTAGGGTAGGGTAGGGTAGCGTAGTGTAGCGTGTTAGAGGGGAGGGGAGCATAGGAGAGTATAGGGTAGTGTAAGGGATCGGAGTTTAGGGGAGTGTAGGGTAGGATACGGGAGGGGAGTGTAGGAGAGTGTAGGGGAGGGGGCCATAGGGTAATGTAGGGTAGTGTAGCGAATGGAAGTTTAGGGTAGGATAGGGGAGGGGGGTGTAGGAGTGTGTAGGGTAGTATAGGGGAGGGGAGTGTAGCAGAGTATAGGGACAGGGAGAATAGGGGAGGGGGTGTAGGGGAGGGGAGGAGACGGGAGGGGAGGGGAGGAGATGGGGGGGAGGGGAGGCAAAAGTGGGGAGAGGAGGCAAAAGAGGGGAGGGGAGGGGAGGGGAGGGGAGGGGAGGGGAGGGGAGGGGAGGGGACGGGAGGGGACGGGAGGGGACGGGAGGGGAGGGGAGGGGAGTGCTACCATAAATAAAATTGCCAAATACATGTCATTTTGGATCTGGAGCCAAATCTTTGTGTACATGTCCTCTCCGTAGCCCCACGTGCTGACCACCCACCCGAATCTATCATACTGTTGGTCAGAAAGAACAGGGAGCATAGGGGAGGGCAGGGGAGTGGAGGGAAGGGAAAAGAGGGAATGGGAGGGGTGGGGAGCGCTACCATCAATAAAATTGCCAAATACGATGAAGGAGCAGCAGAGCCTGCAACCTCCAGTCCCCAACATCCTCCAACCACCCCCCACTGCTCCGTGGGAAATAGATAGAAGAATCAAGACTGAGGTTTAGCCTGGGATGGAGGTAGTGTGGCGAGGTGGTTTTCTCTTTGGTTGGTTGGTTGGTTGGTTGGTTGGTTGGTTGGTTTTAAAGTTTTTAAATTCTCACTGTCCTACTTTGTGATCAGTTGGCAATAAATTCAATTACTCTTCCCCAAGCCAAGTCTGTTTTGTCCATGAAGCCATCTTCCAGTCCTGAAATAAGAAAGGAAACAGACCTGCAAGCAACTGTTACACAAGTGCAGGAAGAGTGACAAAGGAGGGTTTTGAGGCATGAAGTTCCTGCAAGGATGCTCTGCTCTTTCCTCACTTCAGTATGAAAAGCACGGCACTAGTGGGTGGTCTGTGGTGGTAGTTGTTTTTTTGTTGTTTGTTTGTTTGTTTGTTGTTTTGTCAGCTCCACCCCACAGTATTTTGCTTGTTCTACTTGTTTTGGTGTGCCCCCATTCCCTCCCTCAAGGTAAAACATCCCTAGGGGCCATAACTTGCTGTTAGCAAACAAGATCTTGCAAAAGAGTGAAGTTAACATGGCACCACCTGCACTGGTGTATAAATAGTTCAAATATTTTCCCTCACTTTCCTGTAACTTTCCTGTAAATTGCTGGTCAGGAGATAACAAGTGGAGAAATTTAGGATAAGAGAGAGAAAGTTGTGTTTCCTATTGCCCTGGAGTTTCTGTTGGTCTGGCCACGGAAATGGAGTACTCAAAATCCTCAGGACACTCAGTTTATACCAGATTTATCCTAAAACTGCAGTATTTCTAGGCCCTTGGGATTCTTATCAATTAAAACATACTTTTTCACGCACAGAAGATGCAAAAAAGTGCGTCTACTGCAGTATGCAGACAGAGCCAGTCCTGTCTCTTGATTCCTTCTGCCTTCTGCCTGAAGAGCAGCAGACAATCGAGTTCTTGTCTTCAGTAGCTACGGCCTTAACCAACTGTGCAGTCTGTCCATTCATACACAGAGGAGGACAAATAGCGTGGAATAACTCCTCTCCTTTGTGCTAACAGAGGAGGGTACAGCTTCCTCACTCCAACCCCACCGAGGCAAACCAGTCAGCAGTGCACGCCAGAGCCTCTGTCTCTTCCCCGTCTCATGATGTGCAGCTGGATCACTCTCCCTTCTATCCCCAGGATCGCTTTCAGCACAGTCACAGAAGGGTCAGACTCACAGCTTTAGGAGCCATCAGAAGAGGCTTTCACTCTTCTGCCACCACACCCCCTATACACATGCAATTTCACACATGCAAAGAGACACCATGGATTGGGGAGTTGCACAGAGAGGAGACCACACCCGTTTGCCTGCCTGCAGTTTGACACCAGTAGGGAGGGAATTCCCGTCAGGAGTTTCCATAGAGATGACAGAATATGGCCCTAGGGTCCTGCTGCTTCTTTCAGCCCTAATTCTTCAAATCCATAGGAACGGAAGAAACCTTCCCAGCCAAGTGCTGCATATCTTGAAGGTTGGAGAACCCACAGCCTTCTGCTTCATTTCATTTTAAAGATCAATCCCAATGTCACTCCCATAGAAGTAGTGGAAGCCATCTGGCTGGCTTGGCTTTCTCTCCAAAGAAGACCAAATGAGAGTTGGTCACGGGTGAGGATGAGCCCTGACAGTTCCTGCATTTTGGTTCTCCTGCAGCCCACAAAGCTCTCACTGCCTTGCCTGAATTTGAACCCCTTTGGAACCAAATCTACAGATTATCTCTGTAAATCCAAAACAGCACTTATTCACCATGTGAACAACAAATGCCTGGGATGGTTAACAGCACTTAGGTGCAAAAAAGAGCCCCCGCAGGAGCAGGCCCCGGGCCGCAGCTGCAGCCATGGAGAGGAGCCCACGGGGAGCAGGGGCAGAGAGGGACCTTGGAGGAGGGAACTGTATCCTCTTTTTTCATCGGTGCTGAGATTGAGGATCAGGATTTCGTGGTAGGAATTTGTTTAGATGAACCAATTTACATCCATATGGGTTTTGTATGTTTGTTTCACCTTGTCTTGCAGGACCATCTTGGCTGGGTCTGCAGTGTTGTGCAAAAGTGAAGTTTTTCACAATAAAGAGCAGCTTTTTTTTCGGGGAAAAGGCTGAGGTGGCCTTCATCAGAGTCTTGTGACCTGAAAATGCAGAAAATGGGTGCATGGCTGGCTGGATGGGTGGGTGGGAGTTGGGAATTCAGCCTTGGGATCAGAACTGGGACGTTGTTGGGATAGGAAATGATCAGTGGGATGGGAAGTGATGATGGGGATAGGAACTCATTGGGATGGGATAAATGGGTTTTATTTTTATTGCATTAAATCCACTTTATTGACTGTGTTGTACAGTATGGCGTTGTTTTCTTACTATAAAATTATGATGATTATTATTTAATCTTATTAATTAAACAATTTTTATACGTTATTATATTATAAATTATAAATATTAATATTTATTATATTGTTTTTATTCCTTTTCTACCCTATTAAACTCTCTTTATCCCAGTGTACTGCTTTGGACTTTAGTTTTCCTTCCGAGTCGTTGTGGATTCACTCCGGATGGGGGGACATTAGTGAACGCCTGTGTGCTTCAGATCCAAGGTCACCTTTGCCCTCAACTCAAGATACATGTTTGCATCTATTGTCGTGAAACAATGTTAACAACATCAACAAAAAAGTTCCCTACTTGCTAGCAGCATCCCTACGTTTGCTGGGGTCTGCTCTGTGCATTTTGAAGACCGTTCCATGCTATTCAGCCCCTTCAGGAGGAAATGGATGGTTCTAGGAAAATGCGTCTTGACCTGATGCAAAGCTGTGACTCAGCACCCTGCAGCCCCCGCAACCCCTGGCATTTTACCTGCAGCCCCTCCAACAACTCTGATGTTCCCTGCATCGACTTCAACCACTGCGCTGGGACCTGAGGCCCCTCAAACCCGTGTCACTCGCCCTGCAGCCCCTCCAGCCCCTGGCATGTTCCCTGCAGCACCTCGAGCCCCTGGCATGTTCCCTGCAGCCACTCCAAGCCTGGCACAGGCCCTACAGCTGGCTGCGGGGACTATCCAGAAATCTGCTCCAGAAATACAGTGATGGCAAGGAGCCCTCCACTTCATGCTTCCTTTTTATTCTAGCTGGAAGCATTCAGAGTTGTCAACGGAATTGGTTTGGAGGAGTAGGAAAGACAGAATTGCTGGGTTTCTGCTTTCTCCCAGAAACTATCAGACCACAACATGACAGTTGTCTTTCTTTTACGTAATTTTACACCTGGATCTTTCTCACTTTTATGAGTGTGGGGTATTCCTTCTTTCTCCCTTTACCTTCCTCTTTCCTTCCTTCCTTCCTTCCTTCCTTCCTTCCTTCCTTCCTTCCTTCCTTCCTTCCTTCCTTCCTTCCTTCCTTCCTTCCTTCCTTCCTTCCTTCCCTCCTTTCGTTCTGTCTGTCTGTCTGTCTCTCTTTCTGTCCAGCACTGATTTTATGGCTACGTGTGCATATCCACAGTGTAGAGTTTTCTCCATTCCGTTTCTTCCCTGAGTCTTGCCCCTCTTCCCTGCAACTGAACAGCATTGCCTTGATCAAGGAAGTGGCAACATGCGGCTTACACAGTAACCTGCTGAAATTACAGCTATAACCATGGAGCACAGCTGCCGATCAACACAAGACCACCAATCGCTCACATTTCTAAACTGCTCGTCACAATTCTTCCGTATGTAGGCTGTGATGCTGCTCATTTCTTAAGCACCCATCCATTTCTTCTCTTCCCAGACCCTCAAGGTGTCCTGGTCAAACCACCTCCCTTCCTCTTGCCCCATCTGGCTCTCCCACCTTCCTTTTCCCTCAAGGCTCAACTTTTTTTTTTTTTTTTCAGCATAGGAGCTCCATAGAAGCTGCTGCTGCCCACCTCTGAGTTGACTAGGGCTGAACTACTGAAAAAGAAAAGAAAATCTATAAATAAGAGTGAGAGATATTCAGTATTTCTCTATGTTGTCATTTATTGGTGAAGATGAAAGTCTGCAGTTCATGTTCATTACACTAGCATGACAACATGACTACAAGGGGGACTGTCTGGTAGTGAAAAGGAACTTCAGCATGGATTAAAAATCTTTGCCTTTCTTTATTCTGAACTGTTTTTCTTATGGCTGCTAGAGAGAGATTCTCTGCCTTAGAAATAAAACTGCCCAGGCTGTTCTGATAAACCTGTAGGGTTAAGGCACTTCTACCAAAACAGATTTCAAAAAGCAAGAAGTCAAAAAGCAACAATTCAGTAATCTGTGTACGCTTCTATATTAAGTTTTAAGATAACCTGGTTTATATTTAGTTCACACAAATTAACCAAACATAGCAGCATACAACCTAAGAAAAGCTTAAGAAATTTATTAGATGCACAGATAAAGTGCTGTAACAGAGAAACTTGTGTAAATCTATTCTAAAATAAATAAGGTACAGTTAAACCACCTTTGACTCGTTTTAACTCGGAAAGAAATAACCTAAGTTTTAATCATTTGAATTTTAAGGTCAAGGTGAAATATACCATAACTATAACAGTGGTTGTGATCTGTATCAACTATTTGAGGCTCCTGTTCCTCTTGAGGTCTCCCAGAAACAGGAAGGCTATTGCAAAATGTGTCCATTAGACATAGTTCCTTTTACAGAAACATTTTTGTAATAAAGTCTGGTTGCTCAAATACATGTTAAAATATTTAACAAGGAAACAATTTTCTCCTGATCCAGTCAATCTTTTAAACAAGACAATGTATTTTTCCTATGACGCAGCCCACAGGAGGGAACAGAAGTAAACATCCTCCTGAACTGAAGACTGTTTTGCTTGAAGAACTAAACTATTGCATTATTATATGAGAGCAAGAAATATCCATTTGGGTTATCCCTTTCTCCAAACATGGTGCCCAGTGATACATGTATTTTTGCCTTAATCTCAAAGGCCCGTTTGTCTCCAGGTAAGGTACGTTAAAAAGAGATTCCCTTTAAGCATCTTATCACAAGATCTCTTATTGCCTTTCCATCCGGGGAAGCTTGTGTGTTAAACTGCCCTTGGAGTTTTGGATGCTACTAGATTTCTGTGCTCTGTTATCCATAATTTCAGGCACTTCGGGGCTAACATGGCTGTTTAAGTCAATGCAATAATATTACCAATATATTCAACACTCAGAAGAGTCACCACAGTTTCCTTCACACACTCAGGATTTCAAATTCTTCTTCCAATTCAAATAGCTTGTCAGTAGATTCAATGAGTTCTGTAAAAAAAGATAAAGAAAAAAATGCTTCTAAAGACATGCCTGATTTTGTTCACTTAAAAAAAAAACTTTGAAAGACGCATTCCAGAAAAGTACTTTGGAAGAGTGAAAAAAAAAATCTGTGCTAGCAATTGTATGGCTTGTTTGGATACATGCCTGCTATATATTGCTTGACACTCACAAAGGATAGTTATTCTACCTGTGATTATTCTTTTATTTGCTAACGAGGAACATAACATTGCACAATTAGGCTTTTAATCGGTGCCTTACCTGCTCCTGTGGTTGTCACTTCTGGTTTTGTTGGAGGTATGAAAGGAGGCCAGTGTGGTGGGTGCTTCTGGACCAGCTCAAACATCCGTAGACTCTGCTGCTTTAGAATCTCCTGAGGACAGAATGCTTTCATTTTAAAAGCTGGCTCGGGAGACGCTTCAAACACAAAACGTGTCTGCTTAATTGAAAGTGTTTTTTAATTACGCATGTCCATCAGGAAAAAAAAGTCTTTATACAGACATACTGTGAAATCCAAGCACCATGGTCTCTGTAATACATCCCTAGTTAAAACACATCTGGAAGACAGATCTCTTGAACTGTACTACAAATTATCAGTCTTATCATCTTTTGATATCAGCTTTGATATCTGCAAACCTGTAATTTTGTTTACACGTAGCAAGCACACTAGGAATGTACAATATTTTCTGCTTTTTAAAAGAAAGTTGCTTGCATAGAACTCTCCTCAAGTTTTCTGTTGATCAATAGCACAAAAGACAGATCTATCAGCTCCTCCAAAGGGGAAAAAAAAAAAAAAACGCATCAGATTTTGAAGGACAGGTTTTGGTCAGGAAAAAAGGTGTTCCTGAAGCCAAACGCTATTCCTCTTCAAAGAGAAGTTACCTTCTGTCCTGTATTTCAGTTATTTACAAACTGTTTTCCTTAGATGATTTTTTTTTTTTTAAATAAATGCCCTTAGAGGTTGATGGTACTTTACATTCAGACGTCTGGTGCTTAGCTTAACAGCTGCATGCAGAAACATCCTCAAGTCTGTTTCCTGTGGCAGCCAGCACCTTCTGTTCTCCCTAGATCAGCAGGAGCTAGAGGCCTGCAGCACTTACAGAATCAGATCTTTAAGATAGCAGGGACTAACAGTCATAATTAGAACACGCAACCTATTATGTCAAACAATAAAAAAGGATCAGGAAGCAAATCATTGATACATCACTACAATATGGCAGTTAAACCTTAGTCATTTAGTGAGAATTAGAAGTTAAAAGCAAGTGTCACCCAGTAACACCTTCAAGTGTGGATGTTTACACCCATTTTCCAACTGGCAGGGTTTGTGGCTGGTAAAGTGCTGAACAATTTCCAATTAGCAATTCAGTAGTATTGCCTTACCCTGATGCTTTAATGCATTCTTCTCCATGGCTCATACAATTTGTATACAAAGGAAAATGCAAAGGAAAATTTTACAAAAAACAGACAATAAAAACCAGACTTTATAAAGAACAAATCGAGATGCTAAGTTCCCACTCTTACCTTTTGTACAAGACTACACCGGTTATCAAAATCGCATTCTTCTTTGCAAAAGAAGCCCTTAGGGGAAAAAACAAACACACAGAGTTTTACCTTTGCAGATGGTAGGTATGTGGTACCAGCAGGTAAGGCGGTTTGACCTCTGATACAGTAATGCCCTGTACGATCAGTAGATATAAGACTCCAAATATGTGGCAGCTCTAGGGAGAGAACCCACGGGGAGAACAAGGCCCTGCAAACCCCTAACGAAATAGTCAAGCAAAAAATAGCAGCAGCTCCTGTGTGCTCCTCCATGGAGCGCCACCCAGTTCCTACAGTCCAGGTATCAGCAGAAGCTGAAAACTTGTAGATGATGGACCACCTAAGGAACATTTCCATTCTGGTATCTATACTGAAAATATTTGCTCTTCATTATGATTTTGTCTGTCTCGTTGCATCATGCCACATTTTGCACAGTTACGTAGTAAAGTATTAAAACAAAACAAAACAAAAAAACTTTCTAAAAAGCAGCAGTATTAAAAAACAGGTATGTGAATGAATGACAGATACCGGTATCTTTACAGATTGTTTAAAGCTTTAGAAACACATCCCACTGGTGACAACTGCCAATCACCCAATCACAGGATACTGGCATGGGATCAGATCCAACTTTTTCAAATACCACAGTACCCCCATGACATTTTGGGTGAATTACAAATAATACATTTGTATTTGTAATTTGGGGTGAAATACAATAATTCCACTTAAACATTTTCAACTTATGATATAAAGTAAGTTTAAGTAACTTGTCTAGAGGTGACCAAACATAAAGTAGTGATAGAATAAAACACGTAAACCTGTTTCAGTTCCTTGCTCTGACCATTATAATGCCTCTTGAAAGAAGTAAAAGCTGCTCAGTAAAGAAAACAAAGCGAGCTCCCTACAGTACAGACAGCTCCCCACTTGCCCTAAGATTCTCCATGTAGTTATGTACAAACTACTATGTGTTGATCACAGAAGACAGCTTTGTGATCTTGGTTCTGTTCAAGGAGATGCATTGCTGCCCTTACCAATGTAGAGAGACATTACTTTGAGATAAAGTACATGCATTCAAGATTTCCTGACACTTACTAAAGCTACTGAAGGGTCCAAATTCATGATCTTCATTCTATGTGGGGCTTCCTGGCAGTGGAAACTCTCATCGTCAACCGTGCCATTTTCTTCTGAATCTACAAAGCTTTGAGTGGTGTGAGGGTCCAGATAGATCAGCTCATTGCCTGGATGGGTAAAAGCCGTATGTTAAAAATAAGCAAGTGACATTAATAAGCACTTGGTCCAGAACTGTAAAATAGAAATTAGATTGCCATCGCAGTCAGTATAATCTAGACTTTCCAGCTAGGGATTCTTTAAGAGAATCGGAAGGTTTAGACACAGCGTTTCCCACAGGGTATTTAGTATAACTTCCTATTGTCACCTATTACTGTAATTTTTTGGTTGGTTATGTTCTATCTTTGTCACATACTTTTATTTTTCCATGTGAGATCCAGTACTTTTTTTTTTTTTTTTTAAATCTCAAGTGTTGTAAACACTAACATTTGACAGATTAAAAGGTACAGGATGTTCACAGATGCAATCTGTAATCCCATTAGGCATTCATTCAGAAATTGGAACAAAAAAGCCTAACTAAAACAGGTTAGGTTTTACAAAAGGACAAAATAGGGTTGCAAAATTTTGGCCCAAAGTGGGGTGAAATCTGAAGGAATGCATTTTAAATTAATTAGAGCAATACTTAATAACAGAAGGTATGCAAAAGGTGAAAAAGATACTGCTATCAGAAACAGTTTTGAAATACAAGAAAATAAAAGTGACATTTGACCAATACACTTGTCAAATGCTATCAGCTATTCTCAGTATGTTGCTCTTGTTGATGTCATCACTTATTTTTACACCTAGCTTTGCTGTTAACTTTCTGCTCCTGTTAAGGATCATCTCATACTGTTTCTAAACTCTTTTAGATATGCTTCTTCATTTATTTTATTCTATTCTCATCTTTCTTTACTTCTAGAGGTTCACGCTTAGACCCCTTACTATTTCCCCTTCAAAAAATGTTCTCTTTTGATCATCTGCACATTTGGAATAAGTTTCTTTTTTCCTTACCTAAAAATCCTATGAAATAAAAGGCATTATTTGGTTTCCCTCCTAATGCTCCCAAAGACTGTGGCATCTTAAAGCATTCCTAGGAGTTCAAAAGGAATAAAGGAAATTGTCATTCATTTCTTTACTGACATCACAGATACCCAAACTTATTTGACAGTAACGAGCAATGAATTGAAAGAAAACCTTACTTTAAATGCATCAATATATACGGGATTTATGTGATTTATCCCTAGTCGTAGAGGTATAATAAGCAAGAGGGCTTTCCAGCCTGTGCAGAGTCCTCCTGCCTTCTTGCTTCGGCCAAGAGCACTTCTGTGCAAATGTGCACTGCTGTGGGATGCGCTGCTGCTCTGAGGAGGGGACCAGCACATTTTTTCTGCGGGAATAAAACTAGAAATCAGTCAACGCACAGAGGAACACAAAGCAGATCTTCCTCTCAGTAGTGAATTAAGCTAGTTTGCCAGGGATCTTTATAGGGCACCCAAGACAAAACGAGCCGGGCATGGCAATTACAGCTATTTAGTAGAAGTAATTCTAGCAGACAGTATGTGCTGGCACGTCCAAGTGAGACGTTAGATCAATGATTGGGGGATGACAATTTAAGACTGCAGTGACATGTCCTATTAATGTTATTAATAGTGTCAAGCTTTGCCTATAAAACGCCAGAGAAATGAAATGGCAGCAATGATGACAGTAGAAATTCTTCAAGGAGCTCTTCACATCCAGTGATGTGAGCATGAAGTTGGCATCAGGGATCAAAAAAACACAACTGAGTTTGTATGTCCTTCTTCCCTCTTCTTACCCTTGCAAGACAAAGCCATGGCCCCCCAAGTATTTGTTCATGTTTAGATACATGCTGGCAAATGGAGTCAAATCAGAAACTGTTACCAGAAAACTGATGAGGTGTCACTTCCTGATGTCTTCAATGACCACCGTATTGCCCATAGATACATAAACTGCTAATGAATTCCATTCATCAAATAAAGCAAGCTTCCTAGAAAACATTAAGGTACTAATTAATATAAACTAGTTGGATCAAAAGGGTAGCTTTACACTCAGAACCATTTATTTATTTATTTTTTCTTAAGAAAAAACATCCTTTCTGCATTTTTTAAAGTCTCCATGTAAGAAAAAGAAAACTTTAAACATTAAATGTTTAATATCTTTAGAAAAATAGGTACTGAGTGGTACCAGGAAAAACATATGCGCTGCACCATGTGCAAACTGTTTTGTCTTACTGCTAAGTGCAGTGACAGTAACAGTTCAACTACATCAAGTTTATTACTTTTTATTGCACTCGACAGTCTCTGCACTGGGTTCTTGCCCAATTGTGTCTTTTCTCATCTGGAAAAGAAAAAAATTCCTATGCCAGTTTTGCAGATTACTTTTTGCTTAAGAAATTCCACTGAATTCAGTGGAATTACTTCTGCCTGAGCCTGCGTGCACAGCAGAAATGGGGCGTTAAAAGCTAAATCAGCTAAGGGTTTGGGGCACCAAAACTTCAGTGGGAGACAGCAGCACACAGTTTTATGTCCACTTCTGCAAAATCCAAACCTTTGGGGAAGGGAGCTACACTCTTAAGCTGCACTGGCAGAATTAGCTGTTTCAAATAAGCCAGAAAGAAATGGGGGTGAGCGTTTCACCATGAAAAACTTGGCCATGAAAGATCTGGAGTCCAGGGCATGCTTCAGCTCCCCTCCCTCTTCAGATCATGTGCCTGTTCCAGGGTGTCAAAGACTTGCTGCTGAGCTCGCAGGACCTGTAGCCTAGCCCCTGCCTGAGGTAAGACACCTCCACGTACCCCTGGAGAACTGAGCAGCCTCAGTTCCTTTCAGTGTGGCTCCCAGACTATGAGGAGCTGCCCATCTTTATCCAGTAGCCTTGCTGGCAGAACTGCTGCTCAGAAAGGGAGGAATTGCAGCTCAGTTCCCTCCTCAGCCGAGATGGCTTCTCTCTGATGTTTCACACCACCACTCCGACCTACACGGTGGCACTCTCGACCTGCCAGAGCTGTGCCACTGTGCAGAAAGGAATATACATCTGTGGTGTGACTGGTGAGGGCATGCAGACGGCATAGCAGGAGACTTTCCTGCAGTTTCTTCTCCTCAGGCTCTTCCTTTATTAAAATTTAGAGGTCACCCATTCCCAACTCAGTACCTGCACACCGAGCTGTGGCATGACATTCCATGCTGCACTTGTAAATAGATGGCAAGTACATTCCTGACTGTGGGACAGGGGGAGATGCAGCCTTCAAAACTCTGCCTGGGCCTTCTCTTGGCTGCCCCAGGGGAGTACGTTCTGAATGAGACTGGTATGATCTCACTTACTTTAGTACTTGAGCAACTGTATTTGGTCCAAACCATTCTCCAATTGACTTCCCCTCTCCAACACCCACCTGTGCTGTTTTCACAGTGAAAAAAAGACACACGTACACAAAATCAAAGAAAAATGAGACCATAAAGAATGTGGGAACAATATACAGTAAATACTGTGACTGTCAAACATTCTAGAGTAACTGCAATCTGTAGTTAGCAATAACAATTATTTTCTCAATCTATGCTCTTTTCAAAACTTAGGGAGTGCCAGTTTCTTTAATAAACAAAAGGCTTCTAAACTACAATGAGAATTACAAGTTAACAAATGTTAGTGCCCTTTATTACAAATTACAGCAATAAGCTACAAGACTGTCTATTCTAACATTACTGACTCTGGTACCCAAGGCTTACAGAGTTTATCAAGAGCTACATTCTAGTACATGGCTTTATTTAGGTCTCAGGGAATGTTTCTGTACTACTAGTCTTTGCGCCCATCTGCATACCTTTTTATTTTTGTATAAGCATACACCTTGTCTTCACATCCACTTTTTAAAATTATGAATTAACATACTGCAAATTAGTGATTCAACACAGTAGAAATTTCAGTGGAAAAAACCTGAAAGTTTATGTTTGTTCTTACCCATCTGGTGGATTGACTAACAGCAAGCCTTCCTGTCGAGAAAGCATCGTAGGATTCTGTGATATTCTTCTGGTTGTTTTTTGTGTTTTTCCCATTGCCAATCTGAAAGGAAAAATTGATATAGAATAAAAAATGGTGACGTTTTCATTACACTGATCAAATGTCTAGACAGCAGAAAGCTTTATAATGAGATGTTAAAAGACATTTCAATTCATCTCGAATATTTACATTTTGTGTAGAGCTCCTAGAATTCCAAGCTTGTTATTTATCATCAAGCTGCCCTTTATCATCATAGGCTAGATTGTCAAAACAGGGAAAATAAAACAAAACAAAAACATCAACTGCAAACATATTCTGACGGATCATGCTGCGTGTTGATAGCCATTCCAGTATCTCTGAGCTTCCAAGATTATTTAAAAGTACAGGCTGTGTTTAGACCTTGTTGGATTTCTAAGCACCCATTAAATAACAACATAAGATCCATACAGAAAGTCCAAACACTCCACTGGCAGCATCCTGGGATGTGACATGCATGCTTAAGAGCTTGCACCAGGGGGGTTTGGACCTCGTGCTGCTGACAAGTGAGGAGTGAAGAGAAGGGTAAGAGCACTGTCCCACGGTGGCAGGTTTTCCCTTGGCCTCAACTTGGGTGTTACACTAAAAGGTTTATAAAATAATGGCGACAGGATTCCCCATTTGTTCTCCTTCTATGCCTATTTCTCTGCTTCAGGCTGGGATGATTTCACCCAGCTGAATATGAATTGATTCATTAGGAACTGTTACCAGGGCATCAAAGAAAGTCTCACTAATAAATTCAGGGTTTGTGCTTTTAATGGAGTACTTACGAAGAAGCGTCTGCAGACAATACCGAAGTTCCCTCAGGACCAGCACTCACCTCTCCCTAAGTGTCTGCAGATCAGTGCTTGGGCCAGCATCATCTGCCCGCATCGCAGCATACATCCCCAGCCAGCGTCCGACGAAGGACCCGTGCCTCCTGTTAGGAAAGTTCATCACAATCAGTGCAGGCTTTCAACTGGGTGCAGCACCACAGAGGACATTTCAGACTGCTAGAAAACAGATAGGGCTGCTGAAGCCTCCATGAACTGTCCTACAGATAAAAGGCACACAGCAAGACTTTGGTTCCATGCTGTTGGTCTAATTCTAATCTCTGCATTGCACAAATAAACAAAATTCATTTATTCCTTGTGGAGCTGACTTACTCTTTTCATTCTTCAAGCAGCATTCACAAACCATTTACTGCATGCTATACAACATGATCACCTGTTTACATACAGACATAAATAAACACTGATTTTAATAATCTTCATGTTTGCATAAACAGTTAAAATGATGCTCAAAATGCGCTGATACTCTAGAAATATTTTCCCAGCCTACGATGCCATCACTTATCTTGCTATTTAATTTAGAACAATGCAGCAAATCTGCAGTATACTCACCACTAGGCAAAAACTTTCTTCTATACGTAAACCACACGTTAAACCACAGTAAACCACACGTGAACACACCTTGGCTTATTGTCTGACTTTGGCTTATGGTGCGTCTGTTGCTGTGTCCAGCACAGTGCAGCCCCTAAATTGCTACCAAAACCTTGCCACAAACCTCAATCCCCCTGTTAAAAGAGACCCTCTTGTTTGTTGCCCTTCTTTCGACACTCTCTAACAGGTTTATGTCTTTTTCTTATACTGTGGAGCCCAAAACTGCACTCAGTACTCAGTACATGGAATACCAACAGAGACTGCCTGGCATTTTCTCTTCTCTGCAGAAGCTCTGTTGCTAACACTGTCCAGAAATCACCACTGTCACAGACAGTAGTAGCATTCCCTCCTCCCACAGTTTGTTCTGCCCCCCAAGACTTAGACACCACCCAGAAAAAGAAGAATAATAATACTAATAAAATAAAATAAAATAAAATAAAATAAAATAAAATAAAATAAAATAAAATAAAATAAAATAAAATAAAATAAAATAAAATAAAATAGTCAAAAGCCATCAGGAAGGCAGTGGTGCAGACTGTGGAGAGCCTGGGTTCAAATCCTTCTTCTGTGAGGCTCTGAACCTATATCCCACCACAATCTCTCTGCTAATGTATGGCAGGGAAAGGAGGAAGAAAGAACATATCTCCTGCACTTTCCATTTATTGTTGACTGACAATTCTGTAGAGTTATAAAGCCTCAATCAGTGAGATACAGGGTTCTTCTCACACTGTCTCACTGTGCCCTAAGCGGAACAGCTCTCATTTAATAGATGCTTCACCACAAAATCATGAGTCATCTGCAGTTTTGAACTTTTCTGGGATCAAGTCCCTTCAGATGGTTGAGGAATCTGCTCCAGCACCTATGTAAACTGGTGCTCTACTAAGCTAGTGAGTGAACAAGAGAGAAATCCTCTGCTAGATGACTTGACAAATTGGGTCTGAAAATAGTGTTGAGGCAGAATAGTCCACGATTTTTGCCTTGGGTGCACAGAGGGATTGGGTGTTGTAGACTTCTTTTATTCTTCATTAAGATAAACATTTTCAAAAATGTGCTTGTTCAACCTTGCTCCCACTGTGTGCATGGGAGGGAGATAACTGAAAGTGGGGAGCGTTGCTTGGATCCTGCAAGTGGCTGAGGTCCAGTGGGGTTGGAGGCTTTCTTCCTCCTTTTGGAAATGCAAAGCAACCCTGCACCTCCCCTGCACTTGCAGAAGGATCGTGACAGCCCAAAGCACAGCGGCTTTGTAATTGCTGCATACACTTCGATCGGATTTACGTGGCAAGGGTTTGGTAGCAGGGGCCTGCAGGGATGGCGTCTGTGAGAACAGTCCAGACAACAGCCAGCTCCAGATAGCTCCAAAAGGGCCCCGGCGCTTGCCAGAGCTGAGCCAATAAGCGATGTTGTTTGCACCTCTGGGAGAGCAGATGTAAGCAGGGGGAAATACTGCTGCACAACAGAAGCTGGAAGAGCAAGGAGTGAGAAGCAGCCCTGCAGCCCCCAAGGTGAGTGCAGCAGGAGGCAGGAGGTGCTCCAGGCTCACAGCAGCAGTTCCCCTGCGGGCTGTGCAGGGAGAGGCCCCTGGTGGAGCAGGCTGTCCCCCTGCACCCATGGGTCCCCCATGGAGCAGATCTCCACGCTGCTGCCCCCCTGTGGGTGGAGGAGCCCCCGGTGGAGCAGGTGGCTGTGGCCTGGAGGAGGCTGCGGCCTGTGGAGAGCCCCCGCAGGAGCAGGCCCCGGGCCGCAGCTGCAGCCATGGAGAGGAGCCCCCGCAGGAGCAGGGGGGCTGGGGGGAGCTGCCGCCCAGCCGTGGGGGACCCGTGCTGGAGCAGTTTGCTCCTGGGGGATGGATGGATGGATGGATGGAGCCCGTGGGACGGAGCCGTGTGGGAGCAGTGCTTGAGGAGCTGCTGCCTGTGGGCAGCCCGTGTGGGATCAGCTGGGGAAGGGCGGCATCCCATGGGAGGGACCCCACGGGGAGCAGGGGCAGGGAGGGACCCTGAGGGTCACTCTGCTGAGTCTGCTTTGCCCGTCACGATACTTGTTGAGCCATCGCCCTGTCCTTATCTCAGCCCTGGAGCCCTTTGCATCGTATTTTCTCCCCCTTTCCCTTTGAGGAGGGGGAGTGAGAGAGCGGCCGTGGTGGAACTCGGCTGCCCACCCGCTTTGAACCACCGCAGTTGCAAAGTCCTGGGAAAGATTTCTTTCAAGAAATTAAACAAGGTGTTTAACAAAGAAATGCAGAGTTTCCTTTTGAAGGCTTCCTGGAGAATTGGGCTTCTTTCCTATTCCCAGCTCAGAGGAAGGGAATTGTTGATTTCACCTTCTTTTTTCTGACATGGAAATCAAAGGTGAACTGCTCTACAAGGACGGGCAACGTCTCAGAATCAAGCTCTTTTGCTCTGTAGTCCTTTCTCAAGGAAAAGATTGATCACCCACCTTCCACAGATGTAGGGGAGCAGAGAATAATTTGGGAACTACTCTAATTCAAGTCAGTTTGGGCATAGTGGTACTTCCCTAGCTGTTTCTGAGACAGACGCATTAGCAACAGAGAGTGTTGTGCCGTCACTGGGAGGCGCCTGCGGTGATGACTTCAGAAACAGAACTGAATTGTGTCACCACAGCACTTTGGCAACAGCTGCCTCTGTGCACGTTTAGCTGGGAGGCACAGAGAAGGGTGCTGGATGCGATGAAACCACGTGAGGATTTGTGGATCTCCCCTTGAGGTGCACAGAGAGGGACCATGCCCTTCTGTAAGTGTTTTGATGCTTGGCTGCGGAAAAAAATGTGGTTTTGTTGTGAATGCTTCATTGTAGTATTCTGTAGTTTGTGTCAAGTCCTTACAGAAGCCTCAAGGTTGGTACTTTGCTCAATGATGGAGCTGCACAGAGTGAGAACAGACCCAATGTACGGGTGAGGGCCTCTGCACGTTCTCTTCTTCCTACAGACGATCAACAAATAAGGGGAGACAGAGAAGAGTGTGCTGTGGTCCTCCCATAGACCGCAAGTACTAAAGCATAAACAAGAGGCTTAAGAGTCCCCCTGTCATGTTAAAATTCAGGCAGCAATGGACTTCCTCACACGGGCTGGCCTGTCGACTAGTGTCTCAGGCTGTGGCGTATGAAGATGCACTCCATCTGCTTTCAGGGTAGCAATGCCAGTGGGCAAGCTGCCTGACCTTAACATTTGTCATTTCATTTCTCACCTGAGTTTTGGATCAAAATAAAAGGATAAAAGGATTTCCTTTCCATTAATTACATGTTCTTACCTTTGTAACAGATTTGGTTATTGACTTAGAAGGCAAATATCTGGCCAGACTGCAAGACTTGTGCTCGCAGCGTGGGACAGCTCTCGTAAAGGTGATTCAGGGCAGTTTCTGGAAAACAAGACATCAGATCTCCCAAACAGCTTTCTTTGTGCTAATGTAGGAAGGGTGAGTAAGTGTAAAGGTAAGAGCCCAGATACCGTAAGAAGCAGAAAGTGTGAAGGAAACTTCCTTCTGGCTGATACAGCTCCATATCTAGTTGTCAAGTATGAAGAGAGCAGTGCTAAATTTCTTGGGGAGAGGAAAACGAAGAGGCTGGGAGAGTGTACAAAGAAAAAAATGGGATTCCCTATTTCAGGAAATCCTAGGAACTGGAAATAGAGATTGGAAGAGTGCTTTAAGCCAAGACAGACATGTTTTAAAACTAAAACCTAGGAGTTGAATGAACCAAGAAATGAATCCCTTTTGATTATGCAGTTGTGTCCAGTGTTATCTTGGGAAATATGGTTTCCACATAAAACGTATCTGGGGCTTGAAGTTCTCCTAAGGCCCTTCTCTGTGTATTCCCTACTGTTTGGTAAGCGCTGAGGTCACACTGCAGACAGCAGCACGTCCCCTCCCCACTACTTAGCTGTCTGTTCTCACAACACGTCTAGGAACAGAATGGCTTGGACACAACTGCGCCTAGGACCGAGTTCATTCAAGCTGCTGGACGAGGTAAAAGCTCTGGACAAGCGAAGGGGAGGGAGGGATGGGTGGACATACAATATGATCACTTTAATCTCATTTCTCTAAGAATCCTGGCTGAGAAAACAAAACAAAACAGAATCAAAAAGAACAGAACAGAACAGAACAGAACAAATGCAGCAAGCAGCTAGCTTGCTGGAGACATTGTCTGGGAAGCAGTGAAAACACTTGCAAACAAAAACACGTCAAAGGACTAACTCTTTGAGCTTAATTCTAATCCAACAGCATAACCTCAAAGTCCTGTTTCTGTTCGTAACAGGCTGGTCCAGTAACATGTCCCATTGGATGACTTTGCAGCATAGATGTCAGGAATGCAGCTTGGGATCCCCTCCTTCTACTCAGAGTTCACTTTGAAGGGATGAGCAAGTAATTCTTCCTGGGTTGACGGAAATCTAAAGTCTGTTTTCTAACACTCTTGCAGACGCTTCTCTGTCCATCGGCCTGTCCTGCCAACTCTGGTGTGAGTGTGAAGTTGTGGCAAGAGGGATTTCCCATTCCTATTTGATCTGATGGACACCAGCTTTCCTCGGAAATGGCTGATGTTGCTGAGGAGGCAGCAGTATCAAAGCCCTTGCTGATGAAGGTACAACCAGCTGGGGAGGCTTTGGCATTTCTGCACAACGCTGCTCCCTGACTGTCACTCCAGACTCAGATTCGGAAAGAAGCAAAGCAAGCTAGAGGAAAACTGGATGTCCTGGTAATTTTCTTTTTCTTTTATTTCTTCATTCTTCACTTGTAAGAAAATCTAAATCTTAACCCTTTGTTTGAAAACACGGCTTTATGGAAATGCTTATGGGTGTGCTCCTTCACCTTGTGTGGAACCTGCTTCACCTCGCTTCAGCTATAGGACACCTATGCTCCAATTTATGCTTCCCATGATAAAGCGGTGTTCTTTCGGTGTTCTTTTCTGTGATGCTTGCAGGCGAGGTTGAAAAGAGTTGTCAGTAGGATTCTTCGTTTCCTTTGCAGTATCCAAAGCTCCGTATTACCGTGGATCTTCTCCTCTGATCTGGAAAGCTTCACAGGCCAAAAGAGAATTGAGATGAAGAAGGAAATAGAGAATGCTGACTAATATTGCCAAGTACCACCCGTAAGTTTTGTGAAAGAATCCGGTGCATTTCTGTAGTGGTAGAAAGTTCATAAAATCATCGTCGTGCACTTGAAGGCAAGCAATGCTGTAAAAATGAAGAATGCAAGGCCCTGCTTAAGGACGATCTTCAGGCTGCTTCTAGATCAACAGCTTATTTGCTTCTTCCACAACCTCATCTCCGCTTGCTTAGAAGTTGTGAAGGTCGGAAGCACACTCCGTCTGTTTCATCCCCTCTGTGTATCTTTTCCCTGACAGCAACTTCTGTCTTGGCTCTTCACATCCAGCCAGAGCAGTTGCTTTGCCTCCGCAACCTGCAGGCTGACCTCTCGTGTGTACCTGTGCTGGACTGAGGGTAATGCTTGTAACGCACACAGATGCTGCATTCACTGTGACTTTTAGAAAAGAGAGCAAGAAGCTAACCTGCACAGCAGACTCTTAGGTTTCTGTATCTCTCTCTTTCTCTCTCTCTCTCTCTCTCTCTCTATCTGCATATATATTTCAGTACTTATTTACTTCTTTAAAGATACCTTAAATAGAATAGATACTTTAAGAAAGCTTACTTGTTCTTCCCCTTTCCTTGTTTTTAACGTTTGCTTTTCTAACCAATCCTTAATGTTACAACATGGGATTGATGCAGTACTCAGTCCTTAGAAGTTCTCAAAGCACATCAGTGATTTCTCTATTTCTCAACCTTTCCATCTTCATTGAGATCTCTCATCTGAATTTAGGTAGGAGGTGAAGAAGAACACTGCAAGCAGCTGAAGCCGTATCAGACACATGCTTCTGCTAGGAAGTCATTCCGAGTGATTCCACGGTGTACTTTAGACAGGTTTGCTCTGGTCCTCTGGACTCAGCATCCCCAAGGGATATTTCAAAGCTCTCGGAAGGACCCGTCATTATCTCTGACACTGCAGCCTCCAGTAGGAAGGGGTAGATATTCCTTGCCCTTGTGCAAAGGAACTACTCAGTTAGCTGTTTCTAACCCAAATCTCGTTGTTGTCTTCTATTGACAGACACCACCCGGCTAGCCAAGCTAAACCACTGAAAATGGAAGGAGTGGGACACCTTGCAAAGCCTGCTGCTGCTTCTAAGCAGAAGTGCGCTGTAGGTGGGGACACAGCAAGAGGAAATGTCCAGGCCACGGTGGAACTGCAAGGCACCTGTCTGAGCCACACAACGAAGTCAGCGATTCCCAGTTGGAGACTGTTGCTCGACCAGTGACACAGCAGCTGGAGCGCTTCTGGTTGCTGCTGATGGGTTCCCGTGAATCAGCCAGGGACAGGAGCTATGAGAACGACTGAAGCGATTTGAAGTTACCCGAAAGAAAGAAGAGAGGAGAGAAGAAGACAAGAGGGGAGGGAAGGGGAGGGAATAAAAGGAAGGGAGGGGAGGGGAGGGGAGGGCAGGGGGAGGGTAGGATAGGATAGGATAGGATAGGATAGGATAGGATAGGATAGGATAGGATAGGATAGGATAGGATAGGATAGGATAGGATAGGATAGGATAGGATAGGATAGGATAGGATAGGATAGGATAGGGTGTGGTAGGGTAGGGTAGGGTAGGGTAGGGTAGGGTAGGGTAGGGTAGGGTAGGGTAGGGTAGGGTAGGGTAGGGTAGGGTAGGGTAGGGTAGGGTAGGGTAGGGTAGGGTAGCATAGCGTAGTGTAGCGTGTTAGAGGGGAGGGGAGCATAGGAGAGTATAGGGTAGTGTAGGGGATCGGAGTTTAGGGGAGTGTAGAGTAGGATACGGGAGGGGAGTGTAGGAGAGTGTAGGGGAGGGGGCCATAGGGTAATGTAGGGTAGTGTAGCGAACGGAAGTTTAGGGTAGGATAGGGGAGGGGGGTGTAGGAGTGTGTAGGGTAGTATAGGGGAGGGGAGTGTAGCAGAGTATAGGGACAGGGAGAATAGGGGAGGGGGTGTAGGGGAGGGGAGGAGACGGGAGGGGAGGGGAGGAGATGGGGGGGAGGGGAGGCAAAAGTGGGGAGAGGAGGCAAAAGAGGGGAGAGGAGGGGAGGGGAGGGGAGGGGAGGGGAGGGGAGGGGAGGGGAGGGGAGAGGAGGGGAGGGGAGGGGAGGGGAGGGGAGTGCTACCATAAATAAAATTGCCAAATACATGACATTTTGGATCTGGAGCCAAATCTTTGTGTACATGTCCTCTCCGTAGCCCCACGTGCTGACCACCCACCCGAATCTATCATACTGTTGGTCAGAAAGAACAGGGAGCATAGGGGAGGGCAGGGGAGTGGAGGGAAGGGAAAAGAGGGGATGGGAGGGGTGGGGAGCGCTACCATCAATAAAATTGCCAAATACGATGAAGGAGCAGCAGAGCCTGCAACCTCCAGTCCCCAACATCCTCCAACCACCCCCCACTGCTCCGTGGGAAATAGATAGAAGAATCAAGACTGAGGTTTAGCCTGGGATGGAGGTAGTGTGGCGAGGTGGTTTTCTGTTTGGTTGGTTGGTTGGTTGGTTGGTTGGTTGGTTGGTTGGTTGGTTTTAAAGTTTTTAAATTCTCACTGTCCTACTTTGTGATCAGTTGGCAATAAATTCAATTACTCTTCCCCAAGCCAAGTCTGTTTTGTCCATGAAGCCATCTTCCAGTCCTGAAATAAGAAAGGAAACAGACCTGCAAGCAACTGTTACACAAGTGCAGGAAGAGTGACAAAGGAGGGTTTTGAGGCATGAAGTTCCTGCAAGGATGCTCTGCTCTTTCCTCACTTCAGTATGAAAAGCACGGCACTAGTGGGTGGTCTGTGGTGGTAGTTGTTTTTTTGTTGTTTGTTTGTTTGTTTGTTGTTTTGTCAGCTCCACCCCACAGTATTTTGCTTGTTCTACTTGTTTTGGTGTGCCCCCATTCCCTCCCTCAAGGTAAAACATCCCTAGGGGCCATAACTTGCTGTTAGCAAACAAGATCTTGCAAAAGAGTGAAGTTAACATGGCACCACCTGCACTGGTGTATAAATAGTTCAAATATTTTCCCTCACTTTCCTGTAACTTTCCTGTAAATTGCTGGTCAGGAGATAACAAGTGGAGAAATTTAGGATAAGAGAGAGAAAGTTGTGTTTCCTATTGCCCTGGAGTTTCTGTTGGTCTGGCCACGGAAATGGAGTACTCAAAATCCTCAGGACACTCAGTTTATACCAGATTTATCCTAAAACTGCAGTATTTCTAGGCCCTTGGGATTCTTATCAATTAAAACATACTTTTTCACGCACAGAAGATGCAAAAAAGTGCGTCTACTGCAGTATGCAGACAGAGCCAGTCCTGTCTCTTGATTCCTTCTGCCTTCTGCCTGAAGAGCAGCAGACAATCGAGTTCTTGTCTTCAGTAGCTACGGCCTTAACCAACTGTGCAGTCTGTCCATTCATACACAGAGGAGGACAAATAGCGTGGAATAACTCCTCTCCTTTGTGCTAACAGAGGAGGGTACAGCTTCCTCACTCCAACCCCACCGAGGCAAACCAGTCAGCAGTGCACGCCAGAGCCTCTGTCTCTTCCCCGTCTCATGATGTGCAGCTGGATCACTCTCCCTTCTATCCCCAGGATCGCTTTCAGCACAGTCACAGAAGGGTCAGACTCACAGCTTTAGGAGCCATCAGAAGAGGCTTTCACTCTTCTGCCACCACACCCCCTATACACATGCAATTTCACACATGCAAAGAGACACCATGGATTGGGGAGTTGCACAGAGAGGAGACCACACCCGTTTGCCTGCCTGCAGTTTGACACCAGTAGGGAGGGAATTCCCGTCAGGAGTTTCCATAGAGATGACAGAATATGGCCCTAGGGTCCTGCTGCTTCTTTCAGCCCTAATTCTTCAAATCCATAGGAACGGAAGAAACCTTCCCAGCCAAGTGCTGCATATCTTGAAGGTTGGAGAACCCACAGCCTTCTGCTTCATTTCATTTTAAAGATCAATCCCAATGTCACTCCCATAGAAGTAGTGGAAGCCATCTGGCTGGCTTGGCTTTCTCTCCAAAGAAGACCAAATGAGAGTTGGTCACGGGTGAGGATGAGCCCTGACAGTTCCTGCATTTTGGTTCTCCTGCAGCCCACAAAGCTCTCACTGCCTTGCCTGAATTTGAACCCCTTTGGAACCAAATCTACAGATTATCTCTGTAAATCCAAAACAGCACTTATTCACCATGTGAACAACAAATGCCTGGGATGGTTAACAGCACTTAGGTGCAAAAAAGAGCCCCCGCAGGAGCAGGCCCCGGGCCGCAGCTGCAGCCATGGAGAGGAGCCCACGGGGAGCAGGGGCAGAGAGGGACCTTGGAGGAGGGAACTGTATCCTCTTTTTTCATCGGTGCTGAGATTGAGGATCAGGATTTCGTGGTAGGAATTTGTTTAGATGAACCAATTTACATCCATATGGGTTTTGTATGTTTGTTTCACCTTGTCTTGCAGGACCATCTTGGCTGGGTCTGCAGTGTTGTGCAAAAGTGAAGTTTTTCACAATAAAGAGCAGCTTTTTTTTCGGGGAAAAGGCTGAGGTGGCCTTCATCAGAGTCTTGTGACCTGAAAATGCAGAAAATGGGTGCATGGCTGGCTGGATGGGTGGGTGGGAGTTGGGAATTCAGCCTTGGGATCAGAACTGGGACGTTGTTGGGATAGGAAATGATCAGTGGGATGGGAAGTGATGATGGGGATAGGAACTCATTGGGATGGGATAAATGGGTTTTATTTTTATTGCATTAAATCCACTTTATTGACTGTGTTGTACAGTATGGCGTTGTTTTCTTACTATAAAATTATGATGATTATTATTTAATCTTATTAATTAAACAATTTTTATACGTTATTATATTATAAATTATAAATATTAATATTTATTATATTGTTTTTATTCCTTTTCTACCCTATTAAACTCTCTTTATCCCAGTGTACTGCTTTGGACTTTAGTTTTCCTTCCGAGTCGTTGTGGATTCACTCCGGATGGGGGGACATTAGTGAACGCCTGTGTGCTTCAGATCCAAGGTCACCTTTGCCCTCAACTCAAGATACATGTTTGCATCTATTGTCGTGAAACAATGTTAACAACATCAACAAAAAAGTTCCCTACTTGCTAGCAGCATCCCTACGTTTGCTGGGGTCTGCTCTGTGCATTTTGAAGACCGTTCCATGCTATTCAGCCCCTTCAGGAGGAAATGGATGGTTCTAGGAAAATGCGTCTTGACCTGATGCAAAGCTGTGACTCAGCACCCTGCAGCCCCCGCAACCCCTGGCATTTTACCTGCAGCCCCTCCAACAACTCTGATGTTCCCTGCATCGACTTCAACCACTGCGCTGGGACCTGAGGCCCCTCAAACCCGTGTCACTCGCCCTGCAGCCCCTCCAGCCCCTGGCATGTTCCCTGCAGCACCTCGAGCCCCTGGCATGTTCCCTGCAGCCACTCCAAGCCTGGCACAGGCCCTACAGCTGGCTGCGGGGACTATCCAGAAATCTGCTCCAGAAATACAGTGATGGCAAGGAGCCCTCCACTTCATGCTTCCTTTTTATTCTAGCTGGAAGCATTCAGAGTTGTCAACGGAATTGGTTTGGAGGAGTAGGAAAGACAGAATTGCTGGGTTTCTGCTTTCTCCCAGAAACTATCAGACCACAACATGACAGTTGTCTTTCTTTTACGTAATTTTACACCTGGATCTTTCTCACTTTTATGAGTGTGGGGTATTCCTTCTTTCTCCCTTTACCTTCCTCTTTCCTTCCTTCCTTCCTTCCTTCCTTCCTTCCTTCCTTCCTTCCTTCCTTCCTTCCTTCCTTCCTTCCTTCCTTCCTTCCTTCCTTCCTTCCTTCCTTCCTTCCTTCCTTCCTTCCTTCCTTCCTTCCCTCCTTTCGTTCTGTCTGTCTGTCTGTCTCTCTTTCTGTCCAGCACTGATTTTATGGCTACGTGTGCATATCCACAGTGTAGAGTTTTCTCCATTCCGTTTCTTCCCTGAGTCTTGCCCCTCTTCCCTGCAACTGAACAGCATTGCCTTGATCAAGGAAGTGGCAACATGCGGCTTACACAGTAACCTGCTGAAATTACAGCTATAACCATGGAGCACAGCTGCCGATCAACACAAGACCACCAATCGCTCACATTTCTAAACTGCTCGTCACAATTCTTCCGTATGTAGGCTGTGATGCTGCTCATTTCTTAAGCACCCATCCATTTCTTCTCTTCCCAGACCCTCAAGGTGTCCTGGTCAAACCACCTCCCTTCCTCTTGCCCCATCTGGCTCTCCCACCTTCCTTTTCCCTCAAGGCTCAACTTTTTTTTTTTTTTTTTCAGCATAGGAGCTCCATAGAAGCTGCTGCTGCCCACCTCTGAGTTGACTAGGGCTGAACTACTGAAAAAGAAAAGAAAATCTATAAATAAGAGTGAGAGATATTCAGTATTTCTCTATGTTGTCATTTATTGGTGAAGATGAAAGTCTGCAGTTCATGTTCATTACACTAGCATGACAACATGACTACAAGGGGGACTGTCTGGTAGTGAAAAGGAACTTCAGCATGGATTAAAAATCTTTGCCTTTCTTTATTCTGAACTGTTTTTCTTATGGCTGCTAGAGAGAGATTCTCTGCCTTAGAAATAAAACTGCCCAGGCTGTTCTGATAAACCTGTAGGGTTAAGGCACTTCTACCAAAACAGATTTCAAAAGGCAAGAAGTCAAAAAGCAACAATTCAGTAATCTGTGTACGCTTCTATATTAAGTTTTAAGATCACCTGGTTTATATTTAGTTCACACAAATTAACCAAACATAGCAGCATACAACCTAAGAAAAGCTTAAGAAATTTATTAGATGCACAGATAAAGTGCTGTAACAGAGAAACTTGTGTAAATCTATTCTAAAATAAATAAGGTACAGTTAAACCACCTTTGACTCGTTTTAACTCGGAAAGAAATAACCTAAGTTTTAATCATTTGAATTTTAAGGTCAAGGTGAAATATACCATAACTATAACAGTGGTTGTGATCTGTATCAACTATTTGAGGCTCCTGTTCCTCTTGAGGTCTCCCAGAAACAGGAAGGCTATTGCAAAATGTGTCCATTAGACATAGTTCCTTTTACAGAAACATTTTTGTAATAAAGTCTGGTTGCTCAAATACATGTTAAAATATTTAACAAGGAAACAATTTTCTCCTGATCCAGTCAATCTTTTAAACAAGACAATGTATTTTTCCTATGACGCAGCCCACAGGAGGGAACAGAAGTAAACATCCTCCTGAACTGAAGACTGTTTTGCTTGAAGAACTAAACTATTGCATTATTATATGAGAGCAAGAAATATCCATTTGGGTTATCCCTTTCTCCAAACATGGTGCCCAGTGATACATGCATTTTTGCCTTAATCTCAAAGGCCCGTTTGTCTCCACGTAAGGTACGTTAAAAAGAGATTCCCTTTAAGCATCTTATCACAAGATCTCTTACTGCCTTTCCATCCGGGGAAGCTTGTGTGTTAAACTGCCCTTGGAGTTTTGGATGCTACTAGATTTCTGTGCTCTGTTATCCATAATTTCAGGCACTTCGGGGCTAACATGGCTGTTTAAGTCAATGCAATAATATTACCAATATATTCAACACTCAGAAGAGTCACCACAGTTTCCTTCACACACTCAGGATTTCAAATTCTTCTTCCAATTCAAATAGCTTGTCAGTAGATTCAATGAGTTCTGTAAAAAAAGATAAAGAAAAAAATGCTTCTAAAGACATGCCTGATTTTGTTCACTTAAAAAAAAACTTTGAAAGACGCATTCCAGAAAAGTACTTTGTAAGAGTGAAAAAAAAAATCTGTGCTAGCAATTGTATGGCTTGTTTGGATACATGCCTGCTATATATTGCTTGACACTCACAAAGGATAGTTATTCTACCTGTGATTATTCTTTTATTTGCTAACGAGGAACATAACATTGCACAATTAGGCTTTTAATCGGTGCCTTACCTGCTCCTGTGGTTGTCACTTCTGGTTTTGTTGGAGGTATGAAAGGAGGCCAGTGTGGCGGGTGCTTCTGGACCAGCTCAAACATCCGTAGACTCTGCTGCTTTAGAATCTCCTGAGGACAGAATGCTTTCATTTTAAAAGCTGGCTCGGGAGACGCTTCAAACACAAAACGTGTCTGCTTAATTGAAAGTGTTTTTTAATTACGCATGTCCATCAGGAAAAAAAAGTCTTTATACAGACATACTGTGAAATCCAAGCACCATGGTCTCTGTAATACATCCCTAGTTAAAACACATCTGGAAGACAGATCTCTTGAACTGTACTACAAATTATCAGTCTTATCATCTTTTGATATCAGCTTTGATATCTGCAAACCTGTAATTTTGTTTACACGTAGCAAGCACACTAGGAATGTACAATATTTTCTGCTTTTTAAAAGAAAGTTGCTTGCATAGAACTCTCCTCAAGTTTTCTGTTGATCAATAGCACAAAAGACAGATCTATCAGCTCCTCCAAAGGGGAAAAAAAAAAAAAAAAACGCATCAGATTTTGAAGGACAGGTTTTGGTCAGGAAAAAAGGTGTTCCTGAAGCCAAACGCTATTCCTCTTCAAAGAGAAGTTACCTTCTGTCCTGTATTTCAGTTATTTACAAACTGTTTTCCTTAGATGATTTTTTTTTTTTTAAATAAATGCCCTTAGAGGTTGATGGTACTTTACATTCAGACGTCTGGTGCTTAGCTTAACAGCTGCATGCAGAAACATCCTCAAGTCTGTTTCCTGTGGCAGCCAGCACCTTCTGTTCTCCCTAAATCAGCAGGAGCTAGAGGCCTGCAGCACTTACAGAATCAGATCTTTAAGATAGCAGGGACTAACAGTCATAATTAGAACACGCAATCTATTATGTCAAACAATAAAAAAGGATCAGGAAGCAAATCATTGATACATCACTACAATATGGCAGTTAAACCTGAGTCATTTAGTGAGAATTAGAAGTTAAAAGCAAGTGTCACCCAGTAACACCTTCAAGTGTGGATGTTTACACCCATTTTCCAACTGGCAGGGTTTGTGGCTGGTAAAGTGCTGAACAATTTCCAATTAGCAATTCAGTAGTATTGCCTTACCCTGATGCTTTAATGCATTCTTCTCCATGGCTCATACAATTTGTATACAAAGGAAAATGCAAAGGAAAATTTTACAAAAAACAGACAATAAAAACCAGACTTTATAAAGAACAAATCGAGATGCTAAGTTCCCACTCTTACCTTTTGTACAAGACTACACCGGTTATCAAAATCACATTCTTCTTTGCAAAAGAAGCCCTTAGGGGAAAAAACAAACACACAGAGTTTTACCTTTGCAGATGGTAGGTATGTGGTACCAGCAGGTAAGGCGGTTTGACCTCTGATACAGTAATGCCCTGTACGATCAGTAGATATAAGACTCCAAATATGTGGCAGCTCTAGGGAGAGAACCCAAGGGGAGAACAAGGCCCTGCAAACCCCTAACGAAATAGTCAAGCAAAAAATAGCAGCAGCTCCTGTGTGCTCCTCCATGGAGCGCCACCCAGTTCCTACAGTCCAGGTATCAGCAGAAGCTGAAAACTTGTAGATGATGGACCACCTAAGGAACATTTCCATTCTGGTATCTATACTGAAAATATTTGCTCTTCATTATGATTTTGTCTGTCTCGTTGCATCATGCCACATTTTGCACAGTTACGTAGTTAAGTATTAAAACAAAACAAAAAAACTTTCTAAAAAGCAGCAGTATTAAAAAACAGGTATATGAATGAATGACAGATACCGGTATCTTTACAGATTGTTTAAAGCTTTAGAAACACATCCCACTGGTGACAACTGCCAATCACCCAATCACAGGATACTGGCATGGGATCAGATCCAATTTTTTCAAATACCACAGTACCCCCATGACATTTTGGGTGAATTACAAATAATACATTTGTATTTGTAATTTGGGGTGAAATACAATAATTCCACTTAAACATTTTCAACTTATGATATAAAGTAAGTTTAAGTAACTTGTCTAGAGGTGACCAAACATAAAGTAGTGATAGAATAAAACACGTAAACCTGTTTCAGTTCCTTGCTCTGACCATTATAATGCCTCTTGAAAGAAGTAAAAGCTGCTCAGTAAAGAAAACAAAGCGAGCTCCCTACAGTACAGACAGCTCCCCACTTGCCCTAAGATTCTCCATGTAGTTATGTACAAACTACTATGTGTTGATCACAGAAGACAGCTTTGTGATCTTGGTTCTGTTCAAGGAGATGCATTGCTGCCCTTACCAATGTAGAGAGACATTACTTTGAGATAAAGTACATGCATTCAAGATTTCCTGACACTTACTAAAGCTACTGAAGGGTCCAAATTCATGATCTTCATTCTATGTGGGGCTTCCTGGCAGTGGAAACTCTCATCGTCAACCGTGCCATTTTCTTCTGAATCTACAAAGCTTTGAGTGGTGTGAGGGTCCAGATAGATCAGCTCATTGCCTGGATGGGTAAAAGCCGTATGTTAAAAATAAGCAAGTGACATTAATAAGCACTTGGTCCAGAACTGTAAAATAGAAATTAGATTGCCATTGCAGTCAGTATAATCTAGACTTTCCAGCTAGGGATTCTTTAAGAGAATCGGAAGGTTTAGACACAGCGTTTCCCACAGGGTATTTAGTATAACTTCCTATTGTCACCTATTACTGTAATTTTTTGGTTGGTTATGTTCTATCTTTGTCACATACTTTTATTTTTCCATGTGAGATCCAGTACTTTTTTTTTTTTTTTTAAATCTCAAGTGTTGTAAACACTAACATTTGACAGATTAAAAGGTACAGGATGTTCACAGATGCAATCTGTAATCCCATTAGGCATTCATTCGGAAATTGGAACAAAAAAGCCTAACTAAAACAGGTTAGGTTTTACAAAAGGACAAAATAGGGTTGCAAAATTTTGGCCCAAAGTGGGGTGAAATCTGAAGGAACGCATTTAAAATTAATTAGAGCAATACTTAATAACAGAAGGTATGCAAAAGGTGAAAAAGATACTGCTATCAGAAACAGTTTTGAAATACAAGAAAATAAAAGTGACATTTGACCAATACACTTGTCAAATGCTATCAGCTATTCTCAGTATGTTGCTCTTGTTGATGTCATCACTTATTTTTACACCTAGCTTTGCTGTTAACTTTCTGCTCCTGTTAAGGATCATCTCATACTGTTTCTAAACTCTTTTAGATATGCTTCTTCATTTATTTTATTCTATTCTCATCTTTCTTTACTTCTAGAGGTTCACGCTTAGACCCCTTACTATTTTCCCTTCAAAAAATGTTCTCTTTTGATCATCTGCACATTTGGAATAAGTTTCTTTTTTCCTTACCTAAAAATCCTATGAAATAAAAGGCATTATTTGGTTTCCCTCCTAATGCTCCCAAAGACTGTGGCATCTTAAAGCATTCCTAGGAGTTCAAAAGGAATAAAGGAAATTGTCATTCATTTCTTTACTGACATCACAGATACCCAAACTTATTTGACAGTAACGAGCAATGAATTGAAAGAAAACCTTACTTTAAATGCATCAATATATACGGGATTTATGTGATTTATCCCTAGTCGTAGAGGTATAATAAGCAAGAGGGCTTTCCAGCCTGTGCAGAGTCCTCCTGCCTTCTTGCTTCGGCCAAGAGCACTTCTGTGCAAATGTGCACTGCTGTGGGACGCGCTGCTGCTCTGAGGAGGGGACCAGCACATTTTTTCTGCGGGAATAAAACTAGAAATCAGTCAACGCACAGAGGAACACAAAGCAGATCTTCCTCTCAGTAGTGAATTAAGCTAGTTTGCCAGGGATCTTTATAGGGCACCCAAGACAAAACGAGCCGGGCATGGCAATTACAGCTATTTAGTAGAAGTAATTCTAGCAGACAGTATGTGCTGGCACGTCCAAGTGAGACGTTAGATCAATGATTGGGGGATGACAATTTAAGACTGCAGTGACATGTCCTATTAATGTTATTAATAGTGTCAAGCTTTGCCTATAAAACGCCAGAGAAATGAAATGGCAGCAATGATGACAGTAGAAATTCTTCAAGGAGCTCTTCACATCCAGTGATGTGAGCACGAAGTTGGCATCAGGGATCAAAAAAACACAACTGAGTTTGTATGTCCTTCTTCCCTCTTCTTACCCTTGCAAGACAAAGCCATGGCCCCCCAAGTATTTGTTCATGTTTAGATACATGCTGGCAAATGGAGTCAAATCAGAAACTGTTACCAGAAAACTGATGAGGTGTCACTTCCTGATGTCTTCAATGACCACCGTATTGCCCATAGATACATAAACTGCTAATGAATTCCATTCATCAAATAAAGCAAGCTTCCTAGAAAACATTAAGGTACTAATTAATATAAACTAGTTGGATCAAAAGGGTAGCTTTACACTCAGAACCATTTATTTATTTTTTTTTACTTAAGAAAAAACATCCTTTCTGCATTTTTTAAAGTCTCCATGTAAGAAAAAGAAAACTTTAAACATTAAATGTTTAATATCTTTAGAAAAATAGGTACTGAGTGGTACCAGGAAAAACATATGCGCTGCACCATGTGCAAACTGTTTTGTCTTACTGCTAAGTGCAGTGACAGTAACAGTTCAACTACATCAAGTTTATTACTTTTTATTGCACTCGACAGTCTCTGCACTGGGTTCTTGCCCAATTGTGTCTTTTCTCATCTGGAAAAGAAAAAAATTCCTATGCCAGTTTTGCAGATTACTTTTTGCTTAAGAAATTCCACTGAATTCAGTGGAATTACTTCTGCCTGAGCCTGCGTGCACAGCAGAAATGGGGCGTTAAAAGCTAAATCAGCTAAGGGTTTGGGGCACCAAAACTTCAGTGGGAGACAGCAGCACACAGTTTTATGTCCACTTCTGCAAAATCCAAACCTTTGGGGAAGGGAGCTACACTCTTAAGCTGCACTGGCAGAATTAGCTGTTTCAAATAAGCCAGAAAGAAATGGGGGTGAGCGTTTCACCATGAAAAACTTGGCCATGAAAGATCTGGAGTCCAGGGCATGCTTCAGCTCCCCTCCCTCTTCAGATCATGTGCCTGTTCCAGGGTGTCAAAGACTTGCTGCTGAGCTCGCAGGACCTGTAGCCTAGCCCCTGCCTGAGGTAAGACACCTCCACGTACCCCTGGAGAACTGAGCAGCCTCAGTTCCTTTCAGTGTGGCTCCCAGACTATGAGGAGCTGCCCATCTTTATCCAGTAGCCTTGCTGGCAGAACTGCTGCTCAGAAAGGGAGGAATTGCAGCTCAGTTCCCTCCTCAGCCGAGATGGCTTCTCTCTGATGTTTCACACCACCACTCCGACCTACACGGTGGCACTCTCGACCTGCCAGAGCTGTGCCACTGTGCAGAAAGGAATATACATCTGTGGTGTGACTGGTGAGGGCATGCAGACGGCATAGCAGGAGACTTTCCTGCAGTTTCTTCTCCTCAGGCTCTTCCTTTATTAAAATTTAGAGGTCACCCATTCCCAACTCAGTACCTGCACACCGAGCTGTGGCATGACATTCCATGCTGCACTTGTAAATAGATGGCAAGTACATTCCTGACTGTGGGACAGGGGGAGATGCAGCCTTCAAAACTCTGCCTGGGCCTTCTCTTGGCTGCCCCAGGGGAGTACGTTCTGAATGAGACTGGTATGATCTCACTTACTTTAGTACTTGAGCAACTGTATTTGGTCCAAACCATTCTCCAATTGACTTCCCCTCTCCAACACCCACCTGTGCTGTTTTCACAGTGAAAAAAAGACACACGTACACAAAATCAAAGAAAAATGAGACCATAAAGAATGTGGGAACAATATACAGTAAATACTGTGACTGTCAAACATTCTAGAGTAACTGCAATCTGTAGTTAGCAATAACAATTATTTTCTCAATCTATGCTCTTTTCAAAACTTAGGGAGTGCCAGTTTCTTTAATAAACAAAAGGCTTCTAAACTACAATGAGAATTACAAGTTAACAAATGTTAGTGCCCTTTATTACAAATTACAGCAATAAGCTACAAGACTGTCTATTCTAACATTACTGACTCTGGTACCCAAGGCTTACAGAGTTTATCAAGAGCTACATTCTAGTACATGGCTTTATTTAGGTCTCAGGGAATGTTTCTGTACTACTAGTCTTTGCGCCCATCTGCATACCTTTTTATTTTTGTATAAGCATACACCTTGTCTTCACATCCACTTTTTAAAATTATGAATTAACATACTGCAAATTAGTGATTCAACACAGTAGAAATTTCAGTGGAAAAAACCTGAAAGTTTATGTTTGTTCTTACCCATCTGGTGGATTGAATAACAGCAAGCCTTCCTGTCGAGAAAGCATCGTAGGATTCTGTGATATTCTTCTGGTTGTTTTTTGTGTTTTTCCCATTGCCAATCTGAAAGGAAAAATTGATATAGAATAAAAAATGGTGACGTTTTCATTACACTGATCAAATGTCTAGACAGCAGAAAGCTTTATAATGAGATGTTAAAAGACATTTCAATTCATCTCGAATATTTACATTTTGTGTAGAGCTCCTAGAATTCCAAGCTTGTTATTTATCATCAAGCTGCCCTTTATCATCATAGGCTAGATTGTCAAAACAGGGAAAATAAAACAAAACAAAAACATCAACTGCAAACATATTCTGACGGATCATGCTGCGTGTTGATAGCCATTCCAGTATCTCTGAGCTTCCAAGATTATTTAAAAGTACAGGCTGTGTTTAGACCTTGTTGGATTTCTAAGCACCCATTAAATAACAACATAAGATCCATACAGAAAGTCCAAACACTCCACTGGCAGCATCCTGGGATGTGACATGCATGCTTAAGAGCTTGCACCAGGGGGGTTTGGACCTCGTGCTGCTGACAAGTGAGGAGTGAAGAGAAGGGTAAGAGCACTGTCCCACGGTGGCAGGTTTTCCCTTGGCCTCAACTTGGGTGTTACACTAAAAGGTTTATAAAATAATGGCGACAGGATTCCCCATTTGTTCTCCTTCTATGCCTATTTCTCTGCTTCAGGCTGGGATGATTTCACCCAGCTGAATATGAATTGATTCATTAGGAACTGTTACCAGGGCATCAAAGAAAGTCTCACTAATAAATTCAGGGTTTGTGCTTTTAATGGAGTACTTACGAAGAAGCGTCTGCAGACAATACCGAAGTTCCCTCAGGACCAGCACTCACCTCTCCCTAAGTGTCTGCAGATCAGTGCTTGGGCCAGCATCATCTGCCCGCATCGCAGCATACATCCCCAGCCAGCGTCCGACGAAGGACCCGTGCCTCCTGTTAGGAAAGTTCATCACAATCAGTGCAGGCTTTCAACTGGGTGCAGCACCACAGAGGACATTTCAGACTGCTAGAAAACAGATAGGGCTGCTGAAGCCTCCATGAACTGTCCTACAGATAAAAGGCACACAGCAAGACTTTGGTTCCATGCTGTTGGTCTAATTCTAATCTCTGCATTGCACAAATAAACAAAATTCATTTATTCCTTGTGGAGCTGACTTACTCTTTTCATTCTTCAAGCAGCATTCACAAACCATTTACTGCATGCTATACAACATGATCACCTGTTTACATACAGACCTAAATAAACACTGATTTTAATAATCTTCATGTTTGCATAAACAGTTAAAATGATGCTCAAAATGCGCTAATACTCTAGAAATATTTTCCCAGCCTACGAGGCCATCACTTATCTTGCTATTTAATTTAGAACAATGCAGCAAATCTGCAGTATACTCACCACTAGGCAAAAACTTTCTTCTATACGTAAACCACGTTAAACCACAGTAAACCACACGTAAACACACCTTGGCTTATTGTCTGACTTTGGCTTATGGTGCGTCTGTTGCTGTGTCCAGCACAGTGCAGCCCCTAAATTGCTACCAAAACCTTGCCACAAACCTCAATCCCCCTGTTAAAAGAGACCCTCTTGTTTGTTGCCCTTCTTTCGACACTCTCTAACAGGTTTATGTCTTTTTCTTATACTGTGGAGCCCAAAACTGCACTCAGTACTCAGTACATGGAATACCAACAGAGACTGCCTGGCATTTTCTCTTCTCTGCAGAAGCTCTGTTGCTAACACTGTCCAGAAATCACCACTGTCACAGACAGTAGTAGCATTCCCTCCTCCCACAGTTTGTTCTGCCCCCCAAGACTTAGACACCACCCAGAAAAAGAAGAATAATAATACTAATAAAATAAAATAAAATAAAATAAAATAAAATAAAATAAAATAAAATAAAATAAAATAAAATAAAATAAAATAAAATAAAATAAAATAGTCAAAAGCCATCAGGAAGGCAGTGGTGCAGACTGTGGAGAGCCTGGGTTCAAATCCTTCTTCTGTGAGGCTCTGAACCTATATCCCACCACAATCTCTCTGCTAATGTATGGCAGGGAAAGGAGGAAGAAAGAACATATCTCCTGCACTTTCCATTTATTGTTGACTGACAATTCTGTAGAGTTATAAAGCCTCAATCAGTGAGATACAGGGTTCTTCTCACACTGTCTCACTGTGCCCTAAGCGGAACAGCTCTCATTTAATAGATGCTTCACCACAAAATCATGAGTCATCTGCAGTTTTGAACTTTTCTGGGATCAAGTCCCTTCAGATGGTTGAGGAATCTGCTCCAGCACCTATGTAAACTGGTGCTCTACTAAGCTAGTGAGTGAACAAGAGAGAAATCCTCTGCTAGATGACTTGACAAATTGGGTCTGAAAATAGTGTTGAGGCAGAATAGTCCACGATTTTTGCCTTGGGTGCACAGAGGGATTGGGTGTTGTAGACTTCTTTTATTCTTCATTAAGATAAACATTTTCAAAAATGTGCTTGTTCAACCTTGCTCCCACTGTGTGCATGGGAGGGAGATAACTGAAAGTGGGGAGCGTTGCTTGGATCCTGCAAGTGGCTGAGGTCCAGTGGGGTTGGAGGCTTTCTTCCTCCTTTTGGAAATGCAAAGCAACCCTGCACCTCCCCTGCACTTGCAGAAGGATCGTGACAGCCCAAAGCACAGCGGCTTTGTAATTGCTGCATACACTTCGATCGGATTTACGTGGCAAGGGTTTGGTAGCAGGGGCCTGCAGGGATGGCGTCTGTGAGAACAGTCCAGACAACAGCCAGCTCCAGATAGCTCCAAAAGGGCCCCGGCGCTTGCCAGAGCTGAGCCAATAAGCGATGTTGTTTGCACCTCTGGGAGAGCAGATGTAAGCAGGGGGAAATACTGCTGCACAACAGAAGCTGGAAGAGCAAGGAGTGAGAAGCAGCCCTGCAGCCCCCAAGGTGAGTGCAGCAGGAGGCAGGAGGTGCTCCAGGCTCACAGCAGCAGTTCCCCTGCGGGCTGTGCAGGGAGAGGCCCCTGGTGGAGCAGGCTGTCCCCCTGCACCCATGGGTCCCCCATGGAGCAGATCTCCACGCTGCTGCCCCCCTGTGGGTGGAGGAGCCCCCGGTGGAGCAGGTGGCTGTGGCCTGGAGGAGGCTGCGGCCTGTGGAGAGCCCCCGCAGGAGCAGGCCCCGGGCCGCAGCTGCAGCCATGGAGAGGAGCCCCCGCAGGAGCAGGGGGGCTGGGGGGAGCTGCCGCCCAGCCGTGGGGGACCCGTGCTGGAGCAGTTTGCTCCTGGGGGATGGATGGATGGATGGATGGAGCCCGTGGGACGGAGCCGTGTGGGAGCAGTGCTTGAGGAGCTGCTGCCTGTGGGCAGCCCGTGTGGGATCAGCTGGGGAAGGGCGGCATCCCATGGGAGGGACCCCACGGGGAGCAGGGGCAGGGAGGGACCCTGAGGGTCACTCTGCTGAGTCTGCTTTGCCCGTCACGATACTTGTTGAGCCATCGCCCTGTCCTTATCTCAGCCCTGGAGCCCTTTGCATCGTATTTTCTCCCCCTTTCCCTTTGAGGAGGGGGAGTGAGAGAGCGGCCGTGGTGGAACTCGGCTGCCCACCCGCTTTGAACCACCGCAGTTGCAAAGTCCTGGGAAAGATTTCTTTCAAGAAATTAAACAAGGTGTTTAACAAAGAAATGCAGAGTTTCCTTTTGAAGGCTTCCTGGAGAATTGGGCTTCTTTCCTATTCCCAGCTCAGAGGAAGGGAATTGTTGATTTCACCTTCTTTTTTCTGACATGGAAATCAAAGGTGAACTGCTCTACAAGGACGGGCAACGTCTCAGAATCAAGCTCTTTTGCTCTGTAGTCCTTTCTCAAGGAAAAGATTGATCACCCACCTTCCACAGATGTAGGGGAGCAGAGAATAATTTGGGAACTACTCTAATTCAAGTCAGTTTGGGCATAGTGGTACTTCCCTAGCTGTTTCTGAGACAGACGCATTAGCAACAGAGAGTGTTGTGCCGTCACTGGGAGGCGCCTGCGGTGATGACTTCAGAAACAGAACTGAATTGTGTCACCACAGCACTTTGGCAACAGCTGCCTCTGTGCACGTTTAGCTGGGAGGCACAGAGAAGGGTGCTGGATGCGATGAAACCACGTGAGGATTTGTGGATCTCCCCTTGAGGTGCACAGAGAGGGACCATGCCCTTCTGTAAGTGTTTTGATGCTTGGCTGCGGAAAAAAATGTGGTTTTGTTGTGAATGCTTCATTGTAGTATTCTGTAGTTTGTGTCAAGTCCTTACAGAAGCCTCAAGGTTGGTACTTTGCTCAATGATGGAGCTGCACAGAGTGAGAACAGACCCAATGTACGGGTGAGGGCCTCTGCACGTTCTCTTCTTCCTACAGACGATCAACAAATAAGGGGAGACAGAGAAGAGTGTGCTGTGGTCCTCCCATAGACCGCAAGTACTAAAGCATAAACAAGAGGCTTAAGAGTCCCCCTGTCATGTTAAAATTCAGGCAGCAATGGACTTCCTCACACGGGCTGGCCTGTCGACTAGTGTCTCAGGCTGTGGCGTATGAAGATGCACTCCATCTGCTTTCAGGGTAGCAATGGCAGTGGGCAAGCTGCCTGACCTTAACATTTGTCATTTCATTTCTCACCTGAGTTTTGGTGGTTCTCCACGATTCATTCTTGGTCTAGAGAAAAAAAAAAAAAAAAAAAAAAGTGAATTTGGATCAAAATAAAAGGATAAAAGGATTTCCTTTCCATTAATTACATGTTCTTACCTTTGTAACAGATTTGGTTATTGACTTAGAAGGCAAATATCTGGCCAGACTGCAAGACTTGTGCTCGCAGCGTGGGACAGCTCTCGTAAAGGTGATTCAGGGCAGTTTCTGGAAAACAAGACATCAGATCTCCCAAACAGCTTTCTTTGTGCTAATGTAGGAAGGGTGAGTAAGTGTAAAGGTAAGAGCCCAGATACCGTAAGAAGCAGAAAGTGTGAAGGAAACTTCCTTCTGGCTGATACAGCTCCATATCTAGTTGTCAAGTATGAAGAGAGCAGTGCTAAGTTTCTTGGGGAGAGGTAAAAAACAAGAGACTGGGAGATTGTAAAAGGAAAAAGTGGGATTCCCTATTTCAGGAAATCCTAGGAACTGGAAATAGAGATTGGAAGAGTGCTTTAAGCCAAGACAGACATGTTTTAAAACTAAAACCTAGGAGTTGAATGAACCAAGAAATGAATCCCTTTTGATTATGCAGTTGCGTCCAGTGTTTCTCTGTAGAGAAACTATTTCTTTCTCCAGAAACTCATCTGAGCCTCTGTTCAGATGCTTTCAGTTAGAGATAGTTTAGATTAACAATGTTGGTTCTGAGTCCTTGATATTACATTTGACTATTCATAACCATCACAAAGGACAGATTATTTTTTACCATAATCCTTTAAGAAACTGTAGGGAAACCTGTCATTTCCAAGGGAAACAGAGAATAAATTGGGACCTCTCCCAGAAGCAAGGGAGCATCACATATCTGGCATGTCAGTGAGCAACAGACACATATTTTTTGTGGTCGAAGATAGACTGCTTAAGTAGCTTTGCATGCTATTTGAGCACAGTATCAGCCTACTAAATGTAGCACTGCTTATCAGAGAGGGAGTTTTGAGTGACCCCCATGCAAGTTGTATCAGTGTTCACCTGCTCATGACAGGCAGTGGTGCCATGGGCTCCCAGTGCCTCCCCACGATGTCCCAGCCTACCCCAAACCAGAGCCCCTACATCTCTTCCAGAAACTGCAGAAAGTTCTTTGTAAATTCCTGTGAAACTTTCTTCTTCTCTTGTGAACAAATCATTTTTAATTAATGTACAGTATCAAAAGCTGCAGGACTTCATAAATTAATGCAAATCTTGTGTTTGTACAGTAGTATGAGTAGGCATATTACAGAGAACCAGCCTGAAAAAAAAAAAAAAAAAAAAAAAGAAGAAGAATCTCATGGTTTGAGTTCAGTGCACAGATGTCTACTCAGTAATGGATTTCTGGCAATCAAATATTTTCTTTAATGTTATAAGACAGCTTGGTGGTATTTGATCATGATTACCCAAAGCATCCCACCGTGTTTTGGGGTGTAATTGGATGGAAAAGTATTCTACTAATTTATTCTATAAAGCAATTGTCCCATGAAGTAAATACTTCTGTTTATGAGATGCAGCTCATTGTCAAGGTTTCATTTCATAAGTATTTGTGCAGTCTAGATCTTCTACCCTTAATACTTAACCCTGTATCTATTTTCTCTACCCTTGCTGGAAAAGTATGGGTGAATCTGGCTGCCAGAAGTACATAAAATCAACAGAGGAAGGTCAATTTCTCTGGCGATATGTCTAGAGAGGTCCAGTTAACCTGTGTTATAGAGATACTGCTTATACAGAACCAGAGATTCATTGAACCGCCTATGCACCTATAACAAAGTTAAAAGCCCCTCATTTGAATTGTTCTCCTGCTGCCTTCTTTTCTTTTCTTTTTTTTTTTTTTTTTTTAAAGGAAGCTGAGAAATAGCAGCTCAGACAAAACACACAAATCTGAACTACCTAAATTATGTCGTTGGGATACTGCTACTGAAAGCACATCCCAAAACACCAACTTGCGCTCAGGTCTTGGCTTTGGTCACTCCATGCAAATGTGCTGAATTTCCTCCACCCTCAAGGGGTGTAAAACCAAAGCCCCAGATCTACAAGTCAGGCTGTGCATCACCTCCCTGGCTAGGGCTGCTGAAAGCATCTGGACATGGGAGAGAGAGAAATGCACTCTCTTGCTGAAATTCAGAGAACATTGCTTGCCTGGAGCCTGTGAAGAACCTCCACATGTGTGTTCGGACTGACCACTGCTGGCACTGTTGGGCTGACCACTGCTGACGTTCTTGGACTGACCACTGTTGATATTGTTGCACTGACCTCTGCTGGAGTTGTTGCACTGCCCACTGCTGCCTAAGGACATTCTGAGAAGGGCCTATCCCTGGCCACGTACCTTCATGCCAGTGGTACATCATCTCATGATGTACCCCAAGAAGTCCCAGAAGGCTCAGCAGCTGTCCTGCTTTTGGGGAATGTGAGAGGTGCAGGTTAAGACTGCTGAGGACTGACCAGTGTCTGGGCAAAGGCTCTCACCTGGTTGACTGAGTGCAGTAGGTGACTCCATCTTCAGTTTGGTCAGGGGTAAGGACAGGGACAGGTCCTTTGCTATTTGCAGCTGGAGCCAGGCTGAGATCCTACCTCCACCTCAGATGGCTAGTGGTTGTACCTGGAGCCTTGTTCCTCTAAATAGATGCTGGTAGAAAATTGTGACATGTCAAGAGAACAATGAGTGGAGGAACTATCGTGTCTGTTTTCTGCTTCAGAAACATTTCTCCCTGTTTTCCATGGAAAACTCTGATCCTGCCTTATGCAGAGAGCAGAAGCATGCCTGGCTTTTTGTTCCATTTCTATGCAAGTTTCCAGAGTCAGAAGGACAAACCCAAAAAGAAAATCTGACAACTTCTCTGTATTAGAACAAGAAACAGAGGGCAGAGAGGGCAGAGTCAAGCTATGGATGCCTCTCGAATGCTACAGAAACCTGATTCAGACCAGAGGAAGCACACAGCACCTTACAGGATCAAGATCACCACAAAGGTGAGATGCTACAGCCAAGACATCAGCCTGGTTTAGCTTCTCCTTTAGAAATCTGTGAGGAGAAGGAAATAAAGTATTTGTATAAGTGCAGGTGGAAAGGGACCTCTGGAAGTCTTCAGTCCACGCTGACTCGCAGAGCAGGGCAATCTCCAATATCTGATCAGATCAGCTGTGGCTTTGTCTAGCTGATCCCAAACACCTATGAGGACAGACTATTCCTCCCAGAGTGAGCTGTTTCAAGTCTGTGCTACACTGAAGATTTTCTATATTAAAAAGAGACAAGACACAGGGGAGAAATATTGGTGCACAGAGGCTTTCCAAATGCTGATTAAATCAGTAGATGAAATAATTTGCCAGATCCTGCTGTTGCTTATCTGTTGCCAGATGTTCCCCATAGCTGTGAAACTGGAAGCTCATCTGCTACTCTTCCAGCATGCCCTAGTCAAACCTTACCCAAGCCTTCAGTATATGCAGTTCATCTGGTGTTTGGTGCTGCACAAATCTAGCATTGAGGGCATATCAGTTTTCTCATCTGCAGTTCTCCATCAGAGAAAATGCAGCAAGTGATGGCTTCCTAATCACAGCCTGAGACAAAGGGACTCATTAAGTATTAGAAGTCCCAGATTTAATTATTCTGATTTCTCTGCACCGTTTTTTATTCTTCATAATATTGTCATTTATATTTATGAGATTACGGAGAGATTTAATGTGTTATAAACTTTCTAAATCCCCCGAGTAAAAAAAAAAAAAAAAAAAGCTTTTAAACAAAAGCCAAGTTGAGAGGTTGAGAGGAGGCAGGAAAGAAGAGTGAGTACTGTTGAGCAGGGACATGTGGAAAAGCAAAATAATTCAATCTTTATTGCAATTTGGGAATATATTTCAGTGAACCTTGTCCATACACGGGATGGGGTCAGCCTATAGGAAGCCAATAGTTCCTCAGGAACTTATTCTGACTGTTCAAAGAGGGCCTGTACATAAGGACTAGTGTTTGGGTTTCCACACAGGGATCAGTGCAGCTGGCAGCTCCCCCACGGAACAGCCTTTTCCCACCATTGGTACTGGCTCTGCTTTGCACCTTGTGGTGGATGGTGGGGCACCATGGTCATTCTTCACCTCTGTGACTTCCCGCACCCAGCAGAGCAGGTCAGCCTGCAGTGACCCACCAAGGGACCTCGTTACATGGCTTTACCCCGGGCCCACCATGGAGAGAAGATATTCAAGGGGATCCACTTGTCTCCATACCCGTTACAGCTCTGCTGTTGGGAGGTTTAGAGGGGGAACAGTGTTTCAACACAGCAGGACACCCCTGACTTACAACTAGAGGACATGGTTCTCTTGGAGAGACTGGGTTTGTCCATGCAAGTTAAACTGCTGGAATTAGTCCCAGCTGCAGAGCAATCTCTCTTGGAAGTAATACTTGGAAAGCCTCAGGTGGTAGCCTCCTGATGTGGCAGCTATTTTTTCAGAGAAACAATGTGCATTCTTACCAACTGCATGATATACAGATTTCACCCCCTGTCTCATTTGCCTTCACAAACTCTTGGACGACTTCTTTACCAGAGCTCTCTGCAAAGAAGACTTCCCAGGTCTGCCATGTGCTGCTTCGCTTCTGCCCCTAAATCTGCCCAGGGATTTGGAACAGAACTATGCTAGCCTAGCAGATGATCGGACACTTTGGGATGGGATAGATGACACATAACTTTTTTTTTTTTTTACTCAAAGTACAGGAACATTTAGGTCCCAGGCTTGATTTTCCCATCTGTAGTTATTCAGGATATCCTACAAAACCATCCAAAGTGTGGCTTTGACCAAAAACATCTCCTGAAATCACAATGCTGGAGATCAAAAGTCATGAGTCAAATCAGCATGAGATTGCCCACCTTCTCTGGGCTGTGGCACAGCACAGCAGCCATGCCTGGGGAGTACAAGGCAGAGGCAGCCCTCCATGCCTTCTGGCAGCTTGAGGACTTGGAACACAGCCATACGAAGGGAGCCAGGGCGCTCTCATTCCCAGGGTAGACTGAGTTGCTTTGAAGACAGGTACTAGACCCGGTGGAAATCCCAGCACTCGCAGAAGTTTTCATGTTGCATCTGTGTCCTGTGGGCATTGATCTTGTTCATCCTTTGCCTTCTGCTGGGGACAGCAGCACTCCTCCCTGCACCTGCTAGCTGCTCAGCCAGCACTCCTTAGTCTGGGCTGAATCAGCCCCTTTATGGCTGTGGCAATATTACGGGCATCTCTACCCGTGCTGCTTCTGGCCTGGCTCTTCTGTCTCCTGCAATGCCTGAAGACTGCAGATCTGTGCTGCCTTGTAAAAATTGCCCAGTTTCTGGCTCAAAGCTTGTGGCAAATAGTACCAACAGTAGCCCTGTTTGAAAGCATGGATCCAGATGGGAGGCAAATGTCCTTTCCAGAGCAGAACTGTGCTTTCTAAACACTGGTGCAGCAACTGCAACCACTTTGTCCACTGCTGAGCCCTCTCACAGAGGCGTCTGTACCAGCTTTTCTCCCTAGCCTTGTTTAATTATTCTCCTTACCTTGAAATAACCACAATATTTGCAGAAATAAAAAGAAAAAAAAAAAAAAAAAAGCCTTGCTGATGAAGGTCCGAAAGGAAACACAGAAGAGTGATGCAGAGAAAGCCACTGCTGGGTCCCTTCTTCAAGGGATGTTTAAGGGAGCAATGAGTCTCCATGTGGCCAGGGAACATTCTCCTGTCTCCATCCACACATGAAAAATCCTACTAGCACCTGTAGTACTTTCATATGACATGTGACTTTGCCGAACTGACAGATAGATTTTGCACACACTCAGAGGTGATTTTCAGCCAAAAAAAAAAAAAAAAAAAAAAGTTAAGATGCAAGAGCAAGAAAACTGTGTCAATGGTGTTTGGCTGTGGCCCAAGCCCAGTAACACAGCAGGCGTGGGAGCTCCCTTGGATGTTTTTGCTTGACGAACTCCCACTTGAAATGGCTGATGAATTTCAATATTTGGACAGATGGCTGGATTCCCAAATCTGATTCTAAAATACACATTGAATCTCCTCAGAGACTGCAATATCCTCCTTTGCAGGTTGTTATTTGCTTGGAAAAGATATTCTTCCTTTCTTGTTTTGGTGACTATAGTTGGTATCTTCTTCCCACTAGTAACTTCACTAGATCTGCGATCATGTTCTTGCTCAGCGTCTCTCCCCATGATGTTTGGAAGTGTTGTGCTAAGGTTTATTGTGTTTACAATAGATAGATTCCTTCTGCAGTCAAGAAGGGCTCTGGTATTACCAAGGAACAAAGACTTGCCTCCATCTGCAAAGATAGGATGAAAATCATAGAATCACATTATAGTTGGGATGATAAAAGGGAAGTGAGAAAAACAAAACCAAAACATGATAATCTTAATTATAGTCATTTAGCCTTCCTCCAAATCAGTGTCATTCTTCTGAAAATCTTCTGGCATGGTCTAGCCTCTGCTGTACCCTTGCTAAAAGCAAGGCACCCACAGTGGAGAAGACATTCACAGTGGCCTGGGTGAGAGCATAGTGTGGGTCAGAAGAAGAGTCAGCATTAAAAGAGAAATTACTGACATCCAGAAGTCCTCATCTGGCCACTAAGGGAAAAAGGGAAAAAAAAAAAAAAAAAGGAGGAGAAGGAAGTTTGTGACACCAAGTTTAGATCTAACTTAGGGTCAGGAGAGACCTCCATGCTGGTCAAGGGTCCATCTTCACTGTCCAGGTGCTACCAGTCCAGAAAAGACTTCTGTCAATAATCAGGCTAACACTATTTCTGGTTACTTCAGAGAGAAAACAAGGATGCTGAAGTCTCCTTGGTGGTTGGCAACAGTAAAACATCTGCAAAGCCCAGATGGAGGAAGAAAAGGAGAGGATCTCCTGGAAAAGCAGGAAGTCTTCTTAAGTTCGTGCATCACAAAAGGGGCTGGCTCCAAGTGATGAGTCCAGCAGAGGTGACCATGCTCTCCTGATGGGGCTTGACATGGCATAGCCCTGGATCCTACCATGGATGTCAGTGCCACGGTGTCACACATCCCTTGGGACATTGCCAGCATGGAGTATGAGCATTCAAGGCCATAGGCACTGCTCCTTTCTCACAATTTCTGCTTGAGGTGGCAGGCTCCTCACTCAGCTGGGCTGTTCTTGCTTTAGACTTGTCCACGGTTGTGCAAATAGAACTTTTTTTTTTTTTTTTTCCCAGCAACCAGACTAGGTTGTTTTACTGACAGTGATTTATGAAAGGCTCTCTTCTTTGAGGATATGGTGTTAATTAATTGCTTATGGAGTACTTGGGTAAAAAGAATATTTACTTACACAGTACTCACAAACTAAATATTTTGTGCTTTTCACAAACATTTCTAATATGTGTCCACAGAACAATAGATCAGCCAAATGAAGCAGCTGCAGAAGAGACAGATCATACATACTTCTGAAGTAGTCAATTATTTAAATTAATTAATGAGTAATGACTATGCATGCATTTTGCATATAATTTGACTATTACAATGCCAGAGCATTCAGCTGGAGCCGTAGCAGTCTGTTACTACGCCTTCAGCAGAGACAGACTTCACAGCAATCACAGGGGGTGCTGCTTTACAGAAACTTCAAGGTCTCCCTCCTGGTGCTGCTGCCTGCCAGGAGGCCTTGAGAAACTGAAACTGCATCTCTGTGGATTAGCAGAGTCTCCTGTTTAAACTGGTTCCAAGGAAGAAAAATATGTGTAGGTATCTAACAGAGTAGGTAGGCATCTATTGAGATTCATTCTGTAAAAGGCTAGGCACCTAAAGCTAGATTCTTATCTGTATTCAGGTGCCTTCCTCCCACAAAATTGCTAGGGATTATGTGCTTTTAAAATTCCTACTGGGTGCTTATTTGCATCCATATGTGCCCAACTACATTTCAGAAACTAATCCTGGCAGCCAAGCCTGAATGAATCCGGGGGGAATCCCCTCCCTGCTTTGGGCTCGCTCTGCAGTGTGGGGCATGTTCACATACCCTGCAACAAACACTCTGCTACCCATCGCTCATCTGCCCAGCCTTCCAGAGGTCCGTTGTTGTCTGTGTAGGACCCTTTCCTGCTAACAACCACCAATGCCCATTTTTTTGTGTCCTTTCACCCTTTTTTTCTGGAAATTTTCATGAGCTGCACAGCTGTAATAAAATTTGTATGGAAAACTCTCATGTCACCTAAATAACGTAAATAGTGGTTGACATACGAAGACCCATTTTAATGAAACTGTGCCCGGGGTGGTGGGGGAGTCTAGTATATATATAGATTTATTTATTTATTCATTTATTCATTTATTTGTATATAAATGTAAGTTACATGTATAGACATTAATATATAGAGTCATTTTTAATAAAACAAATGCTAAAAGTGGAGAAACAGTACTCTACAGTTTGTTTAAAATAATAATAATAATAATTTAATTTATCTTGTATACAGACCATGCTGACAGCAGTCAAAATACAAAGGACATATTGCATGGAGCTATGCAATAACCCTGTTGGCTTTGTTTTGCATTACATCGTTGAGATCTTGTTTTTTTTTTTTTGTTTTGTTTTTGTTTTTGTTGTTGTGTTTTGTTTGTTTGTTTGTTTGTTTTTGTTTTGTTTTGTTTTGGCATGTAATTGGGTTAGGAATTTGGAAGATCTGATGCTGCAGCACACTCTCCCTGTGTATTTACAGTGGTGGATTTCTTAGGTCCCTGTATACCTCCCCCATAATAGTGGGAGGACACCTAATGACTAACACTTCAACCGTTCAGAACTGCTACTCTCAGAGGTAACCATGGTCTGAGTGTTTTAGACTAAACACCCCAAGGATTCTTTCCAGTCCTGACTTTGGTGCGAGATAGCTAGTACAGCCATACAGCCAAACTCTGCAAAAAGGTAGCTGTTTCCCCAGAACTCCATGAAAATGGTCCCTGGTCCACGCTAACCCCCGAGGCATTCTGGTTAGTACAGCTCTAAACTGTGCCATGAAGCATGCTTCTGATCAGACACTTTGGGCTGCCATGCCCCCCTGACTTTGCTGAGCTTCTTAGTCTGGATGTAGACCCAGGCTCCCCAAGGCAGGCTGCTGTTATCAGCTTTCAGTGTACTGAAGCCCATCAAGCAGCCCAACTGAGACAGAGAGATGCAGGGAGACTGCTTAAGCCTTATCTTTGCTAAATATCATTCTGGTTTAAAATGTTTAAGAAGCAGAACTGTACCTGAAGGAAATCTCCAGAAAGATTTGCAAAGGGCTAGGGAGCAGCGAGACCAGACAAAAGCTGTTTCTTGTAAGCCTGTAAGCCCTGCCTTGACATTGAGTGTCATTCAAGAGGAAACCATGGAGCTGAACGCCAAGGGCTCCTCAATTATTTTGCAGAGTCTGAGTGGGAGGGTGGCATAACCTTCCAGACCCTCAATAATAACTTCTGTCCCCTGCAGGCAGGGAGGAGTTTTATAAATGATGCAGGTGTCATGGAGACATGATAGTGTCAGAGGAATTAAATCAACTGGAAAAGCATACTGAAAGTGTCTTCCTGGACTGAAGTGGGGCATTAGCCCTTCTGAGTCCTGAGCCAAGGATGGCAAGCACAAATATAAGGGTGCCAACAAATTGGCCATGCTCCTGGGGCTACAGAACCCCCCAAAGAAGCCCTTTGTCCCCATACCCTCTATACAGAGAACCTGGTGACCTGCCATGAAGGCTCAGAGGACTGAGTGGCCTGTTTTTTTCTCCATCCTGGTTGTTGGCTGAGCATCACGTGTCCCTTGGTTGCTCCACAACCTGGTCTCAGCTCTCTGCAATGACTCTGGGGATTTGTCTGTCTGTTCATTACAAGAAGTTGAGCCTTGGGGCAATCTTGGGCAAAATCCTCTCTTTCACTGTGAAGAAAGGACCTTCTTTAGTGTGGAGAGGTGTAGATGGAGCCACTGCCAAAAAAAGCAGCTATACTGGAGATGCTCAGCTCCTGAGATTCATCTCTACAAGAGCAAGAGCACCAGCAGAGCAGCAGGTACAAAGGCCTTCCTGGTGGGCAGATGCCTATGTCAAGTGTCCATGAAGAGCTGGGGACACCAAGGTGAGTGAGAAGCCAAAGGGCTAATGGATGGCCTCCAGACTGCCATTATTTATCATAGAATAGAATGACTCGGGTTGGAAGGGACTTCAAAGGTCATCCAGTTCCAGCCTTCTGTCACGTTCAGGGCCACCACCCACTAGATCAGGTTGCCCAGGGCCTCATCTAACCTGGCCTTGAACACCTCCAGGGATGTGGCATCCACAACCCCTGGGCAACCTGTTCCAGTGCCTCACCACTGAATTTCCCCTCTTGCTTGTTTCCCAAGCTGTGTGCATTGGTGTAGAGGCACTTCAGTTGGGCAATCCGTCATATCATGTTTCCAGAACAGTTCCTGATTACATTGGGACAGTTCACAGGTATTTCCCTGTTGCTGCTTAGAGTGATAGTGTTCTCAGATATGCTTTCTTCACTCAGAGAATTAGAACAAAACCAAGAACCCACCAGGTATGTCTCAGTGGCTGGACACAGGGGATTACAAGAAATCAAAGCTGATAGAAGTGGAAAAGGCTAAAGATTTGGAAGACTAATTCTGTATAGCCTGTAGGCAACCATGTTTATGTGGCAAGGAAGAAGCACTGCCTTCTCAAGAGATCACCTCACAAGATACTAAAAGGTTAAATTTTGAAGTGTAAGCCTATGATAAATAAAATACAACTGAAACTTGATGACTGCACAAAGAGCTATGGGTTAGCATAGCTTGGAGTGAAATGCGAGTCTGTGGGAGTGTGGGGAGAATGTTATGCACAGTATGCTTGGCAAATACTTTGGATTGTGGAAGCAGTTAGAAAAGGCTTATGGAGAGTCTTAAAGACTCAGTAAATTTCTCCCAGCTGGACATGCATGGGACACTGAATTCAGGAGCACTCAGGACCGTACGTATTGGTATGGTTTCAAGGCTGAAAGCAAGATGTAGCCCTGCTAACAGTTGGCACAAGTGTTAACTCTGAAGGTGCATTTCTATGAGGAAGAGCCTTTGAGACTGACAGCCCAGCTGGCCTAGGCCACAGGAGTGGTGCTAACGTAATCCCTTTCCTAGGCAGTCATGCCAGTATCAGCTCAGGGGCATGTTGCAGCAGAAGCAGTCAGCTGGCATGCACATTTCATCCTGTCCCAAAGCAGGGTAGCACGTGCTGGCACCCCCACCGCAGTGCTTCACAGTCACATCTTCAGCAGCATCCTCTGCCACATCCCCACCACATCGCCATCGATGGCCTTGAGCAAAAAGCAGTGTGACAGGGCAAAGTGTGTGGGCAGAGCTCTGGGGTCTGGTTCCTAATGGGATCTCCTCATGGGCACTGCAGTGTGCTGGTGGGATTGGTACCCCTTGAAGGGGCAGCTCTAGTAAGATGGAACATCTGCTTTCATAAGGAAACCCACATTGTAAATACTTTTAAGCTCATTTTACTTTGCTTACAGGATGAACCAAGAGCTGAAACACTGTCTGCAACCCTAACTCTGTGAAGGAGAAGTAACTCATTAGAGGAGATTACAACAGGTGAATTTTAAGGTAATTCATTAAAGCAAGATCATTTTTTCTTTGCTGCTTGCACCTCTACAAACCTCCACTGCAGATCACTGTGTTTCTCCTGCAGAGCTGCATGGTATTGCCAACATCACAGAGGAGCTCCGTCCCTTTCAAACTGCTCAGGGAGGAGATGTTTTTAGTGATTGCTTCTTCTTCTTTATTTTGTTTTCCTTTGTTTTCCCCACAGATGAATGACAAGACAGCCCAGCCTCCGCAACTTGAAAGAATTTTTTTGTCTTTCTTATTTTTTGCATTCAGAAATAATGAGTGTCACATGGCTGGAGAAACAGCGAGTGTGAAGGGCAGCAGAGGACAGTCCAGAGATGTAGGCAAAAAAGATATGTGGCTGAAGTAGAGATCCACAGATACTGTGAAGTGAAAGATCTCCTTGAAAAGTTCTTTGCCATACGGGAAAGTTCTCTTTCAATTTGCTGGAAAGAAGGGAAGATCTAGAAGGAAACACAGAGAGAAAACAGAGATCAAAGTCCAGAAAGTACATCGTTCCATCTGTCATGTGCGTGAAAACGGGAAGGACTGAGCTGGTGCTTCAGGAGCTGGGGTTTCAGGACATCCTCTTGAACAAGTCACCAAACCCCTCAGCCCTGGGGAGTGGGAAGACCTGTGATGTGCACACACCCAGCCATGAGATGACAGCAGGGTTGGTGGCATGGTGTGAGGGGATGTATCATTTATATTAGCAGCATGCCACCCTGAGCACTACTGATAGGTTATGAGCATGATGGGGTCTTCTAGCTGCAAAATGGCATTTGGTTGGAACCATGAGCCACAGGGTGAGTTTGACCTCGTGGTACTCAGTGTGAAACCTGTTGTTTTGGAGCATCACTTGCAGAGTATTGCTGAGCTTAGGAGTAAGAAGAACTGTGGCCTGATTAAACTCAAGGCACTTGGGACACTTTCACGTGCCAGGAGCTCTCTAAGAATCACTCCTGTGTGATTCTGAGTGATTGCAAGAGGTGCTTGGAAGCACTGCAGCAGAAAAGGAAGTAATACAGTGTACCAGGTCTGGCTGGAATGTTAACTTTCCCGGCAGCAGCCCATACAGTGCTGTACTCTGCACTTGTAGCTGGAACAGCAGTGTTATCACACCAGGGTTGTGTCTACTGCTGAGCAGTGCTGGCACAGCATTGGGCCTCTCTCTAACCCTCCTAGGGGGTGGGCAAAAAGTGAGGAGAGAAACATCACTAGGGCAGCTGATCTAAACCAATCAAAGGGATATTCCATACCATGTGATGTCACACTCAGCAATAAAAGGTGGAAACAGGAAGAGGAGGGGAGGGGTGGGCTCTTGTTGTGAAAACATCGTTCCTCCTCCCAAACACTGGCTATGTGCATCTAGGCCCTGCTTCAAGGACATGGTCAATCATCGCTCATTTGTGGGAAGTAGAGAGTAATTTCTTTCCTCTGCACTTCCACATAGCCTTCATTTGTTTTATTTGTTTGTTTTCCTCCTTTTTTTTTTTTTATTTTCCCTTTCCCCCTCCCTTTTCCCCTTCCCCTTTTTATTTCCCTTTAGTTAAATTGTTTAGTTTATAATAATCTTTATTTATTTATTATTATTATTTCCCTTTAATTAAATTATCCTTATCTCAACCTGTGAATTGTTCTTTGCTTTACTTCTTCCCCTTGTCATCTAAAGAGGGGGAGTGAGAGAGCGATTGTGGGGTTTAGCTGCCCAACACAGTAAAACCACCACATACAGGAAGGGAGTTTTCAGTCCCTGATGACTGAAGGAACCCACGGAGACACGGACTCTCTAAGGCAAGATCATTTCACTTCATTCCCACTACTCTAAGAGTCCTGCCCAAGGAACTGCCAACTTGACCAACAGGAAGAAGAAAAAATCAACCTCTGTACTCATTTTGCTGGAGCCTGTGTCATCTCCTGCTTGCTTCCCACAGCAAAATAGGGAACAGTTGCCAAGTGGACTTGCTGGGGTTGGTCCAAGCTGTCACTGTGCAGTTTGCAAGGGGAGCTGAAAAAATGCAGTTGTCTGCAAGCCAGGAAACTTTCAGCTCTTTTATGATCTTCTTGAAGGTTTGGAGCTTTGTGCTAGTTGAGGAATGCAGGTGCTATAGCAATTAGGAGTCAACACATTTTCATGAAGCCATTGAACATCGCAATTATACTGCGTTGACAAAGGCTATATTCACGACCACATCTGTTATTTTGACTTACAGGAGCTCTTTTGTAAGCCTAGATATGTATTACTCTTGGCTAGCTCCTCTGGGAAATCTGCTCGTCTCACTACCAGCCTTATGATTGCCCAATTACTTTTATTCCCACCTTTGCCCTATCCCATCCTATTGATTTATCCCCTGCTTTAAGGGTGGTTTTATCCAGTCCCCCAAAGTGGAATAGGCTGCCAGTGCTGTTAGCAATTTGTCAAAGACTAAAGGTTCTTGGATCATGGGAAGAAGATCAATCCTGCAGAAAAAGAGTCTGGAACAGGTCTTAAGCCCCATCTTGGAGAGCACTATTAAGGAGAGCACCATGCAACAAGGCTCCTTCATGCACGAGGTTCTGTAAGCACCAGACCCCACTGACAGCAAAGCCAACAGGGGTATGTGTCAGACCTGCTGGTCACCAAGACAGCCTGTCCCACTGACTCCCAGACAGGCAACCCAGGTTCCAGCACTGCCTTGCAAATGAGGGAGATCCAGGAAGGGCTGCAAAGGGACATCAGCCACTGTTCTGTTCACTCCTACAGTTCACTGCTCTTTGAGTCAGGCTTGACCTGTTGGATGAGAATAGGAGTAGTTATCTGAGTAAGAGGAGTGAGGAATATGCTTCAGTGAGGTTTCTTAATAACCTCAAGCTCTACATTGGCTTTCTGAATTTTCTGGCAAGTGACAGTTGGGATGATAAAGGAGCAGTGCCACTTAAAACACAATTTTTTATTGCTCCACGGAATAATGCAAATGATGAAAGAAATCATGAGACTAAATTCTGTCAAAGATGTCTGTTTCTTTCCTACCCATCATTGCAACAGCGTGAGTCTTCAAGAGGCATCTCTTGCCCAGATAAGAGTCAGCAGTGCTACCACCCACCTTATATGGGATGACTCCAGTGAACTGAGGGCAGAGGATTGGTGGATGATAGAAAAAAAATATGAAAAATGGATATTGAGTACCCATCTAAACACAATCACAGCATGGACAAAAGCAAAATAAATTTATTCATATTCCCATCCTCTCCTGGGCTGCAAGTGCTTATATCTGAGACCATTTTTGTGCTTTTCATGGAGATCTGGTCTGTCATTTTGCAGAAATATTAGGTACTCACTTCATCATCTTTGTGGCAAAATGTTCTTGTGTTGTCTTTGTTCTCCTCTTCTTTTTTTTCTTTTTTTTTTTTTTTTCCTCATTTATTTCCTCACTAATTGCTTTCTTTCCTTTCCCCTCCAAGCAGAGCTGGCTGGTATGAATGCTGAGCTAGTTCATCTGGGTGTGGAAGAGTGATCTTCCAGACTTCTCCTAGCAGCAGACATGTTGTCCTTGCTTGCTTTAGCGATCTTTCCCGGATTCTTGGCTGGTTCTGTGGACTGACTCTGGGATGGGATTTCCCTAAGCAGATGTCACAGAGCTGCCCCACTTGGAGGCATGAGAGTGCAACCATAGAACCATGGGTTACAAGTTGTTCTTTATACTATGCAGACCTCAAATGCGGCTCAGTTTTCAATTAGATTAAGCATCTTCTTGCCTGTAAGCCTTGGAGTCTGAGAGTTCCTGTAGTTTCCCTTCTCATGCATTGTTATAAGAGGCCTGAAAGCCTGAAAAAGGGACCCAAACACCAAACAGCACTGTTGGACTCCTTTGAACTTTCAAGTCATGTGATACCCATAGCTCCAGCATTATCAAGGAATTTAGGCAGGTTTCAATGGCACCAAGAAGAGTAGCCAGCATTGCCTTCTCTGCTAGCAGTGTGCCCTGACACACTCATTTATGGCTTTATAGAAAGCCATAAAACGTTCTTCTTTTCACCCCAGGAAACTAGTAGGGCTTAGAGGACAGGGAGGTGGGTCCATGGAGCTGATCAGGTCCATTTCTCCAGGTGTTTTGAAGAAAAGTTATGCACTTTGATTTCCTTCAACGATCATCACAGTAGAGATAATCTGTCATCAGGCTGATGTAGTTTGGTTCAATACCATCAGTGGAAGGCCCAGAAAGGAGTACAAACTCACATCAGAAATTACTGTTTCCCTTGTCTCATTGCTGCCTTGCACCAGCTGCCTTTCTGGGGCTGATCTGATAACTTTCACCATATCCTGCATCACCTAGGCTGTTTGGCTCTGACACAGAGCTGTCCCAGAGTCACCCCAGCAGACATCAGACCTTGGTTTGCCTCTTGGAGTTACTGAGAGCACTCTGAAGTTAAAATACATGAAGGATGCAATTGTCCATCGTTTTCTATCCCAACAGAGCACAGCTACATCCAGACAGGGAAAAGATAAATGTGGGAACTGTGTTGGAAGCACCCTATAGAAACAGATCCAAATGGTTCATCAGGAAGTGACTCCCACAGGGGCCTTCATAAGATGGGACCCATGGGGACATCCCTGTCAGCGCTGACCTGCAGAGGGACTGTGCGAGGAGGGTAGCACAGGAGTGCAAAGGTGGGGTTGAAAGAACATCTGCTCCACCACACAGGCTGTGGTGCTGGTGCCCTCACAAACGCAGCACAATGCATCAGGGCAGCAGCAGTGCAAAGGTGCAGAGCCTGTTGAACAGGGGTAACCAAACTCAGGCAGTTACTGAAAGGCTCCCCAAATCCATATGTTGGACCCTGACCTGTCAGGAAGCAACAGCTAGAAATAAATCCCATGTGCAAATCTGTGTTATGGTAGTAGTAGAGGTGCTGTTTGTGCTGGGTTTGGGTCACCTATTTAGGGGTAAAGAGCTGTATTCTGCGCTGAGTATTCCCTGCTGCTTTTCACTATATGGTTGCATAGACTGAGGCCTTATCATCTAAGACCTGTCTTAAACCTAGTTTTCATACAGTGTGGCTTCTGCTGTGTCATTTATTAAAATGTTGGTCCAACCTCTACAGGGGAAGAATTCAGGAGGAATGAGACAATCTGGAAAAGCTCCCTTTTAGAAGTTGCTAAAGGCACCGTCAGATCTGGGTTTGGTATTTTTAGTGTTTCTCCTGGTGGGTGGGGTTGAGTGGTGGGAAACAAAAAAGCTGCTCTTCAGGATAATAGGTAGGGCAAATGCATCTTTTCCTTGTACCCCTTGCCAGGTTTGCTGGATGAATGCAGTGCAAGTACGTATTTTTAGGTGAGAGGGCTTATCAGCTCTAGAAAAATATTACCCAAGCTGATGTTCAAATGAAGATTAAAGCATGAAACCTAGCCAGAAAGGTATCACACACACAATTCTTCCTTGCAAAGCACTGGTTATCTTTCTTAGTGCCCACGGTCTCTTCTGAGAACCATCATCCAAAGTTATACCAGTTAGTCCAGTTGGCACTAGTAACGTTTTTAGGAATACATGAGATGAAGAATCCTGAAGGTAAACAGTTAAAATATTGCCAGACCATGTCCTTAACCTACCAAGATTTTCTAAAGTAGATAGAAAAATAGATGTTTCTTTATGCTCCTTTTATCTATTACCTAAAAGACCCGTGACGAACAGTGTAGTCCTTGATGTTGCATTGATTTAAAGCTTGTGGGACCACAGAAAATGCTTTGGGATATATCAGTTAATTAATAGTGAGTTTTGGAAAGACATTTCTTCTCTGCAAAAGAATGGATGCTGGACAGAAATTAAAAGAATTTGTGAAGACCCCAAGGCAGAATCCAATGAGTGATGGATCTGGTTTATGTATTCTTTGCAGAGGACCAGTTCCCTTGTCACTATTCCCGTAATGCTCTGTTAACTCAAATTCAGCTTTATACTTCATGCATAAGCTCTAAAGGAATTAGTTCGTGAAGGAGAAAGACACTTTTGTTTATACACTACACTCATGTCTGAATGATTTTTCTCAGGTTTCTGCCAGTGGCATCAGCAGCCTTCGTCGACACAAATGCAAGGGACAGGACTGTGTGATGGGACTGCTGAGGTGCTCATTAGATCTTGTTTGTTTCTACCATAAAGATCAGATTTAATTTAGCTGTTAAGTTTCATCTCTCGGTCTCACCTCAATGACTGGGCAGGATGTGAAAACTTTCCCTAGTGCCAAGCAGTTTTCACAGCAGTTTCAGTTGGTATGTCAAGATCAAGCAGAAGGAAGTGGAAACAGAATCCAAACAGGACTACAGGAAACCAAGTGTGGGACTCCTCAAATTTATTTCTACATCAGTTGCTGATTCAAAGTTGGTCTTCAAGGTGAAGATAAAGGCAGATTGAATCAGCCCAAGGAAATTCGTTTAGTTTATCAACTAAAGCTATGCACTGCAAGCAGTTCTGTGAGAAGACCCTGATATACCAAGGTGCTGAGAGACTCCTGGAGAAAACTGACAGTCCATTCTCTGCTTGGGTTGCATAGACAGTCTCTTCACTAAAAACTGCCATCTAGTTTTCTATCATTGTGTCTGAGTCAGTTGTGACATAGGGTATGTCTGTGATTCCCTGGTTTCTGAGACATGTCTCAATGGGGCCATGGAATTCAGGGGGTGTAAAAAGGAACAGATATGGGCATTTTTCTCAGAGCAAGATCTATGAATTAGACAGGCAAAGGAAGAAGTAAGAGATGAAAGTGGGGAAACAAAGCATAGGAAGGGGTCAAAGGGAATGCAAAGGCCCTTAGAAGTAGAACTTAATGAAGGAATTGGACTTGATTATCTTTCTGGGTCCCTTCCAACTTGGGATAGTTTTTTGATTCTGTGATTGTATGATTAGAAATATCTCTCAAAGAACAAATGCATGATGGGAAAGCATTGCTACATAAGAAGCAGAGAAAGTAAGTGGTGGGTAAGAATCTGTCTTCCTCCTTGGAAGCTTTTGAGAAGGAATCCAAATCGTCCATAAAGAAGAAGATGAAGAAATGACAAGTGCAAGGAAGGAAGTGAAAGGGAGAGAGGAGGACTTGGGCAAGCACCCTGCCTGCAGATGGGCTGGTTGATGAACTGATGGTGTTTGTAACACTTTGCTGCAAAATACATGGACAGCTGAAGGAAGGCAACTATGTCTCTGCCTCCCAGCAAGATATGAGATTTCTACACCCAGAGGCTGATAGATGCCAAGAAGATGGAGTGAGTTCTTAGAGGAACCCCTGTTTGATGCAAAGATTGCTTGGATAGAAATGTCAACCATGGATAACAGAGGTCACTCACAAGGGCATCATTCACTAACTTTGCAGTCCCTTCACGCATAGCCAGGTGGGTCAGCTCAGTACAAGCTTACCCAGAACCAAGGAATGGACAGGCATGGGATGCAGGAGTTCTTGAAGTGCTATCAGGGGTCCCAGCTAGCTCCACCTGCTGCACCAGAGAAATATGGGGTGACCCCAGCCTCCAGTGTCACATCTTCCTGCCCCAGAAAGCTGTCTGGGACATGCTGGCCTTAAAGCCAGGTCCTGCCCTTGCCTTCTGAGTGCCCTTCACTCACCCCGTGGGGTCTGAACCAGGACCTCCCAGGACAAAGTGAATCCTGGTTTGGGGACCTGTGTGGGGAAGAATGCCAAGAATGTGCACGTCTCTGTCATATAGCCTTTGGTCCTGTGTCCTGAAAAGAGGGAACTAACAGACACTCCTACCTGGGCTAAAATTATCTGTCAAGCCATAAGTAAATCGTTCCAAGTAGGTTTTACCTTAACACCACCAACAGTCACAGCAATCCCATGACCTGCTCACACTTGTAATAGCTGTCTGGCTCAGAGGGACCTGCCCACCACATTCTGTGACATGTTTCGGGTAAGACAAAACAGCACACGAGTTTCTTCTCTGTTTTCATTCTGGTTTTCATAAATTTCACATTTCCAGCACTTTGTTCTAGACATATAGATTTACTTCTCTGGTGACAAAAATATTTTTCAATTTATAGAAATGCCAGTTCAATACATCTCTATAGAATATGATGAGACTGGAATTGAATTTCCTGCTTGTTCAGTTTTTTATTAGTGTTTCTTTATCAAGCAGTCTGGCAAAACTAAACACATTTACTTTATATATTCAGTGTCACCATATCTCCATTTACCTTCTGCCTTTGAAATTGAGAACAATAATGCTATTTAGTTCTTTCTGAAGTGGACCCAGACTTTCCGGGTGTGCTTGCCTGAATGTCAGGTGGGCAGATGGGCTCTGGGGTATGAATTCAACATCTTCACCTGCACTCAGAGGGAAGGAGGAAGGAATACGGCATACAGCACTGTAAGCTGGCATGAGTGATGCCAGAAACAGAGTTACCATTGGCAGGACAGGAGGCATCACAGCAAAAAGCTGGGCCATAGTAACCAGAGGGGATTTCTGATAGCACAGTTTTCAAACACCACGATCTGCAATGCTAGAGGTAAACGAAAGAGATGTCATGGAAGGACAAGTACTGTGCTTTGCTACTAGCACAGTTTTCTTTGGTCATCTTAGAGGCAATATGCATAGCAGAACCAAGAGAAGGAGGTGGCAGTGGGAGGAACAAGAACACTTTTGTGATGCCAGGTCCCAGAGCAGACTGGCAGCTGGGGAGACCAGCAGAGTGGGGACAAGTCACCTCAGGGAGGACAGTCTCCAGGATTATTTCTCATCTTCCTGTTTGTTTGCTTGTTTTGCTTGTCCCTGCTATCACACCCTGGTTCATGCATTCACTGGAGCTGGGCTGTCATGACTGGCTGTGTGGGGGCAGCTGTGAGGAGCCACCGACCTGCGAGAGGTGAATGTGAAACTCAGCGACTGGGGTGTTGGGGTGTGATGTGCACCTTGCCAGACCCTAGAGGGGAAGGCTGCCATTGAGATGATAAAGGAAGACATATGAAATAGTTCTTCAGGCTCCTCTGGCTTTTTACATCACAAGAGCAAGTGTCTCTTGCAGCACTGGGGTTCCTCAGTCACCCTAATGAAAGCAAAATGTTGAAGTGTTGACAGTTGCTTTTGATTTATTTCATTCTTTTTTTTTTTTTTTTTCTCATCTGTTTTTTCTTGTCTGGTAAGCAGAGCAGGGAGCATTAAACAGACATCCCTGGCACTGCAAGTATGGAGCAGAAGACTCCTTACAGCTGGTTTACACACCTACTTCTCAATACCTCTCAAGGCTTCCTTGTGCAGTGATGTTTGTGTGTCTAACTGGAGCCACCTAGCACAGAGCAAGGCTGTTCACCCAAAAGCAGGTTGCATGGGTTTAGACTGACACACTTTCTGCTGGACTGTGATTAAAAGCCTGTCCTGCAAGAACTAAAGAGTGTGTGTGTGCACGTGTGTGTTCTGTATGGAGCAGCATGGCAGGTTCTCACCCATGGAGGAACAACCAGAGTATGGACCTGTTCTTATGGGGAAGGAGTCCTTGTCCCCAGCCCTACCTACCTGTTCTCTTGTATTCCCAACAAGCTGGCCCAGGACTGGAAGTGCCAGGAAGCCTTGGCTTCTGTCTCACTGTCAGGTGCCCTTTATAACAAGTTCAAGACGTATGGGATGCAGCTGGAGAGCTGAGTGCCAACCCAACCACTTCATCCCTCAAAGACCCAGCTCTGGTCTGTTGTGTACAAGCATTTTCTTCTTCTCAGTTGACTCATTTCCCTGGGTGTGTGGCCTAAGCACCAGAAACACCCTGACTGCATTGTTAGGTCAGTATCTTCCAAATTATTGCTTTCTTTTTACATCTGACACTTTACATGAACACCTGGAGCTGCCAGAAGGCTTGTCAAACTGACAGTGGCACAGAGCAGCATGCGGTGGGTGCCACAACGCTGCCAGGGAATTCAGCCCCAGCACTGGCCAGGGCTCCTGCTAGACTCCTGCCCAAAAGGCTGTCTTTGACCTGGGTTTTTCTGGCAACAGCTAAATAATAAGCAGGCAGACCCTTTTGCAAGGAACAAGTACAGAGAGTTCAGATGTGTCTGGATCTGTTCGGAGCTACAGGAGTCCTGGAGAATTTGGCATGCTGCTGCTGATTAGCCTTTAATTTGCAATGCTGTAATTAAGGCCAAGTGTAGGGAATTCCCAACAATGCTGTAATTCTCTAAAACCAGGAGATGTGAGCAAGCCATCTCTTTCTGTGCCAGGGCCGTAGTTTCCCAGTTTAGTGGCAATTCAGACTTACTGGTTCTGGATCAAAGGGGAAGCTACTGATGCTGAAAGATAAAATAAGCTTTGGTTATTTTCCTGCTCAGAACAGAGAAGAGCTGCTGCTGTCTCCTGCAAGACTTGCATGCCCAGGGTGTGCTGTAAGCTTTGAGCCAAGATTCCTCCCTAAGTGTGGTACATGACTTGTGTGCTTCATATAAAGGGGGCCACTGATGGAGCACTTCCAGCATGGTTACCATTGAGGCCACTTGTGTGGAAAACAGAGCAAGGGCTGATGATCATCTGCATTCACTGGAGAAGGCTGTGATACATGCAGTGATTGTCTTTTCCAGAGCTGTTTTGTGTCTGCAGAGTATGTGGCTGGTGATCCCAGTAAAGTTGGGTTTGTTGTTGTCTCCATCCATCGTTCCCAATCTCTGTGCACAGTGACATCCTGAGAGGTGACAGGATATCTCAGGGAGGAGAAGGAATTACCCCTGCAAAGATCAGTTACCTGTGTTTGTAGGCAGTGTGTATTTAATATTTAAAGTATTATTAAAGTATTAATATTAAAGTATTTAATAATTAAATATTAAAACCATTGCTCAAACTGCGGCTATTTAATTCCCACCAACTATTCCATTCACAATATCCAAAACTGCCATTTAATGTTTTTTCTAACATCAATATATTGACAATACACATAATGCACAAGAAAATTTACAAATTACAAGCGAAGACTCCATATACTGAAGTTATAATTGCACAGGACTTTAAAAACAAGCATTTCTGTAGGTTGCATTTCACCTGTCCACATTTTGGCACTGACGGGAACAATTCAGCAAAACGTAATAAGCCAAAACACACTCTCCATCCAGCAAACGTGATGTGCTCCACTTCAGTTTGCCAGAAGTATCATTTACAGGACATCAGAGTTACCGTGGGCAGAGTTACCGTGACACATTCGTTGTGGCTCAGCACCCGTCCTGCCGGGCACCATCGGGCTCCGAGCCCCGCAGGGATGGGTGCTGAGCCCTCCTTGCTGGTCCCGGCTTCGAGGGCTTTGCGTTTTGTTTCAGTTTAGGCTGTGGAGAACGCGGCGGGGTGGGCGCGGAGAGCGCGGTCCGTGAAGGAACGGCGAGGGGAAGGAAGGGGGGCGCTGAGGGGAGGAAGGGCTGCAGAGGTTTTAAGTTTATTGTTTGGTGTTTTTTTGTTTTTTTTTTTTGCTTTTTTTCCGCGTCAAGCGTCCCCATTCGATGCGAATGGTGCAGGAATGCATCGCCTAACACGAGTCGGAGAACCTCAAAGCCTTCGCTGAGGGAACTGCAGCCGCAGAGCAGGCAGCAGAGCTCAGCTGCTGAGCACAACGAGGCTCGCTCATCTCGGCGGCTGTGTGGCCTCAGCCGCTCCCGGTGCCTAAAAATAAAGCCAAAATAAAAATAAAAGTAAAAAAAAAAAAGCCGTATGGGAGCTCAGCGGCCCCGGCCGGGGCTACGCACACGGTCCCGGGGCTGCCTCAGCTGCCCACCCGCGCACCAGCCATCAGGAGGGGAAATCGTGGGAGGAAAAAAAGCCACGATGTTTTGAAATTAACACGTGTGTTTTGTTTCTCTGTCGCAGGGTGCTCTCTCCTCCCTTTCTGCCTTCCCCCCCCCCCCGGGGAGCACGTCTCCGCAGCACTGGAGGCAGGAGCTTGCTACACGCAGGTACGGTGGAGGTAAACGCCTTGGTAATGCACCTGTGTGTAAAAACTTACACGGTCGGTGTGTAAACCGACTCAAAAGCCCCTTTCCAGTCTTCTGGAGTTGTCAAGTGGTATTACCGCATCATGCCATGAAAATGAGCGAGGTGCATTTACGGTTCCTTAACGGTGAACAGATTCTCCAAACTAATCTGTGATAAAAGAGCATTTCCTATAAGGAAAAATAAAACTTTCACCTATCTATTTCACAACAATGAAAGGTCCGGGAATCTAGTATTTCCACAGCTCAAAGCCAAAATAGATTACTTAATTATTCATTTCTCCAGATCTTTTTGGTGTAAAATCTGAAAGTAACTCAAACAACAAAATCTTCAGAATAAATTAGGGCATGTGTTAGAACTGAGAGAAAAAATCACAAGAACAGACTTTCACATGTTTTTCAGAACACCTACAAGTAAGTATCAGTTGGGTGTGGTGGCATCCTGTAAAATACCTTTTGTTAAACAGATGGAAATGAAACTTGTGTGCCATCAGCCTCTTGTGGTGGCATGTTGAGAAGTAGCAAAGCTAGTTAGAAAATAATACACATGTACAGATTTAAGAAATGGACAACGTTTCACTGTAGATGTTTATTCTAGTAACAAAAACCTGTGAAGTCCCATATTTTAATGTACAGTGATATATTTTGTCCTATAAAATACAACTTACAGAAATTTCTATCAAGTAAACCTAAACAAACACACTTGCTTTTTGCATACTTTTACGTGTATCTTTAAATTAAAAACATCTCATTAAGAAAAATCTTACACCATAGTAGATGTTTGCATTTAATACCGCCTCTTTGCATTTTAACATTTTGTCTACGGGTTCAGAATACAGACCAATATTACTAATAATTAATATTACTAAATAATTAATAATTAATAATTATTAAAATTACTCAATAATTAATAATTAATATTACTAATACTTAATAATTAATATTACCAATCTTCTTTTCAAACTTAATGCAGTTTTATACCTTTTTCAGTGGACAGTCTTATATACGCTACCAGCATAAGCAGGGTCTGACAACAGTGACACTTTTTTTTTTTCTTTTTTTTTTTTCAGGAGCAAAACACTTTTAGAGTGGAAAGTACAGGACAATGGAGACATTTCTTAAATTTCCAGCAAAGTTCTGCCAAAAGAAAACCCAAGAAATGTCCCACATAATTAATTTAAATCGAAGAAATAAATTCCATGGCCCATTTAATAAACTTCTTTTATTTAACAAACTTCTTTTTCTTTCCTTTGGTATACCAATTCATTTGTAGTCTTAGCTCTTTGCCAATAGATGTCTGATTTTTTTAATTTTTTTGCTGGTTATAAAGGTGCTACTTTTATATACTCTTTAATTGCAGGTTTGTAAAAATGTGAAATTAAAAACCCCTCATCCACATGAAAAACTAGGTACGTTTTTTTTCGTTGTTGTACACTTAACAGATGGATTTCAAAACACAAAATACCTGTATATAAAAAGGAAGATAGTGCACTTTAAGCTTATAACATTCCATTTTCAAATCCTCCGTCCAATAATCAGTAACACCGTTCTTCTGCAGCCTTCTCCTAAATACGCATGACCCTTCCATTGTAAAATAAACAAGACAGCAATATTTGACTCCTTGTTTAAAGCGTGTGCTGTAGGAACAACTTTGACACCAAAATATCACATACATGAGATGTAAAGGTATGGCTCCTAAGGTCTTGATTAAATTCTTTTACAAAATTACAATTCAAGTTACTGGAAAACATAACTTTATAATTTTAAAAAGCAATATGGGCTCTTCTTAGACTTTTTCCATTTCTGTACTGTAAATGGAAATTTTAAGATAAAGATGCAAGTAGGAAAAACAAAATCTCAGAACAGGTAACGCTGTGAATTTTTATAAGAAAAACATTATGCACAAAATGCAGCAAGTGAAAGTCCAGTATGTTCTTGCCTTTTACCTATTTGAATATTGTCATTCACAGTTGTTCAAAAATTGCTAATTTGTCAGTACATTTTGTAAGGCTAGATTTACAACAGCATTTTTGCAAAAGTGAGAATATACAGTATATACAGAAGACATTGACTCAGTCCTTGCAGTGGTGTATATTATCTATGGGAAATATAACAGCAGTTATAGTTCTATGACTGATTAGTGGAAGATGAAGCTTCTGCTTCTGTTGGTTTCTGACCTTCCTTAGGTGTTTCTGGCTTCATCTCTTTACCGATCTCCCTACTTTTACTCCGATCTTTCCGATCTTTTCCTCTTTCACGATCTTGATCTCTGTCTTGATCTTGCTCTTTTTCCCTGCTTCGATCCCGGTCTCGGTCTCTGTCACGATCTCTGTCTCTGCTTCTTGATCGTTCTCTGTCACGTTGGTTTCTGTCTCTGTTTTTATCCCATTCTTTGTCTCTGTGTCTCTCCCAGTCCCTGTCTCTGTTCCAGTTTCTGCCACGGTCTCTTTCCCAAGGTCTGCCATGTTCTCGATCCCTTCGTCTTTCCTCAAAGGGTCTGCTTTGTCGATTATCTGCTTGCTGAGGCTCTGGCTGATCTAAAACCTTGTCTTTACTTCCTCCTTCGTATCTCTCTCTCTGTCTCCCTTCAAATGTCTGGCCTCTAAATTCAAGATTTTTGCCTTCTTGGAAGTCAGATCCTGACCACTGTCCTTCTGACTCGGGCCCTTGCCCAGGAATACCAGAAAGAGGTGCAGACGGCCCAGCTTCCTCCCACATCTCCTTTCTGTGGCCTGGTGGATGACTGGGAAGGTCCAGGAGTGGTCTTGGGGTTGGCTTCATATTTTGTGGTGACTGTGGTCCATGCTGTGTAGAAAATAAGGAAGGAATGGGACTCTTTTGACTTCCAAATCTTCCAGGGGCAGATCCTCTTTGTCCATCGTTATTTGGAGAAACATGCTCTTCTGAGAACTGTGGCGCTGGGCCTCTAAAATTAGGTCCATGAGGTCCTCCGTGTGCATTCAGCATCAGTGGTGCTGGAGGTCCTCCTTTCTGCCCAGACAAAGAAAACGGACCTCCAGCTCGGTTCTCCTCAAAGTGCTGTGGGAGAGGTCCACCCTCACCCTGAACTGGTGGAGATTCAGTTTGTTCTACAAATTGATGAGGCTGAGGGTTTCTTTGTTCTTCGTATTGCACCGCAGAAAGACCCCTGTCTGGTTCAAAGTGACCAGGTCCCTTTTCCTGAGAAGTAAACATTGGATTTGCCTCGTTTGACCAGGATACTTTGTGCATATCTTGCAAAGACTGACTGTCATTAGATGTGGAGAAATTAGGCTGAAAAGACGTACTTGGAGGTGTCGGAAGCAGCACTTTACGTAAAGGCCTGGATGTAGAAGGTTCTGCAGAAACTGCTTGACTCACATTTTCCAAAGTAACTTGAACAGTATTTTCAAATTTGCTATTAGGTGCCTCTTTTTGGAGCACTGCAGGAGGCTTTTCACTGGAAACCCAGTTATCACCACCGTAACTAAGCTGAGTAGCAGGAATTAAAGTTTTATCTTCCTGACCAAGTGAAGTCTGCAAAGTGTTTGGAAAACTCGCTTGAGGGTCACAGCTCTGGTTTAAAACTTGTGCTTGCTGATTGGAAGATGAAGGTAAATCTACTTTTTGCGCAGCCTGTTGGTCCTGATGGAACAATTCAGTCTCTATTAGGGAAGATTTTGGTGGAGGTGACATTAAAGCATCAGACACCGAGAAGTGAGCCACTGAAACACCAACAGCTGCTCGTTGTTGTCTGAGGGCTTCTTCTTGCTCCTCAGTTTGTCGTTTCTGCTCTTCTAATTGTTTGTTTAATTCTTCTAACATTTTTTGCAGTTCCACCAAGGATGAAGACGCAGATAAATCTGGCACATACGAGGCAGGTGTTTCCACGGAAGTGTTTTTAGTGTCTGTATACATTTTGTTAGGTAAATCATCAACCGTAACTTTTGCTTCCTCCAAGATAGTTTTGTCTTCCAGATCATAGGCCTCATCCTTTAGTTCTGCTGTGTTACTGGGCTTCTCCACACTATACAGTTTTTTGCTTTCACCGGTCTGCATTTCAAAAGCTTTCTCTGGATCATATTCTTCTTCGGTATCGTATGGCCTGTCATCCTCCTCATCTTCTGTAGCTTTGTCTTTTGACATCTGTCCAAACTGTTGTGCAATGGGATCTAGCAAAGGAACAGCTGACACACCTCCATCCACAGCTGCTTTAGCTTCCTGATTTGAAGACTGGACAATTTCAGTCTCCTTAGCAAGAGGTTCAAAAGTCTTCTTTTTACCAAAAAGTGTCTGGAGGATGTACTCAAGAGGTGTGGTAGTTTTTGAGGATGAAGAATGCGTAGCAGTAGCACTTGTAGAAGCGGTAGCTGAAACTGGTGGTGGTACAGTACTTGTGGTTCCACTCTTAATCGAGGACGGTATTTTTAATACTGAAGGTGTAACTGATGAGGTTTCTGGAACGGGAAGTGGGGGTGGAGGTGGAGGAGATCCAGGTAGTGTTGTACTTACAGCTGAGTCTCCCGAATACAGTGTGTATTTCGGAGTTTTCTTTTCTTGTGAAGAAGCTACTGGCCCCTTAGAGTACAGCGATGTTTCTGTTTCCTCTTGCACCTGAATTCGGCTGCGCTTTGTCTCTATTTTGTCTGTATCCATGGTAGTAGCAGGACGCTTCCCTTTCTGACAGATAACCAATCCAAGAATTAAATTCGGACGTGAAGACTCGAGACCTGAAAGGAAACACAAAGATTGCATATGTAAAAAAACTACTATTTTTTATCTGTGTTCTCAATAGGAACTTATCATTTTATATAATGGCAGCTATGAGTCATAACAGTAACAGTTCTTCTAAATTTCATGCAGTGACATTATCCCATAAGCCTATGTGTCTATATTTAATTACTATTTATATAAATTTGTATACAGTAACTAAAAATGTTTTAATTCTTTCCCTGATATTTTTTAATATTGCAGTAACAGGTGAATCTTACTGAAAGATGTCCTTGTAAATGTCTCTGCTGTTCAAAAATTAAAGAAAGTTTTCCTATTTTTGTATTATTACTTTCTACTTATTATTGTCCACTTCCTCCCCCAATCAAATATTTCCTTTCTAAATACTTTGCAAATACCTTATATACACAGAGATACTGATAAGTGAGAAAACCTGGACAAGCAATCTAACTTTCTGTAGGGCTACGTTGGAATTGAAGAACTAGAAATAAAGAGAAAAAAACTAATGCTATTAAAACAAACAAACAGACAAACAACAACAACAAACACTTCACTTTCTGTTACAAAGAAAGCACGAGGCATTGTTAAACTTAATAATTACATTTCTGTTCTAATCTGTGCTAAAATACCGGACTGACATTTACACCATTCCATCAAGGTGACTTTTAACACTGTTGTAGAATTGAGTTTGATGCCACAGACCCTTCCCTAAGTAAGAAATGTGAGCAGAATTACTCCATTGTGAAAGCTTCAGGCTTGAATCCCTGGAGAAGCATTTCCAGAAATGACCAGAAAGTTTCCCATAAAGAGGAAAAATGCAAACAGCTGAAGGTCCGTTTCACATTATCGTATTCCTTCCTTGTACATTCACATTTCCCACAGGCACTCGTGGAAGACAAATACAACCAGAATAAAGAGCAGGGAATAAATCCTTTAACATACAGTCAGTGGCAAATGTAGAAAAAACATATAAAGAGAGGATTTTAACTTCTGGATTTAGTGACTTGAGATCCTCATTTGGGAGCCATATTAATATTTGCATCCAGCTAGGAATCAGGAATATAGAAACGAAACTAACAGCAAAGAGATTTACTGTGGTTATACGATGAGGACTCTAAAACCTACACTGTCCCTTATATTCATGACCCTTAAGTAAGAGTTTAAAAGAGGTGTAATATATGAATTTATGTATATCTTTAGTCTCTTACTAAACAAAACCAACTGCTCACTAAGGAACAACTTATAAATAACTAATTATTGCCACTGAAAACTTCTTGATACCAGCAAAACCCCAAACTTCCCATAGTTGCAGATAAATTCTATTTGCCATTACCAGTCATAAGTATGAACCTTTGCTGAAACAACTGAATTCAAAGTTTTAAGGGGGCTCCTAAATTTACTATCTTATGAGAAAATTACATCAGCTGTTTTTATTTGTATAGCTGAAATTATATTCACGTACGCTAAGAAAGAATTAAATGAGGTAAGCCTATTTCTTAAGTTCAATGTGAGGTTTCCTCAGCAAGAGGATTATAACCAGGTAAGTCAAGACGATGACTTCTTCAACACAGCTTCATTAAGCATAAATATTTCATTAAGCAGTAACCTGCCTAAATTCTGAAATTCTGTGTTCTTCTGACTGTGACTGGTAATAGTACAGCACGCCTGTTTTAGCCACATAATGGAGAGACCAGCAAAATCTGGTTACTCACTAGGAGGTCTTTGCAAAAAGACAGAAAAAATTGAGGCCAATGCAAAATCTACTTGAAGTTTCCTATCAGAAGCAGCTCTCATCTTAAGTATTTTGAAAAAAAATAACACTGAAATTTGATTGAATGCATTCTAGTTCCACAGCTGATTTCAGATTACTTCAAAGTTCAGTGTTTGAGTTTTACATAGTTCTGTGGTTGAGAGGATGTTGGCCATGTTGGTTTAAATAAACTTCTATACTATTTCCTACTTGTACATTTAAAACTCAGTGCCAAGTTTTTTCCTCCAGATATAGTATTTCAGTATTTTGTGTTGCCAATTTTCACTTTCTTCCATGGTTAGAAATATATATATATATATACACACGAATCATAAATGCATCAAGAAAATGACCTAGCTATACTAACCAAAACTAAGACTTGCTTATAATTTAGTTTGCTTATAATTCTATACAGATTGCCCTTGTGAGAGGGCAGGGACGGCAAGATGTACAACGAAAGGAGGCAGGACAGGAACTAAACAAGTAATTATCTTTGGTGAATCTAAGATTATTTGGAAAGGATCACAAATCCTTGATTCACCCAGTTAAAAACTCCTTTCAACCCACTGCCTAAAAGCAATCCTAGAAATTCTGATCACTATAGTTTACTACCCCAGATGAAGTTACATTAATGCATAACATCAGGGCATAGCTCAAAAGACAGCTTACTTGGGAAGACTGTGTACACTCTGAAGAGACTCAATAGTTAGGTATGATTCACTCTGAGTGACTGCTTTACATTTTTTCTTTATCAGCATGTGAGTAATGACTCCACATTTGGTCAGCATCGACCCGTGCAGAGTATCTCTCAAATCTGTGTTCACCCTAAAACTCCTCGTAAGCATTCACTGTTCTTCTGTCATTAACGTATTGGTTATCTGCTCTTCTGCAGAGACCTGTGATTTGTCCAACTAGTCACAACATGCATCTCAAACATTGACTAATTGAAACGAACAGGTTTCAAAAATCTATTGGACTGTGTATCTAAAATTAACAGCAAAAAGTTAAAAAAAACAGTTCTGAATCCCTGTAAGAGACAGAGATCATCGCTAATAAAAACAGAGTAAAACTTAAACACACGTTCAAGATAAATTCCAGATGAAAGTGTAGAGATGAAAGTGCTAAATAGTGTTGTGTGTATGTGAAACGAGACAAACAAATTCACATACAGTAAACTACCAGAAAAAAAAAAAAAAAAAAAAAACAAAAAAACAATGCTGAACATCCCACCAACACATAATATCTGGTAATAAATATCTGAGGTGGTTGAAGTGAATAGATGTGAATATCCTTCCATGTTCCTCTATATTTATATCACCCATGACAAAGTTTTGTAGATCTTCTAGGCACTACAGCAGGTCAGAGGTCCCCAGTTGTGTTCCAAATCCAGTCCATCAGAAAACAGGAGAGATTCATAATCCGTATACACCTGATGGAGTTGGTTGAGACAGCTGGAATATCTTCCAACTAGGACTTCTGGAGTGATGGGATTATTGTCCTCTCCCTCCTCCCGCCCCCAGTCATATTTATCAAAGTATCTTACACTGTCATGTTTTTTGAGTACTTGCTAAACACTATTTGAAGGTACACAAATTTAAGGAGATAATGACCACTTACCAAAAAATATCTTTATTGGGTATAAAAAACAGTAAATTCCATCAGATGTCAGTAACAAGTATGTATTACAAGTCTTTTACGCTGCGGTATTAATACATGCCTGCAAGTGTTTATACCTATGTTTCTTCTGGGCAATTACCTCCAGTTTTGAAAGAACTTTTCCTATTTACATTTTGTAAAAACCAGCCTGACGTGCCTCATTTCTATGCTAACAAGTCTGTCTACTTTTGCCAGGCCTCCACTTTAAAAGCTTCATTTGAAATGAAATCTACAACAGAAATATAAAAGATAATGTACAAGGACAGCCTATGTTTGCTCAAGAATGCAAGGAGGGGAAGATCATTTAAATGCTTCCCTAGAGCAGGTTAAAAGCACAGCGGAAGACTGCAGATGTAGCCAATTCAATGGCAAACTCATTCTTATATGTTACTGTCCAGAAAGGAATGTATTTCAGTTATTCGGGCTGGAAAATCTAGCCCACAGTTTAGGACTCTGTCTGCCTCCCTGTGCCAAGTGTTAACACTTACATGTTCTTGTTTTTTGGTTATGAAACAGGAATAATAGTTTTTGCCTACTTTTCAAGAACTGGGTAAATTAAAGACTACCAGGTGCTTACATTCAGCTTATAGAGACTACATGATGACTTAAGGTAGCAACAAGCCTGCCTTTTTAGCTGTAGCCTGAAAACAATGACGTAGACTGTGCACTGTTCAGGGATGGATAAGACAGGCTCAGAGTGTATGAGAAAAATCTTGTCCAAGAACACAAAGCAAGCGCCCTTTGCAATTTCATGCAGGAAAGAAGAGTATTTTCCTAGCATTACATTACTTGTTGGTGGTGTTTTTCTGTTATTGTTTTTTAAGTTGTATGCCATTAACATGTGAAAACCTGGCCAGGCAGAACACACCTCTGTTTATGAATATAAGCCCTGAGAATGCTTTATTGAGTTTAGTCCTAAACTTGTATTTGGGTAGCAGAGGACAGTCAGCTTGTCAGAAAGGTCAGCTCCTTACATGTTTTAATGTGTAATTATTTTGCGCTGTTTAGTATTTTGCAAACCATCCTTACAACAATGAAGTATTGCCTTCATTGTAACCTATAGCTCTTAAGCTCCTCAACCTGTTACTCTATATGAAAAAAGGTACTTATTTGGAAACTAAGCATATGCACCGCCTCCATCCTCAGATGAAGATGACTTCAAATTTTGTAATATAAAGGTGTTTCACATCTGAACTCATTCTCATTTCATTCTGTTTCCATGTTCAATGCACAAAGATGGAGCAAATTCAAGCCATACATTACTGCTGATAACTCTAACTAAAAATAGAAGAGCGTAATATATACCAACCTATACCACCTACTGTCTGCCACCTACGCAAAAGGAATTTGCCTGCTCCCAGGCAAACCAATGTTCTGAAGTCAGTGATTTGTCTGGAACTTGATCCAGGTAGCACAGAATATTTCAGACCCCGTGTACATGCATATTGCATGCACAGCGTAATACATACCATGAGATAACAACAATGTAGTGAAACCATAAACGTTACCTTTGTCTTCAGAGATTTCTTGACTGCTCTGTGGGATAAGAGTCTCCTATGTGATTTAGGGGACAGCACATGGCTTGTAGGGACCTAAAACTTGGTGGATTTATGGGTTGTTGAAAGTAGGGTCGGTTGAATGTTCTGATAATGTTTGCTTGTTTGTCTCAATATAGTGGCTGTTCTATGTACTCCATTTTATGGGTAAACAAATCCTCCTAACAGCAGAGATTTATCTTGTTGGAAAGGCTATGTGAGTTTCAGACCATGTCACCTTGAGATGATTGACTTTGCAATTTTTTCCTATATGCACACTTTTAAAATGTTTTTATAAAATTATATATTTTTTAATTATGCTTACATTAAACATTCAAAACCAATTGGTCTCTGATTTACTCGTTTTGTAATTTGACCTAGCAGTTAACCTCCCCTAAATTTTGTGCTTACCTGGTCCCTCAAAGGGCAAGAGGTTGGAAGGAATTGGGTCCTTAGAACTCAGTGGGATCAGGTAGAGATTCTTGACATGTCTGTTGTTATTAGTTACAACACCAAAACAACCACGTCTGATAAAATAGGAGTAGAGAGAGATATAGGCAACTTCTTCTTCTTCTGTGGCAGGATGGAAACGAATCAAACGAATCAAAAACAATTCCTGAAATACAAAATCAAAGTGGAAAAATTCAACCTGTAACACATCAGCAAATAAAATTGTTTTCCACTTTCATCCAATATAGGATGAAAGTCTGGAGCAGCTTTAAACCAAGATTTAAGAAAATACTGTCATTCAATTGGTAATATTAAACCAGAATCAATTTTGTCATTTTCAGAAATACCAACTATTTACGTATCTCACATCAAGCTACACCTCTTTAGGTTCAGAATATTCAAATAATTATGAAAGAAATGGAAAATTCTTAGATTATATTTGCATACTGTGCTTCATTTTTACTAAATCCATAAGGGTTTTAGTAGTAAAATTTATTACATACACTTACTAATAATTTCCTAGTCTTTTAAAATTGAATTTCTATCTTCAGTAACTGAATAAATAGATTGTTTATATTCAATCATTAAAAAACAATAGGTTGTATGAATGTTTAACTACTACACAGGGGAAAGACGATTGGCAGCTCAACAGGCAAACCTGTTTCTTCAATAAATCAAAAATTTCAATGGAATAAGTGGTAGCAGTAGTTTTCTAGGTATGATCGACATCAATATAAATTAGTAACAAGGAAATTCTATCAAAAGCTGCTGTATATTTCTTCCTGGTTTTCCAAAGGATTTTAAGTAAATACCTTACAAAGTGAAGATTTGAGTTTGCCAACATAATCCCAGACTGCCTTCGGTGAGATCTTCCCACCAATATGAATCGTGTCTGGTAAATCCTAAACAAGAAGCATTACATGGTCGTATAAGAAAAGGAAAGAGAGGCTACAGTTTTGAACCAGCACAGATTGCCCCATCCCAGTAGCTTAGGCGATAATACAGTACTATGTTTTACTAAACTTGCACATATACATTCCTAATTTCAGACAGGCTGTTTCCAAAATGCAAGGAGTTCATTATGGCATATTACTGGAAGGCTGGCAGTACACACAAAACAGAAAAAGCACTGCCTGACGAAGATAGCAGTGGAAGGTCAAATACTTTTGTATGCCTATCAGCCGATTCTATTTGTTAGCTTTGCTTTTACAGGGAACCTGTTATATGTAGTATAGCTTTTATCTACGCTTTCAATTTATCTGAAATTTTTGCACCCATATGAATTCTAGTTAGCTTCCTGTCATGATGACAGTGAAACCTGTTTTAGCAAAAACAACAAGAGAGCCACCAACCCTCCTAAGAAAAGACCTAAACTACATGCCTGAAACCCTCAATCACAACAAATACACTTCTTCAGAGAAGTTAAATAACTGCTCAGTTGTTTCATCACAAGCTGTCATACTACCTAATTAGTTGAATGTACACCCTCCCAAAATATAAAAGCAGTTGCATCAAAGTTAATCAAAGGATGATATTTTTAATAAATGGCCAAACTTTTCTAATAGATCACATCAGTGATCCATCCATCTGTTTGTGAGCAGAACAGGGCATCTCTTTCAAAACACATGCTGATGATGCTTCTCGTCAAAAACTGATCTTGCTATTATCAAGCTATTATTCTATGTTAGATACTAACATATATATAAACATATTAACAGACATGAGAATTCTTCACAAATACGTGAGGAATTTTTTTTAAAAGGCTTTCTCTCCTCCCCCCTGCCTCAGGCTACTGTTCCTATTACTAAAGGAGATTACTAAAGGGATGCAATTTTTTTTTTTTTTGTTACACGTCCAATATAACAACATACACAGTGACCCCAGCCTTTCTAACAACAGGAACTGCAATACATTCTAAACGCATAAACATGTCAGTGCTAACCTCACTAAGATAATCAAAGCACCCAGAGACAGGATATGCTTTAGTGATAAATTTGGCCACACTCTGCAGATTAATAAATCCTTTCCAAATGGTGTTGAGGCGAGAGAGGAAGAGAGAAGTATCGCTGCCTTGAGGTGAGCGTGGCTCAGCAACACTGCAAAACAAATCCAAAAGAGAAACGTTATAGAGCACAGTAAGAATGCTTCCTTCTTCTTCTTTTCTTCCCTCCTCTTATTGATCAATTACTTTATTTTAAAAAAGCAAGTAACAGAAGCCTTAGTAAATGCTTTGTTAATGTTTTCCACTTTCATCCAATATAGGATGAAAGTCTGGAGCAGCTTTAAACCAACCCTCACAAACACTTAATATATTTGAATGCACATGCAGATTTAAAGTCAAATATCTTATAAGTTTTATTTATCTGTTAAAACACATTGAAGAATTTTTACTGTCAATATATAACGATGCTCAGAAAATTTTACCAACTAGAGAAGTTAAACAAGGAGATGACGAATTAAAAATTTAAAGTTCAGGTGATCGCATTTAAAGTTGAACATGCCTTTTGATTATTGGCAGGGGAGGGTAAGAAGCAAAGGGGGACAAACAAACTGACCATAGCGAGACCAGAGATTCAGTGGCTTCGCTTACTATTAAATATACACACCTGATATTGGGTGACTGATGAACAGCTAAGTATCTTGGATCTGGTGAGGACAATGGCTTTGTTAATATTGATTTGGGAACAGTCATAACTGGTTTTGACATTTCCTGCTTTGTCTCCCCTGTTAAAACTTCACCAGATGCAGTACCAGAACGCAGGGCTGTCGTCGTAGTACCAGAGGAGCCGCTCATTGGTGTTCTAGGCTCTCGGCCAGAAACTGTTACAGTTGTGACAACTGCACCAGTGCAAGAGGCAGGAAAAGTCGAAGGTTCTTCAGATGAAGAATCTGTGTTGTTATGGCCTTGGGTTGTAGGAATGTAAGTTCTTTCTAAGCTTGACTGGGAAACTGCTTCTGCTGCAGGTGCAACTTCGGTTTCCTCTGTGTTTTCAGAGGCTGCCTCTTTAGCAGGCTCCGCTGCTGCTGATGGTGCAGAACTTTCATATTTTCTCTGAACTTCTGGTTTAGATTTTGACACTGCTTTTTTAGCAGAAGCCATTAATTTTATCTTCTTCGGTGGTAATTCATCTTCAGATGCTGAAATCTGACCTACAAAATTAATTTTAAAGTGTTTTTGATTACTGTTTAACAATGAAAAGGTCTGAAGAGAAAAACAAGTAAGCAAGCAATGCTCTTAATAATTCTTTTACTTCAGACAAAGTCAACACTGTAGATACCTGTACAGATTTTGCAGTTCAGGTCAAAAAGATGGGCTCGATGTTCATTTGTTGTATCCTTCAACATACTGCTAAAAACGTCTAGAGAAGGAGCACTATTTACATTTTGTACAGTTTGGGTTGACTTCTGCTGCTCCTGGAAATGAACAAACACAGAAAACATTCTGGTTGATTGCTAAATTCAATCATAAAAAAATACTTTTGAAACCGTTAATTCCAGTTCTTTAAAAAGATATTAAGGGCTATGCAGAACTACTGCTCTGAGCAGCACTTACAAAAAGATGGAATTTTGAAATATTCTTCCCCTTTTATCATTTGTTTAAGAATATCATGTCAAACAGAGTTCTCAAATAGTATTTGTCCTCATTTCATTTCATGTAATTCCGAAGTAGATACTATCACATTAACTGCTTCCTGAGAATACAGAATTGTAATACTGATCACATTTTTGGGGGGGGAAACAATTGGCTAAGATTTTGCTGTAAACTGAGGCAAAGGTCTGAAAAACACGCATCATCTGATATTTTAGAAGCACATGTGATATATGCCCGATATTAGGTTGTTGCATTCCTTCAAACCAAAAGGAAAATGCTCATAGCACACCTACTAGGTGATATTCTTACAGTTCATTGAAACAACCTGCATTTCTGATACAAAATTTGAGGCCCTAGTTAGCATTTATCTCCCTTGGCACCTCCATGCTAAAGCAATAGCTAATACTTATATCAGAATCAGACACCGGGGGAGAATCTTCCATATTTACATCTGGCACTTGTTCCCGTTTTACAGCTGCTTTCTTGATCTCGTGTGATTTGTTTCTTGACTCTAACATCTGAGAGAAACAAAAACACTTTAGTAACAAGTCTGCATACTGATTTTATAATTTTATTTTGTATTTTCTTATCAGTTGGCTAGTGGAAGAGAAAAAGCTTACGTTATTCATATTTCATTAGGAAGAAAACAATATATTAATTATGGGTGGTAAGGGCTGGTGAAGTTACTGGTAGTTCATATCTAAGGACACACTGGAGAATCGTATTGCTTACCGCTTTGGCTGGTTTCTCCTTCCATACAGACAGTTCTTTAGATAAAAGTTCTTCGGGTTTCATTCTCACTAGTTTTGACACTGAGATTTCTCCACGAAGAACACGATGAAAAAGTCCCTAAAAAAAAAAAAAAAAAAAACACACTTTGTTGCCATGCTGAATAACTTAAGCAACTAACATGATTTGCAGTGCTGGACTGTCAAAACCCTTTCAGGTTTCTTAATTCCCTATTAAAAATGCCAGTTAATCTTAAGAAAACTTAGCACGGTGCAGCAACCAGAAACTAATGATGAAATCATCATGAAGTATGAATTTTCCACATTACCATAAAATAGACTATCAATTCTACTGAACAGGAATTTTGAGAGATGAACTGCCACTCCTGTTTCATATCTATAGTAGAATTTTTTTAAAAAAAATTACGTTGTCTAGTCACTATTCCCATCTGCACCAGCTTCTTTTTCCTTTAAAAGATAAATTATCATGTACACAAGTGGTCTCCCATACAAACCACAGAACGTCACAGAAGAAAAACATTTATTTTTTTTCTAAGAATGCCATTCAATAAACAAATATTTCACTACAAAGGCCAATCTTAATAAATACACGCGATCCAACTGGACTTCCATTCCAACTGGATTATTTAATATTTGAATGGCTTTAAAACAATTTTTAGAGCATAATTCATAAGTCTCTCTCTTGAAACTACATATTGATGTATTATTTAAAAAACAGAATATATTTCAGTACGTTTACTGTTTAAGTAAATTCCAAACCTGGTTTTTTGGGTCCTTGAGATTGAACATGATGCTGCGGTATTTACTCTTGTATCGGTTGTCCGTAACTTGAAACAAATTAAACATCTCCTTTTCAATATTGAGTGCTACTTTCCCTACTTCACTCTCTGTCATGACCAGATCATCACTATCATTGACTCTGTCAAAAACAAGAAAGGGTATGCGCATTTACGTTAGGCACAAATTCTTCAGGCAGCATTCATAAAAACAAAATTTTCAGAGGAAGGAGTTAACCACGCTTTTATTCACTCAGTGAGGACTTCCTTAAAACACATTTCAAAGCCAAAGTCTATCTCAGGACCTCAAAATGTCAACAATGGCAACCTTTTGCTACTGTCTACAGAAGACCACGGAAGACAGCCTTAACGAACTGAAGCCAGGTCAGTCCTTACAAATACTCCTACTCATGACACTGCAATTAGTTTTTTGTTGTTGTTTTTTGTCATGAGCTACTGAGGGAGCTAAAACACTTCAGTTTTAATCTTAGACCCTCCACTGTGAACAGCATTTCTATTTCAGAGACACTACCAGAGCACAGTGGCCTAAGTCTTGACAGCTGACAAGAGCTTTAATATTTGTGGGACAATGTTTCAGCTTTTTTTTTTTTTTTTTTTTTTTTTTTTAAAAAAAAATAGTAATACAGTTGCTAACTTTGGGAGAAGAAGGAACCTCTGCCTCAGCAAGCCCTTCCAACCTTTCACTGTGATATTCCCTACACTATGCGTCGTACAACCCCTACATCTCCAAACACCACCATTGCCAGATATCAGCTTCAGGTCACCTGCATTATAAACATCTCTATGCTGTGATTTAATTCTTCAACTGTAATTGTCTCTCACTACAAATGGGATAGTGACTTTTTTTTAAAGGCTTTTTCACATGCCCAATTATTTGGCATCAGATTTTTTATTTTTAATAAAGCTCTAATGCTAAAAATACTTGTAGTAATTTCTAGCACAAATTAAATCCCTTAGTATCACTTAGCAAGAAAGAAACAAAACTCTGCAGGCTAACCCTTTACTTCTAGTTGTAGTTTCCTATATAAAATAAGTGCTTTGAATTCTCACCCACCTCTTCCATAACATTTCTTTTAGGGACTGACGAATATGTTGTCGAATCTGTGAGTTGGGCTGCGACTGGATAGGGCTAGCTTGTGTTTTTGCTTGTCTACTTCCAGATGCAGTAGAAACGGAAGACAGCGAAGGCCTTTTGAGTCCTCCAGCCAAACTGGATGCAGCTAGTTTTTTGGAAACTGGCGAGTCATGAGAAGAAGCTGCTTGTTTTGAAGGAACGCCACCTGTTGAAGGCCATGGTTTCTTGGGAATTTCACCTTTGAAACTCCCAGCAGGTTTAAGCGTCTGCTTCATTAGTGATGTGCTAGACATGGAAGGGGACTTCTTTGGAGAAAAATTTTTAGTGAGGGAAGATGCATGTTTCTCCACCATAGATGCTGAAGCAATAGCTTTCTTTGATGCCCCTATAAACTCTGTCGCTTTATCTTTTTTTCTCTTCTCTTCCTTTTGAGCTGTTAAAACAAAGAAGAAAATGCAGTATTAAATGCTTAACATTATAACTTCCTGTTTATGAAGACCAGCTGCCAACCTATAAGGAAGTCTGTGAAATACCTCTGGAGAACTACCAAGTATATAATTTAAGCCATTCATTTTTAAAGCCTTTTTAAAGCCTTTTTAAAAAATGTGTAAAAGTTGACTTTTTTAAGAAGAAATTTGCCTTTGATCCTGCAGAGAGCACTTCTCAGAGACTGTCCGAAGAGTTTAAAAGAGTTGCATTTTGGTTGTAAAGGTTGAAAATCTCAGTCACAAGCTATGCAAGAAAATTAAAAAAAAAAAAAAAAGACACCACCTTCAAAGATTCCTGAGTTGGACTTCATGATTAAGCTTCAAAACAAACAAACAAACAAACAAACAAACATTTTCACAAAGTCTTTAAAAAAAAAAAAAAAAGCAACACAACCCATATCTCACATTTAAGCAGAAATCCTCGCTCCAAACTTTCTACTTTAAGGAGCAAGCAAAGAGAGTCAAGTTAAACAACAAATCAATTGCTTAAAATTTTAAATATACGTTCAAGCCATTTGGTTGCTAGTATGAGTATCACACTGTCGCTATAAACTATCAGATCTTCTCATTTACTTTCCAGTTAAACTCTAGATTTAATACTATAATATTTAATAATTAAATATTAAAACCATTGCTCAAACTGCGGCTATTTAATTCCCACCAACTATTCCATTCACAATATCCAAAACTGCCATTTAATGTTTTTTCTAACATCAATATATTGACAATACACATAATGCACAAGAAAATTTACAAATTACAAGCGAAGACTCCATATACTGAAGTTATAATTGCACAGGACTTTAAAAACAAGCATTTCTGTAGGTTGCATTTCACCTGTCCACATTTTGGCACTGACGGGAACAATTCAGCAAAACGTAATAAGCCAAAACACACTCTCCATCCAGCAAACGTGATGTGCTCCACTTCAGTTTGCCAGAAGTCTCGTTTACAGGACATCAGAGTTACCGTGGGCAGAGTTACCGTGACACATTCGTTGTGACAGCACAAAGGTTCCGAGGGAAACCAAGAAACAACTCCTGAGATGAAGTTGTTCTGATTAGAAAAGCTAAAGTTACTTCCCCAAAAGTCTTTTTTCTCCTCATAAATCTGCATTTGACTACTGACCAGTTTGTGATTTCTTAATTTTTTCATTATTATCTGATGTTTTTAGCTAGCAAGGTTTTGTAATCAGAATTAGTCCCACAGCCCCATCTGCAGAGAGCTATGTGCTTCCCGGGAAGGATGCAGAAATTTAACTTTGGTTAATTTCACCACAAACCAAATGGACCCTTTTGGTCTTCCATACCTGCTACAGTGAGAGCAGACATTATCAGGAAGGGTCTAACAACCGATTTTTCTCAGACTTGAGGGGGACAAAGGTAGGGAGCACCCTTCTGAAGCCCAGTTCGCCCAGTTCAAGAAATCCTATAACAGCATACTGTTTGAATAGAAATACACCTCAGAAAGGGGAAGATTTGGATTACCTGAGAAACAATGTCACTACTCATTTCTGAGTGAAACAGCCTTCCCACCTTTGCCGGTCGTTAAATTCTGTTAGACGCTGAGCGTTTGTAGTAGGCACCTCCAGCAGAACGCAAGCTTGTAACGAGCTGCACTACACTGCCTCTTACTGCCAGCATGTTTCACCACCAATACACAAGCTGGTGGTTAAGATGAACCATAAAACCGATGCTGTACCTGAATTTTCATAAGGCTAGGCAGAGAAGCAGGTGCTAAACGTTGCCTGGAATACAAAGTGAAGAGGAGGATGCAGAAGCACTAGCTATGTGGATCCACTGTGAGTGGATGCCTTGCTAAAGGTTTCTGAGTGAAAGTTATCTGAAGTGTAAGATGAAACACACTACATTAAATCATTCCAAAGAGCGTGAAGATCTTACTAGAGATTATACTTCTTGTTCACCCACTGTTCCCGTACTTTTCCCTAGGGACTGGTCTCAAGTACTGACAAACTGAACACAAACCCAGGGGGATGTTGAGCTGGACTCACACGGACTTCTCTTCTGTTTCTATTATCTCCCAAAGCCTACCCCACTAACCTTACACTATCCGTCAGGAGGCATTGAGCTATCCCAGGAAGGAGAACAGGGATCAGAAACTATCAGTGACATTTTCAGTTTGGTCTAATGAGGCACCTGGAACTTAATACACTGAGGTAAAAAGCTGAACTACTTTGAATGAACAGTCTTGAAAAGCTAGAAGATGAATATCCAAAATATGCGTACAATAAGGTTGTGAGAATTTCTCTACTTCTGGTTCCTGGTTTATCTTCTGCCCAGACTTGTCTCTTCAGGCCGGTGGGACAGCGCACCTCTGTCTCACTACGGAGCGGCAGGACAGCACAGCTCAGGGTTCAAAATGACCACAGTACAATTCGGTCCTCGGTGCTATGATTTTAGTTCTTTTGGGTTGCAGCAGAAGTACAAAACATGAAATACTAAGCTTACATTCCATACTTACAGTTTTATCATCTGTTCAAATTAGTTAACAAGCACGCTGATAGAACTAAGAACAGCAGTTAAGATATTGTGTATATAAAAAATATATCCGTGCCCCAAACCTTCCTGTGTTCCAACGGCTATATCATGGTAAAACTATATACATGTAAAATAAATAAATAAATGGCACTAGCACAAAGGTAGATTGAAGTTCCCAGGGTTGATAGGCAGCAGCATCAGTATGGGTTCAAGAAGAAAGATGCACAAGCATCCTTTATTCTGCCAGTTCACGTCATGGCTATTTTGAAATGTTTCTACAGTAGAGCACAGAACTCAATGCTTCTTTAGCCAACAGAAAATGAGCAGATATTTCAGCCTCATGGAAGTCTAACAGTCTCACAAACTAAAATACTACTTTATAATTACAACTGTCTACCTAACGACTTGCTGGCAGGGATTCTGCATGTAGTAAAAGATACCTACACTACATAGGCTATTCGGTGTTTCAGAACACCTGTGAAGTACTTTCTCAAATCTGCAGGACACCTCACTACATTTGAAGGATAGTGAAGTGGTGTGTGTGTTTTGACAAAGTATTGAAGGTACTTACATCCTACATATGTTAACAACCTCATCTTAAAAAAAAAAAAAGAAAACACCCTCATATCCCATTTTGACTATGACAAAATGGATAGGCCCTGACAGATTTTTTTGGTTTACTGACAGGATTAGTGTGCTGCCAGACAATCCAGCTGCACCAACTCACGCTGTCCTTGCACAGCTCTTGTATCCAATGCACAGGAGGGCAGGAGCACACAGCTGAGCGCGGGGAAGGAGCAGGACTGTTGGCGTTAGGTCAGAGGTTGGACTCGATGATCTTGAGGTCTCTTCCAACCTAGATATTCTGTGATTCTGTGATTCTGGCAGCAGCTCACCAGTCCATTGCCTCAGCTGCAAGGCGAGCATGCCCCCCAGCCAGCACCATCTTCTGATGGGCGCTGTTTCTGGTGCGCGTTTGGAAAAGTTACCAGAAGTGAGTACTCTTTTCAGAGAGCAGTATGCCAACACAGGAGGGTCCCCGCCGCCCCTTCAGCCCACCCTAGCGCTGAGGGGACCGAAGGCTCCCCCCGGGCAGCTCCAACCCCGCAAGGCCTACCGAGGAGCCGCCTCCAACAGCCGCTCCACCGCCCCCCTCCCTGCGCCCTGAGGGCGGCTTCGCCAACCGCCATGAGGGGGCGGCTCGGCCCCTCGCCGTCCTGCCGGGCACCATCGGGCTCCGAGCCCCGCAGGGACGGGTGCTGAGCCCTCCTTGCTGGTCCCGGCTTCGAGGGCTTTGCGTTTTGTTTCAGTTTAGGCTGTGGAGAACGCGGCGGGGTGGGCGCGGAGAGCGCGGTCCGTGAAGGAACGGCGAGGGGAAGGAAGGGGGGCGCTGAGGGGAGGAAGGGCTGCAGAGGTTTTAAGTTTATTGTTTGGTGTTTTTTTGGTTTTTTTTTTTGCTTTTTTTCCGCGTCAAGCGTCCCCATTCGATGCGAATGGTGCAGGAATGCATCGCCTAACACGAGTCGGAGAACCTCAAAGCCTTCGCTGAGGGAACTGCAGCCGCAGAGCAGGCAGCAGAGCTCAGCTGCTGAGCACAACGAGGCTCGCTCATCTCGGCGGCTGTGTGGCCTCAGCCGCTCCCGGTGCCTAAAAATAAAGCCAAAATAAAAATAAAAGTAAAAAAAAAAAAGCCGTATGGGAGCTCAGCGGCCCCGGCCGGGGCTACGCACACGGTCCCGGGGCTGCCTCAGCTGCCCACCCGCGCACCAGCCATCAGGAGGGGAAATCGTGGGAGGAAAAAAAGCCACGATGTTTTGAAATTAACACGTGTGTTTTGTTTCTCTGTCGCAGGGTGCTCTCTCCTCCCTTTCTGCCTTCCCCCCCCCCCCGAGGAGCACGTCTCCGCAGCACTGGAGGCAGGAGCTTGCTACACGCAGGTACGGTGGAGGTAAACGCCTTGGTAATGCACCTGTGTGTAAAAACTTACACGGTCGGTGTGTAAACCGACTCAAAAGCCCCTTTCCAGTCTTCTGGAGTTGTCAAGTGGTATTACCGCATCATGCCATGAAAATGAGCGAGGTGCATTTACGGTTCCTTAACGGTGAACAGATTCTCCAAACTAATCTGTGATAAAAGAGCATTTCCTATAAGGAAAAATAAAACTATATATTGCTTGACACTCACAAAGGATAGTTATTCTACCTGTGATTATTCTTTTATTTGCTAACGAGGAACATAACATTGCACAATTAGGCTTTTAATCAGTGCCTTACCTGCTCCTGTGGTTGTCACTTCTGGTTTTGTTGGAGGTATGAAAGGAGGCCAGTGTGGCGGGTGCTTCTGGACCAGCTCAAACGTCCGTAGACTCTGCTGCTTTAGAATCTCCTGAGGACAGAATGCTTTCATTTTAAAAGCTGGCTCGGGGGACGCTTCAAACACAAAACGTGTCTGCTTAATTGAAAGTGTTTTTTAATTACGCATGTCCATCAGGAAAAAAAAGTCTTTATACAGACATACTGTGAAATCCAAGCACCATGGTCTCTGTAATACATCCCTAGTTAAAACACATCTGGAAGACAGATCTCTTGAACTGTACTACAAATTATCAGTCTTATCATCTTTTGATATCAGCTTTGATATCTGCAAACCTGTAATTTTGTTTACAGGTAGCAAGCACACTAGGAATGTACAATATTTTCTGCTTTTTAAAAGGAAGTTGCTTGCATAGAACTCTCCTCAAGTTTTCTGTTGATCAATAGCACAAAAGACAGATCTATCAGCTCCTCCAAAGGGGAAAAAAAAAAAAAACGCATCAGATTTTGAAGGACAGGTTTTGGTCAGGAAAATAGGTGTTCGTGAAGCCAAACGCTATTCCTCTTCAAAGAGAAGTTACCTTCTGTCCTGTATTTCAGTTATTTACAAACTGTTTTCCTTAGATGATTTTTTTTTTTTTTTTAAATAAATGCCCTTAGAGGTTGATGGTACTTTACATTCAGACGTCTGGTGCTTAGCTTAACAGCTGCATGCAGAAACATCCTCAAGTCTGTTTCCTGTGGCAGCCAGCACCTTCTGTTCTCCCTAGATCAGCAGGAGCTAGAGGCCTGCAGCACTTACAGAATCAGATCTTTAAGATAGCAGGGACTAACAGTCATAATTAGAACACGCAATCTATTATGTCAAACAATAAAAAAGGATCAGGAAGCAAATCATTGATACATCACTACAATATGGCAGTTAAACCTTAGTCATTTAGTGAGAATTAGAAGTTAAAAGCAAGTGTCACCCAGTAACACCTTCAAGTGTGGATGTTTACACCCATTTTCCAACTGGCAGGGTTTGTGGCTGGTAAAGTGCTGAACAATTTCCAATTAGCAATTCAGTAGTATTGCCTTACCCTGATGCTTTAATGCATTCTTCTCCATGGCTCATACAATTTGTATACAAAGGAAAATGCAAAGGAAAATTTTACAAAAAACAAACAATAAAAAACAGACTTTATAAAGAACAAATCGAGATGCTAAGTTCCCACTCTTACCTTTTGTACAAGACTACACCGGTTATCAAAATCACATTCTTCTTTGCAAAAGAAGCCCTTAGGGGAAAAAACAAACACACAGAGTTTTACCTTTGCAGATGGTAGGTATGTGGTACCAGCAGGTAAGGCGGTTTGACCTCTGATACAGTAATGCCCTGTACGATCAGTAGATATAAGACTCCAAATATGTGGCAGCTCTAGGGAGAGAACCCACGGGGAGAACAAGGCCCTGCAAACCCCTAACGAAATAGTCAAGCAAAAAATAGCAGCAGCTCCTGTGTGCTCCTCCATGGAGCGCCACCCAGTTCCTACAGTCCAGGTATCAGCAGAAGCTGAAAACTTGTAGATGATGGACCACCTAAGGAACATTTCCATTCTGGTATCTATACTGAAAATATTTGCTCTTCATTATGATTTTGTCTGTCTCGTTGCATCATGCCACATTTTGCACAGTTACGTAGTTAAGTATTAAAACAAAACAAAACAAAAAAACTTTCTAAAAAGCAGCAGTATTAAAAAACAGGTATGTGAATGAATGACAGATACCGGTATCTTTACAGATTGTTTAAAGCTTTAGAAACACATCCCACTGGTGACAACTGCCAATCACCCAATCACAGGATACTGGCATGGGATCAGATCCAATTTTTTCAAATACTACAGTAGCCCCATGACATTTTGGGTGAATTACAAATAATACATTTGTATTTGTAATTTGGGGTGAAATACAATAATTCCACTTAAACATTTTCAACTTATGATAGAAAGTAAGTTTAAGTAACTTGTCTAGAGGTGACCAAACATAAAGTAGTGATAGAATAAAACACATAAACCTGTTTCAGTTCCTTGCTCTGACCATTATAATGCCTCTTGAAAGAAGTAAAAGCTGCTCAGTAAAGAAAACAAAGCGAGCTCCTACAGTACAGACAGCTCCCCACTTGCCCTAAGAGTCTCCATGTAGTTATGTACAAACTACTATGTGTTGATCACAGAAGACAGCTTTGTGATCTTGGTTCTGTTCAAGGAGATGCATTGCTGCCCTTACCAATGTAGAGAGACATTACTTTGAGATAAAGTACATGCATTCAAGATTTCCTGACACTTACTAAAGCTACTGAAGGGTCCAAATTCATGATCTTCATTCTATGTGGGGCTTCCTGGCAGTGGAAACTCTCATCGTCAACCATGCCATTTTCTTCTGAATCTACAAAGCTTTGAGTGGTGTGAGGGTCCAGATAGATCAGCTCATTGCCTGGATGGGTAAAAGCCGTATGTTAAAAATAAGCAAGTGACATTAATAAGCACTTGGTCCAGAACTGTAAAATAGAAATTAGATTGCCATCGCAGTCAGTATAATCTAGACTTTCCAGCTAGGGATTCTTTAAGAGAATCGGAAGGTTTAGACACAGCGTTTCCCACAGGGTATTTAGTATAACTTCCTATTGTCACCTATTACTGTAATTTTTTGGTTGGTTATGTTCTATCTTTGTCACATACTTTTATTTTTCCATGTGAGATCCAGTACTTTTTTTTTTTTTTTTTTTAAATCTCAAGTGTTGTAAACACTAACATTTGACAGATTAAAAGGTACAGGATGTTCACAGATGCAATCTGTAATCCCATTAGGCATTCATTCAGAAATTGGAACAAAAAAGCCTAACTAAAACAGGTTAGGTTTTACAAAAGGACAAAATAGGGTTGCAAAATTTTGGCCCAAAGTGGGGTGAAATCTGAAGGAATGCATTTTAAATTAATTAGAGCAATACTTAATAACAGAAGGTATGCAAAAGGTGAAAAAGATACTGCTATCAGAAACAGTTTTGAAATACAAGAAAATAAAAGTGACATTTGACCAATACACTTGTCAAATGCTATCAGCTATTCTCAGTATGTTGCTCTTGTTGATGTCATCACTTATTTTTACACCTAGCTTTGCTGTTAACTTTCTGCTCCTGTTAAGGATCATCTCATACTGTTTCTAAACTCTTTTAGATATGCTTCTTCATTTATTTTATTCTATTCTCATCTTTCTTTACTTCTAGAGGTTCACGCTTAGACCCCTTACTATTTCCCCTTCAAAAAATGTTCTCTTTTGATCATCTGCACATTTGGAATAAGTTTCTTTTTTCCTTACCTAAAAATCCTATGAAATAAAAGGCATTATTTGGTTTCCCTCCTAATGCTCCCAAAGACTGTGGCATCTTAAAGCATTCCTAGGAGTTCAAAAGGAATAAAGGAAATTGTCATTCATTTCTTTACTGACATCACAGATACCCAAACTTATTTGACAGTAACGAGCAATGAATTGAAAGAAAACCTTACTTTAAATGCATCAATATATACGGGATTTATGTGATTTATCCCTAGTCGTAGAGGTATAATAAGCAAGAGGGCTTTCCAGCCTGTGCAGAGTCCTCCTGCCTTCTTGCTTCGGCCAAGAGCACTTCTGTGCAAATGTGCACTGCTGTGGGACGCGCTGCTGCTCTGAGGAGGGGACCAGCACGTTTTTTCTGCGGGAATAAAACTAGAAATCAGTCAACGCACAGAGGAACACAAAGCAGATCTTCCTCTCAGTAGTGAATTAAGCTAGTTTGCCAGGGATCTTTATAGGGCACCCAAGACAAAACGAGCCGGGCATGGCAATTACAGCTATTTAGTAGAAGTAATTCTAGCAGACAGTATGTGCTGGCACGTCCAAGTGAGACGTTAGATCAATGATTGGGGGATGACAATTTAAGACTGCAGTGACATGTCCTATTAATGTTATTAATAGTGTCAAGCTTTGCCTATAAAACGCCAGAGAAATGAAATGGCAGCAATGATAACAGTAGAAATTCTTCAAGGAGCTCTTCACATCCAGTGATGTGAGCACGAAGTTGGCATCAGGGATCAAAAAAACACAACTGAGTTTGTATGTCCTTCTTCCCTCTTCTTACCCTTGCAAGACAAACCCATGCCCCCCCAAGTATTTGTTCATGTTTAGATACATGCTGGCAAATGGAGTCAAATCAGAAACTGTTACCAGAAAACTGATGAGGTGTCACTTCCTGATGTCTTCAATGACCACCGTATTGCCCATAGATACATAAACTGCTAATGAATTCCATTCATCAAATAAAGCAAGCTTCCTAGAAAACATTAAGGTACTAATTAATATAAACTAGTTGGATCAAAAGGGTAGCTTTACACTCAGAACCATTTATTTATTTATTTTTTCTTAAGAAAAAACATCCTTTCTGCATTTTTTAAAGTCTCCATGTAAGAAAAAGAAAACTTTAAACATTAAATGTTTCATATCTTTAGAAAAATAGGTACTGAGTGGTACCAGGAAAAACATATGCGCTGCACCATGTGCAAACTGTTTTGTCTTACTGCTAAGTGCAGTGACAGTAACAGTTCAACTACATCAAGTTTATTACTTTTTATTGCACTCGACAGTCTCTGCACTGGGTTCTTGCCCAATTGTGTCTTTTCTCATCTGGAAAAGAAAAAAATTCCTATGCCAGTTTTGCAGATTACTTTTTGCTTAAGAAATTCCACTGAATTCAGTGGAATTACTTCTGCCTGAGCCTGCGTGCACAGCAGAAATGGGGCGTTAAAAGCTAAATCAGCTAAGGGTTTGGGGCACCAAAACTTCAGTGGGAGACAGCAGCACACAGTTTTATGTCCACTTCTGCAAAATCCAAACCTTTGGGGAAGGGAGCTACACTCTTAAGCTGCACTGGCAGAATTAGCTGTTTCAAATAAGCCAGAAAGAAATGGGGGTGAGCGTTTCACCATGAAAAACTTGGCCATGAAAGATCTGGAGTCCAGGGCATGCTTCAGCTCCCCTCCCTCTTCAGATCATGTGCCTGTTCCAGGGTGTCAAAGACTTGCTGCTGAGCTCGCAGGACCTGTAGCCTAGCCCCTGCCTGAGGTAAGACACCTCCACGTACCCCTGGAGAACTGAGCAGCCTCAGTTCCTTTCAGTGTGGCTCCCAGACTATGAGGAGCTGCCCATCTTTATCCAGTAGCCTTGCTGGCAGAACTGCTGCTCAGAAAGGGAGGAATTGCAGCTCAGTTCCCTCCTCAGCCGAGATGGCTTCTCTCTGATGTTTCACACCACCACTCCGACCTACACGGTGGCACTCTCGACCTGCCAGAGCTGTGCCACTGTGCAGAAAGGAATATACATCTGTGGTGTGACTGGTGAGGGCATGCAGACGGCATAGCAGGAGACTTTCCTGCAGTTTCTTCTCCTCAGGCTCTTCCTTTATTAAAATTTAGAGGTCACCCATTCCCAACTCAGTACCTGCACACCGAGCTGTGGCATGACATTCCATGCTGCACTTGTAAAGAGATGGCAAGTACATTCCTGACTGTGGGACAGGGGGAGATGCAGCCTTCAAAACTCTGCCTGGGCCTTCTCTTGGCTGCCCCAGGGGAGTACGTTCTGAATGAGACTGGTATGATCTCACTTACTTTAGTACTTGAGCAACTGTATTTGGTCCAAACCATTCTCCAATTGACTTCCCCTCTCCAACACCCACCTGTGCTGTTTTCATAGTGAAAAAAAGACACACGTACACAAAATCAAAGAAAAATGAGACCATAAAGAATGTGGGAACAATATACAGTAAATACCGTGACTGTCAAACATTCTAGAGTAACTGCAATCTGTAGTTAGCAATAACAATTATTTTCTCAATCTATGCTCTTTTCAAAACTTAGGGAGTGCCAGTTTCTTTAATAAACAAAAGGCTTCTAAACTACAATGAGAATTACAAGTTAACAAATGTTAGTGCCCTTTATTACAAATTACAGCAATAAGCTACAAGACTGTCTATTCTAACATTACTGACTCTGGTACCCAAGGCTTACAGAGTTTATCAAGAGCTACATTCTAGTACATGGCTTTATTTAGGTCTCAGGGAATGTTTCTGTACTACTAGTCTTTGCGCCCATCTGCATACCTTTTTATTTTTGTATAAGCATACACCTTGTCTTCACATCCACTTTTTAAAATTATGAATTAACATACTGCAAATTAGTGATTCAACACAGTAGAAATTTCAGTGGAAAAAACCTGAAAGTTTATGTTTGTTCTTACCCATCTGGTGGATTGAATAACAGCAAGCCTTCCTGTCGAGAAAGCATCGTAGGATTCTGTGATATTCTTCTGGTTGTTTTTTGTGTTTTTCCCATTGCCAATCTGAAAGGAAAAATTGATATAGAATAAAAAATGGTGACGTTTTCATTACACTGATCAAATGTCTAGACAGCAGAAAGCTTTATAATGAGATGTTAAAAGACATTTCAATTCATCTCGAATATTTACATTTTGTGTAGAGCTCCTAGAATTCCAAGCTTGTTATTTATCATCAAGCTGCCCTTTATCATCATAGGCTAGATTGTAAAAACAGGGAAAATAAAACAAAACAAAAACATCAACTGCAAACATATTCTGACGGATCATGCTGCGTGTTGATAGCCATTCCAGTATCTCTGAGCTTCCAAGATTATTTAAAAGTACAGGCTGTGTTTAGACCTTGTTGGATTTCTAAGCACCCATTAAATAACAACATAAGATCCATACAGAAAGTCCAAACACTCCACTGGCAGCATCCTGGGATGTGACATGCACGCTTAAGAGCTTGCACCAGGGGGGTTTGGACCTCGTGCTGCTGACAAGTGAGTAGTGAAGAGAAGGGTAAGAGCACTGTCCCACGGTGGCAGGTTTTCCCTTGGCCTCAACTTGGGTGTTACACTAAAAGGTTTATAAAATAATGGCGACAGGATTCCCCATTTGTTCTCCTTCTTTGCCTATTTCTCTGCTTCAGGCTGGGATGATTTCACCCAGCTGAATATGAATTGATTCATTAGGAACTGTTACCAGGGCATCAAAGAAAGTCTCACTAATAAATTCAGGGTTTGTGCTTTTAATGGAGTACTTACGAAGAAGCGTCTGCAGACAATACCGAAGTTCCCTCAGGACCAGCACTCACCTCTCCCTAAGTGTCTGCAGATCAGTGCTTGGGCCAGCATCATCTGCCCGCATCGCAGCATACATCCCCAGCCAGCGTCCGACGAAGGACCCGTGCCTCCTGTTAGGAAAGTTCATCACAATCAGTGCAGGCTTTCAACTGGGTGCAGCACCACAGAGGACATTTCAGACTGCTAGAAAACAGATAGGGCTGCTGAAGCCTCCATGAACTGTCCCACAGATAAAAGGCACACAGCAAGACTTTGGTTCCATGCTGTTGGTCTAATTCTAATCTCTGCATTGCACAAATAAACAAAATTCATTTATTCCTTGTGGAGCTGACTTACTCTTTTCATTCTTCAAGCAGCATTCACAAACCATTTACTGCATGCTATACAACATGATCACCTGTTTACATACAGACATAAATAAACACTGATTTTAATAATCTTCATGTTTGCATAAACAGTTAAAATGATGCTCAAAATGCGCTAATACTCTAGAAATATTTTCCCAGCCTACGATGCCATCACTTATCTTGCTATTTAATTTAGAACAATGCAGCAAATCTGCAGTATACTCACCACTAGGCAAAAACTTTCTTCTATACGTAAACCACGTTAAACCACAGTAAACCACACGTGAACACACCTTGGCTTATTGTCTGACTTTGGCTTATGGTGCGTCTGTTGCTGTGTCCAGCACAGTGCAGCCCCTATATTGCTACCAAAACCTTGCCACAAACCTCAATCCCCCTGTTAAAAGAGACCCTCTTGTTTGTTGCCCTTCTTTCGACACTCTCTAACAGGTTTATGTCTTTTTCTTATACTGTGGAGCCCAAAACTGCACTCAGTACTCAGTACATGGAATACCAACAGAGACTGCCTGGCATTTTCTCTTCTCTGCAGAAGCTCTGTTGCTAACACTGTCCAGAAATCACCACTGTCACAGACAGTAGTAGCATTCCCTCCTCCCACAGTTTGTTCTGCCCCCCAAGACTTAGACACCACCCAGAAAAAGAAGAATAATAATACTAATAAAATAAAATAAAATAAAATAAAATAAAATAAAATAAAATAAAATAAAATAAAATAAAATAGTCAAAAGCCATCAGGAAGGCAGTGGTGCAGACTGTGGAGAGCCTGGGTTCAAATCCTTCTTCTGTGAGGCTCTGAACCTATATCCCACCACAATCTCTCTGCTAATGTATGGCAGGGAAAGGAGGAAGAAAGAACATATCTCCTGCACTTTCCATTTATTGTTGACTGACAATTCTGTAGAGTTATAAAGCCTCAATCAGTGAGATACAGGGTTCTTCTCACACTGTCTCACTGTGCCCTAAGCGGAACAGCTCTAATCTAATAGATGCTTCACCACAAAATCATGAGTCATCTGCAGTTTTGAACTTTTCTGGGATCAAGTCCCTTCAGATGGTTGAGGAATCTGCTCCAGCACCTATGTAAACTGGTGCTCTACTAAGCTAGTGAGTGAACAAGAGAGAAATCCTCTGCTAGATGACTTGACAAATTGGGTCTGAAAATAGTGTTGAGGCAGAATAGTCCACGATTTTTGCCTTGGGTGCACAGAGGGATTGGGTGTTGTAGACTTCTTTTATTCTTCATTAAGATAAACATTTTCAAAAATGTGCTTGTTCAACCTTGCTCCCACTGTGTGCATGGGAGGGAGATAACTGAAGGTGGGGAGCGTTGCTTGGATCCTGCAAGTGGCTGAGGTCCAGTGGGGTTGGAGGCTTTCTTCCTCCTTTTGGAAATGCAAAGCAACCCTGCACCTCCCCTGCACTTGCAGAAGGATCGTGACAGCCCAAAGCACAGCGGCTTTGTAATTGCTGCATACACTTCGATCGGATTTACGTGGCAAGGGTTTGGTAGCAGGGGCCTGCAGGGATGGCGTCTGTGAGAACAGTCCAGACAACAGCCAGCTCCAGATAGCTCCAAAAGGGCCCCGGCGCTTGCCAGAGCTGAGCCAATAAGCGATGTTGTTTGCACCTCTGGGAGAGCAGATGTAAGCAGGGGGAAATACTGCTGCACAACAGAAGCTGGAAGAGCAAGGAGTGAGAAGCAGCCCTGCAGCCCCCAAGGTGAGTGCAGCAGGAGGCAGGAGGTGCTCCAGGCTCACAGCAGCAGTTCCCCTGCGGGCTGTGCAGGGAGAGGCCCCTGGTGGAGCAGGCTGTCCCCCTGCACCCATGGGTCCCCCATGGAGCAGATCTCCACGCTGCTGCCCCCCTGTGGGTGGAGGAGCCCCCGGTGGAGCAGGTGGCTGTGGCCTGGAGGAGGCTGCGGCCTGTGGAGAGCCCCCGCAGGAGCAGGCCCCGGGCCGCAGCTGCAGCCATGGAGAGGAGCCCCCGCAGGAGCAGGGGGGCTGGGGGGAGCTGCCGCCCAGCCGTGGGGGACCCGTGCTGGAGCAGTTTGCTCCTGGGGGATGGATGGATGGATGGATGGAGCCCGTGGGACGGAGCCGTGTGGGAGCAGTGCTTGAGGAGCTGCTGCCTGTGGGCAGCCCGTGTGGGATCAGCTGGGGAAGGGCGGCATCCCATGGGAGGGACCCCACGGGGAGCAGGGGCAGGGAGGGACCCTGAGGGTCACTCTGCTGAGTCTGCTTTGCCCGTCACGATACTTGTTGAGCCATCGCCCTGTCCTTATCTCAGCCCTGGAGCCCTTTGCATCGTATTTTCTCCCCCTTTCCCTTTGAGGAGGGGGAGTGAGAGAGCGGCCGTGGTGGAACTCGGCTGCCCACCCGCTTCGAACCACCACAGTTGCAAAGTCCTGGGAAAGATTTCTTTCAAGAAATTAAACAAGGTGTTTAACAAAGAAATGCAGAGTTTCCTTTTGAAGGCTTCCTGGAGAATTGGGCTTCTTTCCTATTCCCAGCTCAGAGGAAGGGAATTGTTGATTTCACCTTCTTTTTTCTGACATGGAATTCAAAGGTGAACTGCTCTACAAGGACGGGCAACGTCTCAGAATCAAGCTCTTTTGTTCTGTAGTCCTTTCTCAAGGAAAAGATTGATCACACACCTTCCACAGATGTAGGGGAGCAGGGAATAATTTGGGAACTACTCTAATTCAAGTCAGTTTGGGTATAGTGGTACTTCCCTAGCTGTTTCTGAGACAGACGCATTAGCAACAGAGAGTGTTGTGCCGTCACTGGGAGGCGCCTGCGGTGATGACTTCAGAAACAGAACTGAATTGTGTCACCACAGCACTTTGGCAACAGCTGCCTCTGTGCACGTTTAGCTGGGAGGCACAGAGAAGGGTGCTGGATGCGATGAAACCACGTGAGGATTTGTGGATCTCCCCTTGAGGTGCACAGAGAGGGACCATGCCCTTCTGTAAGTGTTTTGATGCTTGGCTGAGGAAAAAAATGTGGTTTTGTTGTGAATGCTTCATTGTAGTATTCTGTAGTTTGTGTCAAGTTCTTACAGAAGCCTCAAGGTTGGTACTTTGCTCAATGATGGAGCTGCACAGAGTGAGAACAGACCCAATGTACGGGTGAGGGCCTCTGCACGTTCTCTTCTTCCTACAGACGATCAACAAATAAGGGGAGACAGAGAAGAGTGTGCTGTGGTCCTCCCATAGACCGCAAGTACTAAAGCATAAACAAGAGGCTTAAGAGTCCCCCTGTCATGTTAAAATTCAGGCAGCAATGGACTTCCTCACACGGGCTGGCCTGTCGACTAGTGTCTCAGGCTGTGGCGTATGAAGATGCACTCCATCTGCTTTCAGGGTAGCAATGGCAGTGGGCAAGCTTCCTGACCTTAACATTTGTCATTTCATTTCTCACCTGAGTTTTGGTGGTTCTCCACGATTCATTCTTGGACTAGAAAAAAAAAAAAAAAAGTGAATTTTGATCAAAATAAAAGGATAAAAGGATTTCCTTTCCATTAATTACATGTTCTTACCTTTGTAACAGATTTGGTTATTGACTTAGAAGGCAAATATCTGGCCAGACTGCAAGACTTGTGCTCGCAGCGTGGGACAGCTCTCGTAAAGGTGATTCAGGGCAGTTTCTGGAAAACAAGACATCAGATCTCCCAAACAGCTTTCTTTGTGCTAATGTAGGAAGGGTGAGTAAGTGTAAAGGTAAGAGCCCAGATACCGTAAGAAGCAGAAAGTGTGAAGGAAACTTCCTTCTGGCTGATACAGCTCCATATCTAGTTGTCAAGTATGAAGAGAGCAGTGCTAAGTTTCTTGGGGAGAGGAAAACAAAGAGGCTGGGAGAGTGTACAAAGAAAAAAATGGGATTCCCTATTTCAGGAAATCCTAGGAACTGGAAATAGAGATTGGAAGAGTGCTTTACGCCAAGACAGACATGTTTTAAAACTAAAACCTAGGAGTTGAATGAACCAAGAAATGAATCCCTTTTGATTATGCAGTTGTGTCCAGTGTTATCTTGGGAAATATGGTTTCCACATAAAACGTATCTGGGGCTTGAAGTTCTCCTAAGGCCCTTCTCTGTGTATTCCCTACTGTTTGGTAAGCGCTGAGGTCACACTGCAGACAGCAGCACGTCCCCTCCCCACTACTTAGCTGTCTGTTCTCACAACACGTCTAGGAACAGAATGGCTTGGACACAACTGCGCCTAGGACCGAGTTCATTCAAGCTGCTGGACGAGGTAAAAGCTCTGGACAAGCGAAGGGGAGGGAGGGATGGGTGGACATACAATATGATCACTTTAATCTCATTTCTCTAAGAATCCTGGCTGAGAAAACAAAACAAAACAGAATCAAAAAGAACAGAACAGAACAGAACAGAACAAATGAAGCAAGCAGCTAGCTTGCTGGAGACATTGTCTGGGAAGCAGTGAAAACACTTGCAAACAAAAACACGTCAAAGGACTAACTCTTTGAGCTTAATTCTAATCCAACAGCATAACCTCAAAGTCCTGTTTCTGTTCGTAACAGGCTGCTACAGTAACATGTCCCATTGGATGACTTTGCAGCATAGATGTCAGGAATGCAGCTTGGGATCCCCTCCTTCTACTCAGAGTTCACTTTGAAGGGATGAGCAAGTAATTCTTCCTGGGTTGACGGAAATCTAAAGTCTGTTTTCTAACACTCTTGCAGACGCTTCTCTGTCCATCGGCCTGTCCTGCCAACTCTGGTGTGAGTGTGAAGTTGTGGCAAGAGGGATTTCCCATTCCTATTTGACCTGATGGACACCAGCTTTCCTCGGAAATGGCTGACGTTGCTGAGGAGGCAGCAGTATCAAAGCCCTTGCTGATGAAGGTACAACCAGCTGGGGAGGCTTTGGCATTTCTGCACAACGCTGCTCCCTGACTGTCACTCCAGACTCAGATTCGGAAAGAAGCAAAGCAAGCTAGAGGAAAACTGGATGTCCTGGTAATTTTCTTTTTCTTTTATTTCTTCATTCTTCACTTGTAAGAAAATCTAAATCTTAACCCTTTGTTTGAAAACACGGCTTTATGGAAATGCTTATGGGTGTGCTCCTTCACCTTGTGTGGAACCTGCTTCACCTCGCTTCAGCTATAGGACACCTATGCTCCAATTTATGCTTCCCATGATAAAGCGGTGTTCTTTCGGTGTTCTTTTCTGTGATGCTTGCAGGCGAGGTTGAAAAGAGTTGTCAGTAGGATTCTTCGTTTCCTTTGCAGTATCCAAAGCTCCGTATTACCGTGGATCTTCTCCTCTGATCTGGAAAGCTTCACAGGCCAAAAGAGAATTGAGATGAAGAAGGAAATAGAGAATGCTGACCAATATTGCCAAGTACCACCCGTAAGTTTTGTGAAAGAATCCGGTGCATTTCTGTAGTGGTAGAAAGTTCATAAAATCATCGTCGTGCACTTGAAGGCAAGCAATGCTGTAAAAATGAAGAATGCAAGGCCCTGCTTAAGGACAATCTTCAGGCTGCTTCTAGATCAACAGCTTATTTGCTTCTTCCACAACCTCATCTCCGCTTGCTTAGAAGTTGTGAAGGTCGGAAGCACACTCCGTCTTTTTCATCCCCTCTGTGTATCTTTTCCCTGACAGCAACTTCTGTCTTGGCTCTTCACATCCAGCCAGAGCAGTTGCTTTGCCTCCGCAACCTGCAGGCTGACCTCTCGTGTGTACCTGTGCTGGACTGAGGGTAATGCTTGTAACGCACACAGATGCTGCATTCACTGTGACTTTTAGAAAAGAGAGCAAGAAGCTAACCTGCACAGCAGACTCTTAGGTTTCTGTATCTCTCTCTTTCTCTCTCTCTCTCTCTCTCTCTATCTGCATATATATTTCAGTACTTATTTACTTCTTTAAAGATACCTTAAATAGAATAGATACTTTAAGAAAGCTTACTTGTTCTTCCCCTTTCCTTGTTTTTAACGTTTGCTTTTCTAACCAATCCTTAATGTTACAACATTGGATTGATGCAGTACTCAGTCCTTAGAAGTTCTCAAAGCACATCAGTGATTTCTCTATTTCTCAACCTTTCCATCTTCATTGAGATCTCTCATCTGAATTTAGGTACGAGGTGAAGAAGAACACTGCAAGCAGCTGAAGCCGTATCAGACACATGCTTCTGCTAGGAAGTCATTCCGAGTGATTCCACGGTGTACTTTAGACAGGTTTGCTCTGGTCCTCTGGACTCAGCATCCCCAAGGGATATTTCAAAGCTCTCGGAAGGACCCGTCATTATCTCTGACACTGCAGCCTCCAGTAGGAAGGGGTAGATATTCCTTGCCCTTGTGCAAAGGAACTACTCAGTTAGCTGTTTCTAACCCAAATCTCGTTGTTGTCTTCTATTGACAGACACCACCCGGCTAGCCAAGCTAAACCACTGAAAATGGAAGGAGTGGGACATCTTGCAAAGCCTGCTGCTGCTTCTAAGCAGAAGTGCGCTGTAGGTGGGGACACAGCAAGAGGAAACGTCCAGGCCACGGTGGAACTGCAAGGCACCTGTCTGAGCCACACAACGAAGTCAGCGATTCCCAGTTGGAGACTGTTGCTCGACCAGTGACACAGCAGCTGGAGCGCTTCTGGTTGCTGCTGATGGGTTCCCGTGAATCAGCCAGGGACAGGAGCTATGAGAACGACTGAAGCGATTTGAAGTTACCCGAAAGAAAGAAGAGAGGAGAGAAGAAGACAAGAGGGGAGGGAAGGGGAGGGAATAAAAGGAAGGGAGGGGAGGGGAGGGGAGGGCAGGGGGAGGGTAGGATAGGATAGGATAGGATAGGATAGGATAGGATAGGATAGGATAGGATAGGATAGGATAGGATAGGATAGGATAGGATAGGATAGGATAGGGTGGGGTAGGGTAGGGTAGGGTAGGGTAGGGTAGGGTAGGGTAGGGTAGGGTAGGGTAGGGTAGGGTAGGGTAGGGTAGGGTAGCGTGTTAGAGGGGAGGGGAGCATAGGAGAGTATAGGGTAGTGTAGGGGATCGGAGTTTAGGGGAGTGTAGGGTAGGATACGGGAGGGGAGTGTAGGAGAGTGTAGGGGAGGGGGGCATAGGGTAATGTAGGGTAGTGTAGCGAACGGGAGTTTAGGGTAGGATAGGGGAGGGGAGTGTAGGAGTGTGTAGGGTAGTATAGGGGAGGGGAGTGTAGCAGAGTATAGGGACAGGGAGAATAGGGGAGGGGGTGTAGGGGAGGGGAGGAGACGGGAGGGGAGGGGAGGGGATGGGGGGGAGGAAAGGGGAGGCAAAATTGGGGAGATAATCAAAAGAGGGTAGGGGAGGGGAGGGGAGGGGAGGGGAGGGGAGGGGAGGGGAGGGGAGGGGAGTGCTACCATAAATAAAATTGCCAAATACATGACACCTCCGAGTTGACTAGGGCTGAACTACTGAAAAAGAATAGAAAATCTATAAATAAGAGTGAGAGATGGTGAATACCTAACCATCTCTTAAAAGCAGGATTTTAAGAGAATAAGTAATTGATAAATGGAGTTAAGATCGGAGGGAAAAAAGTCCACTGTTGCAATCAATAGAGTTAAGAAGTTTTTCAAGTACATTAGGAACAAAAATTAGAGTAATGACACAGATCTGATACGGGATGGGTATTGCTTCAGTGAGAAATGATGGAAAAAAACACAACACAACACATGCGTATGTGTTGTTGGGTATTTGTAAAAAAGCAAACAAACAAAAAAAAAACAGGTTAATGAAAACTGCATGCTCAATTAGATGATGTTTTTGTTGTCATTGGTAGGGAATTGTGTGCTTTACAACACAATATGTGTTATATATATATATTATATATGTTTTATATATGTTTTATATATGTTTTAATAAAATAAGGAAATGATATTTTTTTTCTACGTTTGTGGTTTCCAAACTGTAGTTAATAAACATTAAACAAGATGCAATAGGATCTCGTTAACTCTTTTGTTTGAAAAAACAGTGGCCCTGATCGAGAGGTGCAAGTGAGAGGAGACAATATTCAGTATTTCTCTATGTTGTCATTTATTGGTGAAGATGAAAGTCTGCAATTCATGTTCATTACACTAGCATGACAACATGACCACAAGGGGGACTGTCTGATAGTGAAAAGGAACTTCAGCATGGATTAAAAATCTTTGCCTTTCTTTATTCTGAACTGTTTTTCTTATGGCTGCTAGAGAGAGATTCTCTGCCTTAGAAATAAAACTGCCCAGGCTGTTCTGATAAACCTGTAGGGTTAAGGCACTTCTACCAAAACAGATTTCAAAAGGCAAGAAGTCAAAAAGCAACAATTCAGTAATCTGTGTACGCTTCTATATTAAGTTTTAAGATCACCTGGTTTATATTTAGTTCACACAAATTAACTAAACATAGCAGCATACAACCTAAGAAAAGCTTAAGAAATTTATTAGATGCACAGATAAAGTGCTGTAACAGAGAAACTTGTGTAAATCTATTCTAAAATAAATAAGGTACAGTTAAACCACCTTTGACTCGTTTTAACTCGGAAAGAAATAACCTAAGTTTTAATCATTTGAATTTTAAGGTCAAGGTGAAATATACCATAACTATAACAGTGGTTGTGATCTGTATCAACTATTTGAGGCTCCTGTTCCTCTTGAGGTCTCCCAGAAACAGGAAGGCTATTGCAAAATGTGTCCATTAGACATAGTTCCTTTTACAGAAACATTTTTGTAATAAAGTCTGGTTGCTCAAATACATGTTAAAATATTTAACAAGGAAACAATTTTCTCCTGATCCAGTCAATCTTTTAAACAAGACAATGTATTTTTCCTATGACGCAGCCCACAGGAGGGAACAGAAGTAAACATCCTCCTGAACTGAAGACTGTTTTGCTTGAAGAACTAAACTATTGCATTATTATATGAGAGCAAGAAATATCCATTTGGGTTATCCCTTTCTCCAAACATGGTGCCCAGTGATACATGTATTTTTGCCTTAATCTCAAAGGCCCGTTTGTCTCCAGGTAAGGTACGTTAAAAAGAGATTCCCTTTAAGCATCTTATCACAAGATCTCTTACTGCCTTTCCATCCGGGGAAGCTTGTGTGTTAAACTGCCCTTGGAGTTTTGGATGCTACTAGATTTCTGTGCTCTGTTATCCATAATTTCAGGCACTTCGGGGCTAACATGGCTGTTTAAGTCAATGCAATAATATTACCAATATATTCAACACTCAGAAGAGTCACCACAGTTTCCTTCACACACTCAGGATTTCAAATTCTTCTTCCAATTCAAATAGCTTGTCAGTAGATTCAATGAGTTCTGTAAAAAAAGATAAAGAAAAAAATGCTTCTAAAGACATGCCTGATTTTGTTCACTTAAAAAAAAAAACTTTGAAAGACGCATTCCAGAAAAGTACTTTGGAAGAGTGAAAAAAAAAAAATCTGTGCTAGCAATTGTATGGCTTGTTTGGATACATGCCTGCTATATATTGCTTGACACTCACAAAGGATAGTTATTCTACCTGTGATTATTCTTTTATTTGCTAACGAGGAACATAACATTGCACAATTAGGCTTTTAATCAGTGCCTTACCTGCTCCTGTGGTTGTCACTTCTGGTTTTGTTGGAGGTATGAAAGGAGGCCAGTGTGGCGGGTGCTTCTGGACCAGCTCAAACATCCGTAGACTCTGCTGCTTTAGAATCTCCTGAGGACAGAATGCTTTCATTTTAAAAGCTGGCTCGGGAGACGCTTCAAACACAAAACGTGTCTGCTTAATTGAAAGTGTTTTTTAATTACGCATGTCCATCAGGAAAAAAAAGTCTTTATACAGACATACTGTGAAATCCAAGCACCATGGTCTCTGTAATACATCCCTAGTTAAAACACATCTGGAAGACAGATCTCTTGAACTGTACTACAAATTATCAGTCTTATCATCTTTTGATATCAGCTTTGATATCTGCAAACCTGTAATTTTGTTTACACGTAGCAAGCACACTAGGAATGTACAATATTTTCTGCTTTTTAAAAGAAAGTTGCTTGCATAGAACTCTCCTCAAGTTTTCTGTTGATCAATAGCACAAAAGACAGATCTATCAGCTCCTCCAAAGGGGAAAAAAAAAAAAAAAACGCATCAGATTTTGAAGGACAGGTTTTGGTCAGGAAAAAAGGTGTTCCTGAAGCCAAACGCTATTCCTCTTCAAAGAGAAGTTACCTTCTGTCCTGTATTTCAGTTATTTACAAACTGTTTTCCTTAGATGATTTTTTTTTTTTTAAATAAATGCCCTTAGAGGTTGATGGTACTTTACATTCAGACGTCTGGTGCTTAGCTTAACAGCTGCATGCAGAAACATCTTCAAGTCTGTTTCCTGTGGCAGCCAGCACCTTCTGTTCTCCCTAGATCAGCAGGAGCTAGAGGCCTGCAGCACTTACAGAATCAGATCTTTAAGATAGCAGGGACTAACAGTCATAATTAGAACACGCAATCTACTATGTCAAACAATAAAAAAGGATCAGGAAGCAAATCATTGATACATCACTACAATATGGCAGTTAAACCTTAGTCATTTAGTGAGAATTAGAAGTTAAAAGCAAGTGTCACCCAGTAACACCTTCAAGTGTGGATGTTTACACCCATTTTCCAACTGGCAGGGTTTGTGGCTGGTAAAGTGCTGAACAATTTCCAATTAGCAATTCAGTAGTATTGCCTTACCCTGATGCTTTAATGCATTCTTCTCCATGGCTCATACAATTTGTATACAAAGGAAAACGCAAAGGAAAATTTTACAAAAAACAGACAATAAAAACCAGACTTTATAAAGAACAAATCGAGATGCTAAGTTCCCACTCTTACCTTTTGTACAAGACTACACCGGTTATCAAAATCACATTCTTCTTTGCAAAAGAAGCCCTTAGGGGAAAAAACAAACACACAGAGTTTTACCTTTGCAGATGGTAGGTATGTGGTACCAGCAGGTAAGGCGGTTTGACCTCTGATACAGTAATGCCCTGTACGATCAGTAGATATAAGACTCCAAATATGTGGCAGCTCTAGGGAGAGAACCCACGGGGAGAACAAGGCCCTGCAAACCCCTAACGAAATAGTCAAGCAAAAAATAGCAGCAGCTCCTGTGTGCTCCTCCATGGAGCGCCACCCAGTTCCTACAGTCCAGGTATCAGCAGAAGCTGAAAACTTGTAGATGATGGACCACCTAAGGAACATTTCCATTCTGGTATCTATACTGAAAATATTTGCTCTTCATTATGATTTTGTCTGTCTCGTTGCATCATGCCACATTTTGCACAGTTACGTAGTTAAGTATTAAAACAAAAAAAAACAAAAAAACTTTCTAAAAAGCAGCAGTATTAAAAAACAGGTATGTGAATGAATGACAGATACCGGTATCTTTACAGATTGTTTAAAGCTTTAGAAACACATCCCACTGGTGACAACTGCCAATCACCCAATCACAGGATACTGGCATGGGATCAGATCCAATTTTTTCAAATACTACAGTAGCCCCATGACATTTTGGGTGAATTACAAATAATACATTTGTATTTGTAATTTGGGGTGAAATACAATAATTCCACTTAAACATTTTCAACTTATGATAGAAAGTAAGTTTAAGTAACTTGTCTAGAGGTGACCAAACATAAAGTAGTGATAGAATAAAACACATAAACCTGTTTCAGTTCCTTGCTCTGACCATTATAATGCCTCTTGAAAGAAGTAAAAGCTGCTCAGTAAAGAAAACAAAGCGAGCTCCTACAGTACAGACAGCTCCCCACTTGCCCTAAGAGTCTCCATGTAGTTATGTACAAACTACTATGTGTTGATCACAGAAGACAGCTTTGTGATCTTGGTTCTGTTCAAGGAGATGCATTGCTGCCCTTACCAATGTAGAGAGACATTACTTTGAGATAAAGTACATGCATTCAAGATTTCCTGACACTTACTAAAGCTACTGAAGGGTCCAAATTCATGATCTTCATTCTATGTGGGGCTTCCTGGCAGTGGAAACTCTCATCGTCAACCGTGCCATTTTCTTCTGAATCTACAAAGCTTTGAGTGGTGTGAGGGTCCAGATAGATCAGCTCATTGCCTGGATGGGTAAAAGCCGTATGTTAAAAATAAGCAAGTGACATTAATAAGCACTTGGTCCAGAACTGTAAAATAGAAATTAGATTGCCATCGCAGTCAGTATAATCTAGACTTTCCAGCTAGGGATTCTTTAAGAGAATCGGAAGGTTTAGACACAGCGTTTCCCACAGGGTATTTAGTATAACTTCCTATTGTCACCTATTACTGTAATTTTTTGGTTGGTTATGTTCTATCTTTGTCACATACTTTTATTTTTCCATGTGAGATCCAGTACTTTTTTTTTTTTTTTTTTAAATCTCAAGTGTTGTAAACACTAACATTTGACAGATTAAAAGGTACAGGATGTTCACAGATGCAATCTGTAATCCCATTAGGCATTCATTCAGAAATTGGAACAAAAAAGCCTAACTAAAACAGGTTAGGTTTTACAAAAGGACAAAATAGGGTTGCAAAATTTTGGCCCAAAGTGGGGTGAAATCTGAAGGAATGCATTTTAAATTAATTAGAGCAATACTTAATAACAGAAGGTATGCAAAAGGTGAAAAAGATACTGCTATCAGAAACAGTTTTGAAATACAAGAAAATAAAAGTGACATTTGACCAATACACTTGTCAAATGCTATCAGCTATTCTCAGTATGTTGCTCTTGTTGATGTCATCACTTATTTTTACACCTAGCTTTGCTGTTAACTTTCTGCTCCTGTTAAGGATCATCTCATACTGTTTCTAAACTCTTTTAGATATGCTTCTTCATTTATTTTATTCTATTCTCATCTTTCTTTACTTCTAGAGGTTCACGCTTAGACCCCTTACTATTTTCCCTTCAAAAAATGTTCTCTTTTGATCATCTGCACATTTGGAATAAGTTTCTTTTTTCCTTACCTAAAAATCCTATGAAATAAAAGGCATTATTTGGTTTCCCTCCTAATGCTCCCAAAGACTGTGGCATCTTAAAGCATTCCTAGGAGTTCAAAAGGAATAAAGGAAATTGTCATTCATTTCTTTACTGACATCACAGATACCCAAACTTATTTGACAGTAACGAGCAATGAATTGAAAGAAAACCTTACTTTAAATGCATCAATATATACGGGATTTATGTGATTTATCCCTAGTCGTAGAGGTATAATAAGCAAGAGGGCTTTCCAGCCTGTGCAGAGTCCTCCTGCCTTCTTGCTTCGGCCAAGAGCACTTCTGTGCAAATGTGCACTGCTGTGGGACGCGCTGCTGCTCTGAGGAGGGGACCAGCACGTTTTTTCTGCGGGAATAAAACTAGAAATCAGTCAACGCACAGAGGAACACAAAGCAGATCTTCCTCTCAGTAGTGAATTAAGCTAGTTTGCCAGGGATCTTTATAGGGCACCCAAGACAAAACGAGCCGGGCATGGCAATTACAGCTATTTAGTAGAAGTAATTCTAGCAGACAGTATGTGCTGGCACGTCCAAGTGAGACGTTAGATCAATGATTGGGGGATGACAATTTAAGACTGCAGTGACATGTCCTATTAATGTTATTAATAGTGTCAAGCTTTGCCTATAAAACGCCAGAGAAATGAAATGGCAGCAATGATAACAGTAGAAATTCTTCAAGGAGCTCTTCACATCCAGTGATGTGAGCACGAAGTTGGCATCAGGGATCAAAAAAACACAACTGAGTTTGTATGTCCTTCTTCCCTCTTCTTACCCTTGCAAGACAAACCCATGCCCCCCCAAGTATTTGTTCATGTTTAGATACATGCTGGCAAATGGAGTCAAATCAGAAACTGTTACCAGAAAACTGATGAGGTGTCACTTCCTGATGTCTTCAATGACCACCGTATTGCCCATAGATACATAAACTGCTAATGAATTCCATTCATCAAATAAAGCAAGCTTCCTAGAAAACATTAAGGTACTAATTAATATAAACTAGTTGGATCAAAAGGGTAGCTTTACACTCAGAACCATTTATTTATTTATTTTTTCTTAAGAAAAAACATCCTTTCTGCATTTTTTAAAGTCTCCATGTAAGAAAAAGAAAACTTTAAACATTAAATGTTTCATATCTTTAGAAAAATAGGTACTGAGTGGTACCAGGAAAAACATATGCGCTGCACCATGTGCAAACTGTTTTGTCTTACTGCTAAGTGCAGTGACAGTAACAGTTCAACTACATCAAGTTTATTACTTTTTATTGCACTCGACAGTCTCTGCACTGGGTTCTTGCCCAATTGTGTCTTTTCTCATCTGGAAAAGAAAAAAATTCCTATGCCAGTTTTGCAGATTACTTTTTGCTTAAGAAATTCCACTGAATTCAGTGGAATTACTTCTGCCTGAGCCTGCGTGCACAGCAGAAATGGGGCGTTAAAAGCTAAATCAGCTAAGGGTTTGGGGCACCAAAACTTCAGTGGGAGACAGCAGCACACAGTTTTATGTCCACTTCTGCAAAATCCAAACCTTTGGGGAAGGGAGCTACACTCTTAAGCTGCACTGGCAGAATTAGCTGTTTCAAATAAGCCAGAAAGAAATGGGGGTGAGCGTTTCACCATGAAAAACTTGGCCATGAAAGATCTGGAGTCCAGGGCATGCTTCAGCTCCCCTCCCTCTTCAGATCATGTGCCTGTTCCAGGGTGTCAAAGACTTGCTGCTGAGCTCGCAGGACCTGTAGCCTAGCCCCTGCCTGAGGTAAGACACCTCCACGTACCCCTGGAGAACTGAGCAGCCTCAGTTCCTTTCAGTGTGGCTCCCAGACTATGAGGAGCTGCCCATCTTTATCCAGTAGCCTTGCTGGCAGAACTGCTGCTCAGAAAGGGAGGAATTGCAGCTCAGTTCCCTCCTCAGCCGAGATGGCTTCTCTCTGATGTTTCACACCACCACTCCGACCTACACGGTGGCACTCTCGACCTGCCAGAGCTGTGCCACTGTGCAGAAAGGAATATACATCTGTGGTGTGACTGGTGAGGGCATGCAGACGGCATAGCAGGAGACTTTCCTGCAGTTTCTTCTCCTCAGGCTCTTCCTTTATTAAAATTTAGAGGTCACCCATTCCCAACTCAGTACCTGCACACCGAGCTGTGGCATGACATTCCATGCTGCACTTGTAAATAGATGGCAAGTACATTCCTGACTGTGGGACAGGGGGAGATGCAGCCTTCAAAACTCTGCCTGGGCCTTCTCTTGGCTGCCCCAGGGGAGTACGTTCTGAATGAGACTGGTATGATCTCACTTACTTTAGTACTTGAGCAACTGTATTTGGTCCAAACCATTCTCCAATTGACTTCCCCTCTCCAACACCCACCTGTGCTGTTTTCATAGTGAAAAAAAGACACACGTACACAAAATCAAAGAAAAATGAGACCATAAAGAATGTGGGAACAATATACAGTAAATACTGTGACTGTCAAACATTCTAGAGTAACTGCAATCTGTAGTTAGCAATAACAATTATTTTCTCAATCTATGCTCTTTTCAAAACTTAGGGAGTGCCAGTTTCTTTAATAAACAAAAGGCTTCTAAACTACAATGAGAATTACAAGTTAACAAATGTTAGTGCCCTTTATTACAAATTACAGCAATAAGCTACAAGACTGTCTATTCTAACATTACTGACTCTGGTACCCAAGGCTTACAGAGTTTATCAAGAGCTACATTCTAGTACATGGCTTTATTTAGGTCTCAGGGAATGTTTCTGTACTACTAGTCTTTGCGCCCATCTGCATACCTTTTTATTTTTGTATAAGCATACACCTTGTCTTCACATCCACTTTTTAAAATTATGAATTAACATACTGCAAATTAGTGATTCAACACAGTAGAAATTTCAGTGGAAAAAACCTGAAAGTTTATGTTTGTTCTTACCCATCTGGTGGATTGAATAACAGCAAGCCTTCCTGTCGAGAAAGCATCGTAGGATTCTGTGATATTCTTCTGGTTGTTTTTTGTGTTTTTCCCATTGCCAATCTGAAAGGAAAAATTGATATAGAATAAAAAATGGTGACGTTTTCATTACACTGATCAAATGTCTAGACAGCAGAAAGCTTTATAATGAGATGTTAAAAGACATTTCAATTCATCTCGAATATTTACATTTTGTGTAGAGCTCCTAGAATTCCAAGCTTGTTATTTATCATCAAGCTGCCCTTTATCATCATAGGCTAGATTGTAAAAACAGGGAAAATAAAACAAAACAAAAACATCAACTGCAAACATATTCTGACGGATCATGCTGCGTGTTGATAGCCATTCCAGTATCTCTGAGCTTCCAAGATTATTTAAAAGTACAGGCTGTGTTTAGACCTTGTTGGATTTCTAAGCACCCATTAAATAACAACATAAGATCCATACAGAAAGTCCAAACACTCCACTGGCAGCATCCTGGGATGTGACATGCACGCTTAAGAGCTTGCACCAGGGGGGTTTGGACCTCGTGCTGCTGACAAGTGAGTAGTGAAGAGAAGGGTAAGAGCACTGTCCCACGGTGGCAGGTTTTCCCTTGGCCTCAACTTGGGTGTTACACTAAAAGGTTTATAAAATAATGGCGACAGGATTCCCCATTTGTTCTCCTTCTTTGCCTATTTCTCTGCTTCAGGCTGGGATGATTTCACCCAGCTGAATATGAATTGATTCATTAGGAACTGTTACCAGGGCATCAAAGAAAGTCTCACTAATAAATTCAGGGTTTGTGCTTTTAATGGAGTACTTACGAAGAAGCGTCTGCAGACAATACCGAAGTTCCCTCAGGACCAGCACTCACCTCTCCCTAAGTGTCTGCAGATCAGTGCTTGGGCCAGCATCATCTGCCCGCATCGCAGCATACATCCCCAGCCAGCGTCCGACGAAGGACCCGTGCCTCCTGTTAGGAAAGTTCATCACAATCAGTGCAGGCTTTCAACTGGGTGCAGCACCACAGAGGACATTTCAGAGTGCTAGAAAACAGATAGGGCTGCTGAAGCCTCCATGAACTGTCCCACAGATAAAAGGCACACAGCAAGACTTTGGTTCCATGCTGTTGGTCTAATTCTAATCTCTGCATTGCACAAATAAACAAAATTCATTTATTCCTTGTGGAGCTGACTTACTCTTTTCATTCTTCAAGCAGCATTCACAAACCATTTACTGCATGCTATACAACATGATCACCTGTTTACATACAGACATAAATAAACACTGATTTTAATAATCTTCATGTTTGCATAAACAGTTAAAATGATGCTCAAAATGCGCTAATACTCTAGAAATATTTTCCCAGCCTACGATGCCATCACTTATCTTGCTATTTAATTTAGAACAATGCAGCAAATCTGCAGTATACTCACCACTAGGCAAAAACTTTCTTCTATACGTAAACCACACGTTAAACCACAGTAAACCACACGTGAACACACCTTGGCTTATTGTCTGACTTTGGCTTATGGTGCGTCTGTTGCTGTGTCCAGCACAGTGCAGCCCCTATATTGCTACCAAAACCTTGCCACAAACCTCAATCCCCCTGTTAAAAGAGACCCTCTTGTTTGTTGCCCTTCTTTCGACACTCTCTAACAGGTTTATGTCTTTTTCTTATACTGTGGAGCCCAAAACTGCACTCAGTACTCAGTACATGGAATACCAACAGAGACTGCCTGGCATTTTCTCTTCTCTGCAGAAGCTCTGTTGCTAACACTGTCCAGAAATCACCACTGTCACAGACAGTAGTAGCATTCCCTCCTCCCACAGTTTGTTCTGCCCCCCAAGACTTAGACACCACCCAGAAAAAGAAGAATAATAATACTAATAAAATAAAATAAAATAAAATAAAATAAAATAAAATAAAATAAAATAAAATAAAATAAAATAAAATAAAATAAAATAAAATAAAATAAAATAAAATAAAATAAAATAAAATAAAATAAAATAGTCAAAAGCCATCAGGAAGGCAGTGGTGCAGACTGTGGAGAGCCTGGGTTCAAATCCTTCTTCTGTGAGGCTCTGAACCTATATCCCACCACAATCTCTCTGCTAATGTATGGCAGGGAAAGGAGGAAGAAAGAACATATCTCCTGCACTTTCCATTTATTGTTGACTGACAATTCTGTAGAGTTATAAAGCCTCAATCAGTGAGATACAGGGTTCTTCTCACACTGTCTCACTGTGCCCTAAGCGGAACAGCTCTCATTTAATAGATGCTTCACCACAAAATCATGAGTCATCTGCAGTTTTGAACTTTTCTGGGATCAAGTCCCTTCAGATGGTTGAGGAATCTGCTCCAGCACCTATGTAAACTGGTGCTCTACTAAGCTAGTGAGTGAACAAGAGAGAAATCCTCTGCTAGATGACTTGACAAATTGGGTCTGAAAATAGTGTTGAGGCAGAATAGTCCACGATTTTTGCCTTGGGTGCACAGAGGGATTGGGTGTTGTAGACTTCTTTTATTCTTCATTAAGATAAACATTTTCAAAAATGTGCTTGTTCAACCTTGCTCCCACTGTGTGCATGGGAGGGAGATAACTGAAAGTGGGGAGCGTTGCTTGGATCCTGCAAGTGGCTGAGGTCCAGTGGGGTTGGAGGCTTTCTTCCTCCTTTTGGAAATGCAAAGCAACCCTGCACCTCCCCTGCACTTGCAGAAGGATCGTGACAGCCCAAAGCACAGCGGCTTTGTAATTGCTGCATACACTTCGATCGGATTTACGTGGCAAGGGTTTGGTAGCAGGGGCCTGCAGGGATGGCGTCTGTGAGAACAGTCCAGACAACAGCCAGCTCCAGATAGCTCCAAAAGGGCCCCGGCGCTTGCCAGAGCTGAGCCAATAAGCGATGTTGTTTGCACCTCTGGGAGAGCAGATGTAAGCAGGGGGAAATACTGCTGCACAACAGAAGCTGGAAGAGCAAGGAGTGAGAAGCAGCCCTGCAGCCCCCAAGGTGAGTGCAGCAGGAGGCAGGAGGTGCTCCAGGCTCACAGCAGCAGTTCCCCTGCGGGCTGTGCAGGGAGAGGCCCCTGGTGGAGCAGGCTGTCCCCCTGCACCCATGGGTCCCCCATGGAGCAGATCTCCACGCTGCTGCCCCCCTGTGGGTGGAGGAGCCCCCGGTGGAGCAGGTGGCTGTGGCCTGGAGGAGGCTGCGGCCTGTGGAGAGCCCCCGCAGGAGCAGGCCCCGGGCCGCAGCTGCAGCCATGGAGAGGAGCCCCCGCAGGAGCAGGGGGGCTGGGGGGAGCTGCCGCCCAGCCGTGGGGGACCCGTGCTGGAGCAGTTTGCTCCTGGGGGATGGATGGATGGATGGATGGAGCCCGTGGGACGGAGCCGTGTGGGAGCAGTGCTTGAGGAGCTGCTGCCTGTGGGCAGCCCGTGTGGGATCAGCTGGGGAAGGGCGGCATCCCATGGGAGGGACCCCACGGGGAGCAGGGGCAGGGAGGGACCCTGAGGGTCACTCTGCTGAGTCTGCTTTGCCCGTCACGATACTTGTTGAGCCATCGCCCTGTCCTTATCTCAGCCCTGGAGCCCTTTGCATCGTATTTTCTCCCCCTTTCCCTTTGAGGAGGGGGAGTGAGAGAGCGGCCGTGGTGGAACTCGGCTGCCCACCCGCTTTGAACCACCGCAGTTGCAAAGTCCTGGGAAAGATTTCTTTCAAGAAATTAAACAAGGTGTTTAACAAAGAAATGCAGAGTTTCCTTTTGAAGGCTTCCTGGAGAATTGGGCTTCTTTCCTATTCCCAGCTCAGAGGAAGGGAATTGTTGATTTCACCTTCTTTTTTCTGACATGGAAATCAAAGGTGAACTGCTCTACAAGGACGGGCAACGTCTCAGAATCAAGCTCTTTTGCTCTGTAGTCCTTTCTCAAGGAAAAGATTGATCACCCACCTTCCACAGATGTAGGGGAGCAGAGAATAATTTGGGAACTACTCTAATTCAAGTCAGTTTGGGCATAGTGGTACTTCCCTAGCTGTTTCTGAGACAGACGCATTAGCAACAGAGAGTGTTGTGCCGTCACTGGGAGGCGCCTGCGGTGATGACTTCAGAAACAGAACTGAATTGTGTCACCACAGCACTTTGGCAACAGCTGCCTCTGTGCACGTTTAGCTGGGAGGCACAGAGAAGGGTGCTGGATGCGATGAAACCACGTGAGGATTTGTGGATCTCCCCTTGAGGTGCACAGAGAGGGACCATGCCCTTCTGTAAGTGTTTTGATGCTTGGCTGCGGAAAAAAATGTGGTTTTGTTGTGAATGCTTCATTGTAGTATTCTGTAGTTTGTGTCAAGTCCTTACAGAAGCCTCAAGGTTGGTACTTTGCTCAATGATGGAGCTGCACAGAGTGAGAACAGACCCAATGTACGGGTGAGGGCCTCTGCACGTTCTCTTCTTCCTACAGACGATCAACAAATAAGGGGAGACAGAGAAGAGTGTGCTGTGGTCCTCCCATAGACCGCAAGTACTAAAGCATAAACAAGAGGCTTAAGAGTCCCCCTGTCATGTTAAAATTCAGGCAGCAATGGACTTCCTCACACGGGCTGGCCTGTCGACTAGTGTCTCAGGCTGTGGCGTATGAAGATGCACTCCATCTGCTTTCAGGGTAGCAATGGCAGTGGGCAAGCTTCCTGACCTTAACATTTGTCATTTCATTTCTCACCTGAGTTTTGGTGGTTCTCCACGATTCATTCTTGGACTAGAAAAAAAAAAAAAAAAGTGAATTTGGATCAAAATAAAAGGATAAAAGGATTTCCTTTCCATTAATTACATGTTCTTACCTTTGTAACAGATTTGGTTATTGACTTAGAAGGCAAATATCTGGCCAGACTGCAAGACTTGTGCTCGCAGCGTGGGACAGCTCTCGTAAAGGTGATTCAGGGCAGTTTCTGGAAAACAAGACATCAGATCTCCCAAACAGCTTTCTTTGTGCTAATGTAGGAAGGGTGAGTAAGTGTAAAGGTAAGAGCCCAGATACCGTAAGAAGCAGAAAGTGTGAAGGAAACTTCCTTCTGGCTGATACAGCTCCATATCTAGTTGTCAAGTATGAAGAGAGCAGTGCTAAGTTTCTTGGGGAGAGGAAAACAAAGAGGCTGGGAGAGTGTACAAAGAAAAAAATGGGATTCCCTATTTCAGGAAATCCTAGGAACTGGAAATAGAGATTGGAAGAGTGCTTTAAGCCAAGACAGACATGTTTTAAAACTAAAACCTAGGAGTTGAATGAACCAAGAAATGAATCCCTTTTGATTATGCAGTTGCGTCCAGTGTTATCTTGGGAAATATGGTTTCCACATAAAACGTATCTGGGGCTTGAAGTTCTCCTAAGGCCCTTCTCTGTGTATTCCCTACTGTTTGGTAAGCGCTGAGGTCACACTGCAGACAGCAGCACGTCCTCTCCCCACTACTTAGCTGTCTGTTCTCACAACACGTCTAGGAACAGAATGGCTTGGACACAACTGCGCCTAGGACCGAGTTCATTCAAGCTGCTGGACGAGGTAAAAGCTCTGGACAAGCGAAGGGGAGGGAGGGATGGGTGGACATACAATATGATCACTTTAATCTCATTTCTCTAAGAATCCTGGCTGAGAAAACAAAACAAAACAGAATCAAAAAGAACAGAACAGAACAGAACAGAACAAATGAAGCAAGCAGCTAGCTTGCTGGAGACATTGTCTGGGAAGCAGTGAAAACACTTGCAAACAAAAACACGTCAAAGGACTAACTCTTTGAGCTTAATTCTAATCCAACAGCATAACCTCAAAGTCCTGTTTCTGTTCGTAACAGGCTGGTCCAGTAACATGTCCCATTGGATGACTTTGCAGCATAGATGTCAGGAATGCAGCTTGGGATCCCCTCCTTCTACTCGGAGTTCACTTTGAAGGGATGAGCAAGTAATTCTTCCTGGGTTGACGGAAATCTAAAGTCTGTTTTCTAACACTCTTGCAGACGCTTCTCTGTCCATCGGCCTGTCCTGCCAACTCTGGTGTGAGTGTGAAGTTGTGGCAAGAGGGATTTCCCATTCCTATTTGACCTGATGGACACCAGCTTTCCTCGGAAATGGCTGATGTTGCTGAGGAGGCAGCAGTATCAAAGCCCTTGCTGATGAAGGTACAACCAGCTGGGGAGGCTTTGGCATTTCTGCACAACGCTGCTCCCTGACTGTCACTCCAGACTCAGATTCGGAAAGAAGCAAAGCAAGCTAGAGGAAAACTGGATGTCCTGGTAATTTTCTTTTTCTTTTATTTCTTCATTCTTCACTTGTAAGAAAATCTAAATCTTAACCCTTTGTTTGAAAACACGGCTTTATGGAAATGCTTATGGGTGTGCTCCTTCACCTTGTGTGGAACCTGCTTCACCTCGCTTCAGCTATAGGACACCTATGCTCCAATTTATGCTTCCCATGATAAAGCGGTGTTCTTTCGGTGTTCTTTTCTGTGATGCTTGCAGGCGAGGTTGAAAAGAGTTGTCAGTAGGATTCTTCGTTTCCTTTGCAGTATCCAAAGCTCCGTATTACCGTGGATCTTCTCCTCTGATCTGGAAAGCTTCACAGGCCAAAAGAGAATTGAGATGAAGAAGGAAATAGAGAATGCTGACCAATATTGCCAAGTACCACCCGTAAGTTTTGTGAAAGAATCCGGTGCATTTCTGTAGTGGTAGAAAGTTCATAAAATCATCGTCGTGCACTTGAAGGCAAGCAATGCTGTAAAAATGAAGAATGCAAGGCCCTGCTTAAGGACAATCTTCAGGCTGCTTCTAGATCAACAGCTTATTTGCTTCTTCCACAACCTCATCTCCGCTTGCTTAGAAGTTGTGAAGGTCGGAAGCACACTCCGTCTTTTTCATCCCCTCTGTGTATCTTTTCCCTGACAGCAACTTCTGTCTTGGCTCTTCACATCCAGCCAGAGCAGTTGCTTTGCCTCCGCAACCTGCAGGCTGACCTCTCGTGTGTACCTGTGCTGGACTGAGGGTAATGCTTGTAACGCACACAGATGCTGCATTCACTGTGACTTTTAGAAAAGAGAGCAAGAAGCTAACCTGCACAGCAGACTCTTAGGTTTCTGTATCTCTCTCTTTCTCTCTCTCTCTCTCTCTCTCTATCTGCATATATATTTCAGTACTTATTTACTTCTTTAAAGATACCTTAAATAGAATAGATACTTTAAGAAAGCTTACTTGTTCTTCCCCTTTCCTTGTTTTTAACGTTTGCTTTTCTAACCAATCCTTAATGTTACAACATTGGATTGATGCAGTACTCAGTCCTTAGAAGTTCTCAAAGCACATCAGTAATTTCTCTATTTCTCAACCTTTCCATCTTCATTGAGATCTCTCATCTGAATTTAGGTACGAGGTGAAGAAGAACACTGCAAGCAGCTGAAGCTGTATCAGACACATGCTTCTGCTAGGAAGTCATTCCGAGTGATTCCACGGTGTACTTTAGACAGGTTTGCTCTGGTCCTCTGGACTCAGCATCCCCAAGGGATATTTCAAAGCTCTCGGAAGGACCCGTCATTATCTCTGACACTGCAGCCTCCAGTAGGAAGGGGTAGATATTCCTTGCCCTTGTGCAAAGGAACTACTCAGTTAGCTGTTTCTAACCCAAATCTCGTTGTTGTCTTCTATTGACAGACACCACCCGGCTAGCCAAGCTAAACCACTGAAAATGGAAGGAGTGGGACATCTTGCAAAGCCTGCTGCTGCTTCTAAGCAGAAGTGCGCTGTAGGTGGGGACACAGCAAGAGGAAACGTCCAGGCCACGGTGGAACTGCAAGGCACCTGTCTGAGCCACACAACGAAGTCAGCGATTCCCAGTTGGAGACTGTTGCTCGACCAGTGACACAGCAGCTGGAGCGCTTCTGGTTGCTGCTGATGGGTTCCCGTGAATCAGCCAGGGACAGGAGCTATGAGAACGACTGAAGCGATTTGAAGTTACCCGAAAGAAAGAAGAGAGGAGAGAAGAAGACAAGAGGGGAGGGAAGGGGAGGGAATAAAAGGAAGGGAGGGGAGGGGAGGGGAGGGCAGGGGGAGGGTAGGATAGGATAGGATAGGATAGGATAGGATAGGATAGGATAGGATAGGATAGGATAGGATAGGATAGGATAGGATAGGGTGGGGTAGGGTAGGGTAGGGTAGGGAAGGGTAGGGTAGGGTAGGGTAGGGTAGGGTAGGGTAGGGTAGGGTAGGGTAGGGTAGGGTAGGGTAGGGTAGGGTAGGGTAGGGTAGGGTAGGGTAGGGTAGGGTAGGGTAGCATAGCGTAGTGTAGCGTGTTAGAGGGGAGGGGAGCATAGGAGAGTATAGGGTAGTGTAGGGGATCGGAGTTTAGGGGAGTGTAGGGTAGGATACGGGAGGGGAGTGTAGGAGAGTGTAGGGGAGGGGGGCATAGGGTAATGTAGGGTAGTGTAGCGAACGGGAGTTTAGGGTAGGATAGGGGAGGGAAGTGTAGGAGTGTGTAGGGTAGTATAGGGGAGGGGAGTGTACAGAGTGTAGGGACAGGGAGCATAGGGGAGGGGGTGTAGGGGAGGGGAGGAGACGGGAGGGGAGGGGAGGGGATGGGGGGGAGGAAAGGGGAGGCAAAATTGGGGAGATAATCAAAAGAGTGTACGGTAGGGGAGGGGAGGGGAGGGGAGGGGAGGGGAGGGGAGGGGAGGGGAGGGGAGGGGAGGGGAGGGGAGGGGAGGGGAGGGGAGGGGAGGGGAGTGCTACCATAAATAAAATTGCCAAATACATGACACCTCCGAGTTGACTAGGGCTGAACTACTGAAAAAGAATAGAAAATCTATAAATAAGAGTGAGAGATGGTGAATACCTAACCATCTCTTAAAAGCAGGATTTTAAGAGAATAAGTAATTGATAAATGGAGTTAAGATCGGAGGGAAAAAAGTCCACTGTTGCAATCAATAGAGTTAAGAAGTTTTTCAAGTACATTAGGAACAAAAATTAGAGTAATGACACAGATCTGATACGGGATGGGTATTGCTTCAGTGAGAAATGATGGAAAAAAACACAACACAACACATGTGTATGTGTTGTTGGGTATTTGTAAAAAAAAAAAAGAAACAAAAAAAAAAACAGGTTAATGAAAACTGCATGCTCAATTAGATGATTTTTTTGTTGTCATTGGTAGGGAATTGTGTGCTTTACAACACAATATGTGTTATATATATATATTATATATGTTTTATATATGTTTTATATATGTTTTAATAAAATAAGGAAATGATATTTTTTTTCTACGTTTGTGGTTTCCAAACTGTAGTTAATAAACATTAAACAAGATGCAATAGGATCTCGTTAACTCTTTTGTTTGAAAAAACAGTGGCCCTGATCGAGAGGTGCAAGTGAGAGGAGACAATATTCAGTATTTCTCTATGTTGTCATTTATTGGTGAAGATGAAAGTCTGCAATTCATGTTCATTACACTAGCATGACAACATGACCACAAGGGGGACTGTCTGATAGTGAAAAGGAACTTCAGCATGGATTAAAAATCTTTGCCTTTCTTTATTCTGAACTGTTTTTCTTATGGCTGCTAGAGAGAGATTCTCTGCCTTAGAAATAAAACTGCCCAGGCTGTTCTGATAAACCTGTAGGGTTAAGGCACTTCTACCAAAACAGATTTCAAAAGGCAAGAAGTCAAAAAGCAACAATTCAGTAATCTGTGTACGCTTCTATATTAAGTTTTAAGATCACCTGGTTTATATTTAGTTCACACAAATTAACCAAACATAGCAGCATACAACCTAAGAAAAGCTTAAGAAATTTATTAGATGCACAGATAAAGTGCTGTAACAGAGAAACTTGTGTAAATCTATTCTAAAATAAATAAGGTACAGTTAAACCACCTTTGACTCGTTTTAACTCGGAAAGAAATAACCTAAGTTTTAATCATTTGAATTTTAAGGTCAAGGTGAAATATACCATAACTATAACAGTGGTTGTGATCTGTATCAACTATTTGAGGCTCCTGTTCCTCTTGAGGTCTCCCAGAAACAGGAAGGCTATTGCAAAATGTGTCCATTAGACATAGTTCCTTTTACAGAAACATTTTTGTAATAAAGTCTGGTTGCTCAAATACATGTTAAAATATTTAACAAGGAAACAATTTTCTCCTGATCCAGTCAATCTTTTAAACAAGACAATGTATTTTTCCTATGACGCAGCCCACAGGAGGGAACAGAAGTAAACATCCTCCTGAACTGAAGACTGTTTTGCTTGAAGAACTAAACTATTGCATTATTATATGAGAGCAAGAAATATCCATTTGGGTTATCCCTTTCTCCAAACATGGTGCCCAGTGATACATGTATTTTTGCCTTAATCTCAAAGGCCCGTTTGTCTCCACGTAAGGTACGTTAAAAAGAGATTCCCTTTAAGCATCTTATCACAAGATCTCTTACTGCCTTTCCATCCGGGGAAGCTTGTGTGTTAAACTGCCCTTGGAGTTTTGGATGCTACTAGATTTCTGTGCTCTGTTATCCATAATTTCAGGCACTTCGGGGCTAACATGGCTGTTTAAGTCAATGCAATAATATTACCAATATATTCAACACTCAGAAGAGTCACCACAGTTTCCTTCACACACTCAGGATTTCAAATTCTTCTTCCAATTCAAATAGCTTGTCAGTAGATTCAATGAGTTCTGTAAAAAAAGATAAAGAAAAAAATTCTTCTAAAGACATGCCTGATTTTGTTCACTTAAAAAAAAAAACTTTGAAAGACGCATTCCAGAAAAGTACTTTGTAAGAGTGAAAAAAAAAAATCTGTGCTAGCAATTGTATGGCTTGTTTGGATACATGCCTGCTATATATTGCTTGACACTCACAAAGGATAGTTATTCTACCTGTGATTATTCTTTTATTTGCTAACGAGGAACATAACATTGCACAATTAGGCTTTTAATCGGTGCCTTACCTGCTCCTGTGGTTGTCACTTCTGGTTTTGTTGGAGGTATGAAAGGAGGCCAGTGTGGCGGGTGCTTCTGGACCAGCTCAAACATCCGTAGACTCTGCTGCTTTAGAATCTCCTGAGGACAGAATGCTTTCATTTTAAAAGCTGGCTCGGGAGACGCTTCAAACACAAAACGTGTCTGCTTAATTGAAAGTGTTTTTTAATTACGCATGTCCATCAGGAAAAAAAAGTCTTTATACAGACATACTGTGAAATCCAAGCACCATGGTCTCTGTAATACATCCCTAGTTAAAACACATCTGGAAGACAGATCTCTTGAACTGTACTACAAATTATCAGTCTTATCATCTTTTGATATCAGCTTTGATATCTGCAAACCTGTAATTTTGTTTACAGGTAGCAAGCACACTAGGAATGTACAATATTTTCTGCTTTTTAAAAGAAAGTTGCTTGCATAGAACTCTCCTCAAGTTTTCTGTTGATCAATAGCACAAAAGACAGATCTATCAGCTCCTCCAAAGGGGAAAAAAAAAAAAAAACGCATCAGATTTTGAAGGACAGGTTTTGGTCAGGAAAAAAGGTGTTCCTGAAGCCAAACGCTATTCCTCTTCAAAGAGAAGTTACCTTCTGTCCTGTATTTCAGTTATTTACAAACTGTTTTCCTTAGATGATTTTTTTTTTTTTTTTAAATAAATGCCCTTAGAGGTTGATGGTACTTTACATTCAGACGTCTGGTGCTTAGCTTAACAGCTGCATGCAGAAACATCCTCAAGTCTGTTTCCTGTGGCAGCCAGCACCTTCTGTTCTCCCTAGATCAGCAGGAGCTAGAGGCCTGCAGCGCTTACAGAATCAGATCTTTAAGATAGCAGGGACTAACAGTCATAATTAGAACACGCAACCTATTATGTCAAACAATAAAAAAGGATCAGGAAGCAAATCATTGATACATCACTACAATATGGCAGTTAAACCTTAGTCATTTAGTGAGAATTAGAAGTTAAAAGCAAGTGTCACCCAGTAACACCTTCAAGTGTGGATGTTTACACCCATTTTCCAACTGGCAGGGTTTGTGGCTGGTAAAGTGCTGAACAATTTCCAATTAGCAATTCAGTAGTATTGCCTTACCCTGATGCTTTAATGCATTCTTCTCCATGGCTCATACAATTTGTATACAAAGGAAAATGCAAAGGAAAATTTTACAAAAAACAAACAATAAAAACCAGACTTTATAAAGAACAAATCGAGATGCTAAGTTCCCACTCTTACCTTTTGTACAAGACTACACCGGTTATCAAAATCACATTCTTCTTTGCAAAAGAAGCCCTTAGGGGAAAAAACAAACACACAGAGTTTTACCTTTGCAGATGGTAGGTATGTGGTACCAGCAGGTAAGGCGGTTTGACCTCTGATACAGTAATGCCCTGTACGATCAGTAGATATAAGACTCCAAATATGTGGCAGCTCTAGGGAGAGAACCCACGGGGAGAACAAGGCCCTGCAAACCCCTAACGAAATAGTCAAGCAAAAAATAGCAGCAGCTCCTGTGTGCTCCTCCATGGAGCGCCACCCAGTTCCTACAGTCCAGGTATCAGCAGAAGCTGAAAACTTGTAGATGATGGACCACCTAAGGAACATTTCCATTCTGGTATCTATACTGAAAATATTTGCTCTTCATTATGATTTTGTCTGTCTCGTTGCATCATGCCACATTTTGCACAGTTACGTAGTTAAGTATTAAAACAAAAAAAAACAAAAAAACTTTCTAAAAAGCAGCAGTATTAAAAAACAGGTATGTGAATGAATGACAGATACCGGTATCTTTACAGATTGTTTAAAGCTTTAGAAACACATCCCACTGGTGACAACTGCCAATCACCCAATCACAGGATACTGGCATGGGATCAGATCCAATTTTTTCAAATACCACAGTCCCCCATGACATTTTGGGTGAATTACAAATAATACATTTGTATTTGTAATTTGGGGTGAAATACAATAATTCCACTTAAACATTTTCAACTTATGATATAAAGTAAGTTTAAGTAACTTGTCTAGAGGTGACCAAACATAAAGTAGTGATAGAATAAAACACGTAAACCTGTTTCAGTTCCTTGCTCTGACCATTATAATGCCTCTTGAAAGAAGTAAAAGCTGCTCAGTAAAGAAAACAAAGCGAGCTCCCTACAGTACAGACAGCTCCCCACTTGCCCTAAGATTCTCCATGTAGTTATGTACAAACTACTATGTGTTGATCACAGAAGACAGCTTTGTGATCTTGGTTCTGTTCAAGGAGATGCATTGCTGCCCTTACCAATGTAGAGAGACATTACTTTGAGATAAAGTACATGCATTCAAGATTTCCTGACACTTACTAAAGCTACTGAAGGGTCCAAATTCATGATCTTCATTCTATGTGGGGCTTCCTGGCAGTGGAAACTCTCATCGTCAACCGTGCCATTTTCTTCTGAATCTACAAAGCTTTGAGTGGTGTGAGGGTCCAGATAGATCAGCTCATTGCCTGGATGGGTAAAAGCCGTATGTTAAAAATAAGCAAGTGACATTAATAAGCACTTGGTCCAGAACTGTAAAATAGAAATTAGATTGCCATTGCAGTCAGTATAATCTAGACTTTCCAGCTAGGGATTCTTTAAGAGAATCAGAAGGTTTAGACACAGCGTTTCCCACAGGGTATTTAGTATAACTTCCTATTGTCACCTATTACTGTAATTTTTTGGTTGGTTATGTTCTATCTTTGTCACATACTTTTATTTTTCCATGTGAGATCCAGTACTTTTTTTTTTTTTTTTTTAAATCTCAAGTGTTGTAAACACTAACATTTGACAGATTAAAAGGTACAGGATGTTCACAGATGCAATCTGTAATCCCATTAGGCATTCATTCAGAAATTGGAACAAAAAAGCCTAACTAAAACAGGTTAGGTTTTACAAAAGGACAAAATAGGGTTGCAAAATTTTGGCCCAAAGTGGGGTGAAATCTGAAGGAATGCATTTTAAATTAATTAGAGCAATACTTAATAACAGAAGGTATGCAAAAGGTGAAAAAGATACTGCTATCAGAAACAGTTTTGAAATACAAGAAAATAAAAGTGACATTTGACCAATACACTTGTCAAATGCTATCAGCTATTCTCAGTATGTTGCTCTTGTTGATGTCATCACTTATTTTTACACCTAGCTTTGCTGTTAACTTTCTGCTCCTGTTAAGGATCATCTCATACTGTTTCTAAACTCTTTTAGATATGCTTCTTCATTTATTTTATTCTATTCTCATCTTTCTTTACTTCTAGAGGTTCACGCTTAGACCCCTTACTATTTCCCCTTCAAAAAATGTTCTCTTTTGATCATCTGCACATTTGGAATAAGTTTCTTTTTTCCTTACCTAAAAATCCTATGAAATAAAAGGCATTATTTGGTTTCCCTCCTAATGCTCCCAAAGACTGTGGCATCTTAAAGCATTCCTAGGAGTTCAAAAGGAATAAAGGAAATTGTCATTCATTTCTTTACTGACATCACAGATACCCAAACTTATTTGACAGTAACGAGCAATGAATTGAAAGAAAACCTTACTTTAAATGCATCAATATATACGGGATTTATGTGATTTATCCCTAGTCGTAGAGGTATAATAAGCAAGAGGGCTTTCCAGCCTGTGCAGAGTCCTCCTGCCTTCTTGCTTCGGCCAAGAGCACTTCTGTGCAAATGTGCACTGCTGTGGGACGCGCTGCTGCTCTGAGGAGGGGACCAGCACGTTTTTTCTGCGGGAATAAAACTAGAAATCAGTCAACGCACAGAGGAACACAAAGCAGATCTTCCTCTCAGTAGTGAATTAAGCTAGTTTGCCAGGGATCTTTATAGGGCACCCAAGACAAAACGAGCCGGGCATGGCAATTACAGCTATTTAGTAGAAGTAATTCTAGCAGACAGTATGTGCTGGCACGTCCAAGTGAGACGTTAGATCAATGATTGGGGGATGACAATTTAAGACTGCAGTGACATGTCCTATTAATGTTATTAATAGTGTCAAGCTTTGCCTATAAAACGCCAGAGAAATGAAATGGCAGCAATGATGACAGTAGAAATTCTTCAAGGAGCTCTTCACATCCAGTGATGTGAGCACGAAGTTGGCATCAGGGATCAAAAAAACACAACTGAGTTTGTATGTCCTTCTTCCCTCTTCTTACCCTTGCAAGACAAACCCATGGCCCCCCAAGTATTTGTTCATGTTTAGATACATGCTGGCAAATGGAGTCAAATCAGAAACTGTTACCAGAAAACTGATGAGGTGTCACTTCCTGATGTCTTCAATGACCACCGTATTGCCCATAGATACATAAACTGCTAATGAATTCCATTCATCAAATAAAGCAAGCTTCCTAGAAAACATTAAGGTACTAATTAATATAAACTAGTTGGATCAAAAGGGTAGCTTTACACTCAGAACCATTTATTTATTTTTTTTTTCTTAAGAAAAAACATCCTTTCTGCATTTTTTAAAGTCTCCATGTAAGAAAAAGAAAACTTTAAACATTAAATGTTTAATATCTTTAGAAAAATAGGTACTGAGTGGTACCAGGAAAAACATATGCGCTGCACCATGTGCAAACTGTTTTGTCTTACTGCTAAGTGCAGTGACAGTAACAGTTCAACTACATCAAGTTTATTACTTTTTATTGCACTCGACAGTCTCTGCACTGGGTTCTTGCCCAATTGTGTCTTTTCTCATCTGGAAAAGAAAAAAATTCCTATGCCAGTTTTGCAGATTACTTTTTGCTTAAGAAATTCCACTGAATTCAGTGGAATTACTTCTGCCTGAGCCTGCGTGCACAGCAGAAATGGGGCGTTAAAAGCTAAATCAGCTAAGGGTTTGGGGCACCAAAATTTCAGTGGGAGACAGCAGCACACAGTTTTATGTCCACTTCTGCAAAATCCAAACCTTTGGGGAAGGGAGCTACACTCTTAAGCTGCACTGGCAGAATTAGCTGTTTCAAATAAGCCAGAAAGAAATGGGGGTGAGCGTTTCACCATGAAAAACTTGGCCATGAAAGATCTGGAGTCCAGGGCATGCTTCAGCTCCCCTCCCTCTTCAGATCATGTGCCTGTTCCAGGGTGTCAAAGACTTGCTGCTGAGCTCGCAGGACCTGTAGCCTAGCCCCTGCCTGAGGTAAGACACCTCCACGTACCCCTGGAGAACTGAGCAGCCTCAGTTCCTTTCAGTGTGGCTCCCAGACTATGAGGAGCTGCCCATCTTTATCCAGTAGCCTTGCTGGCAGAACTGCTGCTCAGAAAGGGAGGAATTGCAGCTCAGTTCCCTCCTCAGCCGAGATGGCTTCTCTCTGATGTTTCACACCACCACTCCGACCTACACGGTGGCACTCTCGACCTGCCAGAGCTGTGCCACTGTGCAGAAAGGAATATACATCTGTGGTGTGACTGGTGAGGGCATGCAGACGGCATAGCAGGAGACTTTCCTGCAGTTTCTTCTCCTCAGGCTCTTCCTTTATTAAAATTTAGAGGTCACCCATTCCCAACTCAGTACCTGCACACCGAGCTGTGGCATGACATTCCATGCTGCACTTGTAAAGAGATGGCAAGTACATTCCTGACTGTGGGACAGGGGGAGATGCAGCCTTCAAAACTCTGCCTGGGCCTTCTCTTGGCTGCCCCAGGGGAGTACGTTCTGAATGAGACTGGTATGATCTCACTTACTTTAGTACTTGAGCAACTGTATTTGGTCCAAACCATTCTCCAATTGACTTCCCCTCTCCAACACCCACCTGTGCTGTTTTCATAGTGAAAAAAAGACACACGTACACAAAATCAAAGAAAAATGAGACCATAAAGAATGTGGGAACAATATACAGTAAATACCGTGACTGTCAAACATTCTAGAGTAACTGCAATCTGTAGTTAGCAATAACAATTATTTTCTCAATCTATGCTCTTTTCAAAACTTAGGGAGTGCCAGTTTCTTTAATAAACAAAAGGCTTCTAAACTACAATGAGAATTACAAGTTAACAAATGTTAGTGCCCTTTATTACAAATTACAGCAATAAGCTACAAGACTGTCTATTCTAACATTACTGACTCTGGTACCCAAGGCTTACAGAGTTTATCAAGAGCTACATTCTAGTACATGGCTTTATTTAGGTCTCAGGGAATGTTTCTGTACTACTAGTCTTTGCGCCCATCTGCATACCTTTTTATTTTTGTATAAGCATACACCTTGTCTTCACATCCACTTTTTAAAATTATGAATTAACATACTGCAAATTAGTGATTCAACACAGTAGAAATTTCAGTGGAAAAAACCTGAAAGTTTATGTTTGTTCTTACCCATCTGGTGGATTGAATAACAGCAAGCCTTCCTGTCGAGAAAGCATCGTAGGATTCTGTGATATTCTTCTGGTTGTTTTTTGTGTTTTTCCCATTGCCAATCTGAAAGGAAAAATTGATATAGAATAAAAAATGGTGACGTTTTCATTACACTGATCAAATGTCTAGACAGCAGAAAGCTTTATAATGAGATGTTAAAAGACATTTCAATTCATCTCGAATATTTACATTTTGTGTAGAGCTCCTAGAATTCCAAGCTTGTTATTTATCATCAAGCTGCCCTTTATCATCATAGGCTAGATTGTAAAAACAGGGAAAATAAAACAAAACAAAAACATCAACTGCAAACATATTCTGACGGATCACGCTGCGTATTGATAGCCATTCCAGTATCTCTGAGCTTCCAAGATTATTTAAAAGTACAGGCTGTGTTTAGACCTTGTTGGATTTCTAAGCACCCATTAAATAACAACATAAGATCCATACAGAAAGTCCAAACACTCCACTGGCAGCATCCTGGGATGTGACATGCATGCTTAAGAGCTTGCACCAGGGGGGTTTGGACCTCGTGCTGCTGACAAGTGAGTAGTGAAGAGAAGGGTAAGAGCACTGTCCCACGGTGGCAGGTTTTCCCTTGGCCTCAACTTGGGTGTTACACTAAAAGGTTTATAAAATAATGGCGACAGGATTCCCCATTTCTTCTCCTTCTATGCCTATTTCTCTGCTTCAGGCTGGGATGATTTCACCCAGCTGAATATGAATTGATTCATTAGGAACTGTTACCAGGGCATCAAAGAAAGTCTCACTAATAAATTCAGGGTTTGTGCTTTTAATGGAGTACTTACAAAGAAGCGTCTGCAGACAATACCGAAGTTCCCTCAGGACCAGCACTCACCTCTCCCTAAGTGTCTGCAGATCAGTGCTTGGGCCAGCATCATCTGCCCGCATCGCAGCATACATCCCCAGCCAGCGTCCGATGAAGGACCCGTGCCTCCTGTTAGGAAAGTTCATCACAATCAGTGCAGGCTTTCAACTGGGTGCAGCACCACAGAGGACATTTCAGAGTGCTAGAAAACAGATAGGGCTGCTGAAGCCTCCATGAACTGTCCTACAGATAAAAGGCACACAGCAAGACTTTGGTTCCATGCTGTTGGTCTAATTCTAATCTCTGCATTGCACAAATAAACAAAATTCATTTATTCCTTGTGGAGCTGACTTACTCTTTTCATTCTTCAAGCAGCATTCACAAACCATTTACTGCATGCTATACAACATGATCACCTGTTTACATACAGACATAAATAAACACTGATTTTAATAATCTTCATGTTTGCATAAACAGTTAAAATGATGCTCAAAATGCGCTGATACTCTAGAAATATTTTCCCAGCCTACGATGCCATCACTTATCTTGCTATTTAATTTAGAACAATGCAGCAAATCTGCAGTATACTCACCACTAGGCAAAAACTTTCTTCTATATGTAAACCACACGTAAACCACAGTAAACCACGCGTGAACACACCTTGGCTTATTGTCTGACTTTGGCTTATGGTGCGTCTGTTGCTGTGTCCAGCACAGTGCAGCCCCTAAATTGCTACCAAAACCTTGCCACAAACCTCAATCCCCCTGTTAAAAGAGACCCTCTTGTTTGTTGCCCTTCTTTCGACACTCTCTAACAGGTTTATGTCTTTTTCTTATACTGTGGAGCCCAAAACTGCACTCAGTACTCAGTACATGGAATACCAACAGAGACTGCCTGGCATTTTCTCTTCTCTGCAGAAGCTCTGTTGCTAACACTGTCCAGAAATCACCACTGTCACAGACAGTAGTAGCATTCCCTCCTCCCACAGTTTGTTCTGCCCCCCAAGACTTAGACACCACCCAGAAAAAGAAGAATAATAATACTAATAAAATAAAATAAAATAAAATAAAATAAAATAAAATAAAATAAAATAAAATAAAATAGTCAAAAGCTGTCAGAAAGGCAGTAGTGCAGACTGTGGAGAGCCTGGGTTCAAATCCTTCTTCTGTGAGGCTCTGAACCTATATCCCACCACAATCTCTCTGCTAATGTATGGCAGGGAAAGGAGGAAGAAAGAACATATCTCCTGCACTTTCCATTTATTGTTGACTGACAATTCTGTAGAGTTATAAAGCCTCAATCAGTGAGATACAGGGTTCTTCTCACACTGTCTCACTGTGCCCTAAGCGGAACAGCTCTCATTTAATAGATGCTTCACCACAAAATCATGAGTCATCTGCAGTTTTGAACTTTTCTGGGATCAAGTCCCTTCAGATGGTTGAGGAATCTGCTCCAGCACCTATGTAAACTGGTGCTCTACTAAGCTAGTGAGTGAACAAGAGAGAAATCCTCTGCTAGATGACTTGACAAATTGGGTCTGAAAATAGTGTTGAGGCAGAATAGTCCACGATTTTTGCCTTGGGTGCACAGAGGGATTGGGTGTTGTAGACTTCTTTTATTCTTCATTAAGATAAACATTTTCAAAAATGTGCTTGTTCAACCTTGCTCCCACTGTGTGCATGGGAGGGAGATAACTGAAAGTGGGGAGCGTTGCTTGGATCCTGCAAGTGGCTGAGGTCCAGTGGGGTTGGAGGCTTTCTTCCTCCTTTTGGAAATGCAAAGCAACCCTGCACCTCCCCTGCACTTGCAGAAGGATCGTGACAGCCCAAAGCACAGCGGCTTTGTAATTGCTGCATACACTTCGATCGGATTTACGTGGCAAGGGTTTGGTAGCAGGGGCCTGCAGGGATGGCGTCTGTGAGAACAGTCCAGACAACAGCCAGCTCCAGATAGCTCCAAAAGGGCCCCGGCGCTTGCCAGAGCTGAGCCAATAAGCGATGTTGTTTGCACCTCTGGGAGAGCAGATGTAAGCAGGGGGAAATACTGCTGCACAACAGAAGCTGGAAGAGCAAGGAGTGAGAAGCAGCCCTGCAGCCCCCAAGGTGAGTGCAGCAGGAGGCAGGAGGTGCTCCAGGCTCACAGCAGCAGTTCCCCTGCGGGCTGTGCAGGGAGAGGCCCCTGGTGGAGCAGGCTGTCCCCCTGCACCCATGGGTCCCCCATGGAGCAGATCTCCACGCTGCTGCCCCCCTGTGGGTGGAGGAGCCCCCGGTGGAGCAGGTGGCTGTGGCCTGGAGGAGGCTGCGGCCTGTGGAGAGCCCCCGCAGGAGCAGGCCCCGGGCCGCAGCTGCAGCCATGGAGAGGAGCCCCCGCAGGAGCAGGGGGGCTGGGGGGAGCTGCCGCCCAGCCGTGGGGGACCCGTGCTGGAGCAGTTTGCTCCTGGGGGATGGATGGATGGATGGAGCCCGTGGGACGGAGCCGTGTGGGAGCAGTGCTTGAGGAGCTGCTGCCTGTGGGCAGCCCGTGTGGGATCAGCTGGGGAAGGACGGCATCCCATGGGAGGGACCCCACGGGGAGCAGGGGCAGGGAGGGACCCTGAGGGTCACTCTGCTGAGTCTGCTTTGCCCGTCACGATACTTGTTGAGCCATCGCCCTGTCCTTATCTCAGCCCTGGAGCCCTTTGCATCGTATTTTCTCCCCCTTTCCCTTTGAGGAGGGGGAGTGAGAGAGCGGCCGTGGTGGAACTCGGCTGCCCACCCGCTTTGAACCACCGCAGTTGCAAAGTCCTGGGAAAGATTTCTTTCAAGAAATTAAACAAGGTGTTTAACAAAGAAATGCAGAGTTTCCTTTTGAAGGCTTCCTGGAGAATTGGGCTTCTTTCCTATTCCCAGCTCAGAGGAAGGGAATTGTTGATTTCACCTTCTTTTTTCTGACATGGAAATCAAAGGTGAACTGCTCTACAAGGACGGGCAACGTCTCAGAATCAAGCTCTTTTGCTCTGTAGTCCTTTCTCAAGGAAAAGATTGATCACCCACCTTCCACAGATGTAGGGGAGCAGAGAATAATTTGGGAACTACTCTAATTCAAGTCAGTTTGGGCATAGTGGTACTTCCCTAGCTGTTTCTGAGACAGACGCATTAGCAACAGAGAGTGTTGTGCCGTCACTGGGAGGCGCCTGCGGTGATGACTTCAGAAACAGAACTGAATTGTGTCACCACAGCACTTTGGCAACAGCTGCCTCTGTGCACGTTTAGCTGGGAGGCACAGAGAAGGGTGCTGGATGCGATGAAACCACGTGAGGATTTGTGGATCTCCCCTTGAGGTGCACAGAGAGGGACCATGCCCTTCTGTAAGTGTTTTGATGCTTGGCTGCGGAAAAAAATGTGGTTTTGTTGTGAATGCTTCATTGTAGTATTCTGTAGTTTGTGTCAAGTCCTTACAGAAGCCTCAAGGTTGGTACTTTGCTCAATGATGGAGCTGCACAGAGTGAGAACAGACCCAATGTACGGGTGAGGGCCTCTGCACGTTCTCTTCTTCCTACAGACGATCAACAAATAAGGGGAGACAGAGAAGAGTGTGCTGTGGTCCTCCCATAGACCGCAAGTACTAAAGCATAAACAAGAGGCTTAAGAGTCCCCCTGTCATGTTAAAATTCAGGCAGCAATGGACTTCCTCACACGGGCTGGCCTGTCGACTAGTGTCTCAGGCTGTGGCGTATGAAGATGCACTCCATCTGCTTTCAGGGTAGCAATGGCAGTGGGCAAGCTTCCTGACCTTAACATTTGTCATTTCATTTCTCACCTGAGTTTTGGTGGTTCTCCACAATTCATTCTTGGACTAGAAAAAAAAAAAAAAAAGTGAATTTGGATCAAAATAAAAGGATAAAAGGATTTCCTTTCCATTAATTACATGTTCTTACCTTTGTAACAGATTTGGTTATTGACTTAGAAGGCAAATATCTGGCCAGACTGCAAGACTTGTGCTCGCAGCGTGGGACAGCTCTCGTAAAGGTGATTCAGGGCAGTTTCTGGAAAACAAGACATCAGATCTCCCAAACAGCTTTCTTTGTGCTAATGTAGGAAGGGTGAGTAAGTGTAAAGGTAAGAGCCCAGATACCGTAAGAAGCAGAAAGTGTGAAGGAAACTTCCTTCTGGCTGATACAGCTCCATATCTAGTTGTCAAGTATGAAGAGAGCAGTGCTAAGTTTCTTGGGGAGAGGAAAACAAAGAGGCTGGGAGAGTGTACAAAGAAAAAAATGGGATTCCCTATTTCAGGAAATCCTAGGAACTGGAAATAGAGATTGGAAGAGTGCTTTAAGCCAAGACAGACATGTTTTAAAACTAAAACCTAGGAGTTGAATGAACCAAGAAATTAATCCCTTTTGATTATGCAGTTGCGTCCAGTGTTATCTTGGGAAATATGGTTTCCACATAAAACGTATCTGGGGCTTGAAGTTCTCCTAAGGCCCTTCTCTGTGTATTCCCTACTGTTTGGTAAGCGCTGAGGTCACACTGCAGACAGCAGCACGTCCTCTCCCCACTACTTAGCTGTCTGTTCTCACAACACGTCTAGGAACAGAATGGCTTGGACACAACTGCGCCTAGGACCGAGTTCATTCAAGCTGCTGGACGAGGTAAAAGCTCTGGACAAGCGAAGGGGAGGGAGGGATGGGTGGACATACAATATGATCACTTTAATCTCATTTCTCTAAGAATCCTGGCTGAGAAAACAAAACAAAACAGAATCAAAAAGAACAGAACAGAACAGAACAGAACAAATGAAGCAAGCAGCTAGCTTGCTGGAGACATTGTCTGGGAAGCAGTGAAAACACTTGCAAACAAAAACACGTCAAAGGACTAACTCTTTGAGCTTAATTCTAATCCAACAGCATAACCTCAAAGTCCTGTTTCTGTTCGTAACAGGCTGGTCCAGTAACATGTCCCATTGGATGACTTTGCAGCATAGATGTCAGGAATGCAGCTTGGGATCCCCTCCTTCTACTCGGAGTTCACTTTGAAGGGATGAGCAAGTAATTCTTCCTGGGTTGACGGAAATCTAAAGTCTGTTTTCTAACACTCTTGCAGACGCTTCTCTGTCCATCGGCCTGTCCTGCCAACTCTGGTGTGAGTGTGAAGTTGTGGCAAGAGGGATTTCCCATTCCTATTTGACCTGATGGACACCAGCTTTCCTCGGAAATGGCTGATGTTGCTGAGGAGGCAGCAGTATCAAAGCCCTTGCTGATGAAGGTACAACCAGCTGGGGAGGCTTTGGCATTTCTGCACAACGCTGCTCCCTGACTGTCACTCCAGACTCAGATTCGGAAAGAAGCAAAGCAAGCTAGAGGAAAACTGGATGTCCTGGTAATTTTCTTTTTCTTTTATTTCTTCATTCTTCACTTGTAAGAAAATCTAAATCTTAACCCTTTGTTTGAAAACACGGCTTTATGGAAATGCTTATGGGTGTGCTCCTTCACCTTGTGTGGAACCTGCTTCACCTCGCTTCAGCTATAGGACACCTATGCTCCAATTTATGCTTCCCATGATAAAGCGGTGTTCTTTCGGTGTTCTTTTCTGTGATGCTTGCAGGCGAGGTTGAAAAGAGTTGTCAGTAGGATTCTTCGTTTCCTTTGCAGTATCCAAAGCTCCGTATTACCGTGGATCTTCTCCTCTGATCTGGAAAGCTTCACAGGCCAAAAGAGAATTGAGATGAAGAAGGAAATAGAGAATGCTGACCAATATTGCCAAGTACCACCCGTAAGTTTTGTGAAAGAATCCGGTGCATTTCTGTAGTGGTAGAAAGTTCATAAAATCATCGTCGTGCACTTGAAGGCAAGCAATGCTGTAAAAATGAAGAATGCAAGGCCCTGCTTAAGGACAATCTTCAGGCTGCTTCTAGATCAACAGCTTATTTGCTTCTTCCACAACCTCATCTCCGCTTGCTTAGAAGTTGTGAAGGTCGGAAGCACACTCCGTCTTTTTCATCCCCTCTGTGTATCTTTTCCCTGACAGCAACTTCTGTCTTGGCTCTTCACATCCAGCCAGAGCAGTTGCTTTGCCTCCGCAACCTGCAGGCTGACCTCTCGTGTGTACCTGTGCTGGACTGAGGGTAATGCTTGTAACGCACACAGATGCTGCATTCACTGTGACTTTTAGAAAAGAGAGCAAGAAGCTAACCTGCACAGCAGACTCTTAGGTTTCTGTATCTCTCTCTCTCTCTCTCTCTCTCTCTCTCTATCTGCATATATATTTCAGTACTTATTTACTTCTTTAAAGATACCTTAAATAGAATAGATACTTTAAGAAAGCTTACTTGTTCTTCCCCTTTCCTTGTTTTTAACGTTTGCTTTTCTAACCAATCCTTAATGTTACAACATGGGATTGATGCAGTACTCAGTCCTTAGAAGTTCTCAAAGCACATCAGTGATTTCTCTATTTCTCAACCTTTCCATCTTCATTGAGATCTCTCATCTGAATTTAGGTACGAGGTGAAGAAGAACACTGCAAGCAGCTGAAGCTGTATCAGACACATGCTTCTGCTAGGAAGTCATTCCGAGTGATTCCACGGTGTACTTTAGACAGGTTTGCTCTGGTCCTCTGGACTCAGCATCCCCAAGGGATATTTCAAAGCTCTCGGAAGGACCCGTCATTATCTCTGACACTGCAGCCTCCAGTAGGAAGGGGTAGATATTCCTTGCCCTTGTGCAAAGGAACTACTCAGTTAGCTGTTTCTAACCCAAATCTCGTTGTTGTCTTCTATTGACAGACACCACCCGGCTAGCCAAGCTAAACCACTGAAAATGGAAGGAGTGGGACATCTTGCAAAGCCTGCTGCTGCTTCTAAGCAGAAGTGCGCTGTAGGTGGGGACACAGCAAGAGGAAACGTCCAGGCCACGGTGGAACTGCAAGGCACCTGTCTGAGCCACACAACGAAGTCAGCGATTCCCAGTTGGAGACTGTTGCTCGACCAGTGACACAGCAGCTGGAGCGCTTCTGGTTGCTGCTGATGGGTTCCCGTGAATCAGCCAGGGATAGGAGCTATGCGAACGACTGAAGCGATTTGAAGTTACCCGAAAGAAAGAAGAGAGGAGAGAAGAAGACAAGAGGGGAGGGAAGGGGAGGGAATAAAAGGAAGGGAGGGGAGGGGAGGGCAGGGGGAGGGTAGGATAGGATAGGATAGGATAGGATAGGATAGGATAGGATAGGATAGGATAGGATAGGATAGGATAGGATAGGATAGGATAGGATAGGATAGGATAGGATAGGGTGGGGTAGGGTAGGGTAGGGTAGGGAAGGGTAGGGTAGGGTAGGGTAGGGTAGGGTAGGGTAGGGTAGGGTAGGGTAGGGTAGGGTAGGGTAGGGTAGGGTAGGGTAGGGTAGGGTAGGGTAGGGTAGGGTAGGGTAGGGTAGGGTAGGGTAGGGTAGCATAGCGTAGTGTAGCGTGTTAGAGGGGAGGGGAGCATAGGAGAGTATAGGGTAGTGTAGGGGATCGGAGTTTAGGGGAGTGTAGGGTAGGATACGGGAGGGGAGTGTAGGAGAGTGTAGGGGAGGGGGGCATAGGGTAATGTAGGGTAGTGTAGCGAACGGGAGTTTAGGGTAGGATAGGGGAGGGAAGTGTAGGAGTGTGTAGGGTAGTATAGGGGAGGGGAGTGTACAGAGTGTAGGGACAGGGAGCATAGGGGAGGGGGTGTAGGGGAGGGGAGGAGACGGGAGGGGAGGGGAGGGGATGGGGGGGAGGAAAGGGGAGGCAAAATTGGGGAGATAATCAAAAGAGTGTACGGTAGGGGAGGGGAGGGGAGGGGAGGGGAGGGGAGGGGAGGGGAGGGGAGGGGAGGGGAGGGGAGGGGAGGGGAGGGGAGGGGAGGGGAGGGGAGGGGAGTGCTACCATAAATAAAATTGCCAAATACATGACACCTCCGAGTTGACTAGGGCTGAACTACTGAAAAAGAATAGAAAATCTATAAATAAGAGTGAGAGATGGTGAATACCTAACCATCTCTTAAAAGCAGGATTTTAAGAGAATAAGTAATTGATAAATGGAGTTAAGATCGGAGGGAAAAAAGTCCACTGTTGCAATCAATAGAGTTAAGAAGTTTTTCAAGTACATTAGGAACAAAAATTAGAGTAATGACACAGATCTGATACGGGATGGGTATTGCTTCAGTGAGAAATGATGGAAAAAAACACAACACAACACATGTGTATGTGTTGTTGGGTATTTGTAAAAAAAAAAAAGAAACAAAAAAAAAAACAGGTTAATGAAAACTGCATGCTCAATTAGATGATTTTTTTGTTGTCATTGGTAGGGAATTGTGTGCTTTACAACACAATATGTGTTATATATATATATTATATATGTTTTATATATGTTTTATATATGTTTTAATAAAATAAGGAAATGATATTTTTTTTCTACGTTTGTGGTTTCCAAACTGTAGTTAATAAACATTAAACAAGATGCAATAGGATCTCGTTAACTCTTTTGTTTGAAAAAACAGTGGCCCTGATCGAGAGGTGCAAGTGAGAGGAGACAATATTCAGTATTTCTCTATGTTGTCATTTATTGGTGAAGATGAAAGTCTGCAATTCATGTTCATTACACTAGCATGACAACATGACCACAAGGGGGACTGTCTGATAGTGAAAAGGAACTTCAGCATGGATTAAAAATCTTTGCCTTTCTTTATTCTGAACTGTTTTTCTTATGGCTGCTAGAGAGAGATTCTCTGCCTTAGAAATAAAACTGCCCAGGCTGTTCTGATAAACCTGTAGGGTTAAGGCACTTCTACCAAAACAGATTTCAAAAGGCAAGAAGTCAAAAAGCAACAATTCAGTAATCTGTGTACGCTTCTATATTAAGTTTTAAGATCACCTGGTTTATATTTAGTTCACACAAATTAACCAAACATAGCAGCATACAACCTAAGAAAAGCTTAAGAAATTTATTAGATGCACAGATAAAGTGCTGTAACAGAGAAACTTGTGTAAATCTATTCTAAAATAAATAAGGTACAGTTAAACCACCTTTGACTCGTTTTAACTCGGAAAGAAATAACCTAAGTTTTAATCATTTGAATTTTAAGGTCAAGGTGAAATATACCATAACTATAACAGTGGTTGTGATCTGTATCAACTATTTGAGGCTCCTGTTCCTCTTGAGGTCTCCCAGAAACAGGAAGGCTATTGCAAAATGTGTCCATTAGACATAGTTCCTTTTACAGAAACATTTTTGTAATAAAGTCTGGTTGCTCAAATACATGTTAAAATATTTAACAAGGAAACAATTTTCTCCTGATCCAGTCAATCTTTTAAACAAGACAATGTATTTTTCCTATGACGCAGCCCACAGGAGGGAACAGAAGTAAACATCCTCCTGAACTGAAGACTGTTTTGCTTGAAGAACTAAACTATTGCATTATTATATGAGAGCAAGAAATATCCATTTGGGTTATCCCTTTCTCCAAACATGGTGCCCAGTGATACATGTATTTTTGCCTTAATCTCAAAGGCCCGTTTGTCTCCACGTAAGGTACGTTAAAAAGAGATTCCCTTTAAGCATCTTATCACAAGATCTCTTACTGCCTTTCCATCCGGGGAAGCTTGTGTGTTAAACTGCCCTTGGAGTTTTGGATGCTACTAGATTTCTGTGCTCTGTTATCCATAATTTCAGGCACTTCGGGGCTAACATGGCTGTTTAAGTCAATGCAATAATATTACCAATATATTCAACACTCAGAAGAGTCACCACAGTTTCCTTCACACACTCAGGATTTCAAATTCTTCTTCCAATTCAAATAGCTTGTCAGTAGATTCAATGAGTTCTGTAAAAAAAGATAAAGAAAAAAATTCTTCTAAAGACATGCCTGATTTTGTTCACTTAAAAAAAAAAACTTTGAAAGACGCATTCCAGAAAAGTACTTTGTAAGAGTGAAAAAAAAAAATCTGTGCTAGCAATTGTATGGCTTGTTTGGATACATGCCTGCTATATATTGCTTGACACTCACAAAGGATAGTTATTCTACCTGTGATTATTCTTTTATTTGCTAACAAGGAACATAACATTGCACAATTAGGCTTTTAATCGGTGCCTTACCTGCTCCTGTGGTTGTCACTTCTGGTTTTGTTGGAGGTATGAAAGGAGGCCAGTGTGGCGGGTGCTTCTGGACCAGCTCAAACATCCGTAGACTCTGCTGCTTTAGAATCTCCTGAGGACAGAATGCTTTCATTTTAAAAGCTGGCTCGGGAGACGCTTCAAACACAAAACGTGTCTGCTTAATTGAAAGTGTTTTTTAATTACGCATGTCCATCAGGAAAAAAAAGTCTTTATACAGACATACTGTGAAATCCAAGCACCATGGTCTCTGTAATACATCCCTAGTTAAAACACATCTGGAAGACAGATCTCTTGAACTGTACTACAAATTATCAGTCTTATCATCTTTTGATATCAGCTTTGATATCTGCAAACCTGTAATTTTGTTTACACGTAGCAAGCACACTAGGAATGTACAATATTTTCTGCTTTTTAAAAGAAAGTTGCTTGCATAGAACTCTCCTCAAGTTTTCTGTTGATCAATAGCACAAAAGACAGATCTATCAGCTCCTCCAAAGGGGAAAAAAAAAAAAAAAACGCATCAGATTTTGAAGGACAGGTTTTGGTCAGGAAAAAAGGTGTTCCTGAAGCCAAACGCTATTCCTCTTCAAAGAGAAGTTACCTTCTGTCCTGTATTTCAGTTATTTACAAACTGTTTTCCTTAGATGATTTTTTTTTTTTTTTTAAATAAATGCCCTTAGAGGTTGATGGTACTTTACATTCAGACGTCTGGTGCTTAGCTTAACAGCTGCATGCAGAAACATCCTCAAGTCTGTTTCCTGTGGCAGCCAGCACCTTCTGTTCTCCCTAGATCAGCAGGAGCTAGAGGCCTGCAGCGCTTACAGAATCAGATCTTTAAGATAGCAGGGACTAACAGTCATAATTAGAACACGCAACCTATTATGTCAAACAATAAAAAAGGATCAGGAAGCAAATCATTGATACATCACTACAATATGGCAGTTAAACCTTAGTCATTTAGTGAGAATTAGAAGTTAAAAGCAAGTGTCACCCAGTAACACCTTCAAGTGTGGATGTTTACACCCATTTTCCAACTGGCAGGGTTTGTGGCTGGTAAAGTGCTGAACAATTTCCAATTAGCAATTCAGTAGTATTGCCTTACCCTGATGCTTTAATGCATTCTTCTCCATGGCTCATACAATTTGTATACAAAGGAAAATGCAAAGGAAAATTTTACAAAAAACAAACAATAAAAACCAGACTTTATAAAGAACAAATCGAGATGCTAAGTTCCCACTCTTACCTTTTGTACAAGACTACACCGGTTATCAAAATCACATTCTTCTTTGCAAAAGAAGCCCTTAGGGGAAAAAACAAACACACAGAGTTTTACCTTTGCAGATGGTAGGTATGTGGTACCAGCAGGTAAGGCGGTTTGACCTCTGATACAGTAATGCCCTGTACGATCAGTAGATATAAGACTCCAAATATGTGGCAGCTCTAGGGAGAGAACCCACGGGGAGAACAAGGCCCTGCAAACCCCTAACGAAATAGTCAAGCAAAAAATAGCAGCAGCTCCTGTGTGCTCCTCCATGGAGCGCCACCCAGTTCCTACAGTCCAGGTATCAGCAGAAGCTGAAAACTTGTAGATGATGGACCACCTAAGGAACATTTCCATTCTGGTATCTATACTGAAAATATTTGCTCTTCATTATGATTTTGTCTGTCTCGTTGCATCATGCCACATTTTGCACAGTTACGTAGTTAAGTATTAAAACAAAAAAAAACAAAAAAACTTTCTAAAAAGCAGCAGTATTAAAAAACAGGTATGTGAATGAATGACAGATACCGGTATCTTTACAGATTGTTTAAAGCTTTAGAAACACATCCCACTGGTGACAACTGCCAATCACCCAATCACAGGATACTGGCATGGGATCAGATCCAATTTTTTCAAATACCACAGTCCCCCATGACATTTTGGGTGAATTACAAATAATACATTTGTATTTGTAATTTGGGGTGAAATACAATAATTCCACTTAAACATTTTCAACTTATGATATAAAGTAAGTTTAAGTAACTTGTCTAGAGGTGACCAAACATAAAGTAGTGATAGAATAAAACACGTAAACCTGTTTCAGTTCCTTGCTCTGACCATTATAATGCCTCTTGAAAGAAGTAAAAGCTGCTCAGTAAAGAAAACAAAGCGAGCTCCCTACAGTACAGACAGCTCCCCACTTGCCCTAAGATTCTCCATGTAGTTATGTACAAACTACTATGTGTTGATCACAGAAGACAGCTTTGTGATCTTGGTTCTGTTCAAGGAGATGCATTGCTGCCCTTACCAATGTAGAGAGACATTACTTTGAGATAAAGTACATGCATTCAAGATTTCCTGACACTTACTAAAGCTACTGAAGGGTCCAAATTCATGATCTTCATTCTATGTGGGGCTTCCTGGCAGTGGAAACTCTCATCGTCAACCGTGCCATTTTCTTCTGAATCTACAAAGCTTTGAGTGGTGTGAGGGTCCAGATAGATCAGCTCATTGCCTGGATGGGTAAAAGCCGTATGTTAAAAATAAGCAAGTGACATTAATAAGCACTTGGTCCAGAACTGTAAAATAGAAATTAGATTGCCATTGCAGTCAGTATAATCTAGACTTTCCAGCTAGGGATTCTTTAAGAGAATCAGAAGGTTTAGACACAGCGTTTCCCACAGGGTATTTAGTATAACTTCCTATTGTCACCTATTACTGTAATTTTTTGGTTGGTTATGTTCTATCTTTGTCACATACTTTTATTTTTCCATGTGAGATCCAGTACTTTTTTTTTTTTTTTTTTAAATCTCAAGTGTTGTAAACACTAACATTTGACAGATTAAAAGGTACAGGATGTTCACAGATGCAATCTGTAATCCCATTAGGCATTCATTCAGAAATTGGAACAAAAAAGCCTAACTAAAACAGGTTAGGTTTTACAAAAGGACAAAATAGGGTTGCAAAATTTTGGCCCAAAGTGGGGTGAAATCTGAAGGAATGCATTTTAAATTAATTAGAGCAATACTTAATAACAGAAGGTATGCAAAAGGTGAAAAAGATACTGCTATCAGAAACAGTTTTGAAATACAAGAAAATAAAAGTGACATTTGACCAATACACTTGTCAAATGCTATCAGCTATTCTCAGTATGTTGCTCTTGTTGATGTCATCACTTATTTTTACACCTAGCTTTGCTGTTAACTTTCTGCTCCTGTTAAGGATCATCTCATACTGTTTCTAAACTCTTTTAGATATGCTTCTTCATTTATTTTATTCTATTCTCATCTTTCTTTACTTCTAGAGGTTCACGCTTAGACCCCTTACTATTTCCCCTTCAAAAAATGTTCTCTTTTGATCATCTGCACATTTGGAATAAGTTTCTTTTTTCCTTACCTAAAAATCCTATGAAATAAAAGGCATTATTTGGTTTCCCTCCTAATGCTCCCAAAGACTGTGGCATCTTAAAGCATTCCTAGGAGTTCAAAAGGAATAAAGGAAATTGTCATTCATTTCTTTACTGACATCACAGATACCCAAACTTATTTGACAGTAACGAGCAATGAATTGAAAGAAAACCTTACTTTAAATGCATCAATATATACGGGATTTATGTGATTTATCCCTAGTCGTAGAGGTATAATAAGCAAGAGGGCTTTCCAGCCTGTGCAGAGTCCTCCTGCCTTCTTGCTTCGGCCAAGAGCACTTCTGTGCAAATGTGCACTGCTGTGGGACGCGCTGCTGCTCTGAGGAGGGGACCAGCACGTTTTTTCTGCGGGAATAAAACTAGAAATCAGTCAACGCACAGAGGAACACAAAGCAGATCTTCCTCTCAGTAGTGAATTAAGCTAGTTTGCCAGGGATCTTTATAGGGCACCCAAGACAAAACGAGCCGGGCATGGCAATTACAGCTATTTAGTAGAAGTAATTCTAGCAGACAGTATGTGCTGGCACGTCCAAGTGAGACGTTAGATCAATGATTGGGGGATGACAATTTAAGACTGCAGTGACATGTCCTATTAATGTTATTAATAGTGTCAAGCTTTGCCTATAAAACGCCAGAGAAATGAAATGGCAGCAATGATGACAGTAGAAATTCTTCAAGGAGCTCTTCACATCCAGTGATGTGAGCACGAAGTTGGCATCAGGGATCAAAAAAACACAACTGAGTTTGTATGTCCTTCTTCCCTCTTCTTACCCTTGCAAGACAAACCCATGGCCCCCCAAGTATTTGTTCATGTTTAGATACATGCTGGCAAATGGAGTCAAATCAGAAACTGTTACCAGAAAACTGATGAGGTGTCACTTCCTGATGTCTTCAATGACCACCGTATTGCCCATAGATACATAAACTGCTAATGAATTCCATTCATCAAATAAAGCAAGCTTCCTAGAAAACATTAAGGTACTAATTAATATAAACTAGTTGGATCAAAAGGGTAGCTTTACACTCAGAACCATTTATTTATTTATTTTTTCTTAAGAAAAAACATCCTTTCTGCATTTTTTAAAGTCTCCATGTAAGAAAAAGAAAACTTTAAACATTAAATGTTTAATATCTTTAGAAAAATAGGTACTGAGTGGTACCAGGAAAAACATATGCGCTGCACCATGTGCAAACTGTTTTGTCTTACTGCTAAGTGCAGTGACAGTAACAGTTCAACTACATCAAGTTTATTACTTTTTATTGCACTCGACAGTCTCTGCACTGGGTTCTTGCCCAATTGTGTCTTTTCTCATCTGGAAAAGAAAAAAATTCCTATGCCAGTTTTGCAGATTACTTTTTGCTTAAGAAATTCCACTGAATTCAGTGGAATTACTTCTGCCTGAGCCTGCGTGCACAGCAGAAATGGGGCGTTAAAAGCTAAATCAGCTAAGGGTTTGGGGCACCAAAATTTCAGTGGGAGACAGCAGCACACAGTTTTATGTCCACTTCTGCAAAATCCAAACCTTTGGGGAAGGGAGCTACACTCTTAAGCTGCACTGGCAGAATTAGCTGTTTCAAATAAGCCAGAAAGAAATGGGGGTGAGCGTTTCACCATGAAAAACTTGGCCATGAAAGATCTGGAGTCCAGGGCATGCTTCAGCTCCCCTCCCTCTTCAGATCATGTGCCTGTTCCAGGGTGTCAAAGACTTGCTGCTGAGCTCGCAGGACCTGTAGCCTAGCCCCTGCCTGAGGTAAGACACCTCCACGTACCCCTGGAGAACTGAGCAGCCTCAGTTCCTTTCAGTGTGGCTCCCAGACTATGAGGAGCTGCCCATCTTTATCCAGTAGCCTTGCTGGCAGAACTGCTGCTCAGAAAGGGAGGAATTGCAGCTCAGTTCCCTCCTCAGCCGAGATGGCTTCTCTCTGATGTTTCACACCACCACTCCGACCTACACGGTGGCACTCTCGACCTGCCAGAGCTGTGCCACTGTGCAGAAAGGAATATACATCTGTGGTGTGACTGGTGAGGGCATGCAGACGGCATAGCAGGAGACTTTCCTGCAGTTTCTTCTCCTCAGGCTCTTCCTTTATTAAAATTTAGAGGTCACCCATTCCCAACTCAGTACCTGCACACCGAGCTGTGGCATGACATTCCATGCTGCACTTGTAAAGAGATGGCAAGTACATTCCTGACTGTGGGACAGGGGGAGATGCAGCCTTCAAAACTCTGCCTGGGCCTTCTCTTGGCTGCCCCAGGGGAGTACGTTCTGAATGAGACTGGTATGATCTCACTTACTTTAGTACTTGAGCAACTGTATTTGGTCCAAACCATTCTCCAATTGACTTCCCCTCTCCAACACCCACCTGTGCTGTTTTCATAGTGAAAAAAAGACACACGTACACAAAATCAAAGAAAAATGAGACCATAAAGAATGTGGGAACAATATACAGTAAATACCGTGACTGTCAAACATTCTAGAGTAACTGCAATCTGTAGTTAGCAATAACAATTATTTTCTCAATCTATGCTCTTTTCAAAACTTAGGGAGTGCCAGTTTCTTTAATAAACAAAAGGCTTCTAAACTACAATGAGAATTACAAGTTAACAAATGTTAGTGCCCTTTATTACAAATTACAGCAATAAGCTACAAGACTGTCTATTCTAACATTACTGACTCTGGTACCCAAGGCTTACAGAGTTTATCAAGAGCTACATTCTAGTACATGGCTTTATTTAGGTCTCAGGGAATGTTTCTGTACTACTAGTCTTTGCGCCCATCTGCATACCTTTTTATTTTTGTATAAGCATACACCTTGTCTTCACATCCACTTTTTAAAATTATGAATTAACATACTGCAAATTAGTGATTCAACACAGTAGAAATTTCAGTGGAAAAAACCTGAAAGTTTATGTTTGTTCTTACCCATCTGGTGGATTGAATAACAGCAAGCCTTCCTGTCGAGAAAGCATCGTAGGATTCTGTGATATTCTTCTGGTTGTTTTTTGTGTTTTTCCCATTGCCAATCTGAAAGGAAAAATTGATATAGAATAAAAAATGGTGACGTTTTCATTACACTGATCAAATGTCTAGACAGCAGAAAGCTTTATAATGAGATGTTAAAAGACATTTCAATTCATCTCGAATATTTACATTTTGTGTAGAGCTCCTAGAATTCCAAGCTTGTTATTTATCATCAAGCTGCCCTTTATCATCATAGGCTAGATTGTAAAAACAGGGAAAATAAAACAAAACAAAAACATCAACTGCAAACATATTCTGACGGATCACGCTGCGTATTGATAGCCATTCCAGTATCTCTGAGCTTCCAAGATTATTTAAAAGTACAGGCTGTGTTTAGACCTTGTTGGATTTCTAAGCACCCATTAAATAACAACATAAGATCCATACAGAAAGTCCAAACACTCCACTGGCAGCATCCTGGGATGTGACATGCATGCTTAAGAGCTTGCACCAGGGGGGTTTGGACCTCGTGCTGCTGACAAGTGAGTAGTGAAGAGAAGGGTAAGAGCACTGTCCCACGGTGGCAGGTTTTCCCTTGGCCTCAACTTGGGTGTTACACTAAAAGGTTTATAAAATAATGGCGACAGGATTCCCCATTTCTTCTCCTTCTATGCCTATTTCTCTGCTTCAGGCTGGGATGATTTCACCCAGCTGAATATGAATTGATTCATTAGGAACTGTTACCAGGGCATCAAAGAAAGTCTCACTAATAAATTCAGGGTTTGTGCTTTTAATGGAGTACTTACGAAGAAGCGTCTGCAGACAATACCGAAGTTCCCTCAGGACCAGCACTCACCTCTCCCTAAGTGTCTGCAGATCAGTGCTTGGGCCAGCATCATCTGCCCGCATCGCAGCATACATCCCCAGCCAGCGTCCGATGAAGGACCCGTGCCTCCTGTTAGGAAAGTTCATCACAATCAGTGCAGGCTTTCAACTGGGTGCAGCACCACAGAGGACATTTCAGAGTGCTAGAAAACAGATAGGGCTGCTGAAGCCTCCATGAACTGTCCTACAGATAAAAGGCACACAGCAAGACTTTGGTTCCATGCTGTTGGTCTAATTCTAATCTCTGCATTGCACAAATAAACAAAATTCATTTATTCCTTGTGGAGCTGACTTACTCTTTTCATTCTTCAAGCAGCATTCACAAACCATTTACTGCATGCTATACAACATGATCACCTGTTTACATACAGACATAAATAAACACTGATTTTAATAATCTTCATGTTTGCATAAACAGTTAAAATGATGCTCAAAATGCGCTGATACTCTAGAAATATTTTCCCAGCCTACGATGCCATCACTTATCTTGCTATTTAATTTAGAACAATGCAGCAAATCTGCAGTATACTCACCACTAGGCAAAAACTTTCTTCTATATGTAAACCACACGTAAACCACAGTAAACCACGCGTGAACACACCTTGGCTTATTGTCTGACTTTGGCTTATGGTGCGTCTGTTGCTGTGTCCAGCACAGTGCAGCCCCTAAATTGCTACCAAAACCTTGCCACAAACCTCAATCCCCCTGTTAAAAGAGACCCTCTTGTTTGTTGCCCTTCTTTCGACACTCTCTAACAGGTTTATGTCTTTTTCTTATACTGTGGAGCCCAAAACTGCACTCAGTACTCAGTACATGGAATACCAACAGAGACTGCCTGGCATTTTCTCTTCTCTGCAGAAGCTCTGTTGCTAACACTGTCCAGAAATCACCACTGTCACAGACAGTAGTAGCATTCCCTCCTCCCACAGTTTGTTCTGCCCCCCAAGACTTAGACACCACCCAGAAAAAGAAGAATAATAATACTAATAAAATAAAATAAAATAAAATAAAATAAAATAAAATAAAATAAAATAAAATAAAATAAAATAAAATAGTCAAAAGCTGTCAGAAAGGCAGTAGTGCAGACTGTGGAGAGCCTGGGTTCAAATCCTTCTTCTGTGAGGCTCTGAACCTATATCCCACCACAATCTCTCTGCTAATGTATGGCAGGGAAAGGAGGAAGAAAGAACATATCTCCTGCACTTTCCATTTATTGTTGACTGACAATTCTGTAGAGTTATAAAGCCTCAATCAGTGAGATACAGGGTTCTTCTCACACTGTCTCACTGTGCCCTAAGCGGAACAGCTCTCATTTAATAGATGCTTCACCACAAAATCATGAGTCATCTGCAGTTTTGAACTTTTCTGGGATCAAGTCCCTTCAGATGGTTGAGGAATCTGCTCCAGCACCTATGTAAACTGGTGCTCTACTAAGCTAGTGAGTGAACAAGAGAGAAATCCTCTGCTAGATGACTTGACAAATTGGGTCTGAAAATAGTGTTGAGGCAGAATAGTCCACGATTTTTGCCTTGGGTGCACAGAGGGATTGGGTGTTGTAGACTTCTTTTATTCTTCATTAAGATAAACATTTTCAAAAATGTGCTTGTTCAACCTTGCTCCCACTGTGTGCATGGGAGGGAGATAACTGAAAGTGGGGAGCGTTGCTTGGATCCTGCAAGTGGCTGAGGTCCAGTGGGGTTGGAGGCTTTCTTCCTCCTTTTGGAAATGCAAAGCAACCCTGCACCTCCCCTGCACTTGCAGAAGGATCGTGACAGCCCAAAGCACAGCGGCTTTGTAATTGCTGCATACACTTCGATCGGATTTACGTGGCAAGGGTTTGGTAGCAGGGGCCTGCAGGGATGGCGTCTGTGAGAACAGTCCAGACAACAGCCAGCTCCAGATAGCTCCAAAAGGGCCCCGGCGCTTGCCAGAGCTGAGCCAATAAGCGATGTTGTTTGCACCTCTGGGAGAGCAGATGTAAGCAGGGGGAAATACTGCTGCACAACAGAAGCTGGAAGAGCAAGGAGTGAGAAGCAGCCCTGCAGCCCCCAAGGTGAGTGCAGCAGGAGGCAGGAGGTGCTCCAGGCTCACAGCAGCAGTTCCCCTGCGGGCTGTGCAGGGAGAGGCCCCTGGTGGAGCAGGCTGTCCCCCTGCACCCATGGGTCCCCCATGGAGCAGATCTCCACGCTGCTGCCCCCCTGTGGGTGGAGGAGCCCCCGGTGGAGCAGGTGGCTGTGGCCTGGAGGAGGCTGCGGCCTGTGGAGAGCCCCCGCAGGAGCAGGCCCCGGGCCGCAGCTGCAGCCATGGAGAGGAGCCCCCGCAGGAGCAGGGGGGCTGGGGGGAGCTGCCGCCCAGCCGTGGGGGACCCGTGCTGGAGCAGTTTGCTCCTGGGGGATGGATGGATGGATGGAGCCCGTGGGACGGAGCCGTGTGGGAGCAGTGCTTGAGGAGCTGCTGCCTGTGGGCAGCCCGTGTGGGATCAGCTGGGGAAGGACGGCATCCCATGGGAGGGACCCCACGGGGAGCAGGGGCAGGGAGGGACCCTGAGGGTCACTCTGCTGAGTCTGCTTTGCCCGTCACGATACTTGTTGAGCCATCGCCCTGTCCTTATCTCAGCCCTGGAGCCCTTTGCATCGTATTTTCTCCCCCTTTCCCTTTGAGGAGGGGGAGTGAGAGAGCGGCCGTGGTGGAACTCGGCTGCCCACCCGCTTTGAACCACCGCAGTTGCAAAGTCCTGGGAAAGATTTCTTTCAAGAAATTAAACAAGGTGTTTAACAAAGAAATGCAGAGTTTCCTTTTGAAGGCTTCCTGGAGAATTGGGCTTCTTTCCTATTCCCAGCTCAGAGGAAGGGAATTGTTGATTTCACCTTCTTTTTTCTGACATGGAAATCAAAGGTGAACTGCTCTACAAGGACGGGCAACGTCTCAGAATCAAGCTCTTTTGCTCTGTAGTCCTTTCTCAAGGAAAAGATTGATCACCCACCTTCCACAGATGTAGGGGAGCAGAGAATAATTTGGGAACTACTCTAATTCAAGTCAGTTTGGGCATAGTGGTACTTCCCTAGCTGTTTCTGAGACAGACGCATTAGCAACAGAGAGTGTTGTGCCGTCACTGGGAGGCGCCTGCGGTGATGACTTCAGAAACAGAACTGAATTGTGTCACCACAGCACTTTGGCAACAGCTGCCTCTGTGCACGTTTAGCTGGGAGGCACAGAGAAGGGTGCTGGATGCGATGAAACCACGTGAGGATTTGTGGATCTCCCCTTGAGGTGCACAGAGAGGGACCATGCCCTTCTGTAAGTGTTTTGATGCTTGGCTGCGGAAAAAAATGTGGTTTTGTTGTGAATGCTTCATTGTAGTATTCTGTAGTTTGTGTCAAGTCCTTACAGAAGCCTCAAGGTTGGTACTTTGCTCAATGATGGAGCTGCACAGAGTGAGAACAGACCCAATGTACGGGTGAGGGCCTCTGCACGTTCTCTTCTTCCTACAGACGATCAACAAATAAGGGGAGACAGAGAAGAGTGTGCTGTGGTCCTCCCATAGACCGCAAGTACTAAAGCATAAACAAGAGGCTTAAGAGTCCCCCTGTCATGTTAAAATTCAGGCAGCAATGGACTTCCTCACACGGGCTGGCCTGTCGACTAGTGTCTCAGGCTGTGGCGTATGAAGATGCACTCCATCTGCTTTCAGGGTAGCAATGGCAGTGGGCAAGCTTCCTGACCTTAACATTTGTCATTTCATTTCTCACCTGAGTTTTGGTGGTTCTCCACAATTCATTCTTGGACTAGAAAAAAAAAAAAAAAAGTGAATTTGGATCAAAATAAAAGGATAAAAGGATTTCCTTTCCATTAATTACATGTTCTTACCTTTGTAACAGATTTGGTTATTGACTTAGAAGGCAAATATCTGGCCAGACTGCAAGACTTGTGCTCGCAGCGTGGGACAGCTCTCGTAAAGGTGATTCAGGGCAGTTTCTGGAAAACAAGACATCAGATCTCCCAAACAGCTTTCTTTGTGCTAATGTAGGAAGGGTGAGTAAGTGTAAAGGTAAGAGCCCAGATACCGTAAGAAGCAGAAAGTGTGAAGGAAACTTCCTTCTGGCTGATACAGCTCCATATCTAGTTGTCAAGTATGAAGAGAGCAGTGCTAAGTTTCTTGGGGAGAGGAAAACAAAGAGGCTGGGAGAGTGTACAAAGAAAAAAATGGGATTCCCTATTTCAGGAAATCCTAGGAACTGGAAATAGAGATTGGAAGAGTGCTTTAAGCCAAGACAGACATGTTTTAAAACTAAAACCTAGGAGTTGAATGAACCAAGAAATTAATCCCTTTTGATTATGCAGTTGCGTCCAGTGTTATCTTGGGAAATATGGTTTCCACATAAAACGTATCTGGGGCTTGAAGTTCTCCTAAGGCCCTTCTCTGTGTATTCCCTACTGTTTGGTAAGCGCTGAGGTCACACTGCAGACAGCAGCACGTCCTCTCCCCACTACTTAGCTGTCTGTTCTCACAACACGTCTAGGAACAGAATGGCTTGGACACAACTGCGCCTAGGACCGAGTTCATTCAAGCTGCTGGACGAGGTAAAAGCTCTGGACAAGCGAAGGGGAGGGAGGGATGGGTGGACATACAATATGATCACTTTAATCTCATTTCTCTAAGAATCCTGGCTGAGAAAACAAAACAAAACAGAATCAAAAAGAACAGAACAGAACAGAACAGAACAAATGAAGCAAGCAGCTAGCTTGCTGGAGACATTGTCTGGGAAGCAGTGAAAACACTTGCAAACAAAAACACGTCAAAGGACTAACTCTTTGAGCTTAATTCTAATCCAACAGCATAACCTCAAAGTCCTGTTTCTGTTCGTAACAGGCTGGTCCAGTAACATGTCCCATTGGATGACTTTGCAGCATAGATGTCAGGAATGCAGCTTGGGATCCCCTCCTTCTACTCGGAGTTCACTTTGAAGGGATGAGCAAGTAATTCTTCCTGGGTTGACGGAAATCTAAAGTCTGTTTTCTAACACTCTTGCAGACGCTTCTCTGTCCATCGGCCTGTCCTGCCAACTCTGGTGTGAGTGTGAAGTTGTGGCAAGAGGGATTTCCCATTCCTATTTGACCTGATGGACACCAGCTTTCCTCGGAAATGGCTGATGTTGCTGAGGAGGCAGCAGTATCAAAGCCCTTGCTGATGAAGGTACAACCAGCTGGGGAGGCTTTGGCATTTCTGCACAACGCTGCTCCCTGACTGTCACTCCAGACTCAGATTCGGAAAGAAGCAAAGCAAGCTAGAGGAAAACTGGATGTCCTGGTAATTTTCTTTTTCTTTTATTTCTTCATTCTTCACTTGTAAGAAAATCTAAATCTTAACCCTTTGTTTGAAAACACGGCTTTATGGAAATGCTTATGGGTGTGCTCCTTCACCTTGTGTGGAACCTGCTTCACCTCGCTTCAGCTATAGGACACCTATGCTCCAATTTATGCTTCCCATGATAAAGCGGTGTTCTTTCGGTGTTCTTTTCTGTGATGCTTGCAGGCGAGGTTGAAAAGAGTTGTCAGTAGGATTCTTCGTTTCCTTTGCAGTATCCAAAGCTCCGTATTACCGTGGATCTTCTCCTCTGATCTGGAAAGCTTCACAGGCCAAAAGAGAATTGAGATGAAGAAGGAAATAGAGAATGCTGACCAATATTGCCAAGTACCACCCGTAAGTTTTGTGAAAGAATCCGGTGCATTTCTGTAGTGGTAGAAAGTTCATAAAATCATCGTCGTGCACTTGAAGGCAAGCAATGCTGTAAAAATGAAGAATGCAAGGCCCTGCTTAAGGACAATCTTCAGGCTGCTTCTAGATCAACAGCTTATTTGCTTCTTCCACAACCTCATCTCCGCTTGCTTAGAAGTTGTGAAGGTCGGAAGCACACTCCGTCTTTTTCATCCCCTCTGTGTATCTTTTCCCTGACAGCAACTTCTGTCTTGGCTCTTCACATCCAGCCAGAGCAGTTGCTTTGCCTCCGCAACCTGCAGGCTGACCTCTCGTGTGTACCTGTGCTGGACTGAGGGTAATGCTTGTAACGCACACAGATGCTGCATTCACTGTGACTTTTAGAAAAGAGAGCAAGAAGCTAACCTGCACAGCAGACTCTTAGGTTTCTGTATCTCTCTCTCTCTCTCTCTCTCTCTCTCTCTATCTGCATATATATTTCAGTACTTATTTACTTCTTTAAAGATACCTTAAATAGAATAGATACTTTAAGAAAGCTTACTTGTTCTTCCCCTTTCCTTGTTTTTAACGTTTGCTTTTCTAACCAATCCTTAATGTTACAACATGGGATTGATGCAGTACTCAGTCCTTAGAAGTTCTCAAAGCACATCAGTGATTTCTCTATTTCTCAACCTTTCCATCTTCATTGAGATCTCTCATCTGAATTTAGGTACGAGGTGAAGAAGAACACTGCAAGCAGCTGAAGCTGTATCAGACACATGCTTCTGCTAGGAAGTCATTCCGAGTGATTCCACGGTGTACTTTAGACAGGTTTGCTCTGGTCCTCTGGACTCAGCATCCCCAAGGGATATTTCAAAGCTCTCGGAAGGACCCGTCATTATCTCTGACACTGCAGCCTCCAGTAGGAAGGGGTAGATATTCCTTGCCCTTGTGCAAAGGAACTACTCAGTTAGCTGTTTCTAACCCAAATCTCGTTGTTGTCTTCTATTGACAGACACCACCCGGCTAGCCAAGCTAAACCACTGAAAATGGAAGGAGTGGGACATCTTGCAAAGCCTGCTGCTGCTTCTAAGCAGAAGTGCGCTGTAGGTGGGGACACAGCAAGAGGAAACGTCCAGGCCACGGTGGAACTGCAAGGCACCTGTCTGAGCCACACAACGAAGTCAGCGATTCCCAGTTGGAGACTGTTGCTCGACCAGTGACACAGCAGCTGGAGCGCTTCTGGTTGCTGCTGATGGGTTCCCGTGAATCAGCCAGGGATAGGAGCTATGCGAACGACTGAAGCGATTTGAAGTTACCCGAAAGAAAGAAGAGAGGAGAGAAGAAGACAAGAGGGGAGGGAAGGGGAGGGAATAAAAGGAAGGGAGGGGAGGGGAGGGCAGGGGGAGGGTAGGATAGGATAGGATAGGATAGGATAGGATAGGATAGGATAGGATAGGATAGGATAGGATAGGATAGGATAGGATAGGATAGGATAGGATAGGATAGGATAGGATAGGATAGGATAGGGTGGGGTAGGGTAGGGTAGGGTAGGGTAGGGTAGGGTAGGGTAGGGTAGGGTAGGGTAGGGTAGGGTAGGGTAGGGTAGGGTAGGGTAGGGTAGGGTAGGGTAGGGTAGGGTAGGGTAGGGTAGGGTAGGGTAGGGTAGGGTAGGGTAGGGTAGGGTAGCATAGCGTAGTGTAGCGTGTTAGAGGGGAGGGGAGCATAGGAGAGTATAGGGTAGTGTAGGGGATCGGAGTTTAGGGGAGTGTAGGGTAGGATACGGGAGGGGAGTGTAGGAGAGTGTAGGGGAGGGGGGCATAGGGTAATGTAGGGTAGTGTAGCGAACGGGAGTTTAGGGTAGGATAGGGGAGGGAAGTGTAGGAGTGTGTAGGGTAGTATAGGGGAGGGGAGTGTACAGAGTGTAGGGACAGGGAGCATAGGGGAGGGGGTGTAGGGGAGGGGAGGAGACGGGAGGGGAGGGGAGGGGATGGGGGGGAGGAAAGGGGAGGCAAAATTGGGGAGATAATCAAAAGAGTGTACGGTAGGGGAGGGGAGGGGAGGGGAGGGGAGGGGAGGGGAGGGGAGGGGAGGGGAGGGGAGGGGAGGGGAGGGGAGGGGAGGGGAGGGGAGGGGAGGGGAGGGGAGGGGAGTGCTACCATAAATAAAATTGCCAAATACATGACACCTCCGAGTTGACTAGGGCTGAACTACTGAAAAAGAATAGAAAATCTATAAATAAGAGTGAGAGATGGTGAATACCTAACCATCTCTTAAAAGCAGGATTTTAAGAGAATAAGTAATTGATAAATGGAGTTAAGATCGGAGGGAAAAAAGTCCACTGTTGCAATCAATAGAGTTAAGAAGTTTTTCAAGTACATTAGGAACAAAAATTAGAGTAATGACACAGATCTGATACGGGATGGGTATTGCTTCAGTGAGAAATGATGGAAAAAAACACAACACAACACATGTGTATGTGTTGTTGGGTATTTGTAAAAAAAAAAAGAAACAAAAAAAAAAACAGGTTAATGAAAACTGCATGCTCAATTAGATGATTTTTTTGTTGTCATTGGTAGGGAATTGTGTGCTTTACAACACAATATGTGTTATATATATATATTATATATGTTTTATATATGTTTTATATATGTTTTAATAAAATAAGGAAATGATATTTTTTTTCTACGTTTGTGGTTTCCAAACTGTAGTTAATAAACATTAAACAAGATGCAATAGGATCTCGTTAACTCTTTTGTTTGAAAAAACAGTGGCCCTGATCGAGAGGTGCAAGTGAGAGGAGACAATATTCAGTATTTCTCTATGTTGTCATTTATTGGTGAAGATGAAAGTCTGCAATTCATGTTCATTACACTAGCATGACAACATGACCACAAGGGGGACTGTCTGATAGTGAAAAGGAACTTCAGCATGGATTAAAAATCTTTGCCTTTCTTTATTCTGAACTGTTTTTCTTATGGCTGCTAGAGAGAGATTCTCTGCCTTAGAAATAAAACTGCCCAGGCTGTTCTGATAAACCTGTAGGGTTAAGGCACTTCTACCAAAACAGATTTCAAAAGGCAAGAAGTCAAAAAGCAACAATTCAGTAATCTGTGTACGCTTCTATATTAAGTTTTAAGATCACCTGGTTTATATTTAGTTCACACAAATTAACCAAACATAGCAGCATACAACCTAAGAAAAGCTTAAGAAATTTATTAGATGCACAGATAAAGTGCTGTAACAGAGAAACTTGTGTAAATCTATTCTAAAATAAATAAGGTACAGTTAAACCACCTTTGACTCGTTTTAACTCGGAAAGAAATAACCTAAGTTTTAATCATTTGAATTTTAAGGTCAAGGTGAAATATACCATAACTATAACAGTGGTTGTGATCTGTATCAACTATTTGAGGCTCCTGTTCCTCTTGAGGTCTCCCAGAAACAGGAAGGCTATTGCAAAATGTGTCCATTAGACATAGTTCCTTTTACAGAAACATTTTTGTAATAAAGTCTGGTTGCTCAAATACATGTTAAAATATTTAACAAGGAAACAATTTTCTCCTGATCCAGTCAATCTTTTAAACAAGACAATGTATTTTTCCTATGACGCAGCCCACAGGAGGGAACAGAAGTAAACATCCTCCTGAACTGAAGACTGTTTTGCTTGAAGAACTAAACTATTGCATTATTATATGAGAGCAAGAAATATCCATTTGGGTTATCCCTTTCTCCAAACATGGTGCCCAGTGATACATGTATTTTTGCCTTAATCTCAAAGGCCCGTTTGTCTCCACGTAAGGTACGTTAAAAAGAGATTCCCTTTAAGCATCTTATCACAAGATCTCTTACTGCCTTTCCATCCGGGGAAGCTTGTGTGTTAAACTGCCCTTGGAGTTTTGGATGCTACTAGATTTCTGTGCTCTGTTATCCATAATTTCAGGCACTTCGGGGCTAACATGGCTGTTTAAGTCAATGCAATAATATTACCAATATATTCAACACTCAGAAGAGTCACCACAGTTTCCTTCACACACTCAGGATTTCAAATTCTTCTTCCAATTCAAATAGCTTGTCAGTAGATTCAATGAGTTCTGTAAAAAAAGATAAAGAAAAAAATTCTTCTAAAGACATGCCTGATTTTGTTCACTTAAAAAAAAAAACTTTGAAAGACGCATTCCAGAAAAGTACTTTGTAAGAGTGAAAAAAAAAAATCTGTGCTAGCAATTGTATGGCTTGTTTGGATACATGCCTGCTATATATTGCTTGACACTCACAAAGGATAGTTATTCTACCTGTGATTATTCTTTTATTTGCTAACAAGGAACATAACATTGCACAATTAGGCTTTTAATCGGTGCCTTACCTGCTCCTGTGGTTGTCACTTCTGGTTTTGTTGGAGGTATGAAAGGAGGCCAGTGTGGCGGGTGCTTCTGGACCAGCTCAAACATCCGTAGACTCTGCTGCTTTAGAATCTCCTGAGGACAGAATGCTTTCATTTTAAAAGCTGGCTCGGGAGACGCTTCAAACACAAAACGTGTCTGCTTAATTGAAAGTGTTTTTTAATTACGCATGTCCATCAGGAAAAAAAAGTCTTTATACAGACATACTGTGAAATCCAAGCACCATGGTCTCTGTAATACATCCCTAGTTAAAACACATCTGGAAGACAGATCTCTTGAACTGTACTACAAATTATCAGTCTTATCATCTTTTGATATCAGCTTTGATATCTGCAAACCTGTAATTTTGTTTACACGTAGCAAGCACACTAGGAATGTACAATATTTTCTGCTTTTTAAAAGAAAGTTGCTTGCATAGAACTCTCCTCAAGTTTTCTGTTGATCAATAGCACAAAAGACAGATCTATCAGCTCCTCCAAAGGGGAAAAAAAAAAAAAAAACGCATCAGATTTTGAAGGACAGGTTTTGGTCAGGAAAAAAGGTGTTCCTGAAGCCAAACGCTATTCCTCTTCAAAGAGAAGTTACCTTCTGTCCTGTATTTCAGTTATTTACAAACTGTTTTCCTTAGATGATTTTTTTTTTTTTTTTAAATAAATGCCCTTAGAGGTTGATGGTACTTTACATTCAGACGTCTGGTGCTTAGCTTAACAGCTGCATGCAGAAACATCCTCAAGTCTGTTTCCTGTGGCAGCCAGCACCTTCTGTTCTCCCTAGATCAGCAGGAGCTAGAGGCCTGCAGCGCTTACAGAATCAGATCTTTAAGATAGCAGGGACTAACAGTCATAATTAGAACACGCAACCTATTATGTCAAACAATAAAAAAGGATCAGGAAGCAAATCATTGATACATCACTACAATATGGCAGTTAAACCTTAGTCATTTAGTGAGAATTAGAAGTTAAAAGCAAGTGTCACCCAGTAACACCTTCAAGTGTGGATGTTTACACCCATTTTCCAACTGGCAGGGTTTGTGGCTGGTAAAGTGCTGAACAATTTCCAATTAGCAATTCAGTAGTATTGCCTTACCCTGATGCTTTAATGCATTCTTCTCCATGGCTCATACAATTTGTATACAAAGGAAAATGCAAAGGAAAATTTTACAAAAAACAAACAATAAAAACCAGACTTTATAAAGAACAAATCGAGATGCTAAGTTCCCACTCTTACCTTTTGTACAAGACTACACCGGTTATCAAAATCACATTCTTCTTTGCAAAAGAAGCCCTTAGGGGAAAAAACAAACACACAGAGTTTTACCTTTGCAGATGGTAGGTATGTGGTACCAGCAGGTAAGGCGGTTTGACCTCTGATACAGTAATGCCCTGTACGATCAGTAGATATAAGACTCCAAATATGTGGCAGCTCTAGGGAGAGAACCCACGGGGAGAACAAGGCCCTGCAAACCCCTAACGAAATAGTCAAGCAAAAAATAGCAGCAGCTCCTGTGTGCTCCTCCATGGAGCGCCACCCAGTTCCTACAGTCCAGGTATCAGCAGAAGCTGAAAACTTGTAGATGATGGACCACCTAAGGAACATTTCCATTCTGGTATCTATACTGAAAATATTTGCTCTTCATTATGATTTTGTCTGTCTCGTTGCATCATGCCACATTTTGCACAGTTACGTAGTTAAGTATTAAAACAAAAAAAAACAAAAAAACTTTCTAAAAAGCAGCAGTATTAAAAAACAGGTATGTGAATGAATGACAGATACCGGTATCTTTACAGATTGTTTAAAGCTTTAGAAACACATCCCACTGGTGACAACTGCCAATCACCCAATCACAGGATACTGGCATGGGATCAGATCCAATTTTTTCAAATACCACAGTCCCCCATGACATTTTGGGTGAATTACAAATAATACATTTGTATTTGTAATTTGGGGTGAAATACAATAATTCCACTTAAACATTTTCAACTTATGATATAAAGTAAGTTTAAGTAACTTGTCTAGAGGTGACCAAACATAAAGTAGTGATAGAATAAAACACGTAAACCTGTTTCAGTTCCTTGCTCTGACCATTATAATGCCTCTTGAAAGAAGTAAAAGCTGCTCAGTAAAGAAAACAAAGCGAGCTCCCTACAGTACAGACAGCTCCCCACTTGCCCTAAGATTCTCCATGTAGTTATGTACAAACTACTATGTGTTGATCACAGAAGACAGCTTTGTGATCTTGGTTCTGTTCAAGGAGATGCATTGCTGCCCTTACCAATGTAGAGAGACATTACTTTGAGATAAAGTACATGCATTCAAGATTTCCTGACACTTACTAAAGCTACTGAAGGGTCCAAATTCATGATCTTCATTCTATGTGGGGCTTCCTGGCAGTGGAAACTCTCATCGTCAACCGTGCCATTTTCTTCTGAATCTACAAAGCTTTGAGTGGTGTGAGGGTCCAGATAGATCAGCTCATTGCCTGGATGGGTAAAAGCCGTATGTTAAAAATAAGCAAGTGACATTAATAAGCACTTGGTCCAGAACTGTAAAATAGAAATTAGATTGCCATTGCAGTCAGTATAATCTAGACTTTCCAGCTAGGGATTCTTTAAGAGAATCAGAAGGTTTAGACACAGCGTTTCCCACAGGGTATTTAGTATAACTTCCTATTGTCACCTATTACTGTAATTTTTTGGTTGGTTATGTTCTATCTTTGTCACATACTTTTATTTTTCCATGTGAGATCCAGTACTTTTTTTTTTTTTTTTTTAAATCTCAAGTGTTGTAAACACTAACATTTGACAGATTAAAAGGTACAGGATGTTCACAGATGCAATCTGTAATCCCATTAGGCATTCATTCAGAAATTGGAACAAAAAAGCCTAACTAAAACAGGTTAGGTTTTACAAAAGGACAAAATAGGGTTGCAAAATTTTGGCCCAAAGTGGGGTGAAATCTGAAGGAATGCATTTTAAATTAATTAGAGCAATACTTAATAACAGAAGGTATGCAAAAGGTGAAAAAGATACTGCTATCAGAAACAGTTTTGAAATACAAGAAAATAAAAGTGACATTTGACCAATACACTTGTCAAATGCTATCAGCTATTCTCAGTATGTTGCTCTTGTTGATGTCATCACTTATTTTTACACCTAGCTTTGCTGTTAACTTTCTGCTCCTGTTAAGGATCATCTCATACTGTTTCTAAACTCTTTTAGATATGCTTCTTCATTTATTTTATTCTATTCTCATCTTTCTTTACTTCTAGAGGTTCACGCTTAGACCCCTTACTATTTCCCCTTCAAAAAATGTTCTCTTTTGATCATCTGCACATTTGGAATAAGTTTCTTTTTTCCTTACCTAAAAATCCTATGAAATAAAAGGCATTATTTGGTTTCCCTCCTAATGCTCCCAAAGACTGTGGCATCTTAAAGCATTCCTAGGAGTTCAAAAGGAATAAAGGAAATTGTCATTCATTTCTTTACTGACATCACAGATACCCAAACTTATTTGACAGTAACGAGCAATGAATTGAAAGAAAACCTTACTTTAAATGCATCAATATATACGGGATTTATGTGATTTATCCCTAGTCGTAGAGGTATAATAAGCAAGAGGGCTTTCCAGCCTGTGCAGAGTCCTCCTGCCTTCTTGCTTCGGCCAAGAGCACTTCTGTGCAAATGTGCACTGCTGTGGGACGCGCTGCTGCTCTGAGGAGGGGACCAGCACGTTTTTTCTGCGGGAATAAAACTAGAAATCAGTCAACGCACAGAGGAACACAAAGCAGATCTTCCTCTCAGTAGTGAATTAAGCTAGTTTGCCAGGGATCTTTATAGGGCACCCAAGACAAAACGAGCCGGGCATGGCAATTACAGCTATTTAGTAGAAGTAATTCTAGCAGACAGTATGTGCTGGCACGTCCAAGTGAGACGTTAGATCAATGATTGGGGGATGACAATTTAAGACTGCAGTGACATGTCCTATTAATGTTATTAATAGTGTCAAGCTTTGCCTATAAAACGCCAGAGAAATGAAATGGCAGCAATGATGACAGTAGAAATTCTTCAAGGAGCTCTTCACATCCAGTGATGTGAGCACGAAGTTGGCATCAGGGATCAAAAAAACACAACTGAGTTTGTATGTCCTTCTTCCCTCTTCTTACCCTTGCAAGACAAACCCATGGCCCCCCAAGTATTTGTTCATGTTTAGATACATGCTGGCAAATGGAGTCAAATCAGAAACTGTTACCAGAAAACTGATGAGGTGTCACTTCCTGATGTCTTCAATGACCACCGTATTGCCCATAGATACATAAACTGCTAATGAATTCCATTCATCAAATAAAGCAAGCTTCCTAGAAAACATTAAGGTACTAATTAATATAAACTAGTTGGATCAAAAGGGTAGCTTTACACTCAGAACCATTTATTTATTTATTTTTTCTTAAGAAAAAACATCCTTTCTGCATTTTTTAAAGTCTCCATGTAAGAAAAAGAAAACTTTAAACATTAAATGTTTAATATCTTTAGAAAAATAGGTACTGAGTGGTACCAGGAAAAACATATGCGCTGCACCATGTGCAAACTGTTTTGTCTTACTGCTAAGTGCAGTGACAGTAACAGTTCAACTACATCAAGTTTATTACTTTTTATTGCACTCGACAGTCTCTGCACTGGGTTCTTGCCCAATTGTGTCTTTTCTCATCTGGAAAAGAAAAAAATTCCTATGCCAGTTTTGCAGATTACTTTTTGCTTAAGAAATTCCACTGAATTCAGTGGAATTACTTCTGCCTGAGCCTGCGTGCACAGCAGAAATGGGGCGTTAAAAGCTAAATCAGCTAAGGGTTTGGGGCACCAAAATTTCAGTGGGAGACAGCAGCACACAGTTTTATGTCCACTTCTGCAAAATCCAAACCTTTGGGGAAGGGAGCTACACTCTTAAGCTGCACTGGCAGAATTAGCTGTTTCAAATAAGCCAGAAAGAAATGGGGGTGAGCGTTTCACCATGAAAAACTTGGCCATGAAAGATCTGGAGTCCAGGGCATGCTTCAGCTCCCCTCCCTCTTCAGATCATGTGCCTGTTCCAGGGTGTCAAAGACTTGCTGCTGAGCTCGCAGGACCTGTAGCCTAGCCCCTGCCTGAGGTAAGACACCTCCACGTACCCCTGGAGAACTGAGCAGCCTCAGTTCCTTTCAGTGTGGCTCCCAGACTATGAGGAGCTGCCCATCTTTATCCAGTAGCCTTGCTGGCAGAACTGCTGCTCAGAAAGGGAGGAATTGCAGCTCAGTTCCCTCCTCAGCCGAGATGGCTTCTCTCTGATGTTTCACACCACCACTCCGACCTACACGGTGGCACTCTCGACCTGCCAGAGCTGTGCCACTGTGCAGAAAGGAATATACATCTGTGGTGTGACTGGTGAGGGCATGCAGACGGCATAGCAGGAGACTTTCCTGCAGTTTCTTCTCCTCAGGCTCTTCCTTTATTAAAATTTAGAGGTCACCCATTCCCAACTCAGTACCTGCACACCGAGCTGTGGCATGACATTCCATGCTGCACTTGTAAAGAGATGGCAAGTACATTCCTGACTGTGGGACAGGGGGAGATGCAGCCTTCAAAACTCTGCCTGGGCCTTCTCTTGGCTGCCCCAGGGGAGTACGTTCTGAATGAGACTGGTATGATCTCACTTACTTTAGTACTTGAGCAACTGTATTTGGTCCAAACCATTCTCCAATTGACTTCCCCTCTCCAACACCCACCTGTGCTGTTTTCATAGTGAAAAAAAGACACACGTACACAAAATCAAAGAAAAATGAGACCATAAAGAATGTGGGAACAATATACAGTAAATACCGTGACTGTCAAACATTCTAGAGTAACTGCAATCTGTAGTTAGCAATAACAATTATTTTCTCAATCTATGCTCTTTTCAAAACTTAGGGAGTGCCAGTTTCTTTAATAAACAAAAGGCTTCTAAACTACAATGAGAATTACAAGTTAACAAATGTTAGTGCCCTTTATTACAAATTACAGCAATAAGCTACAAGACTGTCTATTCTAACATTACTGACTCTGGTACCCAAGGCTTACAGAGTTTATCAAGAGCTACATTCTAGTACATGGCTTTATTTAGGTCTCAGGGAATGTTTCTGTACTACTAGTCTTTGCGCCCATCTGCATACCTTTTTATTTTTGTATAAGCATACACCTTGTCTTCACATCCACTTTTTAAAATTATGAATTAACATACTGCAAATTAGTGATTCAACACAGTAGAAATTTCAGTGGAAAAAACCTGAAAGTTTATGTTTGTTCTTACCCATCTGGTGGATTGAATAACAGCAAGCCTTCCTGTCGAGAAAGCATCGTAGGATTCTGTGATATTCTTCTGGTTGTTTTTTGTGTTTTTCCCATTGCCAATCTGAAAGGAAAAATTGATATAGAATAAAAAATGGTGACGTTTTCATTACACTGATCAAATGTCTAGACAGCAGAAAGCTTTATAATGAGATGTTAAAAGACATTTCAATTCATCTCGAATATTTACATTTTGTGTAGAGCTCCTAGAATTCCAAGCTTGTTATTTATCATCAAGCTGCCCTTTATCATCATAGGCTAGATTGTAAAAACAGGGAAAATAAAACAAAACAAAAACATCAACTGCAAACATATTCTGACGGATCACGCTGCGTATTGATAGCCATTCCAGTATCTCTGAGCTTCCAAGATTATTTAAAAGTACAGGCTGTGTTTAGACCTTGTTGGATTTCTAAGCACCCATTAAATAACAACATAAGATCCATACAGAAAGTCCAAACACTCCACTGGCAGCATCCTGGGATGTGACATGCATGCTTAAGAGCTTGCACCAGGGGGGTTTGGACCTCGTGCTGCTGACAAGTGAGTAGTGAAGAGAAGGGTAAGAGCACTGTCCCACGGTGGCAGGTTTTCCCTTGGCCTCAACTTGGGTGTTACACTAAAAGGTTTATAAAATAATGGCGACAGGATTCCCCATTTCTTCTCCTTCTATGCCTATTTCTCTGCTTCAGGCTGGGATGATTTCACCCAGCTGAATATGAATTGATTCATTAGGAACTGTTACCAGGGCATCAAAGAAAGTCTCACTAATAAATTCAGGGTTTGTGCTTTTAATGGAGTACTTACGAAGAAGCGTCTGCAGACAATACCGAAGTTCCCTCAGGACCAGCACTCACCTCTCCCTAAGTGTCTGCAGATCAGTGCTTGGGCCAGCATCATCTGCCCGCATCGCAGCATACATCCCCAGCCAGCGTCCGATGAAGGACCCGTGCCTCCTGTTAGGAAAGTTCATCACAATCAGTGCAGGCTTTCAACTGGGTGCAGCACCACAGAGGACATTTCAGAGTGCTAGAAAACAGATAGGGCTGCTGAAGCCTCCATGAACTGTCCTACAGATAAAAGGCACACAGCAAGACTTTGGTTCCATGCTGTTGGTCTAATTCTAATCTCTGCATTGCACAAATAAACAAAATTCATTTATTCCTTGTGGAGCTGACTTACTCTTTTCATTCTTCAAGCAGCATTCACAAACCATTTACTGCATGCTATACAACATGATCACCTGTTTACATACAGACATAAATAAACACTGATTTTAATAATCTTCATGTTTGCATAAACAGTTAAAATGATGCTCAAAATGCGCTGATACTCTAGAAATATTTTCCCAGCCTACGATGCCATCACTTATCTTGCTATTTAATTTAGAACAATGCAGCAAATCTGCAGTATACTCACCACTAGGCAAAAACTTTCTTCTATATGTAAACCACACGTAAACCACAGTAAACCACGCGTGAACACACCTTGGCTTATTGTCTGACTTTGGCTTATGGTGCGTCTGTTGCTGTGTCCAGCACAGTGCAGCCCCTAAATTGCTACCAAAACCTTGCCACAAACCTCAATCCCCCTGTTAAAAGAGACCCTCTTGTTTGTTGCCCTTCTTTCGACACTCTCTAACAGGTTTATGTCTTTTTCTTATACTGTGGAGCCCAAAACTGCACTCAGTACTCAGTACATGGAATACCAACAGAGACTGCCTGGCATTTTCTCTTCTCTGCAGAAGCTCTGTTGCTAACACTGTCCAGAAATCACCACTGTCACAGACAGTAGTAGCATTCCCTCCTCCCACAGTTTGTTCTGCCCCCCAAGACTTAGACACCACCCAGAAAAAGAAGAATAATAATACTAATAAAATAAAATAAAATAAAATAAAATAAAATAAAATAAAATAAAATAAAATAAAATAAAATAAAATAAAATAGTCAAAAGCTGTCAGAAAGGCAGTAGTGCAGACTGTGGAGAGCCTGGGTTCAAATCCTTCTTCTGTGAGGCTCTGAACCTATATCCCACCACAATCTCTCTGCTAATGTATGGCAGGGAAAGGAGGAAGAAAGAACATATCTCCTGCACTTTCCATTTATTGTTGACTGACAATTCTGTAGAGTTATAAAGCCTCAATCAGTGAGATACAGGGTTCTTCTCACACTGTCTCACTGTGCCCTAAGCGGAACAGCTCTCATTTAATAGATGCTTCACCACAAAATCATGAGTCATCTGCAGTTTTGAACTTTTCTGGGATCAAGTCCCTTCAGATGGTTGAGGAATCTGCTCCAGCACCTATGTAAACTGGTGCTCTACTAAGCTAGTGAGTGAACAAGAGAGAAATCCTCTGCTAGATGACTTGACAAATTGGGTCTGAAAATAGTGTTGAGGCAGAATAGTCCACGATTTTTGCCTTGGGTGCACAGAGGGATTGGGTGTTGTAGACTTCTTTTATTCTTCATTAAGATAAACATTTTCAAAAATGTGCTTGTTCAACCTTGCTCCCACTGTGTGCATGGGAGGGAGATAACTGAAAGTGGGGAGCGTTGCTTGGATCCTGCAAGTGGCTGAGGTCCAGTGGGGTTGGAGGCTTTCTTCCTCCTTTTGGAAATGCAAAGCAACCCTGCACCTCCCCTGCACTTGCAGAAGGATCGTGACAGCCCAAAGCACAGCGGCTTTGTAATTGCTGCATACACTTCGATCGGATTTACGTGGCAAGGGTTTGGTAGCAGGGGCCTGCAGGGATGGCGTCTGTGAGAACAGTCCAGACAACAGCCAGCTCCAGATAGCTCCAAAAGGGCCCCGGCGCTTGCCAGAGCTGAGCCAATAAGCGATGTTGTTTGCACCTCTGGGAGAGCAGATGTAAGCAGGGGGAAATACTGCTGCACAACAGAAGCTGGAAGAGCAAGGAGTGAGAAGCAGCCCTGCAGCCCCCAAGGTGAGTGCAGCAGGAGGCAGGAGGTGCTCCAGGCTCACAGCAGCAGTTCCCCTGCGGGCTGTGCAGGGAGAGGCCCCTGGTGGAGCAGGCTGTCCCCCTGCACCCATGGGTCCCCCATGGAGCAGATCTCCACGCTGCTGCCCCCCTGTGGGTGGAGGAGCCCCCGGTGGAGCAGGTGGCTGTGGCCTGGAGGAGGCTGCGGCCTGTGGAGAGCCCCCGCAGGAGCAGGCCCCGGGCCGCAGCTGCAGCCATGGAGAGGAGCCCCCGCAGGAGCAGGGGGGCTGGGGGGAGCTGCCGCCCAGCCGTGGGGGACCCGTGCTGGAGCAGTTTGCTCCTGGGGGATGGATGGATGGATGGAGCCCGTGGGACGGAGCCGTGTGGGAGCAGTGCTTGAGGAGCTGCTGCCTGTGGGCAGCCCGTGTGGGATCAGCTGGGGAAGGACGGCATCCCATGGGAGGGACCCCACGGGGAGCAGGGGCAGGGAGGGACCCTGAGGGTCACTCTGCTGAGTCTGCTTTGCCCGTCACGATACTTGTTGAGCCATCGCCCTGTCCTTATCTCAGCCCTGGAGCCCTTTGCATCGTATTTTCTCCCCCTTTCCCTTTGAGGAGGGGGAGTGAGAGAGCGGCCGTGGTGGAACTCGGCTGCCCACCCGCTTTGAACCACCGCAGTTGCAAAGTCCTGGGAAAGATTTCTTTCAAGAAATTAAACAAGGTGTTTAACAAAGAAATGCAGAGTTTCCTTTTGAAGGCTTCCTGGAGAATTGGGCTTCTTTCCTATTCCCAGCTCAGAGGAAGGGAATTGTTGATTTCACCTTCTTTTTTCTGACATGGAAATCAAAGGTGAACTGCTCTACAAGGACGGGCAACGTCTCAGAATCAAGCTCTTTTGCTCTGTAGTCCTTTCTCAAGGAAAAGATTGATCACCCACCTTCCACAGATGTAGGGGAGCAGAGAATAATTTGGGAACTACTCTAATTCAAGTCAGTTTGGGCATAGTGGTACTTCCCTAGCTGTTTCTGAGACAGACGCATTAGCAACAGAGAGTGTTGTGCCGTCACTGGGAGGCGCCTGCGGTGATGACTTCAGAAACAGAACTGAATTGTGTCACCACAGCACTTTGGCAACAGCTGCCTCTGTGCACGTTTAGCTGGGAGGCACAGAGAAGGGTGCTGGATGCGATGAAACCACGTGAGGATTTGTGGATCTCCCCTTGAGGTGCACAGAGAGGGACCATGCCCTTCTGTAAGTGTTTTGATGCTTGGCTGCGGAAAAAAATGTGGTTTTGTTGTGAATGCTTCATTGTAGTATTCTGTAGTTTGTGTCAAGTCCTTACAGAAGCCTCAAGGTTGGTACTTTGCTCAATGATGGAGCTGCACAGAGTGAGAACAGACCCAATGTACGGGTGAGGGCCTCTGCACGTTCTCTTCTTCCTACAGACGATCAACAAATAAGGGGAGACAGAGAAGAGTGTGCTGTGGTCCTCCCATAGACCGCAAGTACTAAAGCATAAACAAGAGGCTTAAGAGTCCCCCTGTCATGTTAAAATTCAGGCAGCAATGGACTTCCTCACACGGGCTGGCCTGTCGACTAGTGTCTCAGGCTGTGGCGTATGAAGATGCACTCCATCTGCTTTCAGGGTAGCAATGGCAGTGGGCAAGCTTCCTGACCTTAACATTTGACATTTCATTTCTCACCTGAGTTTTGGTGGCTCTCCATGATTCATTCTTGGTCTAGAAAAAAAAAAAAAAAAAAAAAAAAAAAAAAAGTGAATTTGGATCAAAATAAAAGGATAAAAGGATTTCCTTTCCATTCATTACATGTTCTTAACTTAACTAAAAAAAGTGAACTGTGATGAAAATAAAAGGATTTCCTTTCCATTCATTACATGTTCTTACCTTTGTAACAGATTTGGTTATTGACTTAGAAGGCAAATATCTGGCCAGACTGCAAGACTTGTGCTCGCAGCGTGGGACAGCTCTCATAAAGGTGATTCAGGGCAGTTTCTGGAAAACAAGACATCAGATCTCCAAAACACTTTCTTTGTGCTAATGTAGGAAGGGTGAGTAAGTGTAAAGGTAAGAGCCCAGATACCGTAAGAAGCAGAAAGTGATAAGGAAACTTCCTTCTGGCTGATACAGCTCCATATCTAGTTGTCAAGTATGAAGAGAGCAGTGCTAAGTTTCTTGGGGAGAGGTAAAAAAGAAGAGACTGGGAGATTGTAAAAGGAAAAAGTGGGATTCCCTATTTCAGGAAATCCTAGGAACTGGAAATAGAGATTGGAAGAGTGCTTTAAGCCAAGACAGACATGTTTTAAAACTAAAACCTAGGAGTTGAATGAACCAAGAAATTAATCCCTTTTGATTATGCAGTTGCGTCCAGTGTTATCTTGGGAAATATGGTTTCCACATAAAACGTATCTGGGGCTTGAAGTTCTCCTAAGGCCCTTCTCTGTGTATTCCCTACTGTTTGGTAAGCGCTGAGGTCACACTGCAGACAGCAGCACGTCCTCTCCCCACTACTTAGCTGTCTGTTCTCACAACACGTCTAGGAACAGAATGGCTTGGACACAACTGCGCCTAGGACCGAGTTCATTCAAGCTGCTGGATGAGGTAAAAGCTCTGGACAAGCGAAGGGGAGGGAGGGATGGGTGGACATACAATATGATCACTTTAATCTCATTTCTCTAAGAATCCTGGCTGAGAAAACAAAACAAAACAGAATCAAAAAGAACAGAACAGAACAGAACAGAACAGAACAAATGAAGCAAGCAGCTAGCTTGCTGGAGACATTGTCTGGGAAGCAGTGAAAACACTTGCAAACAAAAACACGTCAAAGGACTAACTCTTTGAGCTTAATTCTAATCCAACAGCATAACCTCAAAGTCCTGTTTCTGTTCGTAACAGGCTGGTCCAGTAACATGTCCCATTGGATGACTTTGCAGCATAGATGTCAGGAATGCAGCTTGGGATCCCCTCCTTCTACTCAGAGTTCACTTTGAAGGGATGAGCAAGTAATTCTTCCTGGGTTGACGGAAATCTAAAGTCTGTTTTCTAACACTCTTGCAGACGCTTCTCTGTCCATCGGCCTGTCCTGCCAACTCTGGTGTGAGTGTGAAGTTGTGGCAAGAGGGATTTCCCATTCCTATTTGACCTGATGGACACCAGCTTTCCTCGGAAATGGCTGATGTTGCTGAGGAGGCAGCAGTATCAAAGCCCTTGCTGATGAAGGTACAACCAGCTGGGGAGGCTTTGGCATTTCTGCACAACGCTGCTCCCTGACTGTCACTCCAGACTCAGATTCGGAAAGAAGCAAAGCAAGCTAGAGGAAAACTGGATGTCCTGGTAATTTTCTTTTTCTTTTATTTCTTCATTCTTCACTTGTAAGAAAATCTAAATCTTAACCCTTTGTTTGAAAACACGGCTTTATGGAAATGCTTATGGGTGTGCTCCTTCACCTTGTGTGGAACCTGCTTCACCTCGCTTCAGCTATAGGACACCTATGCTCCAATTTATGCTTCCCATGATAAAGCGGTGTTCTTTCGGTGTTCTTTTCTGTGATGCTTGCAGGCGAGGTTGAAAAGAGTTGTCAGTAGGATTCTTCGTTTCCTTTGCAGTATCCAAAGCTCCGTATTACCGTGGATCTTCTCCTCTGATCTGGAAAGCTTCACAGGCCAAAAGAGAATTGAGATGAAGAAGGAAATAGAGAATGCTGACCAATATTGCCAAGTACCACCCGTAAGTTTTGTGAAAGAATCCGGTGCATTTCTGTAGTGGTAGAAAGTTCATAAAATCATCGTCGTGCACTTGAAGGCAAGCAATGCTGTAAAAATGAAGAATGCAAGGCCCTGCTTAAGGACAATCTTCAGGCTGCTTCTAGATCAACAGCTTATTTGCTTCTTCCACAACCTCATCTCCGCTTGCTTAGAAGTTGTGAAGGTCGGAAGCACACTCCGTCTTTTTCATCCCCTCTGTGTATCTTTTCCCTGACAGCAACTTCTGTCTTGGCTCTTCACATCCAGCCAGAGCAGTTGCTTTGCCTCCGCAACCTGCAGGCTGACCTCTCGTGTGTACCTGTGCTGGACTGAGGGTAATGCTTGTAACGCACACAGATGCTGCATTCACTGTGACTTTTAGAAAAGAGAGCAAGAAGCTAACCTGCACAGCAGACTCTTAGGTTTCTGTATCTCTCTCTCTTTCTCTCTCTCTCTCTATCTGCATATATATTTCAGTACTTATTTACTTCTTTAAAGATACCTTAAATAGAATAGATACTTTAAGAAAGCTTACTTGTTCTTCCCCTTTCCTTGTTTTTAACGTTTGCTTTTCTAACCAATCCTTAATGTTACAACATGGGATTGATGCAGTACTCAGTCCTTAGAAGTTCTCAAAGCACATCAGTGATTTCTCTATTTCTCAACCTTTCCATCTTCATTGAGATCTCTCATCTGAATTTAGGTAGGAGGTGAAGAAGAACACTGCAAGCAGCTGAAGCCGTATCAGACACATGCTTCTGCTAGGAAGTCATTCCGAGTGATTCCACGGTGTACTTTAGACAGGTTTGCTCTGGTCCTCTGGACTCAGCATCCCCAAGGGATATTTCAAAGCTCTCGGAAGGACCCGTCATTATCTCTGACACTGCAGCCTCCAGTAGGAAGGGGTAGATATTCCTTGCCCTTGTGCAAAGGAACTACTCAGTTAGCTGTTTCTAACCCAAATCTCGTTGTTGTCTTCTATTGACAGACACCACCCGGCTAGCCAAGCTAAACCACTGAAAATGGAAGGAGTGGGACATCTTGCAAAGCCTGCTGCTGCTTCTAAGCAGAAGTGCGCTGTAGGTGGGGACACAGCAAGAGGAAACGTCCAGGCCACGGTGGAACTGCAAGGCACCTGTCTGAGCCACACAAGGAAGTCAGCGATTCCCAGTTGGAGACTGTTGCTCGACCAGTGACACAGCAGCTGGAGCGCTTCTGGTTGCTGCTGATGGGTTCCCGTGAATCAGCCAGGGATAGGAGCTATGAGAACGACTGAAGCGATTTGAAGTTACCCGAAAGAAAGAAGAGAGGAGAGAAGAAGACAAGAGGGGAGGGAAGGGGAGGGAATAAAAGGAAGGGAGGGGAGGGGAGGGGAGGGGAGGGCAGGGGGAGGGTAGGATAGGATAGGATAGGATAGGATAGGATAGGATAGGATAGGATAGGATAGGATAGGATGGGATGGGATGGGATGGGATGGGATGGGATAGGGTAGGGTAGGGTAGGGTAGGGTAGGGTAGGGTAGGGTAGGGTAGGGTAGGGTAGGGTAGGGTAGGGTAGCGTAGGGTAGGGTAGGGTAGGGTAGGGTAGCGTAGTGTAGCGTGTTAGAGGGGAGGGGAGCATAGGAGAGTACAGGGTAGTGTAAGGGATCGGAGTTTAGGGGAGTGTAGGGTAGGATACGGGAGGGGAGTGTAGGAGAGTGTAGGGGAGGGGGGCATAGGGTAATGTAGGGTAGTGTAGCGAACGGAAGTTTAGGGTAGGATAGGGGAGGGGGGTGTAGGAGTGTGTAGGGTAGTATAGGGGAGGGGAGTGTAGCAGAGTATAGGGACAGGGAGAATAGGGGAGGGGGTGTAGGGGAGGGGAGGAGACGGGAGGGGAGGGGAGGAGATGGGGGGGAGGGGAGGCAAAAGTTGGGAGAGGAGGCAAAAGAGGGGAGGGGAGGGGAGGGGAGGAGAGGGGAGGGGAGGGGAGGGGAGGGGAGGGGAGGGGAGGGGAGGGGAGGGGAGGGGAGGGGAGGGGAGGGGAGGGGAGGGGAGGGGAGGGGAGGGGAGGGGAGGGGAGGGGAGGGGAGGGGAGGGGAGGGGAGGGGAGTGCTACCATAAATAAAATTGCCAAATACATGTCATTTTGGATCTGGAGCCAAATCTTTGTGTACATGTCCTCTCCGTAGCCCCACGTGCTGACCACCCACCCGAATCTATCATACTGTTGGTCAGAAAGAACAGGGAGCATAGGGGAGGGCAGGGGAGTGGAGGGAAGGGAAAAGAGGGGATGGGAGGGGTGGGGAGCGCTACCATCAATAAAATTGCCAAATACGATGAAGGAGCAGCAGAGCCTGCAACCTCCAGTCCCCAACATCCTCCAACCACCCCCCACTGCTCCGTGGGAAATAGATAGAAGAATCAAGACTGAGGTTTAGCCTGGGATGGAGGTAGTGTGGCGAGGTGGTTTTCTGTTTGGTTGGTTGGTTGGTTGGTTGGTTGGTTGGTTGGTTGGTTTTAAAGTTTTTAAATTCTCACTGTCCTACTTTGTGATCAGTTGGCAATAAATTCAATTACTCTTCCCCAAGCCAAGTCTGTTTTGTCCATGAAGCCATCTTCCAGTCCTGAAATAAGAAAGGAAACAGACCTGCAAGCAACTGTTACACAAGTGCAGGAAGAGTGACAAAGGAGGGTTTTGAGGCATGAAGTTCCTGCAAGGATGCTCTGCTCTTTCCTCACTTCAGTATGAAAAGCACGGCACTAGTGGGTGGTCTGTGGTGGTAGTTGTTTTTTTGTTGTTTGTTTGTTTGTTTGTTGTTTTGTCAGCTCCACCCCACAGTATTTTGCTTGTTCTACTTGTTTTGGTGTGCCCCCATTCCCTCCCTCAAGGTAAAACATCCCTAGGGGCCATAACTTGCTGTTAGCAAACAAGATCTTGCAAAAGAGTGAAGTTAACATGGCACCACCTGCACTGGTGTATAAATAGTTCAAATATTTTCCCTCACTTTCCTGTAACTTTCCTGTAAATTGCTGGTCAGGAGATAACAAGTGGAGAAATTTAGGATAAGAGAGAGAAAGTTGTGTTTCCTATTGCCCTGGAGTTTCTGTTGGTCTGGCCACGGAAATGGAGTACTCAAAATCCTCAGGACACTCAGTTTATACCAGATTTATCCTAAAACTGCAGTATTTCTAGGCCCTTGGGATTCTTATCAATTAAAACATACTTTTTCACGCACAGAAGATGCAAAAAAGTGCGTCTACTGCAGTATGCAGACAGAGCCAGTCCTGTCTCTTGATTCCTTCTGCCTTCTGCCTGAAGAGCAGCAGACAATCGAGTTCTTGTCTTCAGTAGCTACGGCCTTAACCAACTGTGCAGTCTGTCCATTCATACACAGAGGAGGACAAATAGCGTGGAATAACTCCTCTCCTTTGTGCTAACAGAGGAGGGTACAGCTTCCTCACTCCAACCCCACCGAGGCAAACCAGTCAGCAGTGCACGCCAGAGCCTCTGTCTCTTCCCCGTCTCATGATGTGCAGCTGGATCACTCTCCCTTCTATCCCCAGGATCGCTTTCAGCACAGTCACAGAAGGGTCAGACTCACAGCTTTAGGAGCCATCAGAAGAGGCTTTCACTCTTCTGCCACCACACCCCCTATACACATGCAATTTCACACATGCAAAGAGACACCATGGATTGGGGAGTTGCACAGAGAGGAGACCACACCCGTTTGCCTGCCTGCAGTTTGACACCAGTAGGGAGGGAATTCCCGTCAGGAGTTTCCATAGAGATGACAGAATATGGCCCTAGGGTCCTGCTGCTTCTTTCAGCCCTAATTCTTCAAATCCATAGGAACGGAAGAAACCTTCCCAGCCAAGTGCTGCATATCTTGAAGGTTGGAGAACCCACAGCCTTCTGCTTCATTTCATTTTAAAGATCAATCCCAATGTCACTCCCATAGAAGTAGTGGAAGCCATCTGGCTGGCTTGGCTTTCTCTCCAAAGAAGACCAAATGAGAGTTGGTCACGGGTGAGGATGAGCCCTGACAGTTCCTGCATTTTGGTTCTCCTGCAGCCCACAAAGCTCTCACTGCCTTGCCTGAATTTGAACCCCTTTGGAACCAAATCTACAGATTATCTCTGTAAATCCAAAACAGCACTTATTCACCATGTGAACAACAAATGCCTGGGATGGTTAACAGCACTTAGGTGCAAAAAAGAGCCCCCGCAGGAGCAGGCCCCGGGCCGCAGCTGCAGCCATGGAGAGGAGCCCACGGGGAGCAGGGGCAGAGAGGGACCTTGGAGGAGGGAACTGTATCCTCTTTTTTCATCGGTGCTGAGATTGAGGATCAGGATTTCGTGGTAGGAATTTGTTTAGATGAACCAATTTACATCCATATGGGTTTTGTATGTTTGTTTCACCTTGTCTTGCAGGACCATCTTGGCTGGGTCTGCAGTGTTGTGCAAAAGTGAAGTTTTTCACAATAAAGAGCAGCTTTTTTTTCGGGGAAAAGGCTGAGGTGGCCTTCATCAGAGTCTTGTGACCTGAAAATGCAGAAAATGGGTGCATGGCTGGCTGGATGGGTGGGTGGGAGTTGGGAATTCAGCCTTGGGATCAGAACTGGGACGTTGTTGGGATAGGAAATGATCAGTGGGATGGGAAGTGATGATGGGGATAGGAACTCATTGGGATGGGATAAATGGGTTTTATTTTTATTGCATTAAATCCACTTTATTGACTGTGTTGTACAGTATGGCGTTGTTTTCTTACTATAAAATTATGATGATTATTATTTAATCTTATTAATTAAACAATTTTTATACGTTATTATATTATAAATTATAAATATTAATATTGATTATATTGTTTTTATTCCTTTTCTACCCTATTAAACTCTCTTTATCCCAGTGCACTGCTTTGGACTTTAGTTTTCCTTCCGAGTCGTTGTGGATTCACTCCGGATGGGGGGACATTAGCGAACGCCTGTGTGCTTCAGATCCAAGGTCACCTTTGCCCTCAACTCAAGATACATGTTTGCATCTATTGTCGTGAAACAATGTTAACAACATCAACAAAAAAGTTCCCTACTTGCTAGCAGCATCCCTACGTTTGCTGGGGTCTGCTCTGTGCATTTTGAAGACCGTTCCATGCTATTCAGCCCCTTCAGGAGGAAATGGATGGTTCTAGGAAAATGCGTCTTGACCTGATGCAAAGCTGTGACTCAGCACCCTGCAGCCCCCGCAACCCCTGGCATTTTACCTGCAGCCCCTCCAACAACTCTGATGTTCCCTGCATCGACTTCAACCACTGCGCTGGGACCTGAGGCCCCTCAAACCCGTGTCACTCGCCCTGCAGCCCCTCCAGCCCCTGGCATGTTCCCTGCAGCACCTCGAGCCCCTGGCATGTTCCCTGCAGCCACTCCAAGCCTGGCACAGGCCCTACAGCTGGCTGCGGGGACTATCCAGAAATCTGCTCCAGAAATACAGTGATGGCAAGGAGCCCTCCACTTCATGCTTCCTTTTTATTCTAGCTGGAAGCATTCAGAGTTGTCAACGGAATTGGTTTGGAGGAGTAGGAAAGACAGAATTGCTGGGTTTCTGCTTTCTCCCAGAAACTATCAGACCACAACATGACAGTTGTCTTTCTTTTACGTAATTTTACACCTGGATCTTTCTCACTTTTATGAGTGTGGGGTATTCCTTCTTTCTCCCTTTACCTTCCTCCCTCCCTCCATTCCTTCCTTCCTTCCTTCCTTCCTTCCTTCCTTCCTTCCTTCCTTCCTTCCTTCCTTCCTTCCTTCCTTCCTTCCTTCCTTCCTTCCCTCCTTTCGTTCTGTCTGTCTGTCTCTCTGTCTCTCTTTCTCTCTTTCTGTCCAGCACTGATTTTATGGCTACGTGTGCATATCCACAGTGTACAGTTTTTCTCCGTTCCGTTTCTTCCCTGAGTCTTGCCCCTCTTCCCTGCAACTGAACAGCATTTGCCTTGATCAAGGAAGTGGCAACATGCGGCTTACACAGTAAACTGCTGAAATTACAGCTATAACCATGGAGCACAGCTGCCGATCAACACAAGACCACCAATCGCTCACATTTCTAAACTGCTCGTCACAATTCTTCCGTATGTAGGCTGTGATGCTGCTCATTTCTTAAGCACCCATCCATTTCTTCTCTTCCCAGACCCTCAAGGTGTCCTGGTCAAACCACCTCCCTTCCTCTTGCCCCATCTGGCTCTCCCACCTTCCTTTTCCCTCAAGGCTCAACTTTTTTTTTTTTTTTTTTTCCAGCATAGGTGCTCCATAGAAGCTGCTGCTGCCCACCTCCGAGTTGACTAGGGCTGAACTACTGAAAAAGAAAAGAAAATCTATAAATAAAAGTGAGAGATGGTGAATACCCAACCATCTCTTAAAAGCAGGATTTTAAGAGAATAAGTAATTGATAAATGGAGTTAAGATCGGAGGGAAAAAAAATCCACTGTTGCAATCAATAGAGTTAAGAAGTTTTTCAAGTACATTAGGAACAAAAATTAGAGTAATGACACAGATCTGATACGGGATGGGTATTGCTTCAGTGAGAAATGATGGAAAAAAACACAACACAACACATGTGTATGTGTTGTTGGGTATTTGTAAAAAAAAAAAAGAAACAAAAAACAGGTTAATGAAAACTGCATGCTCAATTAGATGATTTTTTTGTTGTCATTGGTATGGAATTGTGGGCTTTACAACACAATATGTGTTATATATATATATTATATATGTTTTATATATGTTTTATATATGTTTTAATAAAATAAGGAAATGATATTTTTTTTCTACGTTTGTGGTTTCCAAACTGTAGTTAATAAACATTAAACAAGATGCAATAGGATCTCGTTAACTCTTTTGTTTGAAAAAACAGTGGCCCTGATCGAGAGGTGCAAGTGAGAGGAGACAATATTCAGTATTTCTCTATGTTGTCATTTATTGGTGAAGATGAAAGTCTGCAGTTCATGTTCATGACACTAGCATGACAACATGACCACAAGGGGGACTGTCTGATAGTGAAAAGGAACTTCAGCATGGATTAAAAATCTTTGCCTTTCTTTATTCTGAACTGTTTTTCTTATGGCTGCTAGAGAGAGATTCTCTGCCTTAGAAATAAAACTGCCCAGGCTGTTCTGATAAACCTGTAGGGTTAAGGCACTTCTACCAAAACAGATTTCAAAAGGCAAGAAGTCAAAAAGCAACAATTCAGTAATCTGTGTACGCTTCTATATTAAGTTTTAAGATCACCTGGTTTATATTTAGTTCACACAAATTAACCAAACATAGCAGCATACAACCTAAGAAAAGCTTAAGAAATTTATTAGATGCACAGATAAAGTGCTGTAACAGAGAAACTTGTGTAAATCTATTCTAAAATAAATAAGGTACAGTTAAACCACCTTTGACTCGTTTTAACTCGGAAAGAAATAACCTAAGTTTTAATCATTTGAATTTTAAGGTCAAGGTGAAATATACCATAACTATAACAGTGGTTGTGATCTGTATCAACTATTTGAGGCTCCTGTTCCTCTTGAGGTCTCCCAGAAACAGGAAGGCTATTGCAAAATGTGTCCATTAGACATAGTTCCTTTTACAGAAACATTTTTGTAATAAAGTCTGGTTGCTCAAATACATGTTAAAATATTTAACAAGGAAACAATTTTCTCCTGATCCAGTCAATCTTTTAAACAAGACAATGTATTTTTCCTATGACGCAGCCCACAGGAGGGAACAGAAGTAAACATCCTCCTGAACTGAAGACTGTTTTGCTTGAAGAACTAAACTATTGCATTATTATATGAGAGCAAGAAATATCCATTTGGGTTATCCCTTTCTCCAAACATGGTGCCCAGTGATACATGTATTTTTGCCTTAATCTCAAAGGCCCGTTTGTCTCCAGGTAAGGTACGTTAAAAAGAGATTCCCTTTAAGCATCTTATCACAAGATCTCTTACTGCCTTTCCATCCGGGGAAGCTTGTGTGTTAAACTGCCCTTGGAGTTTTGGATGCTACTAGATTTCTGTGCTCTGTTATCCATAATTTCAGGCACTTCGGGGCTAACATGGCTGTTTAAGTCAATGCAATAATATTACCAATATATTCAACACTCAGAAGAGTCACCACAGTTTCCTTCACACACTCAGGATTTCAAATTCTTCTTCCAATTCAAATAGCTTGTCAGTAGATTCAATGAGTTCTGTAAAAAAAGATAAAGAAAAAAATGCTTCTAAAGACATGCCTGATTTTGTTCACTTAAAAAAAAACTTTGAAAGACGCATTCCAGAAAAGTACTTTGTAAGAGTGAAAAAAAAAATCTGTGCTAGCAATTGTATGGCTTGTTTGGATACATGCCTGCTATATATTGCTTGACACTCACAAAGGATAGTTATTCTACCTGTGATTATTCTTTTATTTGCTAACGAGGAACATAACATTGCACAATTAGGCTTTTAATCGGTGCCTTACCTGCTCCTGTGGTTGTCACTTCTGGTTTTGTTGGAGGTATGAAAGGAGGCCAGTGTGGCGGGTGCTTCTGGACCAGCTCAAACATCCGTAGACTCTGCTGCTTTAGAATCTCCTGAGGACAGAATGCTTTCATTTTAAAAGCTGGCTCGGGAGACGCTTCAAACACAAAACGTGTCTGCTTAATTGAAAGTGTTTTTTAATTACGCATGTCCATCAGGAAAAAAAAGTCTTTATACAGACATACTGTGAAATCCAAGCACCATGGTCTCTGTAATACATCCCTAGTTAAAACACATCTGGAAGACAGATCTCTTGAACTGTACTACAAATTATCAGTCTTATCATCTTTTGATATCAGCTTTGATATCTGCAAACCTGTAATTTTGTTTACAGGTAGCAAGCACACTAGGAATGTACAATATTTTCTGCTTTTTAAAAGAAAGTTGCTTGCATAGAACTCTCCTCAAGTTTTCTGTTGATCAATAGCACAAAAGACAGATCTATCAGCTCCTCCAAAGGGGAAAAAAAAAAAAAAAAACGCATCAGATTTTGAAGGACAGGTTTTGGTCAGGAAAAAAGGTGTTCCTGAAGCCAAACGCTATTCCTCTTCAAAGAGAAGTTACCTTCTGTCCTGTATTTCAGTTATTTACAAACTGTTTTCCTTAGATGATTTTTTTTTTTTTAAATAAATGCCCTTAGAGGTTGATGGTACTTTACATTCAGACGTCTGGTGCTTAGCTTAACAGCTGCATGCAGAAACATCCTCAAGTCTGTTTCCTGTGGCAGCCAGCACCTTCTGTTCTCCCTAGATCAGCAGGAGCTAGAGGCCTGCAGCGCTTACAGAATCAGATCTTTAAGATAGCAGGGACTAACAGTCATAATTAGAACACGCAATCTATTATGTCAAACAATAAAAAAGGATCAGGAAGCAAATCATTGATACATCACTACAATATGGCAGTTAAACCTGAGTCATTTAGTGAGAATTAGAAGTTAAAAGCAAGTGTCACCCAGTAACACCTTCAAGTGTGGATGTTTACACCCATTTTCCAACTGGCAGGGTTTGTGGCTGGTAAAGTGCTGAACAATTTCCAATTAGCAATTCAGTAGTATTGCCTTACCCTGATGCTTTAATGCATTCTTCTCCATGGCTCATACAATTTGTATACAAAGGAAAATGCAAAGGAAAATTTTACAAAAAACAGACAATAAAAACCAGACTTTATAAAGAACAAATCGAGATGCTAAGTTCCCACTCTTACCTTTTGTACAAGACTACACCGGTTATCAAAATCACATTCTTCTTTGCAAAAGAAGCCCTTAGGGGAAAAAACAAACACACAGAGTTTTACCTTTGCAGATGGTAGGTATGTGGTACCAGCAGGTAAGGTGGTTTGACCTCTGATACAGTAATGCCCTGTACGATCAGTAGATATAAGACTCCAAATATGTGGCAGCTCTAGGGAGAGAACCCAAGGGGAGAACAAGGCCCTGCAAACCCCTAACGAAATAGTCAAGCAAAAAATAGCAGCAGCTCCTGTGTGCTCCTCCATGGAGCGCCACCCAGTTCCTACAGTCCAGGTATCAGCAGAAGCTGAAAACTTGTAGATGATGGACCACCTAAGGAACATTTCCATTCTGGTATCTATACTGAAAATATTTGCTCTTCATTATGATTTTGTCTGTCTCGTTGCATCATGCCACATTTTGCACAGTTACGTAGTAAAGTATTAAAACAAAACAAAACAAAAAAACTTTCTAAAAAGCAGCAGTATTAAAAAACAGGTATATGAATGAATGACAGATACCGGTATCTTTACAGATTGTTTAAAGCTTTAGAAACACATCCCACTGGTGACAACTGCCAATCACCCAATCACAGGATACTGGCATGGGATCAGATCCAATTTTTTCAAATACCACAGTACCCCCATGACATTTTGGGTGAATTACAAATAATACATTTGTATTTGTAATTTGGGGTGAAATACAATAATTCCACTTAAACATTTTCAACTTATGATATAAAGTAAGTTTAAGTAACTTGTCTAGAGGTGACCAAACATAAAGTAGTGATAGAATAAAACACGTAAACCTGTTTCAGTTCCTTGCTCTGACCATTATAATGCCTCTTGAAAGAAGTAAAAGCTGCTCAGTAAAGAAAACAAAGCGAGCTCCTACAGTACAGACAGCTCCCCACTTGCCCTAAGATTCTCCATGTAGTTATGTACAAACTACTATGTGTTGATCACAGAAGACAGCTTTGTGATCTTGGTTCTGTTCAAGGAGATGCATTGCTGCCCTTACCAATGTAGAGAGACATTACTTTGAGATAAAGTACATGCATTCAAGATTTCCTGACACTTACTAAAGCTACTGAAGGGTCCAAATTCATGATCTTCATTCTATGTGGGGCTTCCTGGCAGTGGAAACTCTCATCGTCAACCGTGCCATTTTCTTCTGAATCTACAAAGCTTTGAGTGGTGTGAGGGTCCAGATAGATCAGCTCATTGCCTGGATGGATAAAAGCCGTATGTTAAAAATAAGCAAGTGACATTAATAAGCACTTGGTCCAGAACTGTAAAATAGAAATTAGATTGCCATTGCAGTCAGTATAATCTAGACTTTCCAGCTAGGGATTCTTTAAGAGAATCAGAAGGTTTAGACACAGCGTTTCACACAGGGTATTTAGTATAACTTCCTATTGTCACCTATTACTGTAATTTTTTGGTTGGTTATGTTCTATCTTTGTCACATACTTTTATTTTTCCATGTGAGATCCAGTACTTTTTTTTTTTTTTTTAAATCTCAAGTGTTGTAAACACTAACATTTGACAGATTAAAAGGTACAGGATGTTCACAGATGCAATCTGTAATCCCATTAGGCATTCATTCGGAAATTGGAACAAAAAAGCCTAACTAAAACAGGTTAGGTTTTACAAAAGGACAAAATAGGGTTGCAAAATTTTGGCCCAAAGTGGGGTGAAATCTGAAGGAACGCATTTAAAATTAATTAGAGCAATACTTAATAACAGAAGGTATGCAAAAGGTGAAAAAGATACTGCTATCAGAAACAGTTTTGAAATACAAGAAAATAAAAGTGACATTTGACCAATACACTTGTCAAATGCTATCAGCTATTCTCAGTATGTTGCTCTTGTTGATGTCATCACTTATTTTTACACCTAGCTTTGCTGTTAACTTTCTGCTCCTGTTAAGGATCATCTCATACTGTTTCTAAACTCTTTTAGATATGCTTCTTCATTTATTTTATTCTATTCTCATCTTTCTTTACTTCTAGAGGTTCACGCTTAGACCCCTTACTATTTCCCCTTCAAAAAATGTTCTCTTTTGATCATCTGCACATTTGGAATAAGTTTCTTTTTTCCTTACCTAAAAATCCTATGAAATAAAAGGCATTATTTGGTTTCCCTCCTAATGCTCCCAAAGACTGTGGCATCTTAAAGCATTCCTAGGAGTTCAAAAGGAATAAAGGAAATTGTCATTCATTTCTTTACTGACATCACAGATACCCAAACTTATTTGACAGTAACGAGCAATGAATTGAAAGAAAACCTTACTTTAAATGCATCAATATATACGGGATTTATGTGATTTATCCCTAGTCGTGGAGGTATAATAAGCAAGAGGGCTTTCCAGCCTGTGCAGAGTCCTCCTGCCTTCTTGCTTCGGCCAAGAGCACTTCTGTGCAAATGTGCACTGCTGTGGGACGCGCTGCTGCTCTGAGGAGGGGACCAGCACATTTTTTCTGCGGGAATAAAACTAGAAATCAGTCAACGCACAGAGGAACACAAAGCAGATCTTCCTCTCAGTAGTGAATTAAGCTAGTTTGCCAGGGATCTTTATAGGGCACCCAAGACAAAACGAGCCGGGCATGGCAATTACAGCTATTTAGTAGAAGTAATTCTAGCAGACAGTATGTGCTGGCACGTCCAAGTGAGACGTTAGATCAATGATTGGGGGATGACAATTTAAGACTGCAGTGACATGTCCTATTAATGTTATTAATAGTGTCAAGCTTTGCCTATAAAACGCCAGAGAAATGAAATGGCAGCAATGATGACAGTAGAAATTCTTCAAGGAGCTCTTCACATCCAGTGATGTGAGCACGAAGTTGGCATCAGGGATCAAAAAAACACAACTGAGTTTGTATGTCCTTCTTCCCTCTTCTTACCCTTGCAAGACAAAGCCATGGCCCCCCAAGTATTTGTTCATGTTTAGATACATGCTGGCAAATGGAGTCAAATCAGAAACTGTTACCAGAAAACTGATGAGGTGTCACTTCCTGATGTCTTCAATGACCACCGTATTGCCCATAGATACATAAACTGCTAATGAATTCCATTCATCAAATAAAGCAAGCTTCCTAGAAAACATTAAGGTACTAATTAATATAAACTAGTTGGATCAAAAGGGTAGCTTTACACTCAGAACCATTTATTTATTTTTTTTTCTTAAGAAAAAACATCCTTTCTGCATTTTTTAAAGTCTCCATGTAAGAAAAAGAAAACTTTAAACATTAAATGTTTAATATCTTTAGAAAAATAGGTACTGAGTGGTACCAGGAAAAACATATGCGCTGCACCATGTGCAAACTGTTTTGTCTTACTGCTAAGTGCAGTGACAGTAACAGTTCAACTACATCAAGTTTATTACTTTTTATTGCACTCGACAGTCTCTGCACTGGGTTCTTGCCCAATTGTGTCTTTTCTCATCTGGAAAAGAAAAAAATTCCTATGCCAGTTTTGCAGATTACTTTTTGCTTAAGAAATTCCACTGAATTCAGTGGAATTACTTCTGCCTGAGCCTGCGTGCACAGCAGAAATGGGGCGTTAAAAGCTAAATCAGCTAAGGGTTTGGGGCACCAAAACTTCAGTGGGAGACAGCAGCACACAGTTTTATGTCCACTTCTGCAAAATCCAAACCTTTGGGGAAGGGAGCTACACTCTTAAGCTGCACTGGCAGAATTAGCTGTTTCAAATAAGCCAGAAAGAAATGGGGGTGAGCGTTTCACCATGAAAAACTTGGCCATGAAAGATCTGGAGTCCAGGGCATGCTTCAGCTCCCCTCCCTCTTCAGATCATGTGCCTGTTCCAGGGTGTCAAAGACTTGCTGCTGAGCTCGCAGGACCTGTAGCCTAGCCCCTGCCTGAGGTAAGACACCTCCACGTACCCCTGGAGAACTGAGCAGCCTCAGTTCCTTTCAGTGTGGCTCCCAGACTATGAGGAGCTGCCCATCTTTATCCAGTAGCCTTGCTGGCAGAACTGCTGCTCAGAAAGGGAGGAATTGCAGCTCAGTTCCCTCCTCAGCCGAGATGGCTTCTCTCTGATGTTTCACACCACCACTCCGACCTACACGGTGGCACTCTCGACCTGCCAGAGCTGTGCCACTGTGCAGAAAGGAATATACATCTGTGGTGTGACTGGTGAGGGCATGCAGACGGCATAGCAGGAGACTTTCCTGCAGTTTCTTCTCCTCAGGCTCTTCCTTTATTAAAATTTAGAGGTCACCCATTCCCAACTCAGTACCTGCACACCGAGCTGTGGCATGACATTCCATGCTGCACTTGTAAATAGATGGCAAGTACATTCCTGACTGTGGGACAGGGGGAGATGCAGCCTTCAAAACTCTGCCTGGGCCTTCTCTTGGCTGCCCCAGGGGAGTACGTTCTGAATGAGACTGGTATGATCTCACTTACTTTAGTACTTGAGCAACTGTATTTGGTCCAAACCATTCTCCAATTGACTTCCCCTCTCCAACACCCACCTGTGCTGTTTTCACAGTGAAAAAAAGACACACGTACACAAAATCAAAGAAAAATGAGACCATAAAGAATGTGGGAACAATATACAGTAAATACTGTGACTGTCAAACATTCTAGAGTAACTGCAATCTGTAGTTAGCAATAACAATTATTTTCTCAATCTATGCTCTTTTCAAAACTTAGGGAGTGCCAGTTTCTTTAATAAACAAAAGGCTTCTAAACTACAATGAGAATTACAAGTTAACAAATGTTAGTGCCCTTTATTACAAATTACAGCAATAAGCTACAAGACTGTCTATTCTAACATTACTGACTCTGGTACCCAAGGCTTACAGAGTTTATCAAGAGCTACATTCTAGTACATGGCTTTATTTAGGTCTCAGGGAATGTTTCTGTACTACTAGTCTTTGCGCCCATCTGCATACCTTTTTATTTTTGTATAAGCATACACCTTGTCTTCACATCCACTTTTTAAAATTATGAATTAACATACTGCAAATTAGTGATTCAACACAGTAGAAATTTCAGTGGAAAAAACCTGAAAGTTTATGTTTGTTCTTACCCATCTGGTGGATTGAATAACAGCAAGCCTTCCTGTCGAGAAAGCATCGTAGGATTCTGTGATATTCTTCTGGTTGTTTTTTGTGTTTTTCCCATTGCCAATCTGAAAGGAAAAATTGATATAGAATAAAAAATGGTGACGTTTTCATTACACTGATCAAATGTCTAGACAGCAGAAAGCTTTATAATGAGATGTTAAAAGACATTTCAATTCATCTCGAATATTTACATTTTGTGTAGAGCTCCTAGAATTCCAAGCTTGTTATTTATCATCAAGCTGCCCTTTATCATCATAGGCTAGATTGTCAAAACAGGGAAAATAAAACAAAACAAAAACATCAACTGCAAACATATTCTGACGGATCATGCTGCGTGTTGATAGCCATTCCAGTATCTCTGAGCTTCCAAGATTATTTAAAAGTACAGGCTGTGTTTAGACCTTGTTGGATTTCTAAGCACCCATTAAATAACAACATAAGATCCATACAGAAAGTCCAAACACTCCACTGGCAGCATCCTGGGATGTGACATGCATGCTTAAGAGCTTGCACCAGGGGGGTTTGGACCTCGTGCTGCTGACAAGTGAGTAGTGAAGAGAAGGGTAAGAGCACTGTCCCACGGTGGCAGGTTTTCCCTTGGCCTCAACTTGGGTGTTACACTAAAAGGTTTATAAAATAATGGCGACAGGATTCCCCATTTCTTCTCCTTCTATGCCTATTTCTCTGCTTCAGGCTGGGATGATTTCACCCAGCTGAATATGAATTGATTCATTAGGAACTGTTACCAGGGCATCAAAGAAAGTCTCACTAATAAATTCAGGGTTTGTGCTTTTAATGGAGTACTTACGAAGAAGCGTCTGCAGACAATACCGAAGTTCCCTCAGGACCAGCACTCACCTCTCCCTAAGTGTCTGCAGATCAGTGCTTGGGCCAGCATCATCTGCCCGCATCGCAGCATACATCCCCAGCCAGCGTCCGACGAAGGACCCGTGCCTCCTGTTAGGAAAGTTCATCACAATCAGTGCAGGCTTTCAACTGGGTGCAGCACCACAGAGGACATTTCAGAGTGCTAGAAAACAGATAGGGCTGCTGAAGCCTCCATGAACTGTCCTACAGATAAAAGGCACACAGCAAGACTTTGGTTCCATGCTGTTGGTCTAATTCTAATCTCTGCATTGCACAAATAAACAAAATTCATTTATTCCTTGTGGAGCTGACTTACTCTTTTCATTCTTCAAGCAGCATTCACAAACCATTTACTGCATGCTATACAACATGATCACCTGTTTACATACAGACCTAAATAAACACTGATTTTAATAATCTTCATGTTTGCATAAACAGATAAAATGATGCTCAAAATGCGCTAATACTCTAGAAATATTTTACCAGCCTACGAGGCCATCACTTATCTTGCTATTTAATTTAGAACAATGCAGCAAATCTGCAGTATACTCACCACTAGGCAAAAGCTTTCTTCTATACGTAAACCACGTTAAACCACAGTAAACCACACGTAAACACACCTTGGCTTATTGTCTGACTTTGGCTTATGGTGCGTCTGTTGCTGTGTCCAGCACAGTGCAGCCCCTAAATTGCTACCAAAACCTTGCCACAAACCTCAATCCCCCTGTTAAAAGAGACCCTCTTGTTTGTTGCCCTTCTTTCGACACTCTCTAACAGGTTTATGTCTTTTTCTTATACTGTGGAGCCCAAAACTGCACTCAGTACTCAGTACATGGAATACCAACAGAGACTGCCTGGCATTTTCTCTTCTCTGCAGAAGCTCTGTTGCTAACACTGTCCAGAAATCACCACTGTCACAGACAGTAGTAGCATTCCCTCCTCCCACAGTTTGTTCTTCCCCCCAAGACTTAGACACCACCCAGAAAAAGAAGAATAATAATACTAATAAAATAAAATAAAATAAAATAAAATAAAATAAAATAAAATAAAATAAAATAAAATAAAATAAAATAAAATAAAATAAAATAAAATAAAATAGTCAAAAGCCATCAGGAAGGCAGTGGTGCAGACTGTGGAGAGCCTGGGTTCAAATCCTTCTTCTGTGAGGCTCTGAACCTATATCCCACCACAATCTCTCTGCTAATGTATGGCAGGGAAAGGAGGAAGAAAGAACATATCTCCTGCACTTTCCATTTATTGTTGACTGACAATTCTGTAGAGTTATAAAGCCTCAATCAGTGAGATACAGGGTTCTTCTCACACTGTCTCACTGTGCCCTAAGCGGAACAGCTCTCATTTAATAGATGCTTCACCACAAAATCATGAGTCATCTGCAGTTTTGAACTTTTCTGGGATCAAGTCCCTTCAGATGGTTGAGGAATCTGCTCCAGCACCTATGTAAACTGGTGCTCTACTAAGCTAGTGAGTGAACAAGAGAGAAATCCTCTGCTAGATGACTTGACAAATTGGGTCTGAAAATAGTGTTGAGGCAGAATAGTCCACGATTTTTGCCTTGGGTGCACAGAGGGATTGGGTGTTGTAGACTTCTTTTATTCTTCATTAAGATAAACATTTTCAAAAATGTGCTTGTTCAACCTTGCTCCCACTGTGTGCATGGGAGGGAGATAACTGAAAGTGGGGAGCGTTGCTTGGATCCTGCAAGTGGCTGAGGTCCAGTGGGGTTGGAGGCTTTCTTCCTCCTTTTGGAAATGCAAAGCAACCCTGCACCTCCCCTGCACTTGCAGAAGGATCGTGACAGCCCAAAGCACAGCGGCTTTGTAATTGCTGCATACACTTCGATCGGATTTACGTGGCAAGGGTTTGGTAGCAGGGGCCTGCAGGGATGGCGTCTGTGAGAACAGTCCAGACAACAGCCAGCTCCAGATAGCTCCAAAAGGGCCCCGGCGCTTGCCAGAGCTGAGCCAATAAGCGATGTTGTTTGCACCTCTGGGAGAGCAGATGTAAGCAGGGGGAAATACTGCTGCACAACAGAAGCTGGAAGAGCAAGGAGTGAGAAGCAGCCCTGCAGCCCCCAAGGTGAGTGCAGCAGGAGGCAGGAGGTGCTCCAGGCTCACAGCAGCAGTTCCCCTGCGGGCTGTGCAGGGAGAGGCCCCTGGTGGAGCAGGCTGTCCCCCTGCACCCATGGGTCCCCCATGGAGCAGATCTCCACGCTGCTGCCCCCCTGTGGGTGGAGGAGCCCCCGGTGGAGCAGGTGGCTGTGGCCTGGAGGAGGCTGCGGCCTGTGGAGAGCCCCCGCAGGAGCAGGCCCCGGGCCGCAGCTGCAGCCATGGAGAGGAGCCCCCGCAGGAGCAGGGGGGCTGGGGGGAGCTGCCGCCCAGCCGTGGGGGACCCGTGCTGGAGCAGTTTGCTCCTGGGGGATGGATGGATGGATGGATGGAGCCCGTGGGACGGAGCCGTGTGGGAGCAGTGCTTGAGGAGCTGCTGCCTGTGGGCAGCCCGTGTGGGATCAGCTGGGGAAGGGCGGCATCCCATGGGAGGGACCCCACGGGGAGCAGGGGCAGGGAGGGACCCTGAGGGTCACTCTGCTGAGTCTGCTTTGCCCGTCACGATACTTGTTGAGCCATCGCCCTGTCCTTATCTCAGCCCTGGAGCCCTTTGCATCGTATTTTCTCCCCCTTTCCCTTTGAGGAGGGGGAGTGAGAGAGCGGCCGTGGTGGAACTCGGCTGCCCACCCGCTTTGAACCACCGCAGTTGCAAAGTCCTGGGAAAGATTTCTTTCAAGAAATTAAACAAGGTGTTTAACAAAGAAATGCAGAGTTTCCTTTTGAAGGCTTCCTGGAGAATTGGGCTTCTTTCCTATTCCCAGCTCAGAGGAAGGGAATTGTTGATTTCACCTTCTTTTTTCTGACATGGAAATCAAAGGTGAACTGCTCTACAAGGACGGGCAACGTCTCAGAATCAAGCTCTTTTGCTCTGTAGTCCTTTCTCAAGGAAAAGATTGATCACCCACCTTCCACAGATGTAGGGGAGCAGAGAATAATTTGGGAACTACTCTAATTCAAGTCAGTTTGGGCATAGTGGTACTTCCCTAGCTGTTTCTGAGACAGACGCATTAGCAACAGAGAGTGTTGTGCCGTCACTGGGAGGCGCCTGCGGTGATGACTTCAGAAACAGAACTGAATTGTGTCACCACAGCACTTTGGCAACAGCTGCCTCTGTGCACGTTTAGCTGGGAGGCACAGAGAAGGGTGCTGGATGCGATGAAACCACGTGAGGATTTGTGGATCTCCCCTTGAGGTGCACAGAGAGGGACCATGCCCTTCTGTAAGTGTTTTGATGCTTGGCTGCGGAAAAAAATGTGGTTTTGTTGTGAATGCTTCATTGTAGTATTCTGTAGTTTGTGTCAAGTCCTTACAGAAGCCTCAAGGTTGGTACTTTGCTCAATGATGGAGCTGCACAGAGTGAGAACAGACCCAATGTACGGGTGAGGGCCTCTGCACGTTCTCTTCTTCCTACAGACGATCAACAAATAAGGGGAGACAGAGAAGAGTGTGCTGTGGTCCTCCCATAGACCGCAAGTACTAAAGCATAAACAAGAGGCTTAAGAGTCCCCCTGTCATGTTAAAATTCAGGCAGCAATGGACTTCCTCACACGGGCTGGCCTGTCGACTAGTGTCTCAGGCTGTGGCGTATGAAGATGCACTCCATCTGCTTTCAGGGTAGCAATGGCAGTGGGCAAGCTGCCTGACCTTAACATTTGTCATTTCATTTCTCACCTGAGTTTTGGTGGTTCTCCACGATTCATTCTTGGTCTAGAGAAAAAAAAAAAAAAAAAAAAAAGTGAATTTGGATCAAAATAAAAGGATAAAAGGATTTCCTTTCCATTAATTACATGTTCTTACCTTTGTAACAGATTTGGTTATTGACTTAGAAGGCAAATATCTGGCCAGACTGCAAGACTTGTGCTCGCAGCGTGGGACAGCTCTCGTAAAGGTGATTCAGGGCAGTTTCTGGAAAACAAGACATCAGATCTCCCAAACAGCTTTCTTTGTGCTAATGTAGGAAGGGTGAGTAAGTGTAAAGGTAAGAGCCCAGATACCGTAAGAAGCAGAAAGTGTGAAGGAAACTTCCTTCTGGCTGATACAGCTCCATATCTAGTTGTCAAGTATGAAGAGAGCAGTGCTAAGTTTCTTGGGGAGAGGTAAAAAACAAGAGACTGGGAGATTGTAAAAGGAAAAAGTGGGATTCCCTATTTCAGGAAATCCTAGGAACTGGAAATAGAGATTGGAAGAGTGCTTTAAGCCAAGACAGACATGTTTTAAAACTAAAACCTAGGAGTTGAATGAACCAAGAAATGAATCCCTTTTGATTATGCAGTTGCGTCCAGTGTTTCTCTGTAGAGAAACTATTTCTTTCTCCAGAAACTCATCTGAGCCTCTGTTCAGATGCTTTCAGTTAGAGATAGTTTAGATTAACAATGTTGGTTCTGAGTCCTTGATATTACATTTGACTATTCATAACCATCACAAAGGACAGATTATTTTTTACCATAATCCTTTAAGAAACTGTAGGGAAACCTGTCATTTCCAAGGGAAACAGAGAATAAATTGGGACCTCTCCCAGAAGCAAGGGAGCATCACATATCTGGCATGTCAGTGAGCAACAGACACATATTTTTTGTGGTCGAAGATAGACTGCTTAAGTAGCTTTGCATGCTATTTGAGCACAGTATCAGCCTACTAAATGTAGCACTGCTTATCAGAGAGGGAGTTTTGAGTGACCCCCATGCAAGTTGTATCAGTGTTCACCTGCTCATGACAGGCAGTGGTGCCATGGGCTCCCAGTGCCTCCCCACGATGTCCCAGCCTACCCCAAACCAGAGCCCCTACATCTCTTCCAGAAACTGCAGAAAGTTCTTTGTAAATTCCTGTGAAACTTTCTTCTTCTCTTGTGAACAAATCATTTTTAATTAATGTACAGTATCAAAAGCTGCAGGACTTCATAAATTAATGCAAATCTTGTGTTTGTACAGTAGTATGAGTAGGCATATTACAGAGAACCAGCCTGAAAAAAAAAAAAAAAAAAAAAAGAAGAAGAATCTCATGGTTTGAGTTCAGTGCACAGATGTCTACTCAGTAATGGATTTCTGGCAATCAAATATTTTCTTTAATGTTATAAGACAGCTTGGTGGTATTTGATCATGATTACCCAAAGCATCCCACCGTGTTTTGGGGTGTAATTGGATGGAAAAGTATTCTACTAATTTATTCTATAAAGCAATTGTCCCATGAAGTAAATACTTCTGTTTATGAGATGCAGCTCATTGTCAAGGTTTCATTTCATAAGTATTTGTGCAGTCTAGATCTTCTACCCTTAATACTTAACCCTGTATCTATTTTCTCTACCCTTGCTGGAAAAGTATGGGTGAATCTGGCTGCCAGAAGTACATAAAATCAACAGAGGAAGGTCAATTTCTCTGGCGATATGTCTAGAGAGGTCCAGTTAACCTGTGTTATAGAGATACTGCTTATACAGAACCAGAGATTCATTGAACCGCCTATGCACCTATAACAAAGTTAAAAGCCCCTCATTTGAATTGTTCTCCTGCTGCCTTCTTTTCTTTTCTTTTTTTTTTTTTTTTTTTAAAGGAAGCTGAGAAATAGCAGCTCAGACAAAACACACAAATCTGAACTACCTAAATTATGTCGTTGGGATACTGCTACTGAAAGCACATCCCAAAACACCAACTTGCGCTCAGGTCTTGGCTTTGGTCACTCCATGCAAATGTGCTGAATTTCCTCCACCCTCAAGGGGTGTAAAACCAAAGCCCCAGATCTACAAGTCAGGCTGTGCATCACCTCCCTGGCTAGGGCTGCTGAAAGCATCTGGACATGGGAGAGAGAGAAATGCACTCTCTTGCTGAAATTCAGAGAACATTGCTTGCCTGGAGCCTGTGAAGAACCTCCACATGTGTGTTCGGACTGACCACTGCTGGCACTGTTGGGCTGACCACTGCTGACGTTCTTGGACTGACCACTGTTGATATTGTTGCACTGACCTCTGCTGGAGTTGTTGCACTGCCCACTGCTGCCTAAGGACATTCTGAGAAGGGCCTATCCCTGGCCACGTACCTTCATGCCAGTGGTACATCATCTCATGATGTACCCCAAGAAGTCCCAGAAGGCTCAGCAGCTGTCCTGCTTTTGGGGAATGTGAGAGGTGCAGGTTAAGACTGCTGAGGACTGACCAGTGTCTGGGCAAAGGCTCTCACCTGGTTGACTGAGTGCAGTAGGTGACTCCATCTTCAGTTTGGTCAGGGGTAAGGACAGGGACAGGTCCTTTGCTATTTGCAGCTGGAGCCAGGCTGAGATCCTACCTCCACCTCAGATGGCTAGTGGTTGTACCTGGAGCCTTGTTCCTCTAAATAGATGCTGGTAGAAAATTGTGACATGTCAAGAGAACAATGAGTGGAGGAACTATCGTGTCTGTTTTCTGCTTCAGAAACATTTCTCCCTGTTTTCCATGGAAAACTCTGATCCTGCCTTATGCAGAGAGCAGAAGCATGCCTGGCTTTTTGTTCCATTTCTATGCAAGTTTCCAGAGTCAGAAGGACAAACCCAAAAAGAAAATCTGACAACTTCTCTGTATTAGAACAAGAAACAGAGGGCAGAGAGGGCAGAGTCAAGCTATGGATGCCTCTCGAATGCTACAGAAACCTGATTCAGACCAGAGGAAGCACACAGCACCTTACAGGATCAAGATCACCACAAAGGTGAGATGCTACAGCCAAGACATCAGCCTGGTTTAGCTTCTCCTTTAGAAGTCTGTGAGGAGAAGGAAATAAAGTATTTGTATAAGTGCAGGTGGAAAGGGACCTCTGGAAGTCTTCAGTCCACGCTGACTCGCAGAGCAGGGCAATCTCCAATATCTGATCAGATCAGCTGTGGCTTTGTCTAGCTGATCCCAAACACCTATGAGGACAGACTATTCCTCCCAGAGTGAGCTGTTTCAAGTCTGTGCTACACTGAAGATTTTCTATATTAAAAAGAGACAAGACACAGGGGAGAAATATTGGTGCACAGAGGCTTTCCAAATGCTGATTAAATCAGTAGATGAAATAATTTGCCAGATCCTGCTGTTGCTTATCTGTTGCCAGATGTTCCCCATAGCTGTGAAACTGGAAGCTCATCTGCTACTCTTCCAGCATGCCCTAGTCAAACCTTACCCAAGCCTTCAGTATATGCAGTTCATCTGGTGTTTGGTGCTGCACAAATCTAGCATTGAGGGCATATCAGTTTTCTCATCTGCAGTTCTCCATCAGAGAAAATGCAGCAAGTGATGGCTTCCTAATCACAGCCTGAGACAAAGGGACTCATTAAGTATTAGAAGTCCCAGATTTAATTATTCTGATTTCTCTGCACCGTTTTTTATTCTTCATAATATTGTCATTTATATTTATGAGATTACGGAGAGATTTAATGTGTTATAAACTTTCTAAATCCCCCGAGTAAAAAAAAAAAAAAAAAAAGCTTTTAAACAAAAGCCAAGTTGAGAGGTTGAGAGGAGGCAGGAAAGAAGAGTGAGTACTGTTGAGCAGGGACATGTGGAAAAGCAAAATAATTCAATCTTTATTGCAATTTGGGAATATATTTCAGTGAACCTTGTCCATACACGGGATGGGGTCAGCCTATAGGAAGCCAATAGTTCCTCAGGAACTTATTCTGACTGTTCAAAGAGGGCCTGTACATAAGGACTAGTGTTTGGGTTTCCACACAGGGATCAGTGCAGCTGGCAGCTCCCCCACGGAACAGCCTTTTCCCACCATTGGTACTGGCTCTGCTTTGCACCTTGTGGTGGATGGTGGGGCACCATGGTCATTCTTCACCTCTGTGACTTCCCGCACCCAGCAGAGCAGGTCAGCCTGCAGTGACCCACCAAGGGACCTCGTTACATGGCTTTACCCCGGGCCCACCATGGAGAGAAGATATTCAAGGGGATCCACTTGTCTCCATACCCGTTACAGCTCTGCTGTTGGGAGGTTTAGAGGGGGAACAGTGTTTCAACACAGCAGGACACCCCTGACTTACAACTAGAGGACATGGTTCTCTTGGAGAGACTGGGTTTGTCCATGCAAGTTAAACTGCTGGAATTAGTCCCAGCTGCAGAGCAATCTCTCTTGGAAGTAATACTTGGAAAGCCTCAGGTGGTAGCCTCCTGATGTGGCAGCTATTTTTTCAGAGAAACAATGTGCATTCTTACCAACTGCATGATATACAGATTTCACCCCCTGTCTCATTTGCCTTCACAAACTCTTGGACGACTTCTTTACCAGAGCTCTCTGCAAAGAAGACTTCCCAGGTCTGCCATGTGCTGCTTCGCTTCTGCCCCTAAATCTGCCCAGGGATTTGGAACAGAACTATGCTAGCCTAGCAGATGATCGGACACTTTGGGATGGGATAGATGACACATAACTTTTTTTTTTTTTTACTCAAAGTACAGGAACATTTAGGTCCCAGGCTTGATTTTCCCATCTGTAGTTATTCAGGATATCCTACAAAACCATCCAAAGTGTGGCTTTGACCAAAAACATCTCCTGAAATCACAATGCTGGAGATCAAAAGTCATGAGTCAAATCAGCATGAGATTGCCCACCTTCTCTGGGCTGTGTCACAGCACAGCAGCCATGCCTGGGGAGTACAAGGCAGAGGCAGCCCTCCATGCCTTCTGGCAGCTTGAGGACTTGGAACACAGCCATACGAAGGGAGCCAGGGCGCTCTCATTCCCAGGGTAGACTGAGTTGCTTTGAAGACAGGTACTAGACCCGGTGGAAATCCCAGCACTCGCAGAAGTTTTCATGTTGCATCTGTGTCCTGTGGGCATTGATCTTGTTCATCCTTTGCCTTCTGCTGGGGACAGCAGCACTCCTCCCTGCACCTGCTAGCTGCTCAGCCAGCACTCCTTAGTCTGGGCTGAATCAGCCCCTTTATGGCTGTGGCAATATTACGGGCATCTCTACCCGTGCTGCTTCTGGCCTGGCTCTTCTGTCTCCTGCAATGCCTGAAGACTGCAGATCTGTGCTGCCTTGTAAAAATTGCCCAGTTTCTGGCTCAAAGCTTGTGGCAAATAGTACCAACAGTAGCCCTGTTTGAAAGCATGGATCCAGATGGGAGGCAAATGTCCTTTCCAGAGCAGAACTGTGCTTTCTAAACACTGGTGCAGCAACTGCAACCACTTTGTCCACTGCTGAGCCCTCTCACAGAGGCGTCTGTACCAGCTTTTCTCCCTAGCCTTGTTTAATTATTCTCCTTACCTTGAAATAACCACAATATTTGCAGAAATAAAAAGAAAAAAAAAAAAAAAAAGCCTTGCTGATGAAGGTCCGAAAGGAAACACAGAAGAGTGATGCAGAGAAAGCCACTGCTGGGTCCCTTCTTCAAGGGATGTTTAAGGGAGCAATGAGTCTCCATGTGGCCAGGGAACATTCTCCTGTCTCCATCCACACATGAAAAATCCTACTAGCACCTGTAGTACTTTCATATGACATGTGACTTTGCCGAACTGACAGATAGATTTTGCACACACTCAGAGGTGATTTTCAGCCAAAAAAAAAAAAAAAAAAAAAGTTAAGATGCAAGAGCAAGAAAACTGTGTCAATGGTGTTTGGCTGTGGCCCAAGCCCAGTAACACAGCAGGCGTGGGAGCTCCCTTGGATGTTTTTGCTTGACGAACTCCCACTTGAAATGGCTGATGAATTTCAATATTTGGACAGATGGCTGGATTCCCAAATCTGATTCTAAAATACACATTGAATCTCCTCAGAGACTGCAATATCCTCCTTTGCAGGTTGTTATTTGCTTGGAAAAGATATTCTTCCTTTCTTGTTTTGGTGACTATAGTTGGTATCTTCTTCCCACTAGTAACTTCACTAGATCTGCGATCATGTTCTTGCTCAGCGTCTCTCCCCATGATGTTTGGAAGTGTTGTGCTAAGGTTTATTGTGTTTACAATAGATAGATTCCTTCTGCAGTCAAGAAGGGCTCTGGTATTACCAAGGAACAAAGACTTGCCTCCATCTGCAAAGATAGGATGAAAATCATAGAATCACATTATAGTTGGGATGATAAAAGGGAAGTGAGAAAAACAAAACCAAAACATGATAATCTTAATTATAGTCATTTAGCCTTCCTCCAAATCAGTGTCATTCTTCTGAAAATCTTCTGGCATGGTCTAGCCTCTGCTGTACCCTTGCTAAAAGCAAGGCACCCACAGTGGAGAAGACATTCACAGTGGCCTGGGTGAGAGCATAGTGTGGGTCAGAAGAAGAGTCAGCATTAAAAGAGAAATTACTGACATCCAGAAGTCCTCATCTGGCCACTAAGGGAAAAAGGGAAAAAAAAAAAAAAAAAGGAGGAGAAGGAAGTTTGTGACACCAAGTTTAGATCTAACTTAGGGTCAGGAGAGACCTCCATGCTGGTCAAGGGTCCATCTTCACTGTCCAGGTGCTACCAGTCCAGAAAAGACTTCTGTCAATAATCAGGCTAACACTATTTCTGGTTACTTCAGAGAGAAAACAAGGATGCTGAAGTCTCCTTGGTGGTTGGCAACAGTAAAACATCTGCAAAGCCCAGATGGAGGAAGAAAAGGAGAGGATCTCCTGGAAAAGCAGGAAGTCTTCTTAAGTTCGTGCATCACAAAAGGGGCTGGCTCCAAGTGATGAGTCCAGCAGAGGTGACCATGCTCTCCTGATGGGGCTTGACATGGCATAGCCCTGGATCCTACCATGGATGTCAGTGCCACGGTGTCACACATCCCTTGGGACATTGCCAGCATGGAGTATGAGCATTCAAGGCCATAGGCACTGCTCCTTTCTCACAATTTCTGCTTGAGGTGGCAGGCTCCTCACTCAGCTGGGCTGTTCTTGCTTTAGACTTGTCCACGGTTGTGCAAATAGAACTTTTTTTTTTTTTTTTTCCCAGCAACCAGACTAGGTTGTTTTACTGACAGTGATTTATGAAAGGCTCTCTTCTTTGAGGATATGGTGTTAATTAATTGCTTATGGAGTACTTGGGTAAAAAGAATATTTACTTACACAGTACTCACAAACTAAATATTTTGTGCTTTTCACAAACATTTCTAATATGTGTCCACAGAACAATAGATCAGCCAAATGAAGCAGCTGCAGAAGAGACAGATCATACATACTTCTGAAGTAGTCAATTATTTAAATTAATTAATGAGTAATGACTATGCATGCATTTTGCATATAATTTGACTATTACAATGCCAGAGCATTCAGCTGGAGCCGTAGCAGTCTGTTACTACGCCTTCAGCAGAGACAGACTTCACAGCAATCACAGGGGGTGCTGCTTTACAGAAACTTCAAGGTCTCCCTCCTGGTGCTGCTGCCTGCCAGGAGGCCTTGAGAAACTGAAACTGCATCTCTGTGGATTAGCAGAGTCTCCTGTTTAAACTGGTTCCAAGGAAGAAAAATATGTGTAGGTATCTAACAGAGTAGGTAGGCATCTATTGAGATTCATTCTGTAAAAGGCTAGGCACCTAAAGCTAGATTCTTATCTGTATTCAGGTGCCTTCCTCCCACAAAATTGCTAGGGATTATGTGCTTTTAAAATTCCTACTGGGTGCTTATTTGCATCCATATGTGCCCAACTACATTTCAGAAACTAATCCTGGCAGCCAAGCCTGAATGAATCCGGGGGGAATCCCCTCCCTGCTTTGGGCTCGCTCTGCAGTGCGGGGCATGTTCACATACCCTGCAACAAACACTCTGCTACCCATCGCTCATCTGCCCAGCCTTCCAGAGGTCCGTTGTTGTCTGTGTAGGACCCTTTCCTGCTAACAACCACCAATGCCCATTTTTTTGTGTCCTTTCACCCTTTTTTCTGGAAATTTTCATGAGCTGCACAGCTGTAATAAAATTTGTATGGAAAACTCTCATGTCACCTAAATAACGTAAATAGTGGTTGACATACGAAGACCCATTTTAATGAAACTGTGCCCGGGGTGGTGGGGGAGTCTAGTATATATATAGATTTATTTATTTATTCATTTATTCATTTATTTGTATATAAATGTAAGTTACATGTATAGACATTAATATATAGAGTCATTTTTAATAAAACAAATGCTAAAAGTGGAGAAACAGTACTCTACAGTTTGTTTAAAATAATAATAATAATAATTTAATTTATCTTGTATACAGACCATGCTGACAGCAGTCAAAATACAAAGGACATATTGCATGGAGCTATGCAATAACCCTGTTGGCTTTGTTTTGCATTACATCGTTGAGATCTTGTTTTTTTTTGTTTTGTTTTGTTTTTGTTTTTGTTGTTGTGTTTTGTTTGTTTGTTTGTTTGTTTTTGTTTTGTTTTGTTTTGGCATGTAATTGGGTTAGGAATTTGGAAGATCTGATGCTGCAGCACACTCTCCCTGTGTATTTACAGTGGTGGATTTCTTAGGTCCCTGTATACCTCCCCCATAATAGTGGGAGGACACCTAATGACTAACACTTCAACCGTTCAGAACTGCTACTCTCAGAGGTAACCATGGTCTGAGTGTTTTAGACTAAACACCCCAAGGATTCTTTCCAGTCCTGACTTTGGTGCGAGATAGCTAGTACAGCCATACAGCCAAACTCTGCAAAAAGGTAGCTGTTTCCCCAGAACTCCATGAAAATGGTCCCTGGTCCACGCTAACCCCCGAGGCATTCTGGTTAGTACAGCTCTAAACTGTGCCATGAAGCATGCTTCTGATCAGACACTTTGGGCTGCCATGCCCCCCTGACTTTGCTGAGCTTCTTAGTCTGGATGTAGACCCAGGCTCCCCAAGGCAGGCTGCTGTTATCAGCTTTCAGTGTACTGAAGCCCATCAAGCAGCCCAACTGAGACAGAGAGATGCAGGGAGACTGCTTAAGCCTTATCTTTGCTAAATATCATTCTGGTTTAAAATGTTTAAGAAGCAGAACTGTACCTGAAGGAAATCTCCAGAAAGATTTGCAAAGGGCTAGGGAGCAGCGAGACCAGACAAAAGCTGTTTCTTGTAAGCCTGTAAGCCCTGCCTTGACATTGAGTGTCATTCAAGAGGAAACCATGGAGCTGAACGCCAAGGGCTCCTCAATTATTTTGCAGAGTCTGAGTGGGAGGGTGGCATAACCTTCCAGACCCTCAATAATAACTTCTGTCCCCTGCAGGCAGGGAGGAGTTTTATAAATGATGCAGGTGTCATGGAGACATGATAGTGTCAGAGGAATTAAATCAACTGGAAAAGCATACTGAAAGTGTCTTCCTGGACTGAAGTGGGGCATTAGCCCTTCTGAGTCCTGAGCCAAGGATGGCAAGCACAAATATAAGGGTGCCAACAAATTGGCCATGCTCCTGGGGCTACAGAACCCCCCAAAGAAGCCCTTTGTCCCCATACCCTCTATACAGAGAACCTGGTGACCTGCCATGAAGGCTCAGAGGACTGAGTGGCCTGTTTTTTTCTCCATCCTGGTTGTTGGCTGAGCATCACGTGTCCCTTGGTTGCTCCACAACCTGGTCTCAGCTCTCTGCAATGACTCTGGGGATTTGTCTGTCTGTTCATTACAAGAAGTTGAGCCTTGGGGCAATCTTGGGCAAAATCCTCTCTTTCACTGTGAAGAAAGGACCTTCTTTAGTGTGGAGAGGTGTAGATGGAGCCACTGCCAAAAAAAGCAGCTATACTGGAGATGCTCAGCTCCTGAGATTCATCTCTACAAGAGCAAGAGCACCAGCAGAGCAGCAGGTACAAAGGCCTTCCTGGTGGGCAGATGCCTATGTCAAGTGTCCATGAAGAGCTGGGGACACCAAGGTGAGTGAGAAGCCAAAGGGCTAATGGATGGCCTCCAGACTGCCATTATTTATCATAGAATAGAATGACTCGGGTTGGAAGGGACTTCAAAGGTCATCCAGTTCCAGCCTTCTGTCACGTTCAGGGCCACCACCCACTAGATCAGGTTGCCCAGGGCCTCATCTAACCTGGCCTTGAACACCTCCAGGGATGTGGCATCCACAACCCCTGGGCAACCTGTTCCAGTGCCTCACCACTGAATTTCCCCTCTTGCTTGTTTCCCAAGCTGTGTGCATTGGTGTAGAGGCACTTCAGTTGGGCAATCCGTCATATCATGTTTCCAGAACAGTTCCTGATTACATTGGGACAGTTCACAGGTATTTCCCTGTTGCTGCTTAGAGTGATAGTGTTCTCAGATATGCTTTCTTCACTCAGAGAATTAGAACAAAACCAAGAACCCACCAGGTATGTCTCAGTGGCTGGACACAGGGGATTACAAGAAATCAAAGCTGATAGAAGTGGAAAAGGCTAAAGATTTGGAAGACTAATTCTGTATAGCCTGTAGGCAACCATGTTTATGTGGCAAGGAAGAAGCACTGCCTTCTCAAGAGATCACCTCACAAGATACTAAAAGGTTAAATTTTGAAGTGTAAGCCTATGATAAATAAAATACAACTGAAACTTGATGACTGCACAAAGAGCTATGGGTTAGCATAGCTTGGAGTGAAATGCGAGTCTGTGGGAGTGTGGGGAGAATGTTATGCACAGTATGCTTGGCAAATACTTTGGATTGTGGAAGCAGTTAGAAAAGGCTTATGGAGAGTCTTAAAGACTCAGTAAATTTCTCCCAGCTGGACATGCATGGGACACTGAATTCAGGAGCACTCAGGACCGTACGTATTGGTATGGTTTCAAGGCTGAAAGCAAGATGTAGCCCTGCTAACAGTTGGCACAAGTGTTAACTCTGAAGGTGCATTTCTATGAGGAAGAGCCTTTGAGACTGACAGCCCAGCTGGCCTAGGCCACAGGAGTGGTGCTAACGTAATCCCTTTCCTAGGCAGTCATGCCAGTATCAGCTCAGGGGCATGTTGCAGCAGAAGCAGTCAGCTGGCATGCACATTTCATCCTGTCCCAAAGCAGGGTAGCACGTGCTGGCACCCCCACCGCAGTGCTTCACAGTCACATCTTCAGCAGCATCCTCTGCCACATCCCCACCACATCGCCATCGATGGCCTTGAGCAAAAAGCAGTGTGACAGGGCAAAGTGTGTGGGCAGAGCTCTGGGGTCTGGTTCCTAATGGGATCTCCTCATGGGCACTGCAGTGTGCTGGTGGGATTGGTACCCCTTGAAGGGGCAGCTCTAGTAAGATGGAACATCTGCTTTCATAAGGAAACCCACATTGTAAATACTTTTAAGCTCATTTTACTTTGCTTACAGGATGAACCAAGAGCTGAAACACTGTCTGCAACCCTAACTCTGTGAAGGAGAAGTAACTCATTAGAGGAGATTACAACAGGTGAATTTTAAGGTAATTCATTAAAGTAAGATCATTTTTTCTTTGCTGCTTGCACCTCTACAAACCTCCACTGCAGATCACTGTGTTTCTCCTGCAGAGCTGCATGGTATTGCCAACATCACAGAGGAGCTCCGTCCCTTTCAAACTGCTCAGGGAGGAGATGTTTTTAGTGATTGCTTCTTCTTCTTTATTTTGTTTTCCTTTGTTTTCCCCACAGATGAATGACAAGACAGCCCAGCCTCCGCAACTTGAAAGAATTTTTTTGTCTTTCTTATTTTTTGCATTCAGAAATAATGAGTGTCACATGGCTGGAGAAACAGCGAGTGTGAAGGGCAGCAGAGGACAGTCCAGAGATGTAGGCAAAAAAGATATGTGGCTGAAGTAGAGATCCACAGATACTGTGAAGTGAAAGATCTCCTTGAAAAGTTCTTTGCCATACGGGAAAGTTCTCTTTCAATTTGCTGGAAAGAAGGGAAGATCTAGAAGGAAACACAGAGAGAAAACAGAGATCAAAGTCCAGAAAGTACATCGTTCCATCTGTCATGTGCGTGAAAACGGGAAGGACTGAGCTGGTGCTTCAGGAGCTGGGGTTTCAGGACATCCTCTTGAACAAGTCACCAAACCCCTCAGCCCTGGGGAGTGGGAAGACCTGTGATGTGCACACACCCAGCCATGAGATGACAGCAGGGTTGGTGGCATGGTGTGAGGGGATGTATCATTTATATTAGCAGCATGCCACCCTGAGCACTACTGATAGGTTATGAGCATGATGGGGTCTTCTAGCTGCAAAATGGCATTTGGTTGGAACCATGAGCCACAGGGTGAGTTTGACCTCGTGGTACTCAGTGTGAAACCTGTTGTTTTGGAGCATCACTTGCAGAGTATTGCTGAGCTTAGGAGTAAGAAGAACTGTGGCCTGATTAAACTCAAGGCACTTGGGACACTTTCACGTGCCAGGAGCTCTCTAAGAATCACTCCTGTGTGATTCTGAGTGATTGCAAGAGGTGCTTGGAAGCACTGCAGCAGAAAAGGAAGTAATACAGTGTACCAGGTCTGGCTGGAATGTTAACTTTCCCGGCAGCAGCCCATACAGTGCTGTACTCTGCACTTGTAGCTGGAACAGCAGTGTTATCACACCAGGGTTGTGTCTACTGCTGAGCAGTGCTGGCACAGCATTGGGCCTCTCTCTAACCCTCCTAGGGGGTGGGCAAAAAGTGAGGAGAGAAACATCACTAGGGCAGCTGATCTAAACCAATCAAAGGGATATTCCATACCATGTGATGTCACACTCAGCAATAAAAGGTGGAAACAGGAAGAGGAGGGGAGGGGTGGGCTCTTGTTGTGAAAACATCGTTCCTCCTCCCAAACACTGGCTATGTGCATCTAGGCCCTGCTTCAAGGACATGGTCAATCATCGCTCATTTGTGGGAAGTAGAGAGTAATTTCTTTCCTCTGCACTTCCACATAGCCTTCATTTGTTTTATTTGTTTGTTTTCCTCCTTTTTTTTTTTTATTTTCCCTTTCCCCCTCCCTTTTCCCCTTCCCCTTTTTATTTCCCTTTAGTTAAATTGTTTAGTTTATAATAATCTTTATTTATTTATTATTATTATTTCCCTTTAATTAAATTATCCTTATCTCAACCTGTGAATTGTTCTTTGCTTTACTTCTTCCCCTTGTCATCTAAAGAGGGGGAGTGAGAGAGCGATTGTGGGGTTTAGCTGCCCAACACAGTAAAACCACCACATACAGGAAGGGAGTTTTCAGTCCCTGATGACTGAAGGAACCCACGGAGACACGGACTCTCTAAGGCAAGATCATTTCACTTCATTCCCACTACTCTAAGAGTCCTGCCCAAGGAACTGCCAACTTGACCAACAGGAAGAAGAAAAAATCAACCTCTGTACTCATTTTGCTGGAGCCTGTGTCATCTCCTGCTTGCTTCCCACAGCAAAATAGGGAACAGTTGCCAAGTGGACTTGCTGGGGTTGGTCCAAGCTGTCACTGTGCAGTTTGCAAGGGGAGCTGAAAAAATGCAGTTGTCTGCAAGCCAGGAAACTTTCAGCTCTTTTATGATCTTCTTGAAGGTTTGGAGCTTTGTGCTAGTTGAGGAATGCAGGTGCTATAGCAATTAGGAGTCAACACATTTTCATGAAGCCATTGAACATCGCAATTATACTGCGTTGACAAAGGCTATATTCACGACCACATCTGTTATTTTGACTTACAGGAGCTCTTTTGTAAGCCTAGATATGTATTACTCTTGGCTAGCTCCTCTGGGAAATCTGCTCGTCTCACTACCAGCCTTATGATTGCCCAATTACTTTTATTCCCACCTTTGCCCTATCCCATCCTATTGATTTATCCCCTGCTTTAAGGGTGGTTTTATCCAGTCCCCCAAAGTGGAATAGGCTGCCAGTGCTGTTAGCAATTTGTCAAAGACTAAAGGTTCTTGGATCATGGGAAGAAGATCAATCCTGCAGAAAAAGAGTCTGGAACAGGTCTTAAGCCCCAGCTTGGAGAGCACTATTAAGGAGAGCACCATGCAACAAGGCTCCTTCATGCACGAGGTTCTGTAAGCACCAGACCCCACTGACAGCAAAGCCAACAGGGGTATGTGTCAGACCTGCTGGTCACCAAGACAGCCTGTCCCACTGACTCCCAGACAGGCAACCCAGGTTCCAGCACTGCCTTGCAAATGAGGGAGATCCAGGAAGGGCTGCAAAGGGACATCAGCCACTGTTCTGTTCACTCCTACAGTTCACTGCTCTTTGAGTCAGGCTTGACCTGTTGGATGAGAATAGGAGTAGTTATCTGAGTAAGAGGAGTGAGGAATATGCTTCAGTGAGGTTTCTTAATAACCTCAAGCTCTACATTGGCTTTCTGAATTTTCTGGCAAGTGACAGTTGGGATGATAAAGGAGCAGTGCCACTTAAAACACAATTTTTTATTGCTCCACGGAATAATGCAAATGATGAAAGAAATCATGAGACTAAATTCTGTCAAAGATGTCTGTTTCTTTCCTACCCATCATTGCAACAGCGTGAGTCTTCAAGAGGCATCTCTTGCCCAGATAAGAGTCAGCAGTGCTACCACCCACCTTATATGGGATGACTCCAGTGAACTGAGGGCAGAGGATTGGTGGATGATAGAAAAAAAATATGAAAAATGGATATTGAGTACCCATCTAAACACAATCACAGCATGGACAAAAGCAAAATAAATTTATTCATATTCCCATCCTCTCCTGGGCTGCAAGTGCTTATATCTGAGACCATTTTTGTGCTTTTCATGGAGATCTGGTCTGTCATTTTGCAGAAATATTAGGTACTCACTTCATCATCTTTGTGGCAAAATGTTCTTGTGTTGTCTTTGTTCTCCTCTTCTTTTTTTTCTTTTTTTTTTTTTTTTTCCTCATTTATTTCCTCACTAATTGCTTTCTTTCCTTTCCCCTCCAAGCAGAGCTGGCTGGTATGAATGCTGAGCTAGTTCATCTGGGTGTGGAAGAGTGATCTTCCAGACTTCTCCTAGCAGCAGACATGTTGTCCTTGCTTGCTTTAGCGATCTTTCCCGGATTCTTGGCTGGTTCTGTGGACTGACTCTGGGATGGGATTTCCCTAAGCAGATGTCACAGAGCTGCCCCACTTGGAGGCATGAGAGTGCAACCATAGAACCATGGGTTACAAGTTGTTCTTTATACTATGCAGACCTCAAATGCGGCTCAGTTTTCAATTAGATTAAGCATCTTCTTGCCTGTAAGCCTTGGAGTCTGAGAGTTCCTGTAGTTTCCCTTCTCATGCATTGTTATAAGAGGCCTGAAAGCCTGAAAAAGGGACCCAAACACCAAACAGCACTGTTGGACTCCTTTGAACTTTCAAGTCATGTGATACCCATAGCTCCAGCATTATCAAGGAATTTAGGCAGGTTTCAATGGCACCAAGAAGAGTAGCCAGCATTGCCTTCTCTGCTAGCAGTGTGCCCTGACACACTCATTTATGGCTTTATAGAAAGCCATAAAACGTTCTTCTTTTCACCCCAGGAAACTAGTAGGGCTTAGAGGACAGGGAGGTGGGTCCATGGAGCTGATCAGGTCCATTTCTCCAGGTGTTTTGAAGAAAAGTTATGCACTTTGATTTCCTTCAACGATCATCACAGTAGAGATAATCTGTCATCAGGCTGATGTAGTTTGGTTCAATACCATCAGTGGAAGGCCCAGAAAGGAGTACAAACTCACATCAGAAATTACTGTTTCCCTTGTCTCATTGCTGCCTTGCACCAGCTGCCTTTCTGGGGCTGATCTGATAACTTTCACCATATCCTGCATCACCTAGGCTGTTTGGCTCTGACACAGAGCTGTCCCAGAGTCACCCCAGCAGACATCAGACCTTGGTTTGCCTCTTGGAGTTACTGAGAGCACTCTGAAGTTAAAATACATGAAGGATGCAATTGTCCATCGTTTTCTATCCCAACAGAGCACAGCTACATCCAGACAGGGAAAAGATAAATGTGGGAACTGTGTTGGAAGCACCCTATAGAAACAGATCCAAATGGTTCATCAGGAAGTGACTCCCACAGGGGCCTTCATAAGATGGGACCCATGGGGACATCCCTGTCAGCGCTGACCTGCAGAGGGACTGTGCGAGGAGGGTAGCACAGGAGTGCAAAGGTGGGGTTGAAAGAACATCTGCTCCACCACACAGGCTGTGGTGCTGGTGCCCTCACAAACGCAGCACAATGCATCAGGGCAGCAGCAGTGCAAAGGTGCAGAGCCTGTTGAACAGGGGTAACCAAACTCAGGCAGTTACTGAAAGGCTCCCCAAATCCATATGTTGGACCCTGACCTGTCAGGAAGCAACAGCTAGAAATAAATCCCATGTGCAAATCTGTGTTATGGTAGTAGTAGAGGTGCTGTTTGTGCTGGGTTTGGGTCACCTATTTAGGGGTAAAGAGCTGTATTCTGCGCTGAGTATTCCCTGCTGCTTTTCACTATATGGTTGCATAGACTGAGGCCTTATCATCTAAGACCTGTCTTAAACCTAGTTTTCATACAGTGTGGCTTCTGCTGTGTCATTTATTAAAATGTTGGTCCAACCTCTACAGGGGAAGAATTCAGGAGGAATGAGACAATCTGGAAAAGCTCCCTTTTAGAAGTTGCTAAAGGCACCGTCAGATCTGGGTTTGGTATTTTTAGTGTTTCTCCTGGTGGGTGGGGTTGAGTGGTGGGAAACAAAAAAGCTGCTCTTCAGGATAATAGGTAGGGCAAATGCATCTTTTCCTTGTACCCCTTGCCAGGTTTGCTGGATGAATGCAGTGCAAGTACGTATTTTTAGGTGAGAGGGCTTATCAGCTCTAGAAAAATATTACCCAAGCTGATGTTCAAATGAAGATTAAAGCATGAAACCTAGCCAGAAAGGTATCACACACACAATTCTTCCTTGCAAAGCACTGGTTATCTTTCTTAGTGCCCACGGTCTCTTCTGAGAACCATCATCCAAAGTTATACCAGTTAGTCCAGTTGGCACTAGTAACGTTTTTAGGAATACATGAGATGAAGAATCCTGAAGGTAAACAGTTAAAATATTGCCAGACCATGTCCTTAACCTACCAAGATTTTCTAAAGTAGATAGAAAAATAGATGTTTCTTTATGCTCCTTTTATCTATTACCTAAAAGACCCGTGACGAACAGTGTAGTCCTTGATGTTGCATTGATTTAAAGCTTGTGGGACCACAGAAAATGCTTTGGGATATATCAGTTAATTAATAGTGAGTTTTGGAAAGACATTTCTTCTCTGCAAAAGAATGGATGCTGGACAGAAATTAAAAGAATTTGTGAAGACCCCAAGGCAGAATCCAATGAGTGATGGATCTGGTTTATGTATTCTTTGCAGAGGACCAGTTCCCTTGTCACTATTCCCGTAATGCTCTGTTAACTCAAATTCAGCTTTATACTTCATGCATAAGCTCTAAAGGAATTAGTTCGTGAAGGAGAAAGACACTTTTGTTTATACACTACACTCATGTCTGAATGATTTTTCTCAGGTTTCTGCCAGTGGCATCAGCAGCCTTCGTCGACACAAATGCAAGGGACAGGACTGTGTGATGGGACTGCTGAGGTGCTCATTAGATCTTGTTTGTTTCTACCATAAAGATCAGATTTAATTTAGCTGTTAAGTTTCATCTCTCGGTCTCACCTCAATGACTGGGCAGGATGTGAAAACTTTCCCTAGTGCCAAGCAGTTTTCACAGCAGTTTCAGTTGGTATGTCAAGATCAAGCAGAAGGAAGTGGAAACAGAATCCAAACAGGACTACAGGAAACCAAGTGTGGGACTCCTCAAATTTATTTCTACATCAGTTGCTGATTCAAAGTTGGTCTTCAAGGTGAAGATAAAGGCAGATTGAATCAGCCCAAGGAAATTCGTTTAGTTTATCAACTAAAGCTATGCACTGCAAGCAGTTCTGTGAGAAGACCCTGATATACCAAGGTGCTGAGAGACTCCTGGAGAAAACTGACAGTCCATTCTCTGCTTGGGTTGCATAGACAGTCTCTTCACTAAAAACTGCCATCTAGTTTTCTATCATTGTGTCTGAGTCAGTTGTGACATAGGGTATGTCTGTGATTCCCTGGTTTCTGAGACATGTCTCAATGGGGCCATGGAATTCAGGGGGTGTAAAAAGGAACAGATATGGGCATTTTTCTCAGAGCAAGATCTATGAATTAGACAGGCAAAGGAAGAAGTAAGAGATGAAAGTGGGGAAACAAAGCATAGGAAGGGGTCAAAGGGAATGCAAAGGCCCTTAGAAGTAGAACTTAATGAAGGAATTGGACTTGATTATCTTTCTGGGTCCCTTCCAACTTGGGATAGTTTTTTGATTCTGTGATTGTATGATTAGAAATATCTCTCAAAGAACAAATGCATGATGGGAAAGCATTGCTACATAAGAAGCAGAGAAAGTAAGTGGTGGGTAAGAATCTGTCTTCCTCCTTGGAAGCTTTTGAGAAGGAATCCAAATCGTCCATAAAGAAGAAGATGAAGAAATGACAAGTGCAAGGAAGGAAGTGAAAGGGAGAGAGGAGGACTTGGGCAAGCACCCTGCCTGCAGATGGGCTGGTTGATGAACTGATGGTGTTTGTAACACTTTGCTGCAAAATACATGGACAGCTGAAGGAAGGCAACTATGTCTCTGCCTCCCAGCAAGATATGAGATTTCTACACCCAGAGGCTGATAGATGCCAAGAAGATGGAGTGAGTTCTTAGAGGAACCCCTGTTTGATGCAAAGATTGCTTGGATAGAAATGTCAACCATGGATAACAGAGGTCACTCACAAGGGCATCATTCACTAACTTTGCAGTCCCTTCACGCATAGCCAGGTGGGTCAGCTCAGTACAAGCTTACCCAGAACCAAGGAATGGACAGGCATGGGATGCAGGAGTTCTTGAAGTGCTATCAGGGGTCCCAGCTAGCTCCACCTGCTGCACCAGAGAAATATGGGGTGACCCCAGCCTCCAGTGTCACATCTTCCTGCCCCAGAAAGCTGTCTGGGACATGCTGGCCTTAAAGCCAGGTCCTGCCCTTGCCTTCTGAGTGCCCTTCACTCACCCCGTGGGGTCTGAACCAGGACCTCCCAGGACAAAGTGAATCCTGGTTTGGGGACCTGTGTGGGGAAGAATGCCAAGAATGTGCACGTCTCTGTCATATAGCCTTTGGTCCTGTGTCCTGAAAAGAGGGAACTAACAGACACTCCTACCTGGGCTAAAATTATCTGTCAAGCCATAAGTAAATCGTTCCAAGTAGGTTTTACCTTAACACCACCAACAGTCACAGCAATCCCATGACCTGCTCACACTTGTAATAGCTGTCTGGCTCAGAGGGACCTGCCCACCACATTCTGTGACATGTTTCGGGTAAGACAAAACAGCACACGAGTTTCTTCTCTGTTTTCATTCTGGTTTTCATAAATTTCACATTTCCAGCACTTTGTTCTAGACATATAGATTTACTTCTCTGGTGACAAAAATATTTTTCAATTTATAGAAATGCCAGTTCAATACATCTCTATAGAATATGATGAGACTGGAATTGAATTTCCTGCTTGTTCAGTTTTTTATTAGTGTTTCTTTATCAAGCAGTCTGGCAAAACTAAACACATTTACTTTATATATTCAGTGTCACCATATCTCCATTTACCTTCTGCCTTTGAAATTGAGAACAATAATGCTATTTAGTTCTTTCTGAAGTGGACCCAGACTTTCCGGGTGTGCTTGCCTGAATGTCAGGTGGGCAGATGGGCTCTGGGGTATGAATTCAACATCTTCACCTGCACTCAGAGGGAAGGAGGAAGGAATATGGCATACAGCACTGTAAGCTGGCATGAGTGATGCCAGAAACAGAGTTACCATTGGCAGGACAGGAGGCATCACAGCAAAAAGCTGGGCCATAGTAACCAGAGGGGATTTCTGATAGCACAGTTTTCAAACACCACGATCTGCAATGCTAGAGGTAAACGAAAGAGATGTCATGGAAGGACAAGTACTGTGCTTTGCTACTAGCACAGTTTTCTTTGGTCATCTTAGAGGCAATATGCATAGCAGAACCAAGAGAAGGAGGTGGCAGTGGGAGGAACAAGAACACTTTTGTGATGCCAGGTCCCAGAGCAGACTGGCAGCTGGGGAGACCAGCAGAGTGGGGACAAGTCACCTCAGGGAGGACAGTCTCCAGGATTATTTCTCATCTTCCTGTTTGTTTGCTTGTTTTGCTTGTCCCTGCTATCACACCCTGGTTCATGCATTCACTGGAGCTGGGCTGTCATGACTGGCTGTGTGGGGGCAGCTGTGAGGAGCCACCGACCTGCGAGAGGTGAATGTGAAACTCAGCGACTGGGGTGTTGGGGTGTGATGTGCACCTTGCCAGACCCTAGAGGGGAAGGCTGCCATTGAGATGATAAAGGAAGACATATGAAATAGTTCTTCAGGCTCCTCTGGCTTTTTACATCACAAGAGCAAGTGTCTCTTGCAGCACTGGGGTTCCTCAGTCACCCTAATGAAAGCAAAATGTTGAAGTGTTGACAGTTGCTTTTGATTTATTTCATTCTTTTTTTTTTTTTTCTCATCTGTTTTTTCTTGTCTGGTAAGCAGAGCAGGGAGCATTAAACAGACATCCCTGGCACTGCAAGTATGGAGCAGAAGACTCCTTACAGCTGGTTTACACACCTACTTCTCAATACCTCTCAAGGCTTCCTTGTGCAGTGATGTTTGTGTGTCTAACTGGAGCCACCTAGCACAGAGCAAGGCTGTTCACCCAAAAGCAGGTTGCATGGGTTTAGACTGACACACTTTCTGCTGGACTGTGATTAAAAGCCTGTCCTGCAAGAACTAAAGAGTGTGTGTGTGCACGTGTGTGTTCTGTATGGAGCAGCATGGCAGGTTCTCACCCATGGAGGAACAACCAGAGTATGGACCTGTTCTTATGGGGAAGGAGTCCTTGTCCCCAGCCCTACCTACCTGTTCTCTTGTATTCCCAACAAGCTGGCCCAGGACTGGAAGTGCCAGGAAGCCTTGGCTTCTGTCTCACTGTCAGGTGCCCTTTATAACAAGTTCAAGACGTATGGGATGCAGCTGGAGAGCTGAGTGCCAACCCAACCACTTCATCCCTCAAAGACCCAGCTCTGGTCTGTTGTGTACAAGCATTTTCTTCTTCTCAGTTGACTCATTTCCCTGGGTGCGTGGCCTAAGCACCAGAAACACCCTGACTGCATTGTTAGGTCAGTATCTTCCAAATTATTGCTTTCTTTTTACATCTGACACTTTACATGAACACCTGGAGCTGCCAGAAGGCTTGTCAAACTGACAGTGGCACAGAGCAGCATGCGGTGGGTGCCACAACGCTGCCAGGGAATTCAGCCCCAGCACTGGCCAGGGCTCCTGCTAGACTCCTGCCCAAAAGGCTGTCTTTGACCTGGGTTTTTCTGGCAACAGCTAAATAATAAGCAGGCAGACCCTTTTGCAAGGAACAAGTACAGAGAGTTCAGATGTGTCTGGATCTGTTCGGAGCTACAGGAGTCCTGGAGAATTTGGCATGCTGCTGCTGATTAGCCTTTAATTTGCAATGCTGTAATTAAGGCCAAGTGTAGGGAATTCCCAACAATGCTGTAATTCTCTAAAACCAGGAGATGTGAGCAAGCCATCTCTTTCTGTGCCAGGGCCGTAGTTTCCCAGTTTAGTGGCAATTCAGACTTACTGGTTCTGGATCAAAGGGGAAGCTACTGATGCTGAAAGATAAAATAAGCTTTGGTTATTTTCCTGCTCAGAACAGAGAAGAGCTGCTGCTGTCTCCTGCAAGACTTGCATGCCCAGGGTGTGCTGTAAGCTTTGAGCCAAGATTCCTCCCTAAGTGTGGTACATGACTTGTGTGCTTCATATAAAGGGGGCCACTGATGGAGCACTTCCAGCATGGTTACCATTGAGGCCACTTGTGTGGAAAACAGAGCAAGGGCTGATGATCATCTGCATTCACTGGAGAAGGCTGTGATACATGCAGTGATTGTCTTTTCCAGAGCTGTTTTGTGTCTGCAGAGTATGTGGCTGGTGATCCCAGTAAAGTTGGGTTTGTTGTTGTCTCCATCCATCGTTCCCAATCTCTGTGCACAGTGACATCCTGAGAGGTGACAGGATATCTCAGGGAGGAGAAGGAATTACCCCTGCAAAGATCAGTTACCTGTGTTTGTAGGCAGTGTGTATTTAATATTTAAAGTATTATTAAAGTATTAATATTAAAGTATTTAATAATTAAATATTAAAACCATTGCTCCAACTGCGGCTATTTAATTCCCACCAACTATTCCATTCACAATATCCAAAACTGCCATTTAATGTTTTTTCTAACATCAATATATTGACAATACACATAATGCACAAGAAAATTTACAAATTACAAGCGAAGACTCCATATACTGAAGTTATAATTGCACAGGACTTTAAAAACAAGCATTTCTGTAGGTTGCATTTCACCTGTCCACATTTTGGCACTGACGGGAACAATTCAGCAAAACGTAATAAGCCAAAACACACTCTCCATCCAGCAAACGTGATGTGCTCCACTTCAGTTTGCCAGAAGTATCATTTACAGGACATCAGAGTTACCGTGGGCAGAGTTACCGTTACACATTCGTTGTGGCTCAGCACCCGTCCTGCCGGGCACCATCGGGCTCCGAGCCCCGCAGGGACGGGTGCTGAGCCCTCCTTGCTGGTCCCGGCTTCGAGGGCTTTGCGTTTTGTTTCAGTTTAGGCTGTGGAGAACGCGGCAGGGTGGGCGCGGAGAGCGCGGTCCGTGAAGGAACGGCGAGGGGAAGGAAGGGGGGCGCTGAGGGGAGGAAGGGCTGCAGAGGTTTTAAGTTTATTGTTTGGTGTTTTTTTGTTTTTTTTTTTTGCTTTTTTTCCGCGTCAAGCGTCCCCATTCGATGCGAATGGTGCAGGAATGCATCGCCTAACACGAGTCGGAGAACCTCAAAGCCTTCGCTGAGGGAACTGCAGCCGCAGAGCAGGCAGCAGAGCTCAGCTGCTGAGCACAACGAGGCTCGCTCATCTCGGCGGCTGTGTGGCCTCAGCCGCTCCCGGTGCCTAAAAATAAAGCCAAAATAAAAATAAAAGTAAAAAAAAAAAAGCCGTATGGGAGCTCAGCGGCCCCGGCCGGGGCTACGCACACGGTCCCGGGGCTGCCTCAGCTGCCCACCCGCGCACCAGCCATCAGGAGGGGAAATCGTGGGAGGAAAAAAAGCCACGATGTTTTGAAATTAACACGTGTGTTTTGTTTCTCTGTCGCAGGGTGCTCTCTCCTCCCTTTCTGCCTTCCCCCCCCCCCCGAGGAGCACGTCTCCGCAGCACTGGAGGCAGGAGCTTGCTACACGCAGGTACGGTGGAGGTAAACGCCTTGGTAATGCACCTGTGTGTAAAAACTTACACGGTCGGTGTGTAAACCGACTCAAAAGCCCCTTTCCAGTCTTCTGGAGTTGTCAAGTGGTATTACCGCATCATGCCATGAAAATGAGCGAGGTGCATTTACGGTTCCTTAACGGTGAACAGATTCTCCAAACTAATCTGTGATAAAAGAGCATTTCCTATAAGGAAAAATAAAACTTTCACCTATCTATTTCACAACAATGAAAGGTCCGGGAATCTAGTATTTCCACAGCTCAAAGCCAAAATAGATTACTTAATTATTCATTTCTCCAGATCTTTTTGGTGTAAAATCTGAAAGTAACTCAAACAACAAAATCTTCAGAATAAATTAGGGCATGTGTTAGAACTGAGAGAAAAAATCACAAGAACAGACTTTCACATGTTTTTCAGAACACCTACAAGTAAGTATCAGTTGGGTGTGGTGGCATCCTGTAAAATACCTTTTGTTAAACAGATGGAAATGAAACTTGTGTGCCATCAGCCTCTTGTGGTGGCATGTTGAGAAGTAGCAAAGCTAGTTAGAAAATAATACACATGTACAGATTTAAGAAATGGACAACGTTTCACTGTAGATGTTTATTCTAGTAACAAAAACCTGTGAAGTCCCATATTTTAATGTACAGTGATATATTTTGTCCTATAAAATACAACTTACAGAAATTTCTATCAAGTAAACCTAAACAAACACACTTGCTTTTTGCATACTTTTACGTGTATCTTTAAATTAAAAACATCTCATTAAGAAAAATCTTACACCATAGTAGATGTTTGCATTTAATACCGCCTCTTTGCATTTTAACATTTTGTCTACGGGTTCAGAATACAGACCAATATTACTAATAATTAATATTACTAAATAATTAATAATTAATAATTATTAAAATTACTCAATAATTAATAATTAATATTACTAATACTTAATAATTAATATTACCAATCTTCTTTTCAAACTTAATGCAGTTTTATACCTTTTTCAGTGGACAGTCTTATATACGCTACCAGCATAAGCAGGGTCTGACAACAGTGACACTTTTTCCAAATGGGCATTCCATGGCCCATTTAATAAACTTCTTTTATTTAACAAACTTCTTTTTCTTTCCTTTGGTATACCAATTCATTTGTAGTCTTAGCTCTTTGCCAATAGATGTCTGATTTTTTTAATTTTTTTGCTGGTTATAAAGGTGCTACTTTTATATACTCTTTAATTGCAGGTTTGTAAAAATGTGAAATTAAAAACCCCTCATCCACATGAAAAACTAGGTACGTTTTTTTTCGTTGTTGTACACTTAACAGATGGATTTCAAAACACAAAATACCTGTATATAAAAAGGAAGATAGTGCACTTTAAGCTTATAACATTCCATTTTCAAATCCTCCGTCCAATAATCAGTAACACCGTTCTTCTGCAGCCTTCTCCTAAATACGCATGACCCTTCCATCGTAAAATAAACAAGACAGCAATATTTGACTCCTTGTTTAAAGCGTGTGCTGTAGGAACAACTTTGACACCAAAATATCACATACATGAGATGTAAAGGTATGGCTCCTAAGGTCTTGATTAAATTCTTTTACAAAATTACAATTCAAGTTACTGGAAAACATAACTTTATAATTTTAAAAAGCAATATGGGCTCTTCTTAGACTTTTTCCATTTCTGTACTGTAAATGGAAATTTTAAGATAAAGATGCAAGTAGGAAAAACAAAATCTCAGAACAGGTAACGCTGTGAATTTTTATAAGAAAAACATTATGCACAAAATGCAGCAAGTGAAAGTCCAGTATGTTCTTGCCTTTTACCTATTTGAATATTGTCATTCACAGTTGTTCAAAAATTGCTAATTTGTCAGTACATTTTGTAAGGCTAGATTTACAACAGCATTTTTGCAAAAGTGAGAATATACAGTATATACAGAAGACATTGACTCAGTCCTTGCAGTGGTGTATATTATCTATGGGAAATATAACAGCAGTTATAGTTCTATGACTGATTAGTGGAAGATGAAGCTTCTGCTTCTGTTGGTTTCTGACCTTCCTTAGGTGTTTCTGGCTTCATCTCTTTACCGATCTCCCTACTTTTACTCCGATCTTTCCGATCTTTTCCTCTTTCACGATCTTGATCTCTGTCTTGATCTTGCTCTTTTTCCCTGCTTCGATCCCGGTCTCGGTCTCTGTCACGATCTCTGTCTCTGCTTCTTGATCGTTCTCTGTCACGTTGGTTTCTGTCTCTGTTTTTATCCCATTCTTTGTCTCTGTGTCTCTCCCAGTCCCTGTCTCTGTTCCAGTTTCTGCCACGGTCTCTTTCCCAAGGTCTGCCATGTTCTCGATCCCTTCGTCTTTCCTCAAAGGGTCTGCTTTGTCGATTATCTGCTTGCTGAGGCTCTGGCTGATCTAAAACCTTGTCTTTACTTCCTCCTTCGTATCTCTCTCTCTGTCTCCCTTCAAATGTCTGGCCTCTAAATTCAAGATTTTTGCCTTCTTGGAAGTCAGATCCTGACCACTGTCCTTCTGACTCGGGCCCTTGCCCAGGAATACCAGAAAGAGGTGCAGACGGCCCAGCTTCCTCCCACATCTCCTTTCTGTGGCCTGGTGGATGACTGGGAAGGTCCAGGAGTGGTCTTGGGGTTGGCTTCATATTTTGTGGTGACTGTGGTCCATGCTGTGTAGAAAATAAGGAAGGAATGGGACTCTTTTGACTTCCAAATCTTCCAGGGGCAGATCCTCTTTGTCCATCGTTATTTGGAGAAACATGCTCTTCTGAGAACTGTGGCGCTGGGCCTCTAAAATTAGGTCCATGAGGTCCTCCGTGTGCATTCAGCATCAGTGGTGCTGGAGGTCCTCCTTTCTGCCCAGACAAAGAAAACGGACCTCCAGCTCGGTTCTCCTCAAAGTGCTGTGGGAGAGGTCCACCCTCACCCTGAACTGGTGGAGATTCAGTTTGTTCTACAAATTGATGAGGCTGAGGGTTTCTTTGTTCTTCGTATTGCACCGCAGAAAGACCCCTGTCTGGTTCAAAGTGACCAGGTCCCTTTTCCTGAGAAGTAAACATTGGATTTGCCTCGTTTGACCAGGATACTTTGTGCATATCTTGCAAAGACTGACTGTCATTAGATGTGGAGAAATTAGGCTGAAAAGACGTACTTGGAGGTGTCGGAAGCAGCACTTTACGTAAAGGCCTGGATGTAGAAGGTTCTGCAGAAACTGCTTGACTCACATTTTCCAAAGTAACTTGAACAGTATTTTCAAATTTGCTATTAGGTGCCTCTTTTTGGAGCACTGCAGGAGGCTTTTCACTGGAAACCCAGTTATCACCACCGTAACTAAGCTGAGTAGCAGGAATTAAAGTTTTATCTTCCTGACCAAGTGAAGTCTGCAAAGTGTTTGGAAAACTCGCTTGAGGGTCACAGCTCTGGTTTAAAACTTGTGCTTGCTGATTGGAAGATGAAGGTAAATCTACTTTTTGCGCAGCCTGTTGGTCCTGATGGAACAATTCAGTCTCTATTAGGGAAGATTTTGGTGGAGGTGACATTAAAGCATCAGACACCGAGAAGTGAGCCACTGAAACACCAACAGCTGCTCGTTGTTGTCTGAGGGCTTCTTCTTGCTCCTCAGTTTGTCGTTTCTGCTCTTCTAATTGTTTGTTTAATTCTTCTAACATTTTTTGCAGTTCCACCAAGGATGAAGACGCAGATAAATCTGGCACATACGAGGCAGGTGTTTCCACGGAAGTGTTTTTAGTGTCTGTATACATTTTGTTAGGTAAATCATCAACCGTAACTTTTGCTTCCTCCAAGATAGTTTTGTCTTCCAGATCATAGGCCTCATCCTTTAGTTCTGCTGTGTTACTGGGCTTCTCCACGCTATACAGTTTTTTGCTTTCACCGGTCTGCATTTCAAAAGCTTTCTCTGGATCATATTCTTCTTCGGTATCGTATGGCCTGTCATCCTCCTCATCTTCTGTAGCTTTGTCTTTTGACATCTGTCCAAACTGTTGTGCAATGGGATCTAGCAAAGGAACAGCTGACACACCTCCATCCACAGCTGCTTTAGCTTCCTGATTTGAAGACTGGACAATTTCAGTCTCCTTAGCAAGAGGTTCAAAAGTCTTCTTTTTACCAAAAAGTGTCTGGAGGATGTACTCAAGAGGTGTGGTAGTTTTTGAGGATGAAGAATGCGTAGCAGTAGCACTTGTAGAAGCGGTAGCTGAAACTGGTGGTGGTACAGTACTTGTGGTTCCACTCTTAATCGAGGACGGTATTTTTAATACTGAAGGTGTAACTGATGAGGTTTCTGGAACGGGAAGTGGGGGTGGAGGTGGAGGAGATCCAGGTAGTGTTGTACTTACAGCTGAGTCTCCCGAATACAGTGTGTATTTCGGAGTTTTCTTTTCTTGTGAAGAAGCTACTGGCCCCTTAGAGTACAGCGATGTTTCTGTTTCCTCTTGCACCTGAATTCGGCTGCGCTTTGTCTCTATTTTGTCTGTATCCATGGTAGTAGCAGGACGCTTCCCTTTCTGACAGATAACCAATCCAAGAATTAAATTCGGACGTGAAGACTCGAGACCTGAAAGGAAACACAAAGATTGCATATGTAAAAAAACTACTATTTTTTATCTGTGTTCTCAATAGGAACTTATCATTTTATATAATGGCAGCTATGAGTCATAACAGTAACAGTTCTTCTAAATTTCATGCAGTGACATTATCCCATAAGCCTATGTGTCTATATTTAATTACTATTTATATAAATTTGTATACAGTAACTAAAAATGTTTTAATTCTTTCCCTGATATTTTTTAATATTGCCGTAACAGGTGAATCTTACTGAAAGATGTCCTTGTAAATGTCTCTGCTGTTCAAAAATTAAAGAAAGTTTTCCTATTTTTGTATTATTACTTTCTACTTATTATTGTCCACTTCCTCCCCCAGTCAAATATTTCCTTTCTAAATACTTTGCAAATACCTTATATACACAGAGATACTGATAAGTGAGAAAACCTGGACAAGCAATCTAACTTTCTGTAGGGCTACGTTGGAATTGAAGAACTAGAAATAAAGAGAAAAAAACTAATGCTATTAAAACAAACAAACAGACAAACAACAACAACAAACACTTCACTTTCTGTTACAAAGAAAGCACGAGGCATTGTTAAACTTAATAATTACATTTCTGTTCTAATCTGTGCTAAAATACCGGACTGACATTTACACCATTCCATCAAGGTGACTTTTAACACTGTTGTAGAATTGAGTTTGATGCCACAGACCCTTCCCTAAGTAAGAAATGTGAGCAGAATTACTCCATTGTGAAAGCTTCAGGCTTGAATCCCTGGAGAAGCATTTCCAGAAATGACCAGAAAGTTTCCCATAAAGAGGAAAAATGCAAACAGCTGAAGGTCCGTTTCACATTATCGTATTCCTTCCTTGTACATTCACATTTCCCACAGGCACTCGTGGAAGACAAATACAACCAGAATAAAGAGCAGGGAATAAATCCTTTAACATACAGTCAGTGGCAAATGTAGAAAAAACATATAAAGAGAGGATTTTAACTTCTGGATTTAGTGACTTGAGATCCTCATTTGGGAGCCATATTAATATTTGCATCCAGCTAGGAATCAGGAATATAGAAACGAAACTAACAGCAAAGAGATTTACTGTGGTTATACGATGAGGACTCTAAAACCTACACTGTCCCTTATATTCATGACCCTTAAGTAAGAGTTTAAAAGAGGTGTAATATATGAATTTATGTATATCTTTAGTCTCTTACTAAACAAAACCAACTGCTCACTAAGGAACAACTTATAAATAACTAATTATTGCCACTGAAAACTTCTTGATACCAGCAAAACCCCAAACTTCCCATAGTTGCAGATAAATTCTATTTGCCATTACCAGTCATAAGTATGAACCTTTGCTGAAACAACTGAATTCAAAGTTTTAAGGGGGCTCCTAAATTTACTATCTTATGAGAAAATTACATCAGCTGTTTTTATTTGTATAGCTGAAATTATATTCACGTACGCTAAGAAAGAATTAAATGAGGTAAGCCTATTTCTTAAGTTCAATGTGAGGTTTCCTCAGCAAGAGGATTATAACCAGGTAAGTCAAGACGATGACTTCTTCAACACAGCTTCATTAAGCATAAATATTTCATTAAGCAGTAACCTGCCTAAATTCTGAAATTCTGTGTTCTTCTGACTGTGACTGGTAATAGTACAGCACGCCTGTTTTAGCCACATAATGGAGAGACCAGCAAAATCTGGTTACTCACTAGGAGGTCTTTGCAAAAAGACAGAAAAAATTGAGGCCAATGCAAAATCTACTTGAAGTTTCCTATCAGAAGCAGCTCTCATCTTAAGTATTTTGAAAAAAAATAACACTGAAATTTGATTGAATGCATTCTAGTTCCACAGCTGATTTCAGATTACTTCAAAGTTCAGTGTTTGAGTTTTACATAGTTCTGTGGTTGAGAGGATGTTGGCCATGTTGGTTTAAATAAACTTCTATACTATTTCCTACTTGTACATTTAAAACTCAGTGCCAAGTTTTTTCCTCCAGATATAGTATTTCAGTATTTTGTGTTGCCAATTTTCACTTTCTTCCATGGTTAGAAATATATATATATATATACACACGAATCATAAATGCATCAAGAAAATGACCTAGCTATACTAACCAAAACTAAGACTTGCTTATAATTTAGTTTGCTTATAATTCTATACAGATTGCCCTTGTGAGAGGGCAGGGACGGCAAGATGTACAACGAAAGGAGGCAGGACAGGAACTAAACAAGTAATTATCTTTGGTGAATCTAAGATTATTTGGAAAGGATCACAAATCCTTGATTCACCCAGTTAAAAACTCCTTTCAACCCACTGCCTAAAAGCAATCCTAGAAATTCTGATCACTATAGTTTACTACCCCAGATGAAGTTACATTAATGCATAACATCAGGGCATAGCTCAAAAGACAGCTTACTTGGGAAGACTGTGTACACTCTGAAGAGACTCAATAGTTAGGTATGATTCACTCTGAGTGACTGCTTTACATTTTTTCTTTATCAGCATGTGAGTAATGACTCCACATTTGGTCAGCATCGACCCGTGCAGAGTATCTCTCAAATCTGTGTTCACCCTAAAACTCCTCGTAAGCATTCACTGTTCTTCTGTCATTAACGTATTGGTTATCTGCTCTTCTGCAGAGACCTGTGATTTGTCCAACTAGTCACAACATGCATCTCAAACATTGACTAATTGAAACGAACAGGTTTCAAAAATCTATTGGACTGTGTATCTAAAATTAACAGCAAAAAGTTAAAAAAAACAGTTCTGAATCCCTGTAAGAGACAGAGATCATCGCTAATAAAAACAGAGTAAAACTTAAACACACGTTCAAGATAAATTCCAGATGAAAGTGTAGAGATGAAAGTGCTAAATAGTGTTGTGTGTATGTGAAACGAGACAAACAAATTCACATACAGTAAACTACCAGAAAAAAAAAAAACAAAAAAACAAAAAAACAATGCTGAACATCCCACCAACACATAATATCTGGTAATAAATATCTGAGGTGGTTGAAGTGAATAGATGTGAATATCCTTCCATGTTCCTCTATATTTATATCACCCATGACAAAGTTTTGTAGATCTTCTAGGCACTACAGCAGGTCAGAGGTCCCCAGTTGTGTTCCAAATCCAGTCCATCAGAAAACAGGAGAGATTCATAATCCGTATACACCTGATGGAGTTGGTTGAGACAGCTGGAATATCTTCCAACTAGGACTTCTGGAGTGATGGGATTATTGTCCTCTCCCTCCTCCCGCCCCCAGTCATATTTATCAAAGTATCTTACACTGTCATGTTTTTTGAGTACTTGCTAAACACTATTTGAAGGTACACAAATTTAAGGAGATAATGACCACTTACCAAAAAATATCTTTATTGGGTATAAAAAACAGTAAATTCCATCAGATGTCAGTAACAAGTATGTATTACAAGTCTTTTACGCTGCGGTATTAATACATGCCTGCAAGTGTTTATACCTATGTTTCTTCTGGGCAATTACCTCCAGTTTTGAAAGAACTTTTCCTATTTACATTTTGTAAAAACCAGCCTGACGTGCCTCATTTCTATGCTAACAAGTCTGTCTACTTTTGCCAGGCCTCCACTTTAAAAGCTTCATTTGAAATGAAATCTACAACAGAAATATAAAAGATAATGTACAAGGACAGCCTATGTTTGCTCAAGAATGCAAGGAGGGGAAGATCATTTAAATGCTTCCCTAGAGCAGGTTAAAAGCACAGCGGAAGACTGCAGATGTAGCCAATTCAATGGCAAACTCATTCTTATATGTTACTGTCCAGAAAGGAATGTATTTCAGTTATTCGGGCTGGAAAATCTAGCCCACAGTTTAGGACTCTGTCTGCCTCCCTGTGCCAAGTGTTAACACTTACATGTTCTTGTTTTTTGGTTATGAAACAGGAATAATAGTTTTTGCCTACTTTTCAAGAACTGGGTAAATTAAAGACTACCAGGTGCTTACATTCAGCTTATAGAGACTACATGATGACTTAAGGTAGCAACAAGCCTGCCTTTTTAGCTGTAGCCTGAAAACAATGACGTAGACTGTGCACTGTTCAGGGATGGATAAGACAGGCTCAGAGTGTATGAGAAAAATCTTGTCCAAGAACACAAAGCAAGCGCCCTTTGCAATTTCATGCAGGAAAGAAGAGTATTTTCCTAGCATTACATTACTTGTTGGTGGTGTTTTTCTGTTATTGTTTTTTAAGTTGTATGCCATTAACATGTGAAAACCTGGCCAGGCAGAACACACCTCTGTTTATGAATATAAGCCCTGAGAATGCTTTATTGAGTTTAGTCCTAAACTTGTATTTGGGTAGCAGAGGACAGTCAGCTTGTCAGAAAGGTCAGCTCCTTACATGTTTTAATGTGTAATTATTTTGCGCTGTTTAGTATTTTGCAAACCATCCTTACAACAATGAAGTATTGCCTTCATTGTAACCTATAGCTCTTAAGCTCCTCAACCTGTTACTCTATATGAAAAAAGGTACTTATTTGGAAACTAAGCATATGCACCGCCTCCATCCTCAGATGAAGATGACTTCAAATTTTGTAATATAAAGGTGTTTCACATCTGAACTCATTCTCATTTCATTCTGTTTCCATGTTCAATGCACAAAGATGGAGCAAATTCAAGCCATACATTACTGCTGATAACTCTAACTAAAAATAGAAGAGCGTAATATATACCAACCTATACCACCTACTGTCTGCCACCTACGCAAAAGGAATTTGCCTGCTCCCAGGCAAACCAATGTTCTGAAGTCAGTGATTTGTCTGGAACTTGATCCAGGTAGCACAGAATATTTCAGACCCCGTGTACATGCATATTGCATGCACAGCGTAATACATACCATGAGATAACAACAATGTAGTGAAACCATAAACGTTACCTTTGTCTTCAGAGATTTCTTGACTGCTCTGTGGGATAAGAGTCTCCTATGTGATTTAGGGGACAGCACATGGCTTGTAGGGACCTAAAACTTGGTGGATTTATGGGTTGTTGAAAGTAGGGTCGGTTGAATGTTCTGATAATGTTTGCTTGTTTGTCTCAATATAGTGGCTGTTCTATGTACTCCATTTTATGGGTAAACAAATCCTCCTAACAGCAGAGATTTATCTTGTTGGAAAGGCTATGTGAGTTTCAGACCATGTCACCTTGAGATGATTGACTTTGCAATTTTTTCCTATATGCACACTTTTAAAATGTTTTTATAAAATTATATATTTTTTAATTATGCTTACATTAAACATTCAAAACCAATTGGTCTCTGATTTACTCGTTTTGTAATTTGACCTAGCAGTTAACCTCCCCTAAATTTTGTGCTTACCTGGTCCCTCAAAGGGCAAGAGGTTGGAAGGAATTGGGTCCTTAGAACTCAGTGGGATCAGGTAGAGATTCTTGACATGTCTGTTGTTATTAGTTACAACACCAAAACAACCACGTCTGATAAAATAGGAGTAGAGAGAGATATAGGCAACTTCTTCTTCTTCTGTGGCAGGATGGAAACGAATCAAACGAATCAAAAACAATTCCTGAAATACAAAATCAAAGTGGAAAAATTCAACCTGTAACACATCAGCAAATAAAATTGTTTTCCACTTTCATCCAATATAGGATGAAAGTCTGGAGCAGCTTTAAACCAAGATTTAAGAAAATACTGTCATTCAATTGGTAATATTAAACCAGAATCAATTTTGTCATTTTCAGAAATACCAACTATTTACGTATCTCACATCAAGCTACACCTCTTTAGGTTCAGAATATTCAAATAATTATGAAAGAAATGGAAAATTCTTAGATTATATTTGCATACTGTGCTTCATTTTTACTAAATCCATAAGGGTTTTAGTAGTAAAATTTATTACATACACTTACTAATAATTTCCTAGTCTTTTAAAATTGAATTTCTATCTTCAGTAACTGAATAAATAGATTGTTTATATTCAATCATTAAAAAACAATAGGTTGTATGAATGTTTAACTACTACACAGGGGAAAGACGATTGGCAGCTCAACAGGCAAACCTGTTTCTTCAATAAATCAAAAATTTCAATGGAATAAGTGGTAGCAGTAGTTTTCTAGGTATGATCGACATCAATATAAATTAGTAACAAGGAAATTCTATCAAAAGCTGCTGTATATTTCTTCCTGGTTTTCCAAAGGATTTTAAGTAAATACCTTACAAAGTGAAGATTTGAGTTTGCCAACATAATCCCAGACTGCCTTCGGTGAGATCTTCCCACCAATATGAATCGTGTCTGGTAAATCCTAAACAAGAAGCATTACATGGTCGTATAAGAAAAGGAAAGAGAGGCTACAGTTTTGAACCAGCACAGATTGCCCCATCCCAGTAGCTTAGGCGATAATACAGTACTATGTTTTACTAAACTTGCACATATACATTCCTAATTTCAGACAGGCTGTTTCCAAAATGCAAGGAGTTCATTATGGCATATTACTGGAAGGCTGGCAGTACACACAAAACAGAAAAAGCACTGCCTGACGAAGATAGCAGTGGAAGGTCAAATACTTTTGTATGCCTATCAGCCGATTCTATTTGTTAGCTTTGCTTTTACAGGGAACCTGTTATATGTAGTATAGCTTTTATCTACGCTTTCAATTTATCTGAAATTTTTGCACCCATATGAATTCTAGTTAGCTTCCTGTCATGATGACAGTGAAACCTGTTTTAGCAAAAACAACAAGAGAGCCACCAACCCTCCTAAGAAAAGACCTAAACTACATGCCTGAAACCCTCAATCACAACAAATACACTTCTTCAGAGAAGTTAAATAACTGCTCAGTTGTTTCATCACAAGCTGTCATACTACCTAATTAGTTGAATGTACACCCTCCCAAAATATAAAAGCAGTTGCATCAAAGTTAATCAAAGGATGATATTTTTAATAAATGGCCAAACTTTTCTAATAGATCACATCAGTGATCCATCCATCTGTTTGTGAGCAGAACAGGGCATCTCTTTCAAAACACATGCTGATGATGCTTCTCGTCAAAAACTGATCTTGCTATTATCAAGCTATTATTCTATGTTAGATACTAACATATATATAAACATATTAACAGACATGAGAATTCTTCACAAATACGTGAGGAATTTTTTTTAAAAGGCTTTCTCTCCTCCCCCCTGCCTCAGGCTACTGTTCCTATTACTAAAGGAGATTACTAAAGGGATGCAATTTTTTTTTTTTTTGTTACACGTCCAATATAACAACATACACAGTGACCCCAGCCTTTCTAACAACAGGAACTGCAATACATTCTAAACGCATAAACATGTCAGTGCTAACCTCACTAAGATAATCAAAGCACCCAGAGACAGGATATGCTTTAGTGATAAATTTGGCCACACTCTGCAGATTAATAAATCCTTTCCAAATGGTGTTGAGGCGAGAGAGGAAGAGAGAAGTATCGCTGCCTTGAGGTGAGCGTGGCTCAGCAACACTGCAAAACAAATCCAAAAGAGAAACGTTATAGAGCACAGTAAGAATGCTTCCTTCTTCTTCTTTTCTTCCCTCCTCTTATTGATCAATTACTTTATTTTAAAAAAGCAAGTAACAGAAGCCTTAGTAAATGCTTTGTTAATGTTTTCCACTTTCATCCAATATAGGATGAAAGTCTGGAGCAGCTTTAAACCAACCCTCACAAACACTTAATATATTTGAATGCACATGCAGATTTAAAGTCAAATATCTTATAAGTTTTATTTATCTGTTAAAACACATTGAAGAATTTTTACTGTCAATATATAACGATGCTCAGAAAATTTTACCAACTAGAGAAGTTAAACAAGGAGATGACGAATTAAAAATTTAAAGTTCAGGTGATCGCATTTAAAGTTGAACATGCCTTTTGATTATTGGCAGGGGAGGGTAAGAAGCAAAGGGGGACAAACAAACTGACCATAGCGAGACCAGAGATTCAGTGGCTTCGCTTACTATTAAATATACACACCTGATATTGGGTGACTGATGAACAGCTAAGTATCTTGGATCTGGTGAGGACAATGGCTTTGTTAATATTGATTTGGGAACAGTCATAACTGGTTTTGACATTTCCTGCTTTGTCTCCCCTGTTAAAACTTCACCAGATGCAGTACCAGAACGCAGGGCTGTCGTCGTAGTACCAGAGGAGCCGCTCATTGGTGTTCTAGGCTCTCGGCCAGAAACTGTTACAGTTGTGACAACTGCACCAGTGCAAGAGGCAGGAAAAGTCGAAGGTTCTTCAGATGAAGAATCTGTGTTGTTATGGCCTTGGGTTGTAGGAATGTAAGTTCTTTCTAAGCTTGACTGGGAAACTGCTTCTGCTGCAGGTGCAACTTCGGTTTCCTCTGTGTTTTCAGAGGCTGCCTCTTTAGCAGGCTCCGCTGCTGCTGATGGTGCAGAACTTTCATATTTTCTCTGAACTTCTGGTTTAGATTTTGACACTGCTTTTTTAGCAGAAGCCATTAATTTTATCTTCTTCGGTGGTAATTCATCTTCAGATGCTGAAATCTGACCTACAAAACTAATTTTAAAGTGTTTTTGATTACTGTTTAACAATGAAAAGGTCTGAAGAGAAAAACAAGTAAGCAAGCAATGCTCTTAATAATTCTTTTACTTCAGACAAAGTCAACACTGTAGATACCTGTACAGATTTTGCAGTTCAGGTCAAAAAGATGGGCTCGATGTTCATTTGTTGTATCCTTCAACATACTGCTAAAAACGTCTAGAGAAGGAGCACTATTTACATTTTGTACAGTTTGGGTTGACTTCTGCTGCTCCTGGAAATGAACAAACACAGAAAACATTCTGGTTGATTGCTAAATTCAATCATAAAAAAATACTTTTGAAACCGTTAATTCCAGTTCTTTAAAAAGATATTAAGGGCTGTGCAGAACTACTGCTCTGAGCAGCACTTACAAAAAGATGGAATTTTGAAATATTCTTCCCCTTTTATCATTTGTTTAAGAATATCATGTCAAACAGAGTTCTCAAATAGTATTTGTCCTCATTTCATTTCATGTAATTCCGAAGTAGATACTATCACATTAACTGCTTCCTGAGAATACAGAATTGTAATACTGATCACATTTTTGGGGGGGGAAACAATTGGCTAAGATTTTGCTGTAAACTGAGGCAAAGGTCTGAAAAACACGCATCATCTGATATTTTAGAAGCACATGTGATATATGCCCGATATTAGGTTGTTGCATTCCTTCAAACCAAAAGGAAAATGCTCATAGCACACCTACTAGGTGATATTCTTACAGTTCATTGAAACAACCTGCATTTCTGATACAAAATTTGAGGCCCTAGTTAGCATTTATCTCCCTTGGCACCTCCATGCTAAAGCAATAGCTAATACTTATATCAGAATCAGACACCGGGGGAGAATCTTCCATATTTACATCTGGCACTTGTTCCCGTTTTACAGCTGCTTTCTTGATCTCGTGTGATTTGTTTCTTGACTCTAACATCTGAGAGAAACAAAAACACTTTAGTAACAAGTCTGCATACTGATTTTATAATTTTATTTTGTATTTTCTTATCAGTTGGCTAGTGGAAGAGAAAAAGCTTACGTTATTCATATTTCATTAGGAAGAAAACAATATATTAATTATGGGTGGTAAGGGCTGGTGAAGTTACTGGTAGTTCATATCTAAGGACACACTGGAGAATCGTATTGCTTACCGCTTTGGCTGGTTTCTCCTTCCATACAGACAGTTCTTTAGATAAAAGTTCTTCGGGTTTCATTCTCACTAGTTTTGACACTGAGATTTCTCCACGAAGAACACGATGAAAAAGTCCCTAAAAAAAAAAAAAAAAAAAAACACACTTTGTTGCCATGCTGAATAACTTAAGCAACTAACATGATTTGCAGTGCTGGACTGTCAAAACCCTTTCAGGTTTCTTAATTCCCTATTAAAAATGCCAGTTAATCTTAAGAAAACTTAGCACGGTGCAGCAACCAGAAACTAATGATGAAATCATCATGAAGTATGAATTTTCCACATTACCATAAAATAGACTATCAATTCTACTGAACAGGAATTTTGAGAGATGAACTGCCACTCCTGTTTCATATCTATAGTAGAATTTTTTTAAAAAAAATTACGTTGTCTAGTCACTATTCCCATCTGCACCAGCTTCTTTTTCCTTTAAAAGATAAATTATCATGTACACAAGTGGTCTCCCATACAAACCACAGAACGTCACAGAAGAAAAACATTTATTTTTTTTCTAAGAATGCCATTCAATAAACAAATATTTCACTACAAAGGCCAATCTTAATAAATACACGCGATCCAACTGGACTTCCATTCCAACTGGATTATTTAATATTTGAATGGCTTTAAAACAATTTTTAGAGCATAATTCATAAGTCTCTCTCTTGAAACTACATATTGATGTATTATTTAAAAAACAGAATATATTTCAGTACGTTTACTGTTTAAGTAAATTCCAAACCTGGTTTTTTGGGTCCTTGAGATTGAACATGATGCTGCGGTATTTACTCTTGTATCGGTTGTCCGTAACTTGAAACAAATTAAACATCTCCTTTTCAATATTGAGTGCTACTTTCCCTACTTCACTCTCTGTCATGACCAGATCATCACTATCATTGACTCTGTCAAAAACAAGAAAGGGTATGCGCATTTACGTTAGGCACAAATTCTTCAGGCAGCATTCATAAAAACAAAATTTTCAGAGGAAGGAGTTAACCACGCTTTTATTCACTCAGTGAGGACTTCCTTAAAACACATTTCAAAGCCAAAGTCTATCTCAGGACCTCAAAATGTCAACAATGGCAACCTTTTGCTACTGTCTACAGAAGACCACGGAAGACAGCCTTAACGAACTGAAGCCAGGTCAGTCCTTACAAATACTCCTACTCATGACACTGCAATTAGTTTTTTGTTGTTGTTTTTTGTCATGAGCTACTGAGGGAGCTAAAACACTTCAGTTTTAATCTTAGACCCTCCACTGTGAACAGCATTTCTATTTCAGAGACACTACCAGAGCACAGTGGCCTAAGTCTTGACAGCTGACAAGAGCTTTAATATTTGTGGGACAATGTTTCAGCTTTTTTTTTTTTTTTTTTTTTTTTTTTAAAAAAAAATAGTAATACAGTTGCTAACTTTGGGAGAAGAAGGAACCTCTGCCTCAGCAAGCCCTTCCAACCTTTCACTGTGATATTCCCTACACTATGCGTCGTACAACCCCTACATCTCCAAACACCACCATTGCCAGATATCAGCTTCAGGTCACCTGCATTATAAACATCTCTATGCTGTGATTTAATTCTTCAACTGTAATTGTCTCTCACTACAAATGGGATAGTGACTTTTTTTTAAAGGCTTTTTCACATGCCCAATTATTTGGCATCAGATTTTTTATTTTTAATAAAGCTCTAATGCTAAAAATACTTGTAGTAATTTCTAGCACAAATTAAATCACTTAGCAAGAAAGAAACAAAACTCTGCAGGCTAACCCTTTACTTCTAGTTGTAGTTTCCTATATAAAATAAGTGCTTTGAATTCTCACCCACCTCTTCCATAACATTTCTTTTAGGGACTGACGAATATGTTGTCGAATCTGTGAGTTGGGCTGCGACTGGATAGGGCTAGCTTGTGTTTTTGCTTGTCTACTTCCAGATGCAGTAGAAACGGAAGACAGCGAAGGCCTTTTGAGTCCTCCAGCCAAACTGGATGCAGCTAGTTTTTTGGAAACTGGCGAGTCATGAGAAGAAGCTGCTTGTTTTGAAGGAACGCCACCTGTTGAAGGCCATGGTTTCTTGGGAATTTCACCTTTGAAACTCCCAGCAGGTTTAAGCGTCTGCTTCATTAGTGATGTGCTAGACATGGAAGGGGACTTCTTTGGAGAAAAATTTTTAGTGAGGGAAGATGCATGTTTCTCCACCATAGATGCTGAAGCAATAGCTTTCTTTGATGCCCCTATAAACTCTGTCGCTTTATCTTTTTTTCTCTTCTCTTCCTTTTGAGCTGTTAAAACAAAGAAGAAAATGCAGTATTAAATGCTTAACATTATAACTTCCTGTTTATGAAGACCAGCTGCCAACCTATAAGGAAGTCTGTGAAATACCTCTGGAGAACTACCAAGTATATAATTTAAGCCATTCATTTTTAAAGCCTTTTTAAAGCCTTTTTAAAAAATGTGTAAAAGTTGACTTTTTTAAGAAGAAATTTGCCTTTGATCCTGCAGAGAGCACTTCTCAGAGACTGTCCGAAGAGTTTAAAAGAGTTGCATTTTGGTTGTAAAGGTTGAAAATCTCAGTCACAAGCTATGCAAGAAAATTAAAAAAAAAAAAAAAAGACACCACCTTCAAAGATTCCTGAGTTGGACTTCATGATTAAGCTTCAAAACAAACAAACAAACAAACAAACAAACATTTTCACAAAGTCTTTAAAAAAAAAAAAAAAAGCAACACAACCCATATCTCACATTTAAGCAGAAATCCTCGCTCCAAACTTTCTACTTTAAGGAGCAAGCAAAGAGAGTCAAGTTAAACAACAAATCAATTGCTTAAAATTTTAAATATACGTTCAAGCCATTTGGTTGCTAGTATGAGTATCACACTGTCGCTATAAACTATCAGATCTTCTCATTTACTTTCCAGTTAAACTCTAGATTTAATACTATAATATTTAATAATTAAATATTAAAACCATTGCTCAAACTGCGGCTATTTAATTCCCACCAACTATTCCATTCACAATATCCAAAACTGCCATTTAATGTTTTTTCTAACATCAATATATTGACAATACACATAATGCACAAGAAAATTTACAAATTACAAGCGAAGACTCCATATACTGAAGTTATAATTGCACAGGACTTTAAAAACAAGCATTTCTGTAGGTTGCATTTCACCTGTCCACATTTTGGCACTGACGGGAACAATTCAGCAAAACGTAATAAGCCAAAACACACTCTCCATCCAGCAAACGTGATGTGCTCCACTTCAGTTTGCCAGAAGTCTCGTTTACAGGACATCAGAGTTACCGTGGGCAGAGTTACCGTGACACATTCGTTGTGACAGCACAAAGGTTCCGAGGGAAACCAAGAAACAACTCCTGAGATGAAGTTGTTCTGATTAGAAAAGCTAAAGTTACTTCCCCAAAAGTCTTTTTTCTCCTCATAAATCTGCATTTGACTACTGACCAGTTTGTGATTTCTTAATTTTTTCATTATTATCTGATGTTTTTAGCTAGCAAGGTTTTGTAATCAGAATTAGTCCCACAGCCCCATCTGCAGAGAGCTATGTGCTTCCCGGGAAGGATGCAGAAATTTAACTTTGGTTAATTTCACCACAAACCAAATGGACCCTTTTGGTCTTCCATACCTGCTACAGTGAGAGCAGACATTATCAGGAAGGGTCTAACAACCGATTTTTCTCAGACTTGAGGGGGACAAAGGTAGGGAGCACCCTTCTGAAGCCCAGTTCGCCCAGTTCAAGAAATCCTATAACAGCATACTGTTTGAATAGAAATACACCTCAGAAAGGGGAAGATTTGGATTACCTGAGAAACAATGTCACTACTCATTTCTGAGTGAAACAGCCTTCCCACCTTTGCCGGTCGTTAAATTCTGTTAGACGCTGAGCGTTTGTAGTAGGCACCTCCAGCAGAACGCAAGCTTGTAACGAGCTGCACTACACTGCCTCTTACTGCCAGCATGTTTCACCACCAATACACAAGCTGGTGGTTAAGATGAACCATAAAACCGATGCTGTACCTGAATTTTCATAAGGCTAGGCAGAGAAGCAGGTGCTAAACGTTGCCTGGAATACAAAGTGAAGAGGAGGATGCAGAAGCACTAGCTATGTGGATCCACTGTGAGTGGATGCCTTGCTAAAGGTTTCTGAGTGAAAGTTATCTGAAGTGTAAGATGAAACACACTACATTAAATCATTCCAAAGAGCGTGAAGATCTTACTAGAGATTATACTTCTTGTTCACCCACTGTTCCCGTACTTTTCCCTAGGGACTGGTCTCAAGTACTGACAAACTGAACACAAACCCAGGGGGATGTTGAGCTGGACTCACACGGACTTCTCTTCTGTTTCTATTATCTCCCAAAGCCTACCCCACTAACCTTACACTATCCGTCAGGAGGCATTGAGCTATCCCAGGAAGGAGAACAGGGATCAGAAACTATCAGTGACATTTTCAGTTTGGTCTAATGAGGCACCTGGAACTTAATACACTGAGGTAAAAAGCTGAACTACTTTGAATGAACAGTCTTGAAAAGCTAGAAGATGAATATCCAAAATATGCGTACAATAAGGTTGTGAGAATTTCTCTACTTCTGGTTCCTGGTTTATCTTCTGCCCAGACTTGTCTCTTCAGGCCGGTGGGACAGCGCACCTCTGTCTCACTACGGAGCGGCAGGACAGCACAGCTCAGGGTTCAAAATGACCACAGTACAATTCGGTCCTCGGTGCTATGATTTTAGTTCTTTTGGGTTGCAGCAGAAGTACAAAACATGAAATACTAAGCTTACATTCCATACTTACAGTTTTATCATCTGTTCAAATTAGTTAACAAGCACGCTGATAGAACTAAGAACAGCAGTTAAGATATTGTGTATATAAAAAATATATCCGTGCCCCAAACCTTCCTGTGTTCCAACGGCTATATCATGGTAAAACTATATACATGTAAAATAAATAAATAAATGGCACTAGCACAAAGGTAGATTGAAGTTCCCAGGGTTGATAGGCAGCAGCATCAGTATGGGTTCAAGAAGAAAGATGCACAAGCATCCTTTATTCTGCCAGTTCACGTCATGGCTATTTTGAAATGTTTCTACAGTAGAGCACAGAACTCAATGCTTCTTTAGCCAACAGAAAATGAGCAGATATTTCAGCCTCATGGAAGTCTAACAGTCTCACAAACTAAAATACTACTTTATAATTACAACTGTCTACCTAACGACTTGCTGGCAGGGATTCTGCATGTAGTAAAAGATACCTACACTACATAGGCTATTCGGTGTTTCAGAACACCTGTGAAGTACTTTCTCAAATCTGCAGGACACCTCACTACATTTGAAGGATAGTGAAGTGGTGTGTGTGTTTTGACAAAGTATTGAAGGTACTTACATCCTACATATGTTAACAACCTCATCTTAAAAAAAAAAAAAGAAAACACCCTCATATCCCATTTTGACTATGACAAAATGGATAGGCCCTGACAGATTTTTTTGGTTTACTGACAGGATTAGTGTGCTGCCAGACAATCCAGCTGCACCAACTCACGCTGTCCTTGCACAGCTCTTGTATCCAATGCACAGGAGGGCAGGAGCACACAGCTGAGCGCGGGGAAGGAGCAGGACTGTTGGCGTTAGGTCAGAGGTTGGACTCGATGATCTTGAGGTCTCTTCCAACCTAGATATTCTGTGATTCTGTGATTCTGGCAGCAGCTCACCAGTCCATTGCCTCAGCTGCAAGGCGAGCATGCCCCCCAGCCAGCACCATCTTCTGATGGGCGCTGTTTCTGGTGCGCGTTTGGAAAAGTTACCAGAAGTGAGTACTCTTTTCAGAGAGCAGTATGCCAACACAGGAGGGTCCCCGCCGCCCCTTCAGCCCACCCTAGCGCTGAGGGGACCGAAGGCTCCCCCCGGGCAGCTCCAACCCCGCAAGGCCTACCGAGGAGCCGCCTCCAACAGCCGCTCCACCGCCCCCCTCCCTGCGCCCTGAGGGCGGCTTCGCCAACCGCCATGAGGGGGCGGCTCGGCCCCTCGCCGTCCTGCCGGGCACCATCGGGCTCCGAGCCCCGCAGGGACGGGTGCTGAGCCCTCCTTGCTGGTCCCGGCTTCGAGGGCTTTGCGTTTTGTTTCAGTTTAGGCTGTGGAGAACGCGGCGGGGTGGGCGCGGAGAGCGCGGTCCGTGAAGGAACGGCGAGGGGAAGGAAGGGGGGCGCTGAGGGGAGGAAGGGCTGCAGAGGTTTTAAGTTTATTGTTTGGTGTTTTTTTGTTTTTTTTTTTGCCTTTTTTCCGCGTCAAGCGTCCCCATTCGATGCGAATGGTGCAGGAATGCATCGCCTAACACGAGTCGGAGAACCTCAAAGCCTTCGCTGAGGGAACTGCAGCCGCAGAGCAGGCAGCAGAGCTCAGCTGCTGAGCACAACGAGGCTCGCTCATCTCGGCGGCTGTGTGGCCTCAGCCGCTCCCGGTGCCTAAAAATAAAGCCAAAATAAAAATAAAAGTAAAAAAAAAAAAGCCGTATGGGAGCTCAGCGGCCCCGGCCGGGGCTACGCACACGGTCCCGGGGCTGCCTCAGCTGCCCACCCGCGCACCAGCCATCAGGAGGGGAAATCGTGGGAGGAAAAAAAGCCACGATGTTTTGAAATTAACACGTGTGTTTTGTTTCTCTGTCGCAGGGTGCTCTCTCCTCCCTTTCTGCCTTCCCCCCCCCCCCGAGGAGCACGTCTCCGCAGCACTGGAGGCAGGAGCTTGCTACACGCAGGTACGGTGGAGGTAAACGCCTTGGTAATGCACCTGTGTGTAAAAACTTACACGGTCGGTGTGTAAACCGACTCAAAAGCCCCTTTCCAGTCTTCTGGAGTTGTCAAGTGGTATTACCGCATCATGCCATGAAAATGAGCGAGGTGCATTTACGGTTCCTTAACGGTGAACAGATTCTCCAAACTAATCTGTGATAAAAGAGCATTTCCTATAAGGAAAAATAAAACTATATATTGCTTGACACTCACAAAGGATAGTTATTCTACCTGTGATTATTCTTTTATTTGCTAACGAGGAACATAACATTGCACAATTAGGCTTTTAATCAGTGCCTTACCTGCTCCTGTGGTTGTCACTTCTGGTTTTGTTGGAGGTATGAAAGGAGGCCAGTGTGGCGGGTGCTTCTGGACCAGCTCAAACGTCCGTAGACTCTGCTGCTTTAGAATCTCCTGAGGACAGAATGCTTTCATTTTAAAAGCTGGCTCGGGGGACGCTTCAAACACAAAACGTGTCTGCTTAATTGAAAGTGTTTTTTAATTACGCATGTCCATCAGGAAAAAAAAGTCTTTATACAGACATACTGTGAAATCCAAGCACCATGGTCTCTGTAATACATCCCTAGTTAAAACACATCTGGAAGACAGATCTCTTGAACTGTACTACAAATTATCAGTCTTATCATCTTTTGATATCAGCTTTGATATCTGCAAACCTGTAATTTTGTTTACAGGTAGCAAGCACACTAGGAATGTACAATATTTTCTGCTTTTTAAAAGGAAGTTGCTTGCATAGAACTCTCCTCAAGTTTTCTGTTGATCAATAGCACAAAAGACAGATCTATCAGCTCCTCCAAAGGGGAAAAAAAAAAAAAACGCATCAGATTTTGAAGGACAGGTTTTGGTCAGGAAAATAGGTGTTCGTGAAGCCAAACGCTATTCCTCTTCAAAGAGAAGTTACCTTCTGTCCTGTATTTCAGTTATTTACAAACTGTTTTCCTTAGATGATTTTTTTTTTTTTTTTAAATAAATGCCCTTAGAGGTTGATGGTACTTTACATTCAGACGTCTGGTGCTTAGCTTAACAGCTGCATGCAGAAACATCCTCAAGTCTGTTTCCTGTGGCAGCCAGCACCTTCTGTTCTCCCTAGATCAGCAGGAGCTAGAGGCCTGCAGCACTTACAGAATCAGATCTTTAAGATAGCAGGGACTAACAGTCATAATTAGAACACGCAATCTATTATGTCAAACAATAAAAAAGGATCAGGAAGCAAATCATTGATACATCACTACAATATGGCAGTTAAACCTTAGTCATTTAGTGAGAATTAGAAGTTAAAAGCAAGTGTCACCCAGTAACACCTTCAAGTGTGGATGTTTACACCCATTTTCCAACTGGCAGGGTTTGTGGCTGGTAAAGTGCTGAACAATTTCCAATTAGCAATTCAGTAGTATTGCCTTACCCTGATGCTTTAATGCATTCTTCTCCATGGCTCATACAATTTGTATACAAAGGAAAATGCAAAGGAAAATTTTACAAAAAACAAACAATAAAAAACAGACTTTATAAAGAACAAATCGAGATGCTAAGTTCCCACTCTTACCTTTTGTACAAGACTACACCGGTTATCAAAATCACATTCTTCTTTGCAAAAGAAGCCCTTAGGGGAAAAAACAAACACACAGAGTTTTACCTTTGCAGATGGTAGGTATGTGGTACCAGCAGGTAAGGCGGTTTGACCTCTGATACAGTAATGCCCTGTACGATCAGTAGATATAAGACTCCAAATATGTGGCAGCTCTAGGGAGAGAACCCACGGGGAGAACAAGGCCCTGCAAACCCCTAACGAAATAGTCAAGCAAAAAATAGCAGCAGCTCCTGTGTGCTCCTCCATGGAGCGCCACCCAGTTCCTACAGTCCAGGTATCAGCAGAAGCTGAAAACTTGTAGATGATGGACCACCTAAGGAACATTTCCATTCTGGTATCTATACTGAAAATATTTGCTCTTCATTATGATTTTGTCTGTCTCGTTGCATCATGCCACATTTTGCACAGTTACGTAGTTAAGTATTAAAACAAAACAAAACAAAAAAACTTTCTAAAAAGCAGCAGTATTAAAAAACAGGTATGTGAATGAATGACAGATACCGGTATCTTTACAGATTGTTTAAAGCTTTAGAAACACATCCCACTGGTGACAACTGCCAATCACCCAATCACAGGATACTGGCATGGGATCAGATCCAATTTTTTCAAATACCACAGTCCCCCATGACATTTTGGGTGAATTACAAATAATACATTTGTATTTGTAATTTGGGGTGAAATACAATAATTCCACTTAAACATTTTCAACTTATGATAGAAAGTAAGTTTAAGTAACTTGTCTAGAGGTGACCAAACATAAAGTAGTGATAGAATAAAACACATAAACCTGTTTCAGTTCCTTGCTCTGACCATTATAATGCCTCTTGAAAGAAGTAAAAGCTGCTCAGTAAAGAAAACAAAGCGAGCTCCTACAGTACAGACAGCTCCCCACTTGCCCTAAGAGTCTCCATGTAGTTATGTACAAACTACTATGTGTTGATCACAGAAGACAGCTTTGTGATCTTGGTTCTGTTCAAGGAGATGCATTGCTGCCCTTACCAATGTAGAGAGACATTACTTTGAGATAAAGTACATGCATTCAAGATTTCCTGACACTTACTAAAGCTACTGAAGGGTCCAAATTCATGATCTTCATTCTATGTGGGGCTTCCTGGCAGTGGAAACTCTCATCGTCAACCGTGCCATTTTCTTCTGAATCTACAAAGCTTTGAGTGGTGTGAGGGTCCAGATAGATCAGCTCATTGCCTGGATGGGTAAAAGCCGTATGTTAAAAATAAGCAAGTGACATTAATAAGCACTTGGTCCAGAACTGTAAAATAGAAATTAGATTGCCATCGCAGTCAGTATAATCTAGACTTTCCAGCTAGGGATTCTTTAAGAGAATCGGAAGGTTTAGACACAGCGTTTCCCACAGGGTATTTAGTATAACTTCCTATTGTCACCTATTACTGTAATTTTTTGGTTGGTTATGTTCTATCTTTGTCACATACTTTTATTTTTCCATGTGAGATCCAGTACTTTTTTTTTTTTTTTTTTTAAATCTCAAGTGTTGTAAACACTAACATTTGACAGATTAAAAGGTACAGGATGTTCACAGATGCAATCTGTAATCCCATTAGGCATTCATTCAGAAATTGGAACAAAAAAGCCTAACTAAAACAGGTTAGGTTTTACAAAAGGACAAAATAGGGTTGCAAAATTTTGGCCCAAAGTGGGGTGAAATCTGAAGGAATGCATTTTAAATTAATTAGAGCAATACTTAATAACAGAAGGTATGCAAAAGGTGAAAAAGATACTGCTATCAGAAACAGTTTTGAAATACAAGAAAATAAAAGTGACATTTGACCAATACACTTGTCAAATGCTATCAGCTATTCTCAGTATGTTGCTCTTGTTGATGTCATCACTTATTTTTACACCTAGCTTTGCTGTTAACTTTCTGCTCCTGTTAAGGATCATCTCATACTGTTTCTAAACTCTTTTAGATATGCTTCTTCATTTATTTTATTCTATTCTCATCTTTCTTTACTTCTAGAGGTTCACGCTTAGACCCCTTACTATTTCCCCTTCAAAAAATGTTCTCTTTTGATCATCTGCACATTTGGAATAAGTTTCTTTTTTCCTTACCTAAAAATCCTATGAAATAAAAGGCATTATTTGGTTTCCCTCCTAATGCTCCCAAAGACTGTGGCATCTTAAAGCATTCCTAGGAGTTCAAAAGGAATAAAGGAAATTGTCATTCATTTCTTTACTGACATCACAGATACCCAAACTTATTTGACAGTAACGAGCAATGAATTGAAAGAAAACCTTACTTTAAATGCATCAATATATACGGGATTTATGTGATTTATCCCTAGTCGTAGAGGTATAATAAGCAAGAGGGCTTTCCAGCCTGTGCAGAGTCCTCCTGCCTTCTTGCTTCGGCCAAGAGCACTTCTGTGCAAATGTGCACTGCTGTGGGACGCGCTGCTGCTCTGAGGAGGGGACCAGCACATTTTTTCTGCGGGAATAAAACTAGAAATCAGTCAACGCACAGAGGAACACAAAGCAGATCTTCCTCTCAGTAGTGAATTAAGCTAGTTTGCCAGGGATCTTTATAGGGCACCCAAGACAAAACGAGCCGGGCATGGCAATTACAGCTATTTAGTAGAAGTAATTCTAGCAGACAGTATGTGCTGGCACGTCCAAGTGAGACGTTAGATCAATGATTGGGGGATGACAATTTAAGACTGCAGTGACATGTCCTATTAATGTTATTAATAGTGTCAAGCTTTGCCTATAAAACGCCAGAGAAATGAAATGGCAGCAATGATAACAGTAGAAATTCTTCAAGGAGCTCTTCACATCCAGTGATGTGAGCACGAAGTTGGCATCAGGGATCAAAAAAACACAACTGAGTTTGTATGTCCTTCTTCCCTCTTCTTACCCTTGCAAGACAAACCCATGCCCCCCCAAGTATTTGTTCATGTTTAGATACATGCTGGCAAATGGAGTCAAATCAGAAACTGTTACCAGAAAACTGATGAGGTGTCACTTCCTGATGTCTTCAATGACCACCGTATTGCCCATAGATACATAAACTGCTAATGAATTCCATTCATCAAATAAAGCAAGCTTCCTAGAAAACATTAAGGTACTAATTAATATAAACTAGTTGGATCAAAAGGGTAGCTTTACACTCAGAACCATTTATTTATTTTTTTTTCTTAAGAAAAAACATCCTTTCTGCATTTTTTAAAGTCTCCATGTAAGAAAAAGAAAACTTTAAACATTAAATGTTTAATATCTTTAGAAAAATAGGTACTGAGTGGTACCAGGAAAAACATATGCGCTGCACCATGTGCAAACTGTTTTGTCTTACTGCTAAGTGCAGTGACAGTAACAGTTCAACTACATCAAGTTTATTACTTTTTATTGCACTCGACAGTCTCTGCACTGGGTTCTTGCCCAATTGTGTCTTTTCTCATCTGGAAAAGAAAAAAATTCCTATGCCAGTTTTGCAGATTACTTTTTGCTTAAGAAATTCCACTGAATTCAGTGGAATTACTTCTGCCTGAGCCTGCGTGCACAGCAGAAATGGGGCGTTAAAAGCTAAATCAGCTAAGGGTTTGGGGCACCAAAACTTCAGTGGGAGACAGCAGCACACAGTTTTATGTCCACTTCTGCAAAATCCAAACCTTTGGGGAAGGGAGCTACACTCTTAAGCTGCACTGGCAGAATTAGCTGTTTCAAATAAGCCAGAAAGAAATGGGGGTGAGCGTTTCACCATGAAAAACTTGGCCATGAAAGATCTGGAGTCCAGGGCATGCTTCAGCTCCCCTCCCTCTTCAGATCATGTGCCTGTTCCAGGGTGTCAAAGACTTGCTGCTGAGCTCGCAGGACCTGTAGCCTAGCCCCTGCCTGAGGTAAGACACCTCCACGTACCCCTGGAGAACTGAGCAGCCTCAGTTCCTTTCAGTGTGGCTCCCAGACTATGAGGAGCTGCCCATCTTTATCCAGTAGCCTTGCTGGCAGAACTGCTGCTCAGAAAGGGAGGAATTGCAGCTCAGTTCCCTCCTCAGCCGAGATGGCTTCTCTCTGATGTTTCACACCACCACTCCGACCTACACGGTGGCACTCTCGACCTGCCAGAGCTGTGCCACTGTGCAGAAAGGAATATACATCTGTGGTGTGACTGGTGAGGGCATGCAGACGGCATAGCAGGAGACTTTCCTGCAGTTTCTTCTCCTCAGGCTCTTCCTTTATTAAAATTTAGAGGTCACCCATTCCCAACTCAGTACCTGCACACCGAGCTGTGGCATGACATTCCATGCTGCACTTGTAAATAGATGGCAAGTACATTCCTGACTGTGGGACAGGGGGAGATGCAGCCTTCAAAACTCTGCCTGGGCCTTCTCTTGGCTGCCCCAGGGGAGTACGTTCTGAATGAGACTGGTATGATCTCACTTACTTTAGTACTTGAGCAACTGTATTTGGTCCAAACCATTCTCCAATTGACTTCCCCTCTCCAACACCCACCTGTGCTGTTTTCATAGTGAAAAAAAGACACACGTACACAAAATCAAAGAAAAATGAGACCATAAAGAATGTGGGAACAATATACAGTAAATACCGTGACTGTCAAACATTCTAGAGTAACTGCAATCTGTATTTAGCAATAACAATTATTTTCTCAATCTATGCTCTTTTCAAAACTTAGGGAGTGCCAGTTTCTTTAATAAACAAAAGGCTTCTAAACTACAATGAGAATTACAAGTTAACAAATGTTAGTGCCCTTTATTACAAATTACAGCAATAAGCTACAAGACTGTCTATTCTAACATTACTGACTCTGGTACCCAAGGCTTACAGAGTTTATCAAGAGCTACATTCTAGTACATGGCTTTATTTAGGTCTCAGGGAATGTTTCTGTACTACTAGTCTTTGCGCCCATCTGCATACCTTTTTATTTTTGTATAAGCATACACCTTGTCTTCACATCCACTTTTTAAAATTATGAATTAACATACTGCAAATTAGTGATTCAACACAGTAGAAATTTCAGTGGAAAAAACCTGAAAGTTTATGTTTGTTCTTACCCATCTGGTGGATTGAATAACAGCAAGCCTTCCTGTCGAGAAAGCATCGTAGGATTCTGTGATATTCTTCTGGTTGTTTTTTGTGTTTTTCCCATTGCCAATCTGAAAGGAAAAATTGATATAGAATAAAAAATGGTGACGTTTTCATTACACTGATCAAATGTCTAGACAGCAGAAAGCTTTATAATGAGATGTTAAAAGACATTTCAATTCATCTCGAATATTTACATTTTGTGTAGAGCTCCTAGAATTCCAAGCTTGTTATGTATCATCAAGCTGCCCTTTATCATCATAGGCTAGATTGTCAAAACAGGGAAAATAAAACAAAACAAAAACATCAACTGCAAACATATTCTGACGGATCATGCTGCGTGTTGATAGCCATTCCAGTATCTCTGAGCTTCCAAGATTATTTAAAAGTACAGGCTGTGTTTAGACCTTGTTGGATTTCTAAGCACCCATTAAATAACAACATAAGATCCATACAGAAAGTCCAAACACTCCACTGGCAGCATCCTGGGATGTGACATGCACGCTTAAGAGCTTGCACCAGGGGGGTTTGGACCTCGTGCTGCTGACAAGTGAGTAGTGAAGAGAAGGGTAAGAGCACTGTCCCACGGTGGCAGGTTTTCCCTTGGCCTCAACTTGGGTGTTACACTAAAAGGTTTATAAAATAATGGCGACAGGATTCCCCATTTGTTCTCCTTCTTTGCCTATTTCTCTGCTTCAGGCTGGGATGATTTCACCCAGCTGAATATGAATTGATTCATTAGGAACTGTTACCAGGGCATCAAAGAAAGTCTCACTAATAAATTCAGGGTTTGTGCTTTTAATGGAGTACTTACGAAGAAGCGTCTGCAGACAATACCGAAGTTCCCTCAGGACCAGCACTCACCTCTCCCTAAGTGTCTGCAGATCAGTGCTTGGGCCAGCATCATCTGCCCGCATCGCAGCATACATCCCCAGCCAGCGTCCGACGAAGGACCCGTGCCTCCTGTTAGGAAAGTTCATCACAATCAGTGCAGGCTTTCAACTGGGTGCAGCACCACAGAGGACATTTCAGAGTGCTAGAAAACAGATAGGGCTGCTGAAGCCTCCATGAACTGTCCCACAGATAAAAGGCACACAGCAAGACTTTGGTTCCATGCTGTTGGTCTAATTCTAATCTCTGCATTGCACAAATAAACAAAATTCATTTATTCCTTGTGGAGCTGACTTACTCTTTTCATTCTTCAAGCAGCATTCACAAACCATTTACTGCATGCTATACAACATGATCACCTGTTTACATACAGACATAAATAAACACTGATTTTAATAATCTTCATGTTTGCATAAACAGTTAAAATGATGCTCAAAATGCGCTAATACTCTAGAAATATTTTCCCAGCCTACGAGGCCATCACTTATCTTGCTATTTAATTTAGAACAATGCAGCAAATCTGCAGTATACTCACCACTAGGCAAAAACTTTCTTCTATACGTAAACCACGTTAAACCACAGTAAACCACACGTGAACACACCTTGGCTTATTGTCTGACTTTGGCTTATGGTGCGTCTGTTGCTGTGTCCAGCACAGTGCAGCCCCTATATTGCTACCAAAACCTTGCCACAAACCTCAATCCCCCTGTTAAAAGAGACCCTCTTGTTTGTTGCCCTTCTTTTGACACTCTCTAACAGGTTTATGTCTTTTTCTTATACTGTGGAGCCCAAAACTGCACTCAGTACTCAGTACATGGAATACCAACAGAGACTGCCTGGCATTTTCTCTTCTCTGCAGAAGCTCTGTTGCTAACACTGTCCAGAAATCACCACTGTCACAGACAGTAGTAGCATTCCCTCCTCCCACAGTTTGTTCTGCCCCCCAAGACTTAGACACCACCCAGAAAAAGAAGAATAATAATACTAATAAAATAAAATAAAATAAAATAAAATAAAATAAAATAAAATAAAATAAAATAAAATAAAATAAAATAAAATAAAATAAAATAAAATAGTCAAAAGCCATCAGGAAGGCAGTGGTGCAGACTGTGGAGAGCCTGGGTTCAAATCCTTCTTCTGTGAGGCTCTGAACCTATATCCCACCACAATCTCTCTGCTAATGTATGGCAGGGAAAGGAGGAAGAAAGAACATATCTCCTGCACTTTCCATTTATTGTTGACTGACAATTCTGTAGAGTTATAAAGCCTCAATCAGTGAGATACAGGGTTCTTCTCACACTGTCTCACTGTGCCCTAAGCGGAACAGCTCTAATCTAATAGATGCTTCACCACAAAATCATGAGTCATCTGCAGTTTTGAACTTTTCTGGGATCAAGTCCCTTCAGATGGTTGAGGAATCTGCTCCAGCACCTATGTAAACTGGTGCTCTACTAAGCTAGTGAGTGAACAAGAGAGAAATCCTCTGCTAGATGACTTGACAAATTGGGTCTGAAAATAGTGTTGAGGCAGAATAGTCCACGATTTTTGCCTTGGGTGCACAGAGGGATTGGGTGTTGTAGACTTCTTTTATTCTTCATTAAGATAAACATTTTCAAAAATGTGCTTGTTCAACCTTGCTCCCACTGTGTGCATGGGAGGGAGATAACTGAAGGTGGGGAGCGTTGCTTGGATCCTGCAAGTGGCTGAGGTCCAGTGGGGTTGGAGGCTTTCTTCCTCCTTTTGGAAATGCAAAGCAACCCTGCACCTCCCCTGCACTTGCAGAAGGATCGTGACAGCCCAAAGCACAGCGGCTTTGCAATTGCTGCATACACTTCGATCGGATTTACGTGGCAAGGGTTTGGTAGCAGGGGCCTGCAGGGATGGCGTCTGTGAGAACAGTCCAGACAACAGCCAGCTCCAGATAGCTCCAAAAGGGCCCCGGCGCTTGCCAGAGCTGAGCCAATAAGCGATGTTGTTTGCACCTCTGGGAGAGCAGATGTAAGCAGGGGGAAATACTGCTGCACAACAGAAGCTGGAAGAGCAAGGAGTGAGAAGCAGCCCTGCAGCCCCCAAGGTGAGTGCAGCAGGAGGCAGGAGGTGCTCCAGGCTCACAGCAGCAGTTCCCCTGCGGGCTGTGCAGGGAGAGGCCCCTGGTGGAGCAGGCTGTCCCCCTGCACCCATGGGTCCCCCATGGAGCAGATCTCCACGCTGCTGCCCCCCTGTGGGTGGAGGAGCCCCCGGTGGAGCAGGTGGCTGTGGCCTGGAGGAGGCTGCGGCCTGTGGAGAGCCCCCGCAGGAGCAGGCCCCGGGCCGCAGCTGCAGCCATGGAGAGGAGCCCCCGCAGGAGCAGGGGGGCTGGGGGGAGCTGCCGCCCAGCCGTGGGGGACCCGTGCTGGAGCAGTTTGCTCCTGGGGGATGGATGGATGGATGGATGGAGCCCGTGGGACGGAGCCGTGTGGGAGCAGTGCTTGAGGAGCTGCTGCCTGTGGGCAGCCCGTGTGGGATCAGCTGGGGAAGGGCGGCATCCCATGGGAGGGACCCCACGGGGAGCAGGGGCAGGGAGGGACCCTGAGGGTCACTCTGCTGAGTCTGCTTTGCCCGTCACGATACTTGTTGAGCCATCGCCCTGTCCTTATCTCAGCCCTGGAGCCCTTTGCATCGTATTTTCTCCCCCTTTCCCTTTGAGGAGGGGGAGTGAGAGAGCGGCCGTGGTGGAACTCGGCTGCCCACCCGCTTCGAACCACCACAGTTGCAAAGTCCTGGGAAAGATTTCTTTCAAGAAATTAAACAAGGTGTTTAACAAAGAAATGCAGAGTTTCCTTTTGAAGGCTTCCTGGAGAATTGGGCTTCTTTCCTATTCCCAGCTCAGAGGAAGGGAATTGTTGATTTCACCTTCTTTTTTCTGACATGGAAATCAAAGGTGAACTGCTCTACAAGGACGAGCAATGTCTCAGAATCAAGCTCTTTTGCTCTGTAGTCCTTTCTCAAGGAAAAGATTGATCACACACCTTCCACAGATGTAGGGGAGCAGGGAATAATTTGGGAACTACTCTAATTCAAGTCAGTTTGGGCATAGTGGTACTTCCCTAGCTGTTTCTGAGACAGACGCATTAGCAACAGAGAGTGTTGTGCCGTCACTGGGAGGCGCCTGCGGTGATGACTTCAGAAACAGAACTGAATTGTGTCACCACAGCACTTTGGCAACAGCTGCCTCTGTGCACGTTTAGCTGGGAGGCACAGAGAAGGGTGCTGGATGCGATGAAACCACGTGAGGATTTGTGGATCTCCCCTTGAGGTGCACAGAGAGGGACCATGCCCTTCTGTAAGTGTTTTGATGCTTGGCTGAGGAAAAAAATGTGGTTTTGTTGTGAATGCTTCATTGTAGTATTCTGTAGTTTGTGTCAAGTTCTTACAGAAGCCTCAAGGTTGGTACTTTGCTCAATGATGGAGCTGCACAGAGTGAGAACAGACCCAATGTACGGGTGAGGGCCTCTGCACGTTCTCTTCTTCCTACAGACGATCAACAAATAAGGGGAGACAGAGAAGAGTGTGCTGTGGTCCTCCCATAGACCGCAAGTACTAAAGCATAAACAAGAGGCTTAAGAGTCCCCCTGTCATGTTAAAATTCAGGCAGCAATGGACTTCCTCACACAGGCTGGCCTGTCGACTAGTGTCTCAGGCTGTGGCGTATGAAGATGCACTCCATCTGCTTTCAGGGTAGCAATGGCAGTGGGCAAGCTTCCTGACCTTAACATTTGTCATTTCATTTCTCACCTGAGTTTTGGTGGTTCTCCACGATTCATTCTTGGACTAGAAAAAAAAAAAAAAAAGTGAATTTTGATCAAAATAAAAGGATAAAAGGATTTCCTTTCCATTAATTACATGTTCTTACCTTTGTAACAGATTTGGTTATTGACTTAGAAGGCAAATATCTGGCCAGACTGCAAGACTTGTGCTCGCAGCGTGGGACAGCTCTCGTAAAGGTGATTCAGGGCAGTTTCTGGAAAACAAGACATCAGATCTCCCAAACAGCTTTCTTTGTGCTAATGTAGGAAGGGTGAGTAAGTGTAAAGGTAAGAGCCCAGATACCGTAAGAAGCAGAAAGTGTGAAGGAAACTTCCTTCTGGCTGATACAGCTCCATATCTAGTTGTCAAGTATGAAGAGAGCAGTGCTAAGTTTCTTGGGGAGAGGAAAACAAAGAGGCTGGGAGAGTGTACAAAGAAAAAAATGGGATTCCCTATTTCAGGAAATCCTAGGAACTGGAAATAGAGATTGGAAGAGTGCTTTAAGCCAAGACAGACATGTTTTAAAACTAAAACCTAGGAGTTGAATGAACCAAGAAATGAATCCCTTTTGATTATGCAGTTGTGTCCAGTGTTATCTTGGGAAATATGGTTTCCACATAAAACGTATCTGGGGCTTGAAGTTCTCCTAAGGCCCTTCTCTGTGTATTCCCTACTGTTTGGTAAGCGCTGAGGTCACACTGCAGACAGCAGCACGTCCCCTCCCCACTACTTAGCTGTCTGTTCTCACAACACGTCTAGGAACAGAATGGCTTGGACACAACTGCGCCTAGGACCGAGTTCATTCAAGCTGCTGGACGAGGTAAAAGCTCTGGACAAGCGAAGGGGAGGGAGGGATGGGTGGACATACAATATGATCACTTTAATCTCATTTCTCTAAGAATCCTGGCTGAGAAAACAAAACAAAACAGAATCAAAAAGAACAGAACAGAACAGAACAGAACAAATGAAGCAAGCAGCTAGCTTGCTGGAGACATTGTCTGGGAAGCAGTGAAAACACTTGCAAACAAAAACACGTCAAAGGACTAACTCTTTGAGCTTAATTCTAATCCAACAGCATAACCTCAAAGTCCTGTTTCTGTTCGTAACAGGCTGCTACAGTAACATGTCCCATTGGATGACTTTGCAGCATAGATGTCAGGAATGCAGCTTGGGATCCCCTCCTTCTACTCAGAGTTCACTTTGAAGGGATGAGCAAGTAATTCTTCCTGGGTTGACGGAAATCTAAAGTCTGTTTTCTAACACTCTTGCAGACGCTTCTCTGTCCATCGGCCTGTCCTGCCAACTCTGGTGTGAGTGTGAAGTTGTGGCAAGAGGGATTTCCCATTCCTATTTGACCTGATGGACACCAGCTTTCCTCGGAAATGGCTGACGTTGCTGAGGAGGCAGCAGTATCAAAGCCCTTGCTGATGAAGGTACAACCAGCTGGGGAGGCTTTGGCATTTCTGCACAACGCTGCTCCCTGACTGTCACTCCAGACTCAGATTCGGAAAGAAGCAAAGCAAGCTAGAGGAAAACTGGATGTCCTGGTAATTTTCTTTTTCTTTTATTTCTTCATTCTTCACTTGTAAGAAAATCTAAATCTTAACCCTTTGTTTGAAAACACGGCTTTATGGAAATGCTTATGGGTGTGCTCCTTCACCTTGTGTGGAACCTGCTTCACCTCGCTTCAGCTATAGGACACCTATGCTCCAATTTATGCTTCCCATGATAAAGCGGTGTTCTTTCGGTGTTCTTTTCTGTGATGCTTGCAGGCGAGGTTGAAAAGAGTTGTCAGTAGGATTCTTCGTTTCCTTTGCAGTATCCAAAGCTCCGTATTACCGTGGATCTTCTCCTCTGATCTGGAAAGCTTCACAGGCCAAAAGAGAATTGAGATGAAGAAGGAAATAGAGAATGCTGACCAATATTGCCAAGTACCACCCGTAAGTTTTGTGAAAGAATCCGGTGCATTTCTGTAGTGGTAGAAAGTTCATAAAATCATCGTCGTGCACTTGAAGGCAAGCAATGCTGTAAAAATGAAGAATGCAAGGCCCTGCTTAAGGACAATCTTCAGGCTGCTTCTAGATCAACAGCTTATTTGCTTCTTCCACAACCTCATCTCCGCTTGCTTAGAAGTTGTGAAGGTCGGAAGCACACTCCGTCTTTTTCATCCCCTCTGTGTATCTTTTCCCTGACAGCAACTTCTGTCTTGGCTCTTCACATCCAGCCAGAGCAGTTGCTTTGCCTCCGCAACCTGCAGGCTGACCTCTCGTGTGTACCTGTGCTGGACTGAGGGTAATGCTTGTAACGCACACAGATGCTGCATTCACTGTGACTTTTAGAAAAGAGAGCAAGAAGCTAACCTGCACAGCAGACTCTTAGGTTTCTGTCTCTCTCTCTCTCTCTCTCTCTCTCTCTATCTGCATATATATTTCAGTACTTATTTACTTCTTTAAAGATACCTTAAATAGAATAGATACTTTAAGAAAGCTTACTTGTTCTTCCCCTTTCCTTGTTTTTAACGTTTGCTTTTCTAACCAATCCTTAATGTTACAACATGGGATTGATGCAGTACTCAGTCCTTAGAAGTTCTCAAAGCACATCAGTGATTTCTCTATTTCTCAACCTTTCCATCTTCATTGAGATCTCTCATCTGAATTTAGGTACGAGGTGAAGAAGAACACTGCAAGCAGCTGAAGCCGTATCAGACACATGCTTCTGCTAGGAAGTCATTCCGAGTGATTCCACGGTGTACTTTAGACAGGTTTGCTCTGGTCCTCTGGACTCAGCATCCCCAAGGGATATTTCAAAGCTCTCGGAAGGACCCGTCATTATCTCTGACACTGCAGCCTCCAGTAGGAAGGGGTAGATATTCCTTGCCCTTGTGCAAAGGAACTACTCAGTTAGCTGTTTCTAACCCAAATCTCGTTGTTGTCTTCTATTGACAGACACCACCCGGCTAGCCAAGCTAAACCACTGAAAATGGAAGGAGTGGGACATCTTGCAAAGCCTGCTGCTGCTTCTAAGCAGAAGTGCGCTGTAGGTGGGGACACAGCAAGAGGAAACGTCCAGGCCACGGTGGAACTGCAAGGCACCTGTCTGAGCCACACAACGAAGTCAGCGATTCCCAGTTGGAGACTGTTGCTCGACCAGTGACACAGCAGCTGGAGCGCTTCTGGTTGCTGCTGATGGGTTCCCGTGAATCAGCCAGGGACAGGAGCTATGAGAACGACTGAAGCGATTTGAAGTTACCCGAAAGAAAGAAGAGAGGAGAGAAGAAGACAAGAGGGGAGGGAAGGGGAGGGAATAAAAGGAAGGGAGGGGAGGGGAGGGGAGGGCAGGGGGAGGGTAGGATAGGATAGGATAGGATAGGATAGGATAGGATAGGATAGGATAGGATAGGATAGGATAGGATAGGATAGGATAGGATAGGATAGGATAGGATAGGATAGGATAGGATAGGGTGGGGTAGGGTAGGGTAGGGTAGGGAAGGGTAGGGTAGGGTAGGGTAGGGTAGGGTAGGGTAGGGTAGGGTAGTGTAGCGTGTTAGAGGGGAGGGGAGCATAGGAGAGTATAGGGTAGTGTAGGGGATCGGAGTTTAGGGGAGTGTAGGGTAGGATACGGGAGGGGAGTGTAGGAGAGTGTAGGGGAGGGGGGCATAGGGTAATGTAGGGTAGTGTAGCGAACGGGAGTTTAGGGTAGGATAGGGGAGGGGAGTGTAGGAGTGTGTAGGGTAGTATAGGGGAGGGGAGTGTAGCAGAGTATAGGGACAGGGAGAATAGGGGAGGGGGTGTAGGGGAGGGGAGGAGACGGGAGGGGAGGGGAGGGGATGGGGGGGAGGAAAGGGGAGGCAAAATTGGGGAGATAATCAAAAGAGGGTAGGGGAGGGTAGGGGAGGGGAGGGGAGGGGAGGGGAGGGGAGGGGAGGGGAGGGGAGGGGAGGGGAGGGGAGTGCTACCATAAATAAAATTGCCAAATACATGACACCTCCGAGTTGACTAGGGCTGAACTACTGAAAAAGAATAGAAAATCTATAAATAAGAGTGAGAGATGGTGAATACCTAACCATCTCTTAAAAGCAGGATTTTAAGAGAATAAGTAATTGATAAATGGAGTTAAGATCGGAGGGAAAAAAGTCCACTGTTGCAATCAATAGAGTTAAGAAGTTTTTCAAGTACATTAGGAACAAAAATTAGAGTAATGACACAGATCTGATACGGGATGGGTATTGCTTCAGTGAGAAATGATGGAAAAAAACACAACACAACACATGCGTATGTGTTGTTGGGTATTTGTAAAAAAGCAAACAAACAAAAAAAAAACAGGTTAATGAAAACTGCATGCTCAATTAGATGATGTTTTTGTTGTCATTGGTAGGGAATTGTGGGCTTTACAACACAATATGTGTTATATATATATATTATATATGTTTTATATATGTTTTATATATGTTTTAATAAAATAAGGAAATGATATTTTTTTTTCTACGTTTGTGGTTTCCAAACTGTAGTTAATAAACATTAAACAAGATGCAATAGGATCTCGTTAACTCTTTTGTTTGAAAAAACAGTGGCCCTGATCGAGAGGTGCAAGTGAGAGGAGACAATATTCAGTATTTCTCTATGTTGTCATTTATTGGTGAAGATGAAAGTCTGCAATTCATGTTCATTACACTAGCATGACAACATGACCACAAGGGGGACTGTCTGATAGTGAAAAGGAACTTCAGCATGGATTAAAAATCTTTGCCTTTCTTTATTCTGAACTGTTTTTCTTATGGCTGCTAGAGAGAGATTCTCTGCCTTAGAAATAAAACTGCCCAGGCTGTTCTGATAAACCTGTAGGGTTAAGGCACTTCTACCAAAACAGATTTCAAAAGGCAAGAAGTCAAAAAGCAACAATTCAGTAATCTGTGTACGCTTCTATATTAAGTTTTAAGATAACCTGGTTTATATTTAGTTCACACAAATTAACTAAACATAGCAGCATACAACCTAAGAAAAGCTTAAGAAATTTATTAGATGCACAGATAAAGTGCTGTAACAGAGAAACTTGTGTAAATCTATTCTAAAATAAATAAGGTACAGTTAAACCACCTTTGACTCGTTTTAACTCGGAAAGAAATAACCTAAGTTTTAATCATTTGAATTTTAAGGTCAAGGTGAAATATACCATAACTATAACAGTGGTTGTGATCTGTATCAACTATTTGAGGCTCCTGTTCCTCTTGAGGTCTCCCAGAAACAGGAAGGCTATTGCAAAATGTGTCCATTAGACATAGTTCCTTTTACAGAAACATTTTTGTAATAAAGTCTGGTTGCTCAAATACATGTTAAAATATTTAACAAGGAAACAATTTTCTCCTGATCCAGTCAATCTTTTAAACAAGACAATGTATTTTTCCTATGACGCAGCCCACAGGAGGGAACAGAAGTAAACATCCTCCTGAACTGAAGACTGTTTTGCTTGAAGAACTAAACTATTGCATTATTATATGAGAGCAAGAAATATCCATTTGGGTTATCCCTTTCTCCAAACATGGTGCCCAGTGATACATGTATTTTTGCCTTAATCTCAAAGGCCCGTTTGTCTCCAGGTAAGGTACGTTAAAAAGAGATTCCCTTTAAGCATCTTATCACAAGATCTCTTACTGCCTTTCCATCCGGGGAAGCTTGTGTGTTAAACTGCCCTTGGAGTTTTGGATGCTACTAGATTTCTGTGCTCTGTTATCCATAATTTCAGGCACTTCGGGGCTAACATGGCTGTTTAAGTCAATGCAATAATATTACCAATATATTCAACACTCAGAAGAGTCACCACAGTTTCCTTCACACACTCAGGATTTCAAATTCTTCTTCCAATTCAAATAGCTTGTCAGTAGATTCAATGAGTTCTGTAAAAAAAGATAAAGAAAAAAATGCTTCTAAAGACATGCCTGATTTTGTTCACTTAAAAAAAAAAACTTTGAAAGACGCATTCCAGAAAAGTACTTTGTAAGAGTGAAAAAAAAAAATCTGTGCTAGCAATTGTATGGCTTGTTTGGATACATGCCTGCTATATATTGCTTGACACTCACAAAGGATAGTTATTCTACCTGTGATTATTCTTTTATTTGCTAACGAGGAACATAACATTGCACAATTAGGCTTTTAATCGGTGCCTTACCTGCTCCTGTGGTTGTCACTTCTGGTTTTGTTGGAGGTATGAAAGGAGGCCAGTGTGGCGGGTGCTTCTGGACCAGCTCAAACATCCGTAGACTCTGCTGCTTTAGAATCTCCTGAGGACAGAATGCTTTCATTTTAAAAGCTGGCTCGGGAGACGCTTCAAACACAAAACGTGTCTGCTTAATTGAAAGTGTTTTTTAATTACGCATGTCCATCAGGAAAAAAAAGTCTTTATACAGACATACTGTGAAATCCAAGCACCATGGTCTCTGTAATACATCCCTAGTTAAAACACATCTGGAAGACAGATCTCTTGAACTGTACTACAAATTATCAGTCTTATCATCTTTTGATATCAGCTTTGATATCTGCAAACCTGTAATTTTGTTTACAGGTAGCAAGCACACTAGGAATGTACAATATTTTCTGCTTTTTAAAAGAAAGTTGCTTGCATAGAACTCTCCTCAAGTTTTCTGTTGATCAATAGCACAAAAGACAGATCTATCAGCTCCTCCAAAGGGGAAAAAAAAAAAAAAAAACGCATCAGATTTTGAAGGACAGGTTTTGGTCAGGAAAAAAGGTGTTCCTGAAGCCAAACGCTATTCCTCTTCAAAGAGAAGTTACCTTCTGTCCTGTATTTCAGTTATTTACAAACTGTTTTCCTTAGATGATTTTTTTTTTTTTAAATAAATGCCCTTAGAGGTTGATGGTACTTTACATTCAGACGTCTGGTGCTTAGCTTAACAGCTGCATGCAGAAACATCTTCAAGTCTGTTTCCTGTGGCAGCCAGCACCTTCTGTTCTCCCTAGATCAGCAGGAGCTAGAGGCCTGCAGCACTTACAGAATCAGATCTTTAAGATAGCAGGGACTAACAGTCATAATTAGAACACGCAATCTACTATGTCAAACAATAAAAAAGGATCAGGAAGCAAATCATTGATACATCACTACAATATGGCAGTTAAACCTTAGTCATTTAGTGAGAATTAGAAGTTAAAAGCAAGTGTCACCCAGTAACACCTTCAAGTGTGGATGTTTACACCCATTTTCCAACTGGCAGGGTTTGTGGCTGGTAAAGTGCTGAACAATTTCCAATTAGCAATTCAGTAGTATTGCCTTACCCTGATGCTTTAATGCATTCTTCTCCATGGCTCATACAATTTGTATACAAAGGAAAATGCAAAGGAAAATTTTACAAAAAACAGACAATAAAAACCAGACTTTATAAAGAACAAATCGAGATGCTAAGTTCCCACTCTTACCTTTTGTACAAGACTACACCGGTTATCAAAATCACATTCTTCTTTGCAAAAGAAGCCCTTAGGGGAAAAAACAAACACACAGAGTTTTACCTTTGCAGATGGTAGGTATGTGGTACCAGCAGGTAAGGCGGTTTGACCTCTGATACAGTAATGCCCTGTACGATCAGTAGATATAAGACTCCAAATATGTGGCAGCTCTAGGGAGAGAACCCACGGGGAGAACAAGGCCCTGCAAACCCCTAACGAAATAGTCAAGCAAAAAATAGCAGCAGCTCCTGTGTGCTCCTCCATGGAGCGCCACCCAGTTCCTACAGTCCAGGTATCAGCAGAAGCTGAAAACTTGTAGATGATGGACCACCTAAGGAACATTTCCATTCTGGTATCTATACTGAAAATATTTGCTCTTCATTATGATTTTGTCTGTCTCGTTGCATCATGCCACATTTTGCACAGTTACGTAGTTAAGTATTAAAACAAAACAAAACAAAAAAACTTTCTAAAAAGCAGCAGTATTAAAAAACAGGTATGTGAATGAATGACAGATACCGGTATCTTTACAGATTGTTTAAAGCTTTAGAAACACATCCCACTGGTGACAACTGCCAATCACCCAATCACAGGATACTGGCATGGGATCAGATCCAATTTTTTCAAATACTACAGTAGCCCCATGACATTTTGGGTGAATTACAAATAATACATTTGTATTTGTAATTTGGGGTGAAATACAATAATTCCACTTAAACATTTTCAACTTATGATAGAAAGTAAGTTTAAGTAACTTGTCTAGAGGTGACCAAACATAAAGTAGTGATAGAATAAAACACATAAACCTGTTTCAGTTCCTTGCTCTGACCATTATAATGCCTCTTGAAAGAAGTAAAAGCTGCTCAGTAAAGAAAACAAAGCGAGCTCCTACAGTACAGACAGCTCCCCACTTGCCCTAAGATTCTCCATGTAGTTATGTACAAACTACTATGTGTTGATCACAGAAGACAGCTTTGTGATCTTGGTTCTGTTCAAGGAGATGCATTGCTGCCCTTACCAATGTAGAGAGACATTACTTTGAGATAAAGTACATGCATTCAAGATTTCCTGACACTTACTAAAGCTACTGAAGGGTCCAAATTCATGATCTTCATTCTATGTGGGGCTTCCTGGCAGTGGAAACTCTCATCGTCAACCGTGCCATTTTCTTCTGAATCTACAAAGCTTTGAGTGGTGTGAGGGTCCAGATAGATCAGCTCATTGCCTGGATGGGTAAAAGCCGTATGTTAAAAATAAGCAAGTGACATTAATAAGCACTTGGTCCAGAACTGTAAAATAGAAATTAGATTGCCATCGCAGTCAGTATAATCTAGACTTTCCAGCTAGGGATTCTTTAAGAGAATCGGAAGGTTTAGACACAGCGTTTCCCACAGGGTATTTAGTATAACTTCCTATTGTCACCTATTACTGTAATTTTTTGGTTGGTTATGTTCTATCTTTGTCACATACTTTTATTTTTCCATGTGAGATCCAGTACTTTTTTTTTTTTTTTTTTTAAATCTCAAGTGTTGTAAACACTAACATTTGACAGATTAAAAGGTACAGGATGTTCACAGATGCAATCTGTAATCCCATTAGGCATTCATTCAGAAATTGGAACAAAAAAGCCTAACTAAAACAGGTTAGGTTTTACAAAAGGACAAAATAGGGTTGCAAAATTTTGGCCCAAAGTGGGGTGAAATCTGAAGGAATGCATTTTAAATTAATTAGAGCAATACTTAATAACAGAAGGTATGCAAAAGGTGAAAAAGATACTGCTATCAGAAACAGTTTTGAAATACAAGAAAATAAAAGTGACATTTGACCAATACACTTGTCAAATGCTATCAGCTATTCTCAGTATGTTGCTCTTGTTGATGTCATCACTTATTTTTACACCTAGCTTTGCTGTTAACTTTCTGCTCCTGTTAAGGATCATCTCATACTGTTTCTAAACTCTTTTAGATATGCTTCTTCATTTATTTTATTCTATTCTCATCTTTCTTTACTTCTAGAGGTTCACGCTTAGACCCCTTACTATTTCCCCTTCAAAAAATGTTCTCTTTTGATCATCTGCACATTTGGAATAAGTTTCTTTTTTCCTTACCTAAAAATCCTATGAAATAAAAGGCATTATTTGGTTTCCCTCCTAATGCTCCCAAAGACTGTGGCATCTTAAAGCATTCCTAGGAGTTCAAAAGGAATAAAGGAAATTGTCATTCATTTCTTTACTGACATCACAGATACCCAAACTTATTTGACAGTAACGAGCAATGAATTGAAAGAAAACCTTACTTTAAATGCATCAATATATACGGGATTTATGTGATTTATCCCTAGTCGTAGAGGTATAATAAGCAAGAGGGCTTTCCAGCCTGTGCAGAGTCCTCCTGCCTTCTTGCTTCGGCCAAGAGCACTTCTGTGCAAATGTGCACTGCTGTGGGACGCGCTGCTGCTCTGAGGAGGGGACCAGCACGTTTTTTCTGCGGGAATAAAACTAGAAATCAGTCAACGCACAGAGGAACACAAAGCAGATCTTCCTCTCAGTAGTGAATTAAGCTAGTTTGCCAGGGATCTTTATAGGGCACCCAAGACAAAATGAGCCGGGCATGGCAATTACAGCTATTTAGTAGAAGTAATTCTAGCAGACAGTATGTGCTGGCACGTCCAAGTGAGACGTTAGATCAATGATTGGGGGATGACAATTTAAGACTGCAGTGACATGTCCTATTAATGTTATTAATAGTGTCAAGCTTTGCCTATAAAACGCCAGAGAAATGAAATGGCAGCAATGATGACAGTAGAAATTCTTCAAGGAGCTCTTCACATCCAGTGATGTGAGCACGAAGTTGGCATCAGGGATCAAAAAAACACAACTGAGTTTGTATGTCCTTCTTCCCTCTTCTTACCCTTGCAAGACAAACCCATGCCCCCCCAAGTATTTGTTCATGTTTAGATACATGCTGGCAAATGGAGTCAAATCAGAAACTGTTACCAGAAAACTGATGAGGTGTCACTTACTGATGTCTTCAATGACCACCGTATTGCCCATAGATACATAAACTGCTAATGAATTCCATTCATCAAATAAAGCAAGCTTCCTAGAAAACATTAAGGTACTAATTAATATAAACTAGTTGGATCAAAAGGGTAGCTTTACACTCAGAACCATTTATTTATTTTTTTTTTCTTAAGAAAAAACATCCTTTCTGCATTTTTTAAAGTCTCCATGTAAGAAAAAGAAAACTTTAAACATTAAATGTTTAATATCTTTAGAAAAATAGGTACTGAGTGGTACCAGGAAAAACATATGCGCTGCACCATGTGCAAACTGTTTTGTCTTACTGCTAAGTGCAGTGACAGTAACAGTTCAACTACATCAAGTTTATTACTTTTTATTGCACTCGACAGTCTCTGCACTGGGTTCTTGCCCAATTGTGTCTTTTCTCATCTGGAAAAGAAAAAAATTCCTATGCCAGTTTTGCAGATTACTTTTTGCTTAAGAAATTCCACTGAATTCAGTGGAATTACTTCTGCCTGAGCCTGCGTGCACAGCAGAAATGGGGCGTTAAAAGCTAAATCAGCTAAGGGTTTGGGGCACCAAAACTTCAGTGGGAGACAGCAGCACACAGTTTTATGTCCACTTCTGCAAAATCCAAACCTTTGGGGAAGGGAGCTACACTCTTAAGCTGCACTGGCAGAATTAGCTGTTTCAAATAAGCCAGAAAGAAATGGGGGTGAGCGTTTCACCATGAAAAACTTGGCCATGAAAGATCTGGAGTCCAGGGCATGCTTCAGCTCCCCTCCCTCTTCAGATCATGTGCCTGTTCCAGGGTGTCAAAGACTTGCTGCTGAGCTCGCAGGACCTGTAGCCTAGCCCCTGCCTGAGGTAAGACACCTCCACGTACCCCTGGAGAACTGAGCAGCCTCAGTTCCTTTCAGTGTGGCTCCCAGACTATGAGGAGCTGCCCATCTTTATCCAGTAGCCTTGCTGGCAGAACTGCTGCTCAGAAAGGGAGGAATTGCAGCTCAGTTCCCTCCTCAGCCGAGATGGCTTCTCTCTGATGTTTCACACCACCACTCCGACCTACACGGTGGCACTCTCGACCTGCCAGAGCTGTGCCACTGTGCAGAAAGGAATATACATCTGTGGTGTGACTGGTGAGGGCATGCAGACGGCATAGCAGGAGACTTTCCTGCAGTTTCTTCTCCTCAGGCTCTTCCTTTATTAAAATTTAGAGGTCACCCATTCCCAACTCAGTACCTGCACACCGAGCTGTGGCATGACATTCCATGCTGCACTTGTAAATAGATGGCAAGTACATTCCTGACTGTGGGACAGGGGGAGATGCAGCCTTCAAAACTCTGCCTGGGCCTTCTCTTGGCTGCCCCAGGGGAGTACGTTCTGAATGAGACTGGTATGATCTCACTTACTTTAGTACTTGAGCAACTGTATTTGGTCCAAACCATTCTCCAATTGACTTCCCCTCTCCAACACCCACCTGTGCTGTTTTCATAGTGAAAAAAAGACACACGTACACAAAATCAAAGAAAAATGAGACCATAAAGAATGTGGGAACAATATACAGTAAATACCGTGACTGTCAAACATTCTAGAGTAACTGCAATCTGTATTTAGCAATAACAATTATTTTCTCAATCTATGCTCTTTTCAAAACTTAGGGAGTGCCAGTTTCTTTAATAAACAAAAGGCTTCTAAACTACAATGAGAATTACAAGTTAACAAATGTTAGTGCCCTTTATTACAAATTACAGCAATAAGCTACAAGACTGTCTATTCTAACATTACTGACTCTGGTACCCAAGGCTTACAGAGTTTATCAAGAGCTACATTCTAGTACATGGCTTTATTTAGGTCTCAGGGAATGTTTCTGTACTACTAGTCTTTGCACCCATCTGCATACCTTTTTATTTTTGTATAAGCATACACCTTGTCTTCACATCCACTTTTTAAAATTATGAATTAACATACTGCAAATTAGTGATTCAACACAGTAGAAATTTCAGTGGAAAAAACCTGAAAGTTTATGTTTGTTCTTACCCATCTGGTGGATTGAATAACAGCAAGCCTTCCTGTCGAGAAAGCATCGTAGGATTCTGTGATATTCTTCTGGTTGTTTTTTGTGTTTTTCCCATTGCCAATCTGAAAGGAAAAATTGATATAGAATAAAAAATGGTGACGTTTTCATTACACTGATCAAATGTCTAGACAGCAGAAAGCTTTATAATGAGATTTTAAAAGACATTTCAATTCATCTCGAATATTTACATTTTGTGTAGAGCTCCTAGAATTCCAAGCTTGTTATTTATCATCAAGCTGCCCTTTATCATCATAGGCTAGATTGTAAAAACAGGGAAAATAAAACAAAACAAAAACATCAACTGCAAACATATTCTGACGGATCATGCTGCGTGTTGATAGCCATTCCAGTATCTCTGAGCTTCCAAGATTATTTAAAAGTACAGGCTGTGTTTAGACCTTGTTGGATTTCTAAGCACCCATTAAATAACAACATAAGATCCATACAGAAAGTCCAAACACTCCACTGGCAGCATCCTGGGATGTGACATGCACGCTTAAGAGCTTGCACCAGGGGGGTTTGGACCTCGTGCTGCTGACAAGTGAGTAGTGAAGAGAAGGGTAAGAACACTGTCCCACGGTGGCAGGTTTTCCCTTGGCCTCAACTTGGGTGTTACACTAAAAGGTTTATAAAATAATGGCGACAGGATTCCCCATTTGTTCTCCTTCTTTGCCTATTTCTCTGCTTCAGGCTGGGATGATTTCACCCAGCTGAATATGAATTGATTCATTAGGAACTGTTACCAGGGCATCAAAGAAAGTCTCACTAATAAATTCAGGGTTTGTGCTTTTAATGGAGTACTTACGAAGAAGCGTCTGCAGACAATACCGAAGTTCCCTCAGGACCAGCACTCACCTCTCCCTAAGTGTCTGCAGATCAGTGCTTGGGCCAGCATCATCTGCCCGCATCGCAGCATACATCCCCAGCCAGCGTCCGACGAAGGACCCGTGCCTCCTGTTAGGAAAGTTCATCACAATCAGTGCAGGCTTTCAACTGGGTGCAGCACCACAGAGGACATTTCAGAGTGCTAGAAAACAGATAGGGCTGCTGAAGCCTCCATGAACTGTCCCACAGATAAAAGGCACACAGCAAGACTTTGGTTCCATGCTGTTGGTCTAATTCTAATCTCTGCATTGCACAAATAAACAAAATTCATTTATTCCTTGTGGAGCTGACTTACTCTTTTCATTCTTCAAGCAGCATTCACAAACCATTTACTGCATGCTATACAACATGATCACCTGTTTACATACAGACATAAATAAACACTGATTTTAATAATCTTCATGTTTGCATAAACAGTTAAAATGATGCTCAAAATGCGCTAATACTCTAGAAATATTTTCCCAGCCTACGATGCCATCACTTATCTTGCTATTTAATTTAGAACAATGCAGCAAATCTGCAGTATACTCACCACTAGGCAAAAACTTTCTTCTATACGTAAACCACGTTAAACCACAGTAAACCACACGTGAACACACCTTGGCTTATTGTCTGACTTTGGCTTATGGTGCGTCTGTTGCTGTGTCCAGCACAGTGCAGCCCCTATATTGCTACCAAAACCTTGCCACAAACCTCAATCCCCCTGTTAAAAGAGACCCTCTTGTTTGTTGCCCTTCTTTCGACACTCTCTAACAGGTTTATGTCTTTTTCTTATACTGTGGAGCCCAAAACTGCACTCAGTACTCAGTACATGGAATACCAACAGAGACTGCCTGGCATTTTCTCTTCTCTGCAGAAGCTCTGTTGCTAACACTGTCCAGAAATCACCACTGTCACAGACAGTAGTAGCATTCCCTCCTCCCACAGTTTGTTCTGCCCCCCAAGACTTAGACACCACCCAGAAAAAGAAGAATAATAATACTAATAAAATAAAATAAAATAAAATAAAATAAAATAAAATAAAATAAAATAAAATAAAATAAAATAAAATAAAATAAAATAGTCAAAAGCCATCAGGAAGGCAGTGGTGCAGACTGTGGAGAGCCTGGGTTCAAATCCTTCTTCTGTGAGGCTCTGAACCTATATCCCACCACAATCTCTCTGCTAATGTATGGCAGGGAAAGGAGGAAGAAAGAACATATCTCCTGCACTTTCCATTTATTGTTGACTGACAATTCTGTAGAGTTATAAAGCCTCAATCAGTGAGATACAGGGTTCTTCTCACACTGTCTCACTGTGCCCTAAGCGGAACAGCTCTCATTTAATAGATGCTTCACCACAAAATCATGAGTCATCTGCAGTTTTGAACTTTTCTGGGATCAAGTCCCTTCAGATGGTTGAGGAATCTGCTCCAGCACCTATGTAAACTGGTGCTCTACTAAGCTAGTGAATGAACAAGAGAGAAATCCTCTGCTAGATGACTTGACAAATTGGGTCTGAAAATAGTGTTGAGGCAGAATAGTCCACGATTTTTGCCTTGGGTGCACAGAGGGATTGGGTGTTGTAGACTTCTTTTATTCTTCATTAAGATAAACATTTTCAAAAATGTGCTTGTTCAACCTTGCTCCCACTGTGTGCATGGGAGGGAGATAACTGAAAGTGGGGAGCGTTGCTTGGATCCTGCAAGTGGCTGAGGTCCAGTGGGGTTGGAGGCTTTCTTCCTCCTTTTGGAAATGCAAAGCAACCCTGCACCTCCCCTGCACTTGCAGAAGGATCGTGACAGCCCAAAGCACAGCGGCTTTGTAATTGCTGCATACACTTCGATCGGATTTACGTGGCAAGGGTTTGGTAGCAGGGGCCTGCAGGGATGGCGTCTGTGAGAACAGTCCAGACAACAGCCAGCTCCAGATAGCTCCAAAAGGGCCCCGGCGCTTGCCAGAGCTGAGCCAATAAGCGATGTTGTTTGCACCTCTGGGAGAGCAGATGTAAGCAGGGGGAAATACTGCTGCACAACAGAAGCTGGAAGAGCAAGGAGTGAGAAGCAGCCCTGCAGCCCCCAAGGTGAGTGCAGCAGGAGGCAGGAGGTGCTCCAGGCTCACAGCAGCAGTTCCCCTGCGGGCTGTGCAGGGAGAGGCCCCTGGTGGAGCAGGCTGTCCCCCTGCACCCATGGGTCCCCCATGGAGCAGATCTCCACGCTGCTGCCCCCCTGTGGGTGGAGGAGCCCCCGGTGGAGCAGGTGGCTGTGGCCTGGAGGAGGCTGCGGCCTGTGGAGAGCCCCCGCAGGAGCAGGCCCCGGGCCGCAGCTGCAGCCATGGAGAGGAGCCCCCGCAGGAGCAGGGGGGCTGGGGGGAGCTGCCGCCCAGCCGTGGGGGACCCGTGCTGGAGCAGTTTGCTCCTGGGGGATGGATGGATGGATGGATGGAGCCCGTGGGACGGAGCCGTGTGGGAGCAGTGCTTGAGGAGCTGCTGCCTGTGGGCAGCCCGTGTGGGATCAGCTGGGGAAGGGCGGCATCCCATGGGAGGGACCCCACGGGGAGCAGGGGCAGGGAGGGACCCTGAGGGTCACTCTGCTGAGTCTGCTTTGCCCGTCACGATACTTGTTGAGCCATCGCCCTGTCCTTATCTCAGCCCTGGAGCCCTTTGCATCGTATTTTCTCCCCCTTTCCCTTTGAGGAGGGGGAGTGAGAGAGCGGCCGTGGTGGAACTCGGCTGCCCACCCGCTTCGAACCACCACAGTTGCAAAGTCCTGGGAAAGATTTCTTTCAAGAAATTAAACAAGGTGTTTAACAAAGAAATGCAGAGTTTCCTTTTGAAGGCTTCCTGGAGAATTGGGCTTCTTTCCTATTCCCAGCTCAGAGGAAGGGAATTGTTGATTTCACCTTCTTTTTTCTGACATGGAAATCAAAGGTGAACTGCTCTACAAGGACGAGCAATGTCTCAGAATCAAGCTCTTTTGCTCTGTAGTCCTTTCTCAAGGAAAAGATTGATCACACACCTTCCACAGATGTAGGGGAGCAGGGAATAATGTTTGAACTACTCTAATTCAAGTCAGTTTGGGCATAGTGGTACTTCCCTAGCTGTTTCTGAGACAGACGCATTAGCAACAGAGAGTGTTGTGCCGTCACTGGGAGGCGCCTGCGGTGATGACTTCAGAAACAGAACTGAATTGTGTCACCACAGCACTTTGGCAACAGCTGCCTCTGTGCACGTTTAGCTGGGAGGCACAGAGAAGGGTGCTGGATGCGATGAAACCACGTGAGGATTTGTGGATCTCCCCTTGAGGTGCACAGAGAGGGACCATGCCCTTCTGTAAGTGTTTTGATGCTTGGCTGCGGAAAAAAATGTGGTTTTGTTGTGAATGCTTCATTGTAGTATTCTGTAGTTTGTGTCAAGTCCTTACAGAAGCCTCAAGGTTGGTACTTTGCTCAATGATGGAGCTGCACAGAGTGAGAACAGACCCAATGTACGGGTGAGGGCCTCTGCACGTTCTCTTCTTCCTACAGACGATCAACAAATAAGGGGAGACAGAGAAGAGTGTGCTGTGGTCCTCCCATAGACCGCAAGTACTAAAGCATAAACAAGAGGCTTAAGAGTCCCCCTGTCATGTTAAAATTCAGGCAGCAATGGACTTCCTCACACGGGCTGGCCTGTCGACTAGTGTCTCAGGCTGTGGCGTATGAAGATGCACTCCATCTGCTTTCAGGGTAGCAATGGCAGTGGGCAAGCTTCCTGACCTTAACATTTGTCATTTCATTTCTCACCTGAGTTTTGGTGGTTCTCCACGATTCATTCTTGGACTAGAAAAAAAAAAAAAAAAGTGAATTTGGATCAAAATAAAAGGATAAAAGGATTTCCTTTCCATTAATTACATGTTCTTACCTTTGTAACAGATTTGGTTATTGACTTAGAAGGCAAATATCTGGCCAGACTGCAAGACTTGTGCTCGCAGCGTGGGACAGCTCTCGTAAAGGTGATTCAGGGCAGTTTCTGGAAAACAAGACATCAGATCTCCCAAACAGCTTTCTTTGTGCTAATGTAGGAAGGGTGAGTAAGTGTAAAGGTAAGAGCCCAGATACCGTAAGAAGCAGAAAGTGTGAAGGAAACTTCCTTCTGGCTGATACAGCTCCATATCTAGTTGTCAAGTATGAAGAGAGCAGTGCTAAGTTTCTTGGGGAGAGGAAAACAAAGAGGCTGGGAGAGTGTACAAAGAAAAAAATGGGATTCCCTATTTCAGGAAATCCTAGGAACTGGAAATAGAGATTGGAAGAGTGCTTTAAGCCAAGACAGACATGTTTTAAAACTAAAACCTAGGAGTTGAATGAACCAAGAAATGAATCCCTTTTGATTATGCAGTTGCGTCCAGTGTTATCTTGGGAAATATGGTTTCCACATAAAACGTATCTGGGGCTTGAAGTTCTCCTAAGGCCCTTCTCTGTGTATTCCCTACTGTTTGGTAAGCGCTGAGGTCACACTGCAGACAGCAGCACGTCCTCTCCCCACTACTTAGCTGTCTGTTCTCACAACACGTCTAGGAACAGAATGGCTTGGACACAACTGCGCCTAGGAACGAGTTCATTCAAGCTGCTGGACGAGGTAAAAGCTCTGGACAAGCGAAGGGGAGGGAGGGATGGGTGGACATACAATATGATCACTTTAATCTCATTTCTCTAAGAATCCTGGCTGAGAAAACAAAACAAAACAGAATCAAAAAGAACAGAACAGAACAGAACAGAACAAATGAAGCAAGCAGCTAGCTTGCTGGAGACATTGTCTGGGAAGCAGTGAAAACACTTGCAAACAAAAACACGTCAAAGGACTAACTCTTTGAGCTTAATTCTAATCCAACAGCATAACCTCAAAGTCCTGTTTCTGTTCGTAACAGGCTGGTCCAGTAACATGTCCCATTGGATGACTTTGCAGCATAGATGTCAGGAATGCAGCTTGGGATCCCCTCCTTCTACTCAGAGTTCACTTTGAAGGGATGAGCAAGTAATTCTTCCTGGGTTGACGGAAATCTAAAGTCTGTTTTCTAACACTCTTGCAGACGCTTCTCTGTCCATCGGCCTGTCCTGCCAACTCTGGTGTGAGTGTGAAGTTGTGGCAAGAGGGATTTCCCATTCCTATTTGACCTGATGGACACCAGCTTTCCTCGGAAATGGCTGATGTTGCTGAGGAGGCAGCAGTATCAAAGCCCTTGCTGATGAAGGTACAACCAGCTGGGGAGGCTTTGGCATTTCTGCACAACGCTGCTCCCTGACTGTCACTCCAGACTCAGATTCGGAAAGAAGCAAAGCAAGCTAGAGGAAAACTGGATGTCCTGGTAATTTTCTTTTTCTTTTATTTCTTCATTCTTCACTTGTAAGAAAATCTAAATCTTAACCCTTTGTTTGAAAACACGGCTTTATGGAAATGCTTATGGGTGTGCTCCTTCACCTTGTGTGGAACCTGCTTCACCTCGCTTCAGCTATAGGACACCTATGCTCCAATTTATGCTTCCCATGATAAAGCGGTGTTCTTTCGGTGTTCTTTTCTGTGATGCTTGCAGGCGAGGTTGAAAAGAGTTGTCAGTAGGATTCTTCGTTTCCTTTGCAGTATCCAAAGCTCCGTATTACCGTGGATCTTCTCCTCTGATCTGGAAAGCTTCACAGGCCAAAAGAGAATTGAGATGAAGAAGGAAATAGAGAATGCTGACCAATATTGCCAAGTACCACCCGTAAGTTTTGTGAAAGAATCCGGTGCATTTCTGTAGTGGTAGAAAGTTCATAAAATCATCGTCGTGCACTTGAAGGCAAGCAATGCTGTAAAAATGAAGAATGCAAGGCCCTGCTTAAGGACAATCTTCAGGCTGCTTCTAGATCAACAGCTTATTTGCTTCTTCCACAACCTCATCTCCGCTTGCTTAGAAGTTGTGAAGGTCGGAAGCACACTCCGTCTTTTTCATCCCCTCTGTGTATCTTTTCCCTGACAGCAACTTCTGTCTTGGCTCTTCACATCCAGCCAGAGCAGTTGCTTTGCCTCCGCAACCTGCAGGCTGACCTCTCGTGTGTACCTGTGCTGGACTGAGGGTAATGCTTGTAACGCACACAGATGCTGCATTCACTGTGACTTTTAGAAAAGAGAGCAAGAAGCTAACCTGCACAGCAGACTCTTAGGTTTCTGTATCTCTCTCTTTCTCTCTCTCTCTCTCTCTCTCTATCTGCATATATATTTCAGTACTTATTTACTTCTTTAAAGATACCTTAAATAGAATAGATACTTTAAGAAAGCTTACTTGTTCTTCCCCTTTCCTTGTTTTTAACGTTTGCTTTTCTAACCAATCCTTAATGTTACAACATTGGATTGATGCAGTACTCAGTCCTTAGAAGTTCTCAAAGCACATCAGTGATTTCTCTATTTCTCAACCTTTCCATCTTCATTGAGATCTCTCATCTGAATTTAGGTACGAGGTGAAGAAGAACACTGCAAGCAGCTGAAGCTGTATCAGACACATGCTTCTGCTAGGAAGTCATTCCGAGTGATTCCACGGTGTACTTTAGACAGGTTTGCTCTGGTCCTCTGGACTCAGCATCCCCAAGGGATATTTCAAAGCTCTCGGAAGGACCCGTCATTATCTCTGACACTGCAGCCTCCAGTAGGAAGGGGTAGATATTCCTTGCCCTTGTGCAAAGGAACTACTCAGTTAGCTGTTTCTAACCCAAATCTCGTTGTTGTCTTCTATTGACAGACACCACCCGGCTAGCCAAGCTAAACCACTGAAAATGGAAGGAGTGGGACATCTTGCAAAGCCTGCTGCTGCTTCTAAGCAGAAGTGCGCTGTAGGTGGGGACACAGTAAGAGGAAACGTCCAGGCCACGGTGGAACTGCAAGGCACCTGTCTGAGCCACACAACGAAGTCAGCGATTCCCAGTTGGAGACTGTTGCTCGACCAGTGACACAGCAGCTGGAGCGCTTCTGGTTGCTGCTGATGGGTTCCCGTGAATCAGCCAGGGACAGGAGCTATGAGAACGACTGAAGCGATTTGAAGTTACCCGAAAGAAAGAAGAGAGGAGAGAAGAAGACAAGAGGGGAGGGAAGGGGAGGGAATAAAAGGAAGGGAGGGGAGGGGAGGGGAGGGCAGGGGGAGGGTAGGATAGGATAGGATAGGATAGGATAGGATAGGATAGGATAGGATAGGATAGGATAGGATAGGATAGGATAGGATAGGGTGGGGTAGGGTAGGGTAGGGAAGGGTAGGGTAGGGTAGGGTAGGGAAGGGTAGGGTAGGGTAGGGTAGGGTAGGGTAGGGTAGCATAGCGTAGTGTAGCGTGTTAGAGGGGAGGGGAGCATAGGAGAGTATAGGGTAGTGTAGGGGATCGGAGTTTAGGGGAGTGTAGGGTAGGATACGGGAGGGGAGTGTAGGAGAGTGTAGGGGAGGGGGGCATAGGGTAATGTAGGGTAGTGTAGCGAACGGGAGTTTAGGGTAGGATAGGGGAGGGAAGTGTAGGAGTGTGTAGGGTAGTATAGGGGAGGGGAGTGTACAGAGTGTAGGGACAGGGAGCATAGGGGAGGGGGTGTAGGGGAGGGGAGGAGACGGGAGGGGAGGGGAGGGGATGGGGGGGAGGAAAGGGGAGGCAAAATTGGGGAGATAATCAAAAGAGTGTACGGTAGGGGAGGGGAGGGTAGGGGAGGGGAGGGGAGGGGAGGGGAGGGGAGGGGAGGGGAGTGCTACCATAAATAAAATTGCCAAATACATGACACCTCCGAGTTGACTAGGGCTGAACTACTGAAAAAGAATAGAAAATCTATAAATAAGAGTGAGAGATGGTGAATACCTAACCATCTCTTAAAAGCAGGATTTTAAGAGAATAAGTAATTGATAAATGGAGTTAAGATCGGAGGGAAAAAAGTCCACTGTTGCAATCAATAGAGTTAAGAAGTTTTTCAAGTACATTAGGAACAAAAATTAGAGTAATGACACAGATCTGATACGGGATGGGTATTGCTTCAGTGAGAAATGATGGAAAAAAACACAACACAACACATGTGTATGTGTTGTTGGGTATTTGTAAAAAAAAAAAAGAAACAAAAAAAAAAACAGGTTAATGAAAACTGCATGCTCAATTAGATGATTTTTTTGTTGTCATTGGTAGGGAATTGTGTGCTTTACAACACAATATGTGTTATATATATATATTATATATGTTTTATATATGTTTTATATATGTTTTAATAAAATAAGGAAATGATATTTTTTTTCTACGTTTGTGGTTTCCAAACTGTAGTTAATAAACATTAAACAAGATGCAATAGGATCTCGTTAACTCTTTTGTTTGAAAAAACAGTGGCCCTGATCGAGAGGTGCAAGTGAGAGGAGACAATATTCAGTATTTCTCTATGTTGTCATTTATTGGTGAAGATGAAAGTCTGCAGTTCATGTTCATGACACTAGCATGACAACATGACCACAAGGGGGACTGTCTGGTAGTGAAAAGGAACTTCAGCATGGATTAAAAATCTTTGCCTTTCTTTATTCTGAACTGTTTTTCTTATGGCTGCTAGAGAGAGATTCTCTGCCTTAGAAATAAAACTGCCCAGGCTGTTCTGATAAACCTGTAGGGTTAAGGCACTTCTACCAAAACAGATTTCAAAAGGCAAGAAGTCAAAAAGCAACAATTCAGTAATCTGTGTACGCTTCTATATTAAGTTTTAAGATCACCTGGTTTATATTTAGTTCACACAAATTAACTAAACATAGCAGCATACAACCTAAGAAAAGCTTAAGAAATTTATTAGATGCACAGATAAAGTGCTGTAACAGAGAAACTTGTGTAAATCTATTCTAAAATAAATAAGGTACAGTTAAACCACCTTTGACTCGTTTTAACTCGGAAAGAAATAACCTAAGTTTTAATCATTTGAATTTTAAGGTCAAGGCGAAATATACCATAACTATAACAGTGGTTGTGATCTGTATCAACTATTTGAGGCTCCTGTTCCTCTTGAGGTCTCCCAGAAACAGGAAGGCTATTGCAAAATGTGTCCATTAGACATAGTTCCTTTTACAGAAACATTTTTGTAATAAAGTCTGGTTGCTCAAATACATGTTAAAATATTTAACAAGGAAACAATTTTCTCCTGATCCAGTCAATCTTTTAAACAAGACAATGTATTTTTCCTATGACGCAGCCCACAGGAGGGAACAGAAGTAAACATCCTCCTGAACTGAAGACTGTTTTGCTTGAAGAACTAAACTATTGCATTATTATATGAGAGCAAGAAATATCCATTTGGGTTATCCCTTTCTCCAAACATGGTGCCCAGTGATACATGTATTTTTGCCTTAATCTCAAAGGCCCGTTTGTCTCCAGGTAAGGTACGTTAAAAAGAGATTCCCTTTAAGCATCTTATCACAAGATCTCTTACTGCCTTTCCATCCGGGGAAGCTTGTGTGTTAAACTGCCCTTGGAGTTTTGGATGCTACTAGATTTCTGTGCTCTGTTATCCATAATTTCAGGCACTTCGGGGCTAACATGGCTGTTTAAGTCAATGCAATAATATTACCAATATATTCAACACTCAGAAGAGTCACCACAGTTTCCTTCACACACTCAGGATTTCAAATTCTTCTTCCAATTCAAATAGCTTGTCAGTAGATTCAATGAGTTCTGTAAAAAAAGATAAAGAAAAAAATGCTTCTAAAGACATGCCTGATTTTGTTCACTTAAAAAAAAAAACTTTGAAAGACGCATTCCAGAAAAGTACTTTGTAAGAGTGAAAAAAAAAAATCTGTGCTAGCAATTGTATGGCTTGTTTGGATACATGCCTGCTATATATTGCTTGACACTCACAAAGGATAGTTATTCTACCTGTGATTATTCTTTTATTTGCTAACGAGGAACATAACATTGCACAATTAGGCTTTTAATCGGTGCCTTACCTGCTCCTGTGGTTGTCACTTCTGGTTTTGTTGGAGGTATGAAAGGAGGCCAGTGTGGCGGGTGCTTCTGGACCAGCTCAAACATCCGTAGACTCTGCTGCTTTAGAATCTCCTGAGGACAGAATGCTTTCATTTTAAAAGCTGGCTCGGGAGACGCTTCAAACACAAAACGTGTCTGCTTAATTGAAAGTGTTTTTTAATTACGCATGTCCATCAGGAAAAAAAAGTCTTTATACAGACATACTGTGAAATCCAAGCACCATGGTCTCTGTAATACATCCCTAGTTAAAACACATCTGGAAGACAGATCTCTTGAACTGTACTACAAATTATCAGTCTTATCATCTTTTGATATCAGCTTTGATATCTGCAAACCTGTAATTTTGTTTACAGGTAGCAAGCACACTAGGAATGTACAATATTTTCTGCTTTTTAAAAGAAAGTTGCTTGCATAGAACTCTCCTCAAGTTTTCTGTTGATCAATAGCACAAAAGACAGATCTATCAGCTCCTCCAAAGGGGAAAAAAAAAAAAAAACGCATCAGATTTTGAAGGACAGGTTTTGGTCAGGAAAAAAGGTGTTCCTGAAGCCAAACGCTATTCCTCTTCAAAGAGAAGTTACCTTCTGTCCTGTATTTCAGTTATTTACAAACTGTTTTCCTTAGATGATTTTTTTTTTTTTTTTAAATAAATGCCCTTAGAGGTTGATGGTACTTTACATTCAGACGTCTGGTGCTTAGCTTAACAGCTGCATGCAGAAACATCCTCAAGTCTGTTTCCTGTGGCAGCCAGCACCTTCTGTTCTCCCTAGATCAGCAGGAGCTAGAGGCCTGCAGCGCTTACAGAATCAGATCTTTAAGATAGCAGGGACTAACAGTCATAATTAGAACACGCAATCTATTATGTCAAACAATAAAAAAGGATCAGGAAGCAAATCATTGATACATCACTACAATATGGCAGTTAAACCTTAGTCATTTAGTGAGAATTAGAAGTTAAAAGCAAGTGTCACCCAGTAACACCTTCAAGTGTGGATGTTTACACCCATTTTCCAACTGGCAGGGTTTGTGGCTGGTAAAGTGCTGAACAATTTCCAATTAGCAATTCAGTAGTATTGCCTTACCCTGATGCTTTAATGCATTCTTCTCCATGGCTCATACAATTTGTATACAAAGGAAAATGCAAAGGAAAATTTTACAAAAAACAGACAATAAAAACCAGACTTTATAAAGAACAAATCGAGATGCTAAGTTCCCACTCTTACCTTTTGTACAAGACTACACCGGTTATCAAAATCACATTCTTCTTTGCAAAAGAAGCCCTTAGGGGAAAAAACAAACACACAGAGTTTTACCTTTGCAGATGGTAGGTATGTGGTACCAGCAGGTAAGGCGGTTTGACCTCTGATACAGTAATGCCCTGTACGATCAGTAGATATAAGACTCCAAATATGTGGCAGCTCTAGGGAGAGAACCCACGGGGAGAACAAGGCCCTGCAAACCCCTAACGAAATAGTCAAGCAAAAAATAGCAGCAGCTCCTGTGTGCTCCTCCATGGAGCGCCACCCAGTTCCTACAGTCCAGGTATCAGCAGAAGCTGAAAACTTGTAGATGATGGACCACCTAAGGAACATTTCCATTCTGGTATCTATACTGAAAATATTTGCTCTTCATTATGATTTTGTCTGTCTCGTTGCATCATGCCACATTTTGCACAGTTACGTAGTTAAGTATTAAAACAAAAAAAAACAAAAAAACTTTCTAAAAAGCAGCAGTATTAAAAAACAGGTATGTGAATGAATGACAGATACCGGTATCTTTACAGATTGTTTAAAGCTTTAGAAACACATCCCACTGGTGACAACTGCCAATCACCCAATCACAGGATACTGGCATGGGATCAGATCCAATTTTTTCAAATACCACAGTCCCCCATGACATTTTGGGTGAATTACAAATAATACATTTGTATTTGTAATTTGGGGTGAAATACAATAATTCCACTTAAACATTTTCAACTTATGATATAAAGTAAGTTTAAGTAACTTGTCTAGAGGTGACCAAACATAAAGTAGTGATAGAATAAAACACGTAAACCTGTTTCAGTTCCTTGCTCTGACCATTATAATGCCTCTTGAAAGAAGTAAAAGCTGCTCAGTAAAGAAAACAAAGCGAGCTCCCTACAGTACAGACAGCTCCCCACTTGCCCTAAGATTCTCCATGTAGTTATGTACAAACTACTATGTGTTGATCACAGAAGACAGCTTTGTGATCTTGGTTCTGTTCAAGGAGATGCATTGCTGCCCTTACCAATGTAGAGAGACATTACTTTGAGATAAAGTACATGCATTCAAGATTTCCTGACACTTACTAAAGCTACTGAAGGGTCCAAATTCATGATCTTCATTCTATGTGGGGCTTCCTGGCAGTGGAAACTCTCATCGTCAACCGTGCCATTTTCTTCTGAATCTACAAAGCTTTGAGTGGTGTGAGGGTCCAGATAGATCAGCTCATTGCCTGGATGGGTAAAAGCCGTATGTTAAAAATAAGCAAGTGACATTAATAAGCACTTGGTCCAGAACTGTAAAATAGAAATTAGATTGCCATTGCAGTCAGTATAATCTAGACTTTCCAGCTAGGGATTCTTTAAGAGAATCAGAAGGTTTAGACACAGCGTTTCCCACAGGGTATTTAGTATAACTTCCTATTGTCACCTATTACTGTAATTTTTTGGTTGGTTATGTTCTATCTTTGTCACATACTTTTATTTTTCCATGTGAGATCCAGTACTTTTTTTTTTTTTTTTTTAAATCTCAAGTGTTGTAAACACTAACATTTGACAGATTAAAAGGTACAGGATGTTCACAGATGCAATCTGTAATCCCATTAGGCATTCATTCAGAAATTGGAACAAAAAAGCCTAACTAAAACAGGTTAGGTTTTACAAAAGGACAAAATAGGGTTGCAAAATTTTGGCCCAAAGTGGGGTGAAATCTGAAGGAATGCATTTTAAATTAATTAGAGCAATACTTAATAACAGAAGGTATGCAAAAGGTGAAAAAGATACTGCTATCAGAAACAGTTTTGAAATACAAGAAAATAAAAGTGACATTTGACCAATACACTTGTCAAATGCTATCAGCTATTCTCAGTATGTTGCTCTTGTTGATGTCATCACTTATTTTTACACCTAGCTTTGCTGTTAACTTTCTGCTCCTGTTAAGGATCATCTCATACTGTTTCTAAACTCTTTTAGATATGCTTCTTCATTTATTTTATTCTATTCTCATCTTTCTTTACTTCTAGAGGTTCACGCTTAGACCCCTTACTATTTCCCCTTCAAAAAATGTTCTCTTTTGATCATCTGCACATTTGGAATAAGTTTCTTTTTTCCTTACCTAAAAATCCTATGAAATAAAAGGCATTATTTGGTTTCCCTCCTAATGCTCCCAAAGACTGTGGCATCTTAAAGCATTCCTAGGAGTTCAAAAGGAATAAAGGAAATTGTCATTCATTTCTTTACTGACATCACAGATACCCAAACTTATTTGACAGTAACGAGCAATGAATTGAAAGAAAACCTTACTTTAAATGCATCAATATATACGGGATTTATGTGATTTATCCCTAGTCGTAGAGGTATAATAAGCAAGAGGGCTTTCCAGCCTGTGCAGAGTCCTCCTGCCTTCTTGCTTCGGCCAAGAGCACTTCTGTGCAAATGTGCACTGCTGTGGGACGCGCTGCTGCTCTGAGGAGGGGACCAGCACGTTTTTTCTGCGGGAATAAAACTAGAAATCAGTCAACGCACAGAGGAACACAAAGCAGATCTTCCTCTCAGTAGTGAATTAAGCTAGTTTGCCAGGGATCTTTATAGGGCACCCAAGACAAAACGAGCCGGGCATGGCAATTACAGCTATTTAGTAGAAGTAATTCTAGCAGACAGTATGTGCTGGCACGTCCAAGTGAGACGTTAGATCAATGATTGGGGGATGACAATTTAAGACTGCAGTGACATGTCCTATTAATGTTATTAATAGTGTCAAGCTTTGCCTATAAAACGCCAGAGAAATGAAATGGCAGCAATGATGACAGTAGAAATTCTTCAAGGAGCTCTTCACATCCAGTGATGTGAGCACGAAGTTGGCATCAGGGATCAAAAAAACACAACTGAGTTTGTATGTCCTTCTTCCCTCTTCTTACCCTTGCAAGACAAAGCCATGGCCCCCCAAGTATTTGTTCATGTTTAGATACATGCTGGCAAATGGAGTCAAATCAGAAACTGTTACCAGAAAACTGATGAGGTGTCACTTCCTGATGTCTTCAATGACCACCGTATTGCCCATAGATACATAAACTGCTAATGAATTCCATTCATCAAATAAAGCAAGCTTCCTAGAAAACATTAAGGTACTAATTAATATAAACTAGTTGGATCAAAAGGGTAGCTTTACACTCAGAACCATTTATTTATTTATTTTTTCTTAAGAAAAAACATCCTTTCTGCATTTTTTAAAGTCTCCATGTAAGAAAAAGAAAACTTTAAACATTAAATGTTTAATATCTTTAGAAAAATAGGTACTGAGTGGTACCAGGAAAAACATATGCGCTGCACCATGTGCAAACTGTTTTGTCTTACTGCTAAGTGCAGTGACAGTAACAGTTCAACTACATCAAGTTTATTACTTTTTATTGCACTCGACAGTCTCTGCACTGGGTTCTTGCCCAATTGTGTCTTTTCTCATCTGGAAAAGAAAAAAATTCCTATGCCAGTTTTGCAGATTACTTTTTGCTTAAGAAATTCCACTGAATTCAGTGGAATTACTTCTGCCTGAGCCTGCGTGCACAGCAGAAATGGGGCGTTAAAAGCTAAATCAGCTAAGGGTTTGGGGCACCAAAACTTCAGTGGGAGACAGCAGCACACAGTTTTATGTCCACTTCTGCAAAATCCAAACCTTTGGGGAAGGGAGCTACACTCTTAAGCTGCACTGGCAGAATTAGCTGTTTCAAATAAGCCAGAAAGAAATGGGGGTGAGCGTTTCACCATGAAAAACTTGGCCATGAAAGATCTGGAGTCCAGGGCATGCTTCAGCTCCCCTCCCTCTTCAGATCATGTGCCTGTTCCAGGGTGTCAAAGACTTGCTGCTGAGCTCGCAGGACCTGTAGCCTAGCCCCTGCCTGAGGTAAGACACCTCCACGTACCCCTGGAGAACTGAGCAGCCTCAGTTCCTTTCAGTGTGGCTCCCAGACTATGAGGAGCTGCCCATCTTTATCCAGTAGCCTTGCTGGCAGAACTGCTGCTCAGAAAGGGAGGAATTGCAGCTCAGTTCCCTCCTCAGCCGAGATGGCTTCTCTCTGATGTTTCACACCACCACTCCGACCTACACGGTGGCACTCTCGACCTGCCAGAGCTGTGCCACTGTGCAGAAAGGAATATACATCTGTGGTGTGACTGGTGAGGGCATGCAGACGGCATAGCAGGAGACTTTCCTGCAGTTTCTTCTCCTCAGGCTCTTCCTTTATTAAAATTTAGAGGTCACCCATTCCCAACTCAGTACCTGCACACCGAGCTGTGGCATGACATTCCATGCTGCACTTGTAAATAGATGGCAAGTACATTCCTGACTGTGGGACAGGGGGAGATGCAGCCTTCAAAACTCTGCCTGGGCCTTCTCTTGGCTGCCCCAGGGGAGTACGTTCTGAATGAGACTGGTATGATCTCACTTACTTTAGTACTTGAGCAACTGTATTTGGTCCAAACCATTCTCCAATTGACTTCCCCTCTCCAACACCCACCTGTGCTGTTTTCATAGTGAAAAAAAGACACACGTACACAAAATCAAAGAAAAATGAGACCATAAAGAATGTGGGAACAATATACAGTAAATACCGTGACTGTCAAACATTCTAGAGTAACTGCAATCTGTAGTTAGCAATAACAATTATTTTCTCAATCTATGCTCTTTTCAAAACTTAGGGAGTGCCAGTTTCTTTAATAAACAAAAGGCTTCTAAACTACAATGAGAATTACAAGTTAACAAATGTTAGTGCCCTTTATTACAAATTACAGCAATAAGCTACAAGACTGTCTATTCTAACATTACTGACTCTGGTACCCAAGGCTTACAGAGTTTATCAAGAGCTACATTCTAGTACATGGCTTTATTTAGGTCTCAGGGAATGTTTCTGTACTACTAGTCTTTGCGCCCATCTGCATACCTTTTTATTTTTGTATAAGCATACACCTTGTCTTCACATCCACTTTTTAAAATTATGAATTAACATACTGCAAATTAGTGATTCAACACAGTAGAAATTTCAGTGGAAAAAACCTGAAAGTTTATGTTTGTTCTTACCCATCTGGTGGATTGAATAACAGCAAGCCTTCCTGTCGAGAAAGCATCGTAGGATTCTGTGATATTCTTCTGGTTGTTTTTTGTGTTTTTCCCATTGCCAATCTGAAAGGAAAAATTGATATAGAATAAAAAATGGTGACGTTTTCATTACACTGATCAAATGTCTAGACAGCAGAAAGCTTTATAATGAGATGTTAAAAGACATTTCAATTCATCTCGAATATTTACATTTTGTGTAGAGCTCCTAGAATTCCAAGCTTGTTATTTATCATCAAGCTGCCCTTTATCATCATAGGCTAGATTGTAAAAACAGGGAAAATAAAACAAAACAAAAACATCAACTGCAAACATATTCTGACGGATCACGCTGCGTATTGATAGCCATTCCAGTATCTCTGAGCTTCCAAGATTATTTAAAAGTACAGGCTGTGTTTAGACCTTGTTGGATTTCTAAGCACCCATTAAATAACAACATAAGATCCATACAGAAAGTCCAAACACTCCACTGGCAGCATCCTGGGATGTGACATGCACGCTTAAGAGCTTGCACCAGGGGGGTTTGGACCTCGTGCTGCTGACAAGTGAGTAGTGAAGAGAAGGGTAAGAGCACTGTCCCACGGTGGCAGGTTTTCCCTTGGCCTCAACTTGGGTGTTACACTAAAAGGTTTATAAAATAATGGCGACAGGATTCCCCATTTCTTCTCCTTCTATGCCTATTTCTCTGCTTCAGGCTGGGATGATTTCACCCAGCTGAATATGAATTGATTCATTAGGAACTGTTACCAGGGCATCAAAGAAAGTCTCACTAATAAATTCAGGGTTTGTGCTTTTAATGGAGTACTTACAAAGAAGCGTCTGCAGACAATACCGAAGTTCCCTCAGGACCAGCACTCACCTCTCCCTAAGTGTCTGCAGATCAGTGCTTGGGCCAGCATCATCTGCCCGCATCGCAGCATACATCCCCAGCCAGCGTCCGACGAAGGACCCGTGCCTCCTGTTAGGAAAGTTCATCACAATCAGTGCAGGCTTTCAACTGGGTGCAGCACCACAGAGGACATTTCAGACTGCTAGAAAACAGATAGGGCTGCTGAAGCCTCCATGAACTGTCCTACAGATAAAAGGCACACAGCAAGACTTTGGTTCCATGCTGTTGGTCTAATTCTAATCTCTGCATTGCACAAATAAACAAAATTCATTTATTCCTTGTGGAGCTGACTTACTCTTTTCATTCTTCAAGCAGCATTCACAAACCATTTACTGCATGCTATACAACATGATCACCTGTTTACATACAGACATAAATAAACACTGATTTTAATAATCTTCATGTTTGCATAAACAGTTAAAATGATGCTCAAAATGCGCTGATACTCTAGAAATATTTTCCCAGCCTACGATGCCATCACTTATCTTGCTATTTAATTTAGAACAATGCAGCAAATCTGCAGTATACTCACCACTAGGCAAAAACTTTCTTCTATATGTAAACCACACGTAAACCACAGTAAACCACGCGTGAACACACCTTGGCTTATTGTCTGACTTTGGCTTATGGTGCGTCTGTTGCTGTGTCCAGCACAGTGCAGCCCCTAAATTGCTACCAAAACCTTGCCACAAACCTCAATCCCCCTGTTAAAAGAGACCCTCTTGTTTGTTGCCCTTCTTTCGACACTCTCTAACAGGTTTATGTCTTTTTCTTATACTGTGGAGCCCAAAACTGCACTCAGTACTCAGTACATGGAATACCAACAGAGACTGCCTGGCATTTTCTCTTCTCTGCAGAAGCTCTGTTGCTAACACTGTCCAGAAATCACCACTGTCACAGACAGTAGTAGCATTCCCTCCTCCCACAGTTTGTTCTGCCCCCCAAGACTTAGACACCACCCAGAAAAAGAAGAATAATAATACTAATAAAATAAAATAAAATAAAATAAAATAAAATAAAATAAAATAAAATAAAATAAAATAAAATAAAATAAAATAAAATAAAATAAAATAAAATAGTCAAAAGCTGTCAGAAAGGCAGTAGTGCAGACTGTGGAGAGCCTGGGTTCAAATCCTTCTTCTGTGAGGCTCTGAACCTATATCCCACCACAATCTCTCTGCTAATGTATGGCAGGGAAAGGAGGAAGAAAGAACATATCTCCTGCACTTTCCATTTATTGTTGACTGACAATTCTGTAGAGTTATAAAGCCTCAATCAGTGAGATACAGGGTTCTTCTCACACTGTCTCACTGTGCCCTAAGCAGAACAGCTCTCATTTAATAGATGCTTCACCACAAAATCATGAGTCATCTGCAGTTTTGAACTTTTCTGGGATCAAGTCCCTTCAGATGGTTGAGGAATCTGCTCCAGCACCTATGTAAACTGGTGCTCTACTAAGCTAGTGAGTGAACAAGAGAGAAATCCTCTGCTAGATGACTTGACAAATTGGGTCTGAAAATAGTGTTGAGGCAGAATAGTCCACGATTTTTGCCTTGGGTGCACAGAGGGATTGGGTGTTGTAGACTTCTTTTATTCTTCATTAAGATAAACATTTTCAAAAATGTGCTTGTTCAACCTTGCTCCCACTGTGTGCATGGGAGGGAGATAACTGAAAGTGGGGAGCGTTGCTTGGATCCTGCAAGTGGCTGAGGTCCAGTGGGGTTGGAGGCTTTCTTCCTCCTTTTGGAAATGCAAAGCAACCCTGCACCTCCCCTGCACTTGCAGAAGGATCGTGACAGCCCAAAGCACAGCGGCTTTGTAATTGCTGCATACACTTCGATCGGATTTACGTGGCAAGGGTTTGGTAGCAGGGGCCTGCAGGGATGGCGTCTGTGAGAACAGTCCAGACAACAGCCAGCTCCAGATAGCTCCAAAAGGGCCCCGGCGCTTGCCAGAGCTGAGCCAATAAGCGATGTTGTTTGCACCTCTGGGAGAGCAGATGTAAGCAGGGGGAAATACTGCTGCACAACAGAAGCTGGAAGAGCAAGGAGTGAGAAGCAGCCCTGCAGCCCCCAAGGTGAGTGCAGCAGGAGGCAGGAGGTGCTCCAGGCTCACAGCAGCAGTTCCCCTGCGGGCTGTGCAGGGAGAGGCCCCTGGTGGAGCAGGCTGTCCCCCTGCACCCATGGGTCCCCCATGGAGCAGATCTCCACGCTGCTGCCCCCCTGTGGGTGGAGGAGCCCCCGGTGGAGCAGGTGGCTGTGGCCTGGAGGAGGCTGCGGCCTGTGGAGAGCCCCCGCAGGAGCAGGCCCCGGGCCGCAGCTGCAGCCATGGAGAGGAGCCCCCGCAGGAGCAGGGGGGCTGGGGGGAGCTGCCGCCCAGCCGTGGGGGACCCGTGCTGGAGCAGTTTGCTCCTGGGGGATGGATGGATGGATGGAGCCCGTGGGACGGAGCCGTGTGGGAGCAGTGCTTGAGGAGCTGCTGCCTGTGGGCAGCCCGTGTGGGATCAGCTGGGGAAGGGCGGCATCCCATGGGAGGGACCCCACGGGGAGCAGGGGCAGGGAGGGACCCTGAGGGTCACTCTGCTGAGTCTGCTTTGCCCGTCACGATACTTGTTGAGCCATCGCCCTGTCCTTATCTCAGCCCTGGAGCCCTTTGCATCGTATTTTCTCCCCCTTTCCCTTTGAGGAGGGGGAGTGAGAGAGCGGCCGTGGTGGAACTCGGCTGCCCACCCGCTTTGAACCACCGCAGTTGCAAAGTCCTGGGAAAGATTTCTTTCAAGAAATTAAACAAGGTGTTTAACAAAGAAATGCAGAGTTTCCTTTTGAAGGCTTCCTGGAGAATTGGGCTTCTTTCCTATTCCCAGCTCAGAGGAAGGGAATTGTTGATTTCACCTTCTTTTTTCTGACATGGAAATCAAAGGTGAACTGCTCTACAAGGACGGGCAACGTCTCAGAATCAAGCTCTTTTGCTCTGTAGTCCTTTCTCAAGGAAAAGATTGATCACCCACCTTCCACAGATGTAGGGGAGCAGAGAATAATTTGGGAACTACTCTAATTCAAGTCAGTTTGGGCATAGTGGTACTTCCCTAGCTGTTTCTGAGACAGACGCATTAGCAACAGAGAGTGTTGTGCCGTCACTGGGAGGCGCCTGCGGTGATGACTTCAGAAACAGAACTGAATTGTGTCACCACAGCACTTTGGCAACAGCTGCCTCTGTGCACGTTTAGCTGGGAGGCACAGAGAAGGGTGCTGGATGCGATGAAACCACGTGAGGATTTGTGGATCTCCCCTTGAGGTGCACAGAGAGGGACCATGCCCTTCTGTAAGTGTTTTGATGCTTGGCTGCGGAAAAAAATGTGGTTTTGTTGTGAATGCTTCATTGTAGTATTCTGTAGTTTGTGTCAAGTCCTTACAGAAGCCTCAAGGTTGGTACTTTGCTCAATGATGGAGCTGCACAGAGTGAGAACAGACCCAATGTACGGGTGAGGGCCTCTGCACGTTCTCTTCTTCCTACAGACGATCAACAAATAAGGGGAGACAGAGAAGAGTGTGCTGTGGTCCTCCCATAGACCGCAAGTACTAAAGCATAAACAAGAGGCTTAAGAGTCCCCCTGTCATGTTAAAATTCAGGCAGCAATGGACTTCCTCACACGGGCTGGCCTGTCGACTAGTGTCTCAGGCTGTGGCGTATGAAGATGCACTCCATCTGCTTTCAGGGTAGCAATGGCAGTGGGCAAGCTGCCTGACCTTAACATTTGTCATTTCATTTCTCACCTGAGTTTTGGATCAAAATAAAAGGATAAAAGGATTTCCTTTCCATTAATTACATGTTCTTACCTTTGTAACAGATTTGGTTATTGACTTAGAAGGCAAATATCTGGCCAGACTGCAAGACTTGTGCTCGCAGCGTGGGACAGCTCTCGTAAAGGTGATTCAGGGCAGTTTCTGGAAAACAAGACATCAGATCTCCCAAACAGCTTTCTTTGTGCTAATGTAGGAAGGGTGAGTAAGTGTAAAGGTAAGAGCCCAGATACCGTAAGAAGCAGAAAGTGTGAAGGAAACTTCCTTCTGGCTGATACAGCTCCATATCTAGTTGTCAAGTATGAAGAGAGCAGTGCTAAATTTCTTGGGGAGAGGAAAACAAAGAGGCTGGGAGAGTGTACAAAGAAAAAAATGGGATTCCCTATTTCAGGAAATCCTAGGAACTGGAAATAGAGATTGGAAGAGTGCTTTAAGCCAAGACAGACATGTTTTAAAACTAAAACCTAGGAGTTGAATGAACCAAGAAATGAATCCCTTTTGATTATGCAGTTGTGTCCAGTGTTATCTTGGGAAATATGGTTTCCACATAAAACGTATCTGGGGCTTGAAGTTCTCCTAAGGCCCTTCTCTGTGTATTCCCTACTGTTTGGTAAGCGCTGAGGTCACACTGCAGACAGCAGCACGTCCTCTCCCCACTACTTAGCTGTCTGTTCTCACAACACGTCTAGGAACAGAATGGCTTGGACACAACTGCGCCTAGGACCGAGTTCATTCAAGCTGCTGGACGAGGTAAAAGCTCTGGACAAGCGAAGGGGAGGGAGGGATGGGTGGACATACAATATGATCACTTTAATCTCATTTCTCTAAGAATCCTGGCTGAGAAAACAAAACAAAACAGAATCAAAAAGAACAGAACAGAACAGAACAGAACAAATGAAGCAAGCAGCTAGCTTGCTGGAGACATTGTCTGGGAAGCAGTGAAAACACTTGCAAACAAAAACACGTCAAAGGACTAACTCTTTGAGCTTAATTCTAATCCAACAGCATAACCTCAAAGTCCTGTTCGTAACAGGCTGGTCCAGTAACATGTCCCATTGGATGACTTTGCAGCATAGATGTCAGGAATGCAGCTTGGGATCCCCTCCTTCTACTCAGAGTTCACTTTGAAGGGATGAGCAAGTAATTCTTCCTGGGTTGACGGAAATCTAAAGTCTGTTTTCTAACACTCTTGCAGACGCTTCTCTGTCCATCGGCCTGTCCTGCCAACTCTGGTGTGAGTGTGAAGTTGTGGCAAGAGGGATTTCCCATTCCTATTTGATCTGATGGACACCAGCTTTCCTCGGAAATGGCTGATGTTGCTGAGGAGGCAGCAGTATCAAAGCCCTTGCTGATGAAGGTACAACCAGCTGGGGAGGCTTTGGCATTTCTGCACAACGCTGCTCCCTGACTGTCACTCCAGACTCAGATTCGGAAAGAAGCAAAGCAAGCTAGAGGAAAACTGGATGTCCTGGTAATTTTCTTTTTCTTTTATTTCTTCATTCTTCACTTGTAAGAAAATCTAAATCTTAACCCTTTGTTTGAAAACACGGCTTTATGGAAATGCTTATGGGTGTGCTCCTTCACCTTGTGTGGAACCTGCTTCACCTCGCTTCAGCTATAGGACACCTATGCTCCAATTTATGCTTCCCATGATAAAGCGGTGTTCTTTCGGTGTTCTTTTCTGTGATGCTTGCAGGCGAGGTTGAAAAGAGTTGTCAGTAGGATTCTTCGTTTCCTTTGCAGTATCCAAAGCTCCGTATTACCGTGGATCTTCTCCTCTGATCTGGAAAGCTTCACAGGCCAAAAGAGAATTGAGATGAAGAAGGAAATAGAGAATGCTGACCAATATTGCCAAGTACCACCCGTAAGTTTTGTGAAAGAATCCGGTGCATTTCTGTAGTGGTAGAAAGTTCATAAAATCATCGTCGTGCACTTGAAGGCAAGCAATGCTGTAAAAATGAAGAATGCAAGGCCCTGCTTAAGGACGATCTTCAGGCTGCTTCTAGATCAACAGCTTATTTGCTTCTTCCACAACCTCATCTCCGCTTGCTTAGAAGTTGTGAAGGTCGGAAGCACACTCCGTCTGTTTCATCCCCTCTGTGTATCTTTTCCCTGACAGCAACTTCTGTCTTGGCTCTTCACATCCAGCCAGAGCAGTTGCTTTGCCTCCGCAACCTGCAGGCTGACCTCTCGTGTGTACCTGTGCTGGACTGAGGGTAATGCTTGTAACGCACACAGATGCTGCATTCACTGTGACTTTTAGAAAAGAGAGCAAGAAGCTAACCTGCACAGCAGACTCTTAGGTTTCTGTATCTCTCTCTTTCTCTCTCTCTCTCTCTCTCTCTCTATCTGCATATATATTTCAGTACTTATTTACTTCTTTAAAGATACCTTAAATAGAATAGATACTTTAAGAAAGCTTACTTGTTCTTCCCCTTTCCTTGTTTTTAACGTTTGCTTTTCTAACCAATCCTTAATGTTACAACATGGGATTGATGCAGTACTCAGTCCTTAGAAGTTCTCAAAGCACATCAGTGATTTCTCTATTTCTCAACCTTTCCATCTTCATTGAGATCTCTCATCTGAATTTAGGTAGGAGGTGAAGAAGAACACTGCAAGCAGCTGAAGCCGTATCAGACACATGCTTCTGCTAGGAAGTCATTCCGAGTGATTCCACGGTGTACTTTAGACAGGTTTGCTCTGGTCCTCTGGACTCAGCATCCCCAAGGGATATTTCAAAGCTCTCGGAAGGACCCGTCATTATCTCTGACACTGCAGCCTCCAGTAGGAAGGGGTAGATATTCCTTGCCCTTGTGCAAAGGAACTACTCAGTTAGCTGTTTCTAACCCAAATCTCGTTGTTGTCTTCTATTGACAGACACCACCCGGCTAGCCAAGCTAAACCACTGAAAATGGAAGGAGTGGGACACCTTGCAAAGCCTGCTGCTGCTTCTAAGCAGAAGTGCGCTGTAGGTGGGGACACAGCAAGAGGAAATGTCCAGGCCACGGTGGAACTGCAAGGCACCTGTCTGAGCCACACAAGGAAGTCAGCGATTCCCAGTTGGAGACTGTTGCTCGACCAGTGACACAGCAGCTGGAGCGCTTCTGGTTGCTGCTGATGGGTTCCCGTGAATCAGCCAGGGACAGGAGCTATGAGAACGACTGAAGCGATTTGAAGTTACCCGAAAGAAAGAAGAGAGGAGAGAAGAAGACAAGAGGGGAGGGAAGGGGAGGGAATAAAAGGAAGGGAGGGGAGGGGAGGGGAGGGCAGGGGGAGGGTAGGATAGGATAGGATAGGATAGGATAGGATAGGATAGGATAGGATAGGATAGGATAGGATAGGATAGGATAGGATAGGATAGGATAGGATAGGGTGTGGTAGGGTAGGGTAGGGTAGGGTAGGGTAGGGTAGGGTAGGGTAGGGTAGGGTAGGGTAGGGTAGGGTAGGGTAGGGTAGGGTAGCATAGCGTAGTGTAGCGTGTTAGAGGGGAGGGGAGCATAGGAGAGTATAGGGTAGTGTAGGGGATCGGAGTTTAGGGGAGTGTAGAGTAGGATACGGGAGGGGAGTGTAGGAGAGTGTAGGGGAGGGGGGCATAGGGTAATGTAGGGTAGTGTAGCGAACGGGAGTTTAGGGTAGGATAGGGGAGGGGAGTGTAGGAGTGTGTAGGGTAGTATAGGGGAGGGGAGTGTAGCAGAGTATAGGGACAGGGAGCATAGGGGAGGGGGTGTAGGGGAGGGGAGGAGACGGGAGGGGAGGGGAGGGGATGGGGGGGAGGGGAGGCAAAAGTGGGGAGAGGAGGCAAAAGAGGGGAGGGGAGGGGAGGGGAGGGGAGGGGAGGGGAGGGGAGGGGAGGGGAGGGGAGGGGAGGGGAGGGGAGGGGAGGGGAGGGGAGGGGAGTGCTACCATAAATAAAATTGCCAAATACATGACATTTTGGATCTGGAGCCAAATCTTTGTGTACATGTCCTCTCCGTAGCCCCACGTGCTGACCACCCACCCGAATCTATCATACTGTTGGTCAGAAAGAACAGGGAGCATAGGGGAGGGCAGGGGAGTGGAGGGAAGGGAAAAGAGGGGATGGGAGGGGTGGGGAGCGCTACCATCAATAAAATTGCCAAATACGATGAAGGAGCAGCAGAGCCTGCAACCTCCAGTCCCCAACATCCTCCAACCACCCCCCACTGCTCCGTGGGAAATAGATAGAAGAATCAAGACTGAGGTTTAGCCTGGGATGGAGGTAGTGTGGCGAGGTGGTTTTCTGTTTGGTTGGTTGGTTGGTTGGTTGGTTGGTTGGTTGGTTTTAAAGTTTTTAAATTCTCACTGTCCTACTTTGTGATCAGTTGGCAATAAATTCAATTACTCTTCCCCAAGCCAAGTCTGTTTTGTCCATGAAGCCATCTTCCAGTCCTGAAATAAGAAAGGAAACAGACCTGCAAGCAACTGTTACACAAGTGCAGGAAGAGTGACAAAGGAGGGTTTTGAGGCATGAAGTTCCTGCAAGGATGCTCTGCTCTTTCCTCACTTCAGTATGAAAAGCACGGCACTAGTGGGTGGTCTGTGGTGGTAGTTGTTTTTTTGTTGTTTGTTTGTTTGTTTGTTGTTTTGTCAGCTCCACCCCACAGTATTTTGCTTGTTCTACTTGTTTTGGTGTGCCCCCATTCCCTCCCTCAAGGTAAAACATCCCTAGGGGCCATAACTTGCTGTTAGCAAACAAGATCTTGCAAAAGAGTGAAGTTAACATGGCACCACCTGCACTGGTGTATAAATAGTTCAAATATTTTCCCTCACTTTCCTGTAACTTTCCTGTAAATTGCTGGTCAGGAGATAACAAGTGGAGAAATTTAGGATAAGAGAGAGAAAGTTGTGTTTCCTATTGCCCTGGAGTTTCTGTTGGTCTGGCCACGGAAATGGAGTACTCAAAATCCTCAGGACACTCAGTTTATACCAGATTTATCCTAAAACTGCAGTATTTCTAGGCCCTTGGGATTCTTATCAATTAAAACATACTTTTTCACGCACAGAAGATGCAAAAAAGTGCGTCTACTGCAGTATGCAGACAGAGCCAGTCCTGTCTCTTGATTCCTTCTGCCTTCTGCCTGAAGAGCAGCAGACAATCGAGTTCTTGTCTTCAGTAGCTACGGCCTTAACCAACTGTGCAGTCTGTCCATTCATACACAGAGGAGGAAAAATAGCGTGGAATAACTCCTCTCCTTTGTGCTAACAGAGGAGGGTACAGCTTCCTCACTCCAACCCCACCGAGGCAAACCAGTCAGCAGTGCACGCCAGAGCCTCTGTCTCTTCCCCGTCTCATGATGTGCAGCTGGATCACTCTCCCTTCTATCCCCAGGATCGCTTTCAGCACAGTCACAGAAGGGTCAGACTCACAGCTTTAGGAGCCATCAGAAGAGGCTTTCACTCTTCTGCCACCACACCCCCTATACACATGCAATTTCACACATGCAAAGAGACACCATGGATTGGGGAGTTGCACAGAGAGGAGACCACACCCGTTTGCCTGCCTGCAGTTTGACACCAGTAGGGAGGTAATTCCCGTCAGGAGTTTCCATAGAGATGACAGAATATGGCCCTAGGGTCCTGCTGCTTCTTTCAGCCCTAATTCTTCAAATCCATAGGAACGGAAGAAACCTTCCCAGCCAAGTGCTGCATATCTTGAAGGTTGGAGAACCCACAGCCTTCTGCTTCATTTCATTTTAAAGATCAATCCCAATGTCACTCCCATAGAAGTAGTGGAAGCCATCTGGCTGGCTTGGCTTTCTCTCCAAAGAAGACCAAATGAGAGTTGGTCACGGGTGAGGATGAGCCCTGACAGTTCCTGCATTTTGGTTCTCCTGCAGCCCACAAAGCTCTCACTGCCTTGCCTGAATTTGAACCCCTTTGGAACCAAATCTACAGATTATCTCTGTAAATCCAAAACAGCACTTATTCACCATGTGAACAACAAATGCCTGGGATGGTTAACAGCACTTAGGTGCAAAAAAGAGCCCCCGCAGGAGCAGGCCCCGGGCCGCAGCTGCAGCCATGGAGAGGAGCCCACGGGGAGCAGGGGCAGAGAGGGACCTTGGAGGAGGGAACTGTATCCTCTTTTTTCATCGGTGCTGAGATTGAGGATCAGGATTTCGTGGTAGGAATTTGTTTAGATGAACCAATTTACATCCATATGGGTTTTGTATGTTTGTTTCACCTTGTCTTGCAGGACCATCTTGGCTGGGTCTGCAGTGTTGTGCAAAAGTGAAGTTTTTCACAATAAAGAGCAGCTTTTTTTTCGGGGAAAAGGCTGAGGTGGCCTTCATCAGAGTCTTGTGACCTGAAAATGCAGAAAATGGGTGCATGGCTGGCTGGATGGGTGGGTGGGAGTTGGGAATTCAGCCTTGGGATCAGAACTGGGACGTTGTTGGGATAGGAAATGATCAGTGGGATGGGAAGTGATGATGGGGATAGGAACTCATTGGGATGGGATAAATGGGTTTTATTTTTATTGCATTAAATCCACTTTATTGACTGTGTTGTACAGTATGGCGTTGTTTTCTTACTATAAAATTATGATGATTATTATTTAATCTTATTAATTAAACAATTTTTATACGTTATTATATTATAAATTATAAATATTAATATTTATTATATTGTTTTTATTCCTTTTCTACCCTATTAAACTCTCTTTATCCCAGTGCACTGCTTTGGACTTTAGTTTTCCTTCCGAGTCGTTGTGGATTCACTCCGGATGGGGGGACATTAGTGAACGCCTGTGTGCTTCAGATCCAAGGTCACCTTTGCCCTCAACTCAAGATACATGTTTGCATCTATTGTCGTGAAACAATGTTAACAACATCAACAAAAAAGTTCCCTACTTGCTAGCAGCATCCCTACGTTTGCTGGGGTCTGCTCTGTGCATTTTGAAGACCGTTCCATGCTATTCAGCCCCTTCAGGAGGAAATGGATGGTTCTAGGAAAATGCGTCTTGACCTGATGCAAAGCTGTGACTCAGCACCCTGCAGCCCCCGCAACCCCTGGCATTTTACCTGCAGCCCCTCCAACAACTCTGATGTTCCCTGCATCGACTTCAACCACTGCGCTGGGACCTGAGGCCCCTCAAACCCGTGTCACTCGCCCTGCAGCCCCTCCAGCCCCTGGCATGTTCCCTGCAGCACCTCGAGCCCCTGGCATGTTCCCTGCAGCCACTCCAAGCCTGGCACAGGCCCTACAGCTGGCTGCGGGGACTATCCAGAAATCTGCTCCAGAAATACAGTGATGGCAAGGAGCCCTCCACTTCATGCTTCCTTTTTATTCTAGCTGGAAGCATTCAGAGTTGTCAACGGAATTGGTTTGGAGGAGTAGGAAAGACAGAATTGCTGGGTTTCTGCTTTCTCCCAGAAACTATCAGACCACAACATGACAGTTGTCTTTCTTTTACGTAATTTTACACCTGGATCTTTCTCACTTTTATGAGTGTGGGGTATTCCTTCTTTCTCCCTTTACCTTCCTCCCTCCCTCCATTCCTTCCTTCCTTCCTTCCTTCCTTCCTTCCTTCCTTCCTTCCTTCCTTCCTTCCTTCCTTCCTTCCTTCCTTCCTTCCTTCCTTCCTTCCTTCCTTCCTTCCTTCCTTCCTTCCCTCCTTTCGTTCTGTCTGTCTGTCTCTCTGTCTCTCTTTCTCTCTTTCTGTCCAGCACTGATTTTATGGCTACGTGTGCATATCCACAGTGTACAGTTTTTCTCCGTTCCGTTTCTTCCCTGAGTCTTGCCCCTCTTCCCTGCAACTGAACAGCATTTGCCTTGATCAAGGAAGTGGCAACATGCGGCTTACACAGTAAACTGCTGAAATTACAGCTATAACCATGGAGCACAGCTGCCGATCAACACAAGACCACCAATCGCTCACATTTCTAAACTGCTCGTCACAATTCTTCCGTATGTAGGCTGTGATGCTGCTCATTTCTTAAGCACCCATCCATTTCTTCTCTTCCCAGACCCTCAAGGTGTCCTGGTCAAACCACCTCCCTTCCTCTTGCCCCATCTGGCTCTCCCACCTTCCTTTTCCCTCAAGGCTCAACTTTTTTTTTTTTTTTTTTTCCAGCATAGGTGCTCCATAGAAGCTGCTGCTGCCCACCTCCGAGTTGACTAGGGCTGAACTACTGAAAAAGAAAAGAAAATCTATAAATAAAAGTGAGAGATGGTGAATACCCAACCATCTCTTAAAAGCAGGATTTTAAGAGAATAAGTAATTGATAAATGGAGTTAAGATCGGAGGGAAAAAAAATCCACTGTTGCAATCAATAGAGTTAAGAAGTTTTTCAAGTACATTAGGAACAAAAATTAGAGTAATGACACAGATCTGATACGGGATGGGTATTGCTTCAGTGAGAAATGATGGAAAAAAACACAACACAACACATGTGTATGTGTTGTTGGGTATTTGTAAAAAAAAAAAAGAAACAAAAAACAGGTTAATGAAAACTGCATGCTCAATTAGATGATTTTTTTGTTGTCATTGGTATGGAATTGTGGGCTTTACAACACAATATGTGTTATATATATATATTATATATGTTTTATATATGTTTTATATATGTTTTAATAAAATAAGGAAATGATATTTTTTTTCTACGTTTGTGGTTTCCAAACTGTAGTTAATAAACATTAAACAAGATGCAATAGGATCTCGTTAACTCTTTTGTTTGAAAAAACAGTGGCCCTGATCGAGAGGTGCAAGTGAGAGGAGACAATATTCAGTATTTCTCTATGTTGTCATTTATTGGTGAAGATGAAAGTCTGCAGTTCATGTTCATGACACTAGCATGACAACATGACCACAAGGGGGACTGTCTGATAGTGAAAAGGAACTTCAGCATGGATTAAAAATCTTTGCCTTTCTTTATTCTGAACTGTTTTTCTTATGGCTGCTAGAGAGAGATTCTCTGCCTTAGAAATAAAACTGCCCAGGCTGTTCTGATAAACCTGTAGGGTTAAGGCACTTCTACCAAAACAGATTTCAAAAGGCAAGAAGTCAAAAAGCAACAATTCAGTAATCTGTGTACGCTTCTATATTAAGTTTTAAGATCACCTGGTTTATATTTAGTTCACACAAATTAACCAAACATAGCAGCATACAACCTAAGAAAAGCTTAAGAAATTTATTAGATGCACAGATAAAGTGCTGTAACAGAGAAACTTGTGTAAATCTATTCTAAAATAAATAAGGTACAGTTAAACCACCTTTGACTCGTTTTAACTCGGAAAGAAATAACCTAAGTTTTAATCATTTGAATTTTAAGGTCAAGGTGAAATATACCATAACTATAACAGTGGTTGTGATCTGTATCAACTATTTGAGGCTCCTGTTCCTCTTGAGGTCTCCCAGAAACAGGAAGGCTATTGCAAAATGTGTCCATTAGACATAGTTCCTTTTACAGAAACATTTTTGTAATAAAGTCTGGTTGCTCAAATACATGTTAAAATATTTAACAAGGAAACAATTTTCTCCTGATCCAGTCAATCTTTTAAACAAGACAATGTATTTTTCCTATGACGCAGCCCACAGGAGGGAACAGAAGTAAACATCCTCCTGAACTGAAGACTGTTTTGCTTGAAGAACTAAACTATTGCATTATTATATGAGAGCAAGAAATATCCATTTGGGTTATCCCTTTCTCCAAACATGGTGCCCAGTGATACATGTATTTTTGCCTTAATCTCAAAGGCCCGTTTGTCTCCAGGTAAGGTACGTTAAAAAGAGATTCCCTTTAAGCATCTTATCACAAGATCTCTTACTGCCTTTCCATCCGGGGAAGCTTGTGTGTTAAACTGCCCTTGGAGTTTTGGATGCTACTAGATTTCTGTGCTCTGTTATCCATAATTTCAGGCACTTCGGGGCTAACATGGCTGTTTAAGTCAATGCAATAATATTACCAATATATTCAACACTCAGAAGAGTCACCACAGTTTCCTTCACACACTCAGGATTTCAAATTCTTCTTCCAATTCAAATAGCTTGTCAGTAGATTCAATGAGTTCTGTAAAAAAAGATAAAGAAAAAAATGCTTCTAAAGACATGCCTGATTTTGTTCACTTAAAAAAAAACTTTGAAAGACGCATTCCAGAAAAGTACTTTGTAAGAGTGAAAAAAAAAATCTGTGCTAGCAATTGTATGGCTTGTTTGGATACATGCCTGCTATATATTGCTTGACACTCACAAAGGATAGTTATTCTACCTGTGATTATTCTTTTATTTGCTAACGAGGAACATAACATTGCACAATTAGGCTTTTAATCGGTGCCTTACCTGCTCCTGTGGTTGTCACTTCTGGTTTTGTTGGAGGTATGAAAGGAGGCCAGTGTGGCGGGTGCTTCTGGACCAGCTCAAACATCCGTAGACTCTGCTGCTTTAGAATCTCCTGAGGACAGAATGCTTTCATTTTAAAAGCTGGCTCGGGAGACGCTTCAAACACAAAACGTGTCTGCTTAATTGAAAGTGTTTTTTAATTACGCATGTCCATCAGGAAAAAAAAGTCTTTATACAGACATACTGTGAAATCCAAGCACCATGGTCTCTGTAATACATCCCTAGTTAAAACACATCTGGAAGACAGATCTCTTGAACTGTACTACAAATTATCAGTCTTATCATCTTTTGATATCAGCTTTGATATCTGCAAACCTGTAATTTTGTTTACAGGTAGCAAGCACACTAGGAATGTACAATATTTTCTGCTTTTTAAAAGAAAGTTGCTTGCATAGAACTCTCCTCAAGTTTTCTGTTGATCAATAGCACAAAAGACAGATCTATCAGCTCCTCCAAAGGGGAAAAAAAAAAAAAAAAACGCATCAGATTTTGAAGGACAGGTTTTGGTCAGGAAAAAAGGTGTTCCTGAAGCCAAACGCTATTCCTCTTCAAAGAGAAGTTACCTTCTGTCCTGTATTTCAGTTATTTACAAACTGTTTTCCTTAGATGATTTTTTTTTTTTTAAATAAATGCCCTTAGAGGTTGATGGTACTTTACATTCAGACGTCTGGTGCTTAGCTTAACAGCTGCATGCAGAAACATCCTCAAGTCTGTTTCCTGTGGCAGCCAGCACCTTCTGTTCTCCCTAGATCAGCAGGAGCTAGAGGCCTGCAGCACTTACAGAATCAGATCTTTAAGATAGCAGGGACTAACAGTCATAATTAGAACACGCAATCTATTATGTCAAACAATAAAAAAGGATCAGGAAGCAAATCATTGATACATCACTACAATATGGCAGTTAAACCTGAGTCATTTAGTGAGAATTAGAAGTTAAAAGCAAGTGTCACCCAGTAACACCTTCAAGTGTGGATGTTTACACCCATTTTCCAACTGGCAGGGTTTGTGGCTGGTAAAGTGCTGAACAATTTCCAATTAGCAATTCAGTAGTATTGCCTTACCCTGATGCTTTAATGCATTCTTCTCCATGGCTCATACAATTTGTATACAAAGGAAAATGCAAAGGAAAATTTTACAAAAAACAGACAATAAAAACCAGACTTTATAAAGAACAAATCGAGATGCTAAGTTCCCACTCTTACCTTTTGTACAAGACTACACCGGTTATCAAAATCACATTCTTCTTTGCAAAAGAAGCCCTTAGGGGAAAAAACAAACACACAGAGTTTTACCTTTGCAGATGGTAGGTATGTGGTACCAGCAGGTAAGGCGGTTTGACCTCTGATACAGTAATGCCCTGTACGATCAGTAGATATAAGACTCCAAATATGTGGCAGCTCTAGGGAGAGAACCCACGGGGAGAACAAGGCCCTGCAAACCCCTAACGAAATAGTCAAGCAAAAAATAGCAGCAGCTCCTGTGTGCTCCTCCATGGAGCGCCACCCAGTTCCTACAGTCCAGGTATCAGCAGAAGCTGAAAACTTGTAGATGATGGACCACCTAAGGAACATTTCCATTCTGGTATCTATACTGAAAATATTTGCTCTTCATTATGATTTTGTCTGTCTCGTTGCATCATGCCACATTTTGCACAGTTACGTAGTAAAGTATTAAAACAAAACAAAACAAAAAAACTTTCTAAAAAGCAGCAGTATTAAAAAACAGGTATATGAATGAATGACAGATACCGGTATCTTTACAGATTGTTTAAAGCTTTAGAAACACATCCCACTGGTGACAACTGCCAATCACCCAATCACAGGATACTGGCATGGGATCAGATCCAATTTTTTCAAATACCACAGTACCCCCATGACATTTTGGGTGAATTACAAATAATACATTTGTATTTGTAATTTGGGGTGAAATACAATAATTCCACTTAAACATTTTCAACTTATGATATAAAGTAAGTTTAAGTAACTTGTCTAGAGGTGACCAAACATAAAGTAGTGATAGAATAAAACACGTAAACCTGTTTCAGTTCCTTGCTCTGACCATTATAATGCCTCTTGAAAGAAGTAAAAGCTGCTCAGTAAAGAAAACAAAGCGAGCTCCTACAGTACAGACAGCTCCCCACTTGCCCTAAGATTCTCCATGTAGTTATGTACAAACTACTATGTGTTGATCACAGAAGACAGCTTTGTGATCTTGGTTCTGTTCAAGGAGATGCATTGCTGCCCTTACCAATGTAGAGAGACATTACTTTGAGATAAAGTACATGCATTCAAGATTTCCTGACACTTACTAAAGCTACTGAAGGGTCCAAATTCATGATCTTCATTCTATGTGGGGCTTCCTGGCAGTGGAAACTCTCATCGTCAACCGTGCCATTTTCTTCTGAATCTACAAAGCTTTGAGTGGTGTGAGGGTCCAGATAGATCAGCTCATTGCCTGGATGGATAAAAGCCGTATGTTAAAAATAAGCAAGTGACATTAATAAGCACTTGGTCCAGAACTGTAAAATAGAAATTAGATTGCCATTGCAGTCAGTATAATCTAGACTTTCCAGCTAGGGATTCTTTAAGAGAATCAGAAGGTTTAGACACAGCGTTTCCCACAGGGTATTTAGTATAACTTCCTATTGTCACCTATTACTGTAATTTTTTGGTTGGTTATGTTCTATCTTTGTCACATACTTTTATTTTTCCATGTGAGATCCAGTACTTTTTTTTTTTTTTTTTTTAAATCTCAAGTGTTGTAAACACTAACATTTGACAGATTAAAAGGTACAGGATGTTCACAGATGCAATCTGTAATCCCATTAGGCATTCATTCAGAAATTGGAACAAAAAAGCCTAACTAAAACAGGTTAGGTTTTACAAAAGGACAAAATAGGGTTGCAAAATTTTGGCCCAAAGTGGGGTGAAATCTGAAGGAATGCATTTTAAATTAATTAGAGCAATACTTAATAACAGAAGGTATGCAAAAGGTGAAAAAGATACTGCTATCAGAAACAGTTTTGAAATACAAGAAAATAAAAGTGACATTTGACCAATACACTTGTCAAATGCTATCAGCTATTCTCAGTATGTTGCTCTTGTTGATGTCATCACTTATTTTTACACCTAGCTTTGCTGTTAACTTTCTGCTCCTGTTAAGGATCATCTCATACTGTTTCTAAACTCTTTTAGATATGCTTCTTCATTTATTTTATTCTATTCTCATCTTTCTTTACTTCTAGAGGTTCACGCTTAGACCCCTTACTATTTCCCCTTCAAAAAATGTTCTCTTTTGATCATCTGCACATTTGGAATAAGTTTCTTTTTTCCTTACCTAAAAATCCTATGAAATAAAAGGCATTATTTGGTTTCCCTCCTAATGCTCCCAAAGACTGTGGCATCTTAAAGCATTCCTAGGAGTTCAAAAGGAATAAAGGAAATTGTCATTCATTTCTTTACTGACATCACAGATACCCAAACTTATTTGACAGTAACGAGCAATGAATTGAAAGAAAACCTTACTTTAAATGCATCAATATATACGGGATTTATGTGATTTATCCCTAGTCGTAGAGGTATAATAAGCAAGAGGGCTTTCCAGCCTGTGCAGAGTCCTCCTGCCTTCTTGCTTCGGCCAAGAGCACTTCTGTGCAAATGTGCACTGCTGTGGGACGCGCTGCTGCTCTGAGGAGGGGACCAGCACATTTTTTCTGCGGGAATAAAACTAGAAATCAGTCAACGCACAGAGGAACACAAAGCAGATCTTCCTCTCAGTAGTGAATTAAGCTAGTTTGCCAGGGATCTTTATAGGGCACCCAAGACAAAACGAGCCGGGCATGGCAATTACAGCTATTTAGTAGAAGTAATTCTAGCAGACAGTATGTGCTGGCACGTCCAAGTGAGACGTTAGATCAATGATTGGGGGATGACAATTTAAGACTGCAGTGACATGTCCTATTAATGTTATTAATAGTGTCAAGCTTTGCCTATAAAACGCCAGAGAAATGAAATGGCAGCAATGATAACAGTAGAAATTCTTCAAGGAGCTCTTCACATCCAGTGATGTGAGCACGAAGTTGGCATCAGGGATCAAAAAAACACAACTGAGTTTGTATGTCCTTCTTCCCTCTTCTTACCCTTGCAAGACAAACCCATGCCCCCCCAAGTATTTGTTCATGTTTAGATACATGCTGGCAAATGGAGTCAAATCAGAAACTGTTACCAGAAAACTGATGAGGTGTCACTTACTGATGTCTTCAATGACCACCGTATTGCCCATAGATACATAAACTGCTAATGAATTCCATTCATCAAATAAAGCAAGCTTCCTAGAAAACATTAAGGTACTAATTAATATAAACTAGTTGGATCAAAAGGGTAGCTTTACACTCAGAACCATTTATTTATTTTTTTTTTCTTAAGAAAAAACATCCTTTCTGCATTTTTTAAAGTCTCCATGTAAGAAAAAGAAAACTTTAAACATTAAATGTTTCATATCTTTAGAAAAATAGGTACTGAGTGGTACCAGGAAAAACATATGCGCTGCACCATGTGCAAACTGTTTTGTCTTACTGCTAAGTGCAGTGACAGTAACAGTTCAACTACATCAAGTTTATTACTTTTTATTGCACTCGACAGTCTCTGCACTGGGTTCTTGCCCAATTGTGTCTTTTCTCATCTGGAAAAGAAAAAAATTCCTATGCCAGTTTTGCAGATTACTTTTTGCTTAAGAAATTCCACTGAATTCAGTGGAATTACTTCTGCCTGAGCCTGCGTGCACAGCAGAAATGGGGCGTTAAAAGCTAAATCAGCTAAGGGTTTGGGGCACCAAAACTTCAGTGGGAGACAGCAGCACACAGTTTTATGTCCACTTCTGCAAAATCCAAACCTTTGGGGAAGGGAGCTACACTCTTAAGCTGCACTGGCAGAATTAGCTGTTTCAAATAAGCCAGAAAGAAATGGGGGTGAGCGTTTCACCATGAAAAACTTGGCCATGAAAGATCTGGAGTCCAGGGCATGCTTCAGCTCCCCTCCCTCTTCAGATCATGTGCCTGTTCCAGGGTGTCAAAGACTTGCTGCTGAGCTCGCAGGACCTGTAGCCTAGCCCCTGCCTGAGGTAAGACACCTCCACGTACCCCTGGAGAACTGAGCAGCCTCAGTTCCTTTCAGTGTGGCTCCCAGACTATGAGGAGCTGCCCATCTTTATCCAGTAGCCTTGCTGGCAGAACTGCTGCTCAGAAAGGGAGGAATTGCAGCTCAGTTCCCTCCTCAGCCGAGATGGCTTCTCTCTGATGTTTCACACCACCACTCCGACCTACACGGTGGCACTCTCGACCTGCCAGAGCTGTGCCACTGTGCAGAAAGGAATATACATCTGTGGTGTGACTGGTGAGGGCATGCAGACGGCATAGCAGGAGACTTTCCTGCAGTTTCTTCTCCTCAGGCTCTTCCTTTATTAAAATTTAGAGGTCACCCATTCCCAACTCAGTACCTGCACACCGAGCTGTGGCATGACATTCCATGCTGCACTTGTAAATAGATGGCAAGTACATTCCTGACTGTGGGACAGGGGGAGATGCAGCCTTCAAAACTCTGCCTGGGCCTTCTCTTGGCTGCCCCAGGGGAGTACGTTCTGAATGAGACTGGTATGATCTCACTTACTTTAGTACTTGAGCAACTGTATTTGGTCCAAACCATTCTCCAATTGACTTCCCCTCTCCAACACCCACCTGTGCTGTTTTCATAGTGAAAAAAAGACACACGTACACAAAATCAAAGAAAAATGAGACCATAAAGAATGTGGGAACAATATACAGTAAATACCGTGACTGTCAAACATTCTAGAGTAACTGCAATCTGTAGTTAGCAATAACAATTATTTTCTCAATCTATGCTCTTTTCAAAACTTAGGGAGTGCCAGTTTCTTTAATAAACAAAAGGCTTCTAAACTACAATGAGAATTACAAGTTAACAAATGTTAGTGCCCTTTATTACAAATTACAGCAATAAGCTACAAGACTGTCTATTCTAACATTACTGACTCTGGTACCCAAGGCTTACAGAGTTTATCAAGAGCTACATTCTAGTACATGGCTTTATTTAGGTCTCAGGGAATGTTTCTGTACTACTAGTCTTTGCGCCCATCTGCATACCTTTTTATTTTTGTATAAGCATACACCTTGTCTTCACATCCACTTTTTAAAATTATGAATTAACATACTGCAAATTAGTGATTCAACACAGTAGAAATTTCAGTGGAAAAAACCTGAAAGTTTATGTTTGTTCTTACCCATCTGGTGGATTGAATAACAGCAAGCCTTCCTGTCGAGAAAGCATCGTAGGATTCTGTGATATTCTTCTGGTTGTTTTTTGTGTTTTTCCCATTGCCAATCTGAAAGGAAAAATTGATATAGAATAAAAAATGGTGACGTTTTCATTACACTGATCAAATGTCTAGACAGCAGAAAGCTTTATAATGAGATTTTAAAAGACATTTCAATTCATCTCGAATATTTACATTTTGTGTAGAGCTCCTAGAATTCCAAGCTTGTTATTTATCATCAAGCTGCCCTTTATCATCATAGGCTAGATTGTAAAAACAGGGAAAATAAAACAAAACAAAAACATCAACTGCAAACATATTCTGACGGATCATGCTGCGTGTTGATAGCCATTCCAGTATCTCTGAGCTTCCAAGATTATTTAAAAGTACAGGCTGTGTTTAGACCTTGTTGGATTTCTAAGCACCCATTAAATAACAACATAAGATCCATACAGAAAGTCCAAACACTCCACTGGCAGCATCCTGGGATGTGACATGCACGCTTAAGAGCTTGCACCAGGGGGGTTTGGACCTCGTGCTGCTGACAAGTGAGTAGTGAAGAGAAGGGTAAGAGCACTGTCCCACGGTGGCAGGTTTTCCCTTGGCCTCAACTTGGGTGTTACACTAAAAGGTTTATAAAATAACGGCGACAGGATTCCCCATTTCTTCTCCTTCTATGCCTATTTCTCTGCTTCAGGCTGGGATGATTTCACCCAGCTGAATATGAATTGATTCATTAGGAACTGTTACCAGGGCATCAAAGAAAGTCTCACTAATAAATTCAGGGTTTGTGCTTTTAATGGAGTACTTACGAAGAAGCGTCTGCAGACAATACCGAAGTTCCCTCAGGACCAGCACTCACCTCTCCCTAAGTGTCTGCAGATCAGTGCTTGGGCCAGCATCATCTGCCCGCATCGCAGCATACATCCCCAGCCAGCGTCCGACGAAGGACCCGTGCCTCCTGTTAGGAAAGTTCATCACAATCAGTGCAGGCTTTCAACTGGGTGCAGCACCACAGAGGACATTTCAGAGTGCTAGAAAACAGATAGGGCTGCTGAAGCCTCCATGAACTGTCCTACAGATAAAAGGCACACAGCAAGACTTTGGTTCCATGCTGTTGGTCTAATTCTAATCTCTGCATTGCACAAATAAACAAAATTCATTTATTCCTTGTGGAGCTGACTTACTCTTTTCATTCTTCAAGCAGCATTCACAAACCATTTACTGCATGCTATACAACATGATCACCTGTTTACATACAGACATAAATAAACACTGATTTTAATAATCTTCATGTTTGCATAAACAGTTAAAATGATGCTCAAAATGCGCTGATACTCTAGAAATATTTTCCCAGCCTACGATGCCATCACTTATCTTGCTATTTAATTTAGAACAATGCAACAAATCTGCAGTATACTCACCAATAGGCGAAAACTTTCTTCTATACGTAAACCACGTTAAACCACAGTAAACCACGCGTGAACACACCTTGGCTTATTGTCTGACTTTGGCTTATGGTGCGTCTGTTGCTGTGTCCAGCACAGTGCAGCCCCTAAATTGCTACCAAAACTTTGCCACAAACCTCAATCCCCCTGTTAAAAGAGACCCTCTTGTTTGTTGCCCTTCTTTCGACACTCTCTAACAGGTTTATGTCTTTTTCTTATACTGTGGAGCCCAAAACTGCACTCAGTACTCAGTACATGGAATACCAACAGAGACTGCCTGGCATTTTCTCTTCTCTGCAGAAGCTCTGTTGCTAACACTGTCCAGAAATCACCACTGTCACAGACAGTAGTAGCATTCCCTCCTCCCACAGTTTGTTCTGCCCCCCAAGACTTAGACACCACCCAGAAAAAGAAGAATAATAATACTAATAAAATAAAATAAAATAAAATAAAATAAAATAAAATAAAATAAAATAAAATAAAATAAAATAAAATAAAATAAAATAAAATAAAATAAAATAAAATAAAATAGTCAAAAGCCATCAGGAAGGCAGTGGTGCAGACTGTGGAGAGCCTGGGTTCAAATCCTTCTTCTGTGAGGCTCTGAACCTATATCCCACCACAATCTCTCTGCTAATGTATGGCAGGGAAAGGAGGAAGAAAGAACATATCTCCTGCACTTTCCATTTATTGTTGACTGACAATTCTGTAGAGTTATAAAGCCTCAATCAGTGAGATACAGGGTTCTTCTCACACTGTCTCACTGTGCCCTAAGCGGAACAGCTCTCATTTAATAGATGCTTCACCACAAAATCATGAGTCATCTGCAGTTTTGAACTTTTCTGGGATCAAGTCCCTTCAGATGGTTGAGGAATCTGCTCCAGCACCTATGTAAACTGGTGCTCTACTAAGCTAGTGAGTGAACAAGAGAGAAATCCTCTGCTAGATGACTTGACAAATTGGGTCTGAAAATAGTGTTGAGGCAGAATAGTCCACGATTTTTGCCTTGGGTGCACAGAGGGATTGGGTGTTGTAGACTTCTTTTATTCTTCATTAAGATAAACATTTTCAAAAATGTGCTTGTTCAACCTTGCTCCCACTGTGTGCATGGGAGGGAGATAACTGAAAGTGGGGAGCGTTGCTTGGATCCTGCAAGTGGCTGAGGTCCAGTGGGGTTGGAGGCTTTCTTCCTCCTTTTGGAAATGCAAAGCAACCCTGCACCTCCCCTGCACTTGCAGGAGGATCGTGACAGCCCAAAGCACAGCGGCTTTGTAATTGCTGCATACACTTCGATCGGATTTACGTGGCAAGGGTTTGGTAGCAGGGGCCTGCAGGGATGGCGTCTGTGAGAACAGTCCAGACAACAGCCAGCTCCAGATAGCTCCAAAAGGGCCCCGGCGCTTGCCAGAGCTGAGCCAATAAGCGATGTTGTTTGCACCTCTGGGAGAGCAGATGTAAGCAGGGGGAAATACTGCTGCACAACAGAAGCTGGAAGAGCAAGGAGTGAGAAGCAGCCCTGCAGCCCCCAAGGTGAGTGCAGCAGGAGGCAGGAGGTGCTCCAGGCTCACAGCAGCAGTTCCCCTGCGGGCTGTGCAGGGAGAGGCCCCTGGTGGAGCAGGCTGTCCCCCTGCACCCATGGGTCCCCCATGGAGCAGATCTCCACGCTGCTGCCCCCCTGTGGGTGGAGGAGCCCCCGGTGGAGCAGGTGGCTGTGGCCTGGAGGAGGCTGCGGCCTGTGGAGAGCCCCCGCAGGAGCAGGCCCCGGGCCGCAGCTGCAGCCATGGAGAGGAGCCCCCGCAGGAGCAGGGGGGCTGGGGGGAGCTGCCGCCCAGCCGTGGGGGACCCGTGCTGGAGCAGTTTGCTCCTGGGGGATGGATGGATGGATGGATGGAGCCCGTGGGACGGAGCCGTGTGGGAGCAGTGCTTGAGGAGCTGCTGCCTGTGGGCAGCCCGTGTGGGATCAGCTGGGGAAGGGCGGCATCCCATGGGAGGGACCCCACGGGGAGCAGGGGCAGGGAGGGACCCTGAGGGTCACTCTGCTGAGTCTGCTTTGCCCGTCACGATACTTGTTGAGCCATCGCCCTGTCCTTATCTCAGCCCTGGAGCCCTTTGCATCGTATTTTCTCCCCCTTTCCCTTTGAGGAGGGGGAGTGAGAGAGCGGCCGTGGTGGAACTCGGCTGCCCACCCGCTTCGAACCACCACAGTTGCAAAGTCCTGGGAAAGATTTCTTTCAAGAAATTAAACAAGGTGTTTAACAAAGAAATGCAGAGTTTCCTTTTGAAGGCTTCCTGGAGAATTGGGCTTCTTTCCTATTCCCAGCTCAGAGGAAGGGAATTGTTGATTTCACCTTCTTTTTTCTGACATGGAAATCAAAGGTGAACTGCTCTACAAGGACGAGCAATGTCTCAGAATCAAGCTCTTTTGCTCTGTAGTCCTTTCTCAAGGAAAAGATTGATCACCCACCTTCCACAGATGTAGGGGAGCAGGGAATAATTTGGGAACTACTCTAATTCAAGTCAGTTTGGGCATAGTGGTACTTCCCTAGCTGTTTCTGAGACAGACGCATTAGCAACAGAGAGTGTTGTGCCGTCACTGGGAGGCGCCTGCGGTGATGACTTCAGAAACAGAACTGAATTGTGTCACCACAGCACTTTGGCAACAGCTGCCTCTGTGCACGTTTAGCTGGGAGGCACAGAGAAGGGTGCTGGATGCGATGAAACCACGTGAGGATTTGTGGATCTCCCCTTGAGGTGCACAGAGAGGGACCATGCCCTTCTGTAAGTGTTTTGATGCTTGGCTGCGGAAAAAAATGTGGTTTTGTTGTGAATGCTTCATTGTAGTATTCTGTAGTTTGTGTCAAGTCCTTACAGAAGCCTCAAGGTTGGTACTTTGCTCAATGATGGAGCTGCACAGAGTGAGAACAGACCCAATGTACGGGTGAGGGCCTCTGCACGTTCTCTTCTTCCTACAGACGATCAACAAATAAGGGGAGACAGAGAAGAGTGTGCTGTGGTCCTCCCATAGACCGCAAGTACTAAAGCATAAACAAGAGGCTTAAGAGTCCCCCTGTCATGTTAAAATTCAGGCAGCAATGGACTTCCTCACACGGGCTGGCCTGTCGACTAGTGTCTCAGGCTGTGGCGTATGAAGATGCACTCCATCTGCTTTCAGGGTAGCAATGGCAGTGGGCAAGCTTCCTGACCTTAACATTTGTCATTTCATTTCTCACCTGAGTTTTGGTGGTTCTCCACGGTTCATTCTTGGTCTAGAAAAAAAAAAAAAAAAAAAAAAAAAGTGAATTTGGATCAAAATAAAAGGATAAAAGGATTTCCTTTCCATTAATTACATGTTCTTAACTTAACTAAAAAAAGTGAACTGTGATGAAAATAAAAGGATTTCCTTTCCATTAATTACATGTTCTTACCTTTGTAACAGATTTGGTTATTGACTTAGAAGGCAAATATCTGGCCAGACTGCAAGACTTGTGCTCGCAGCGTGGGACAGCTCTCGTAAAGGTGATTCAGGGCAGTTTCTGGAAAACAAGACATCAGATCTCCCAAACAGCTTTCTTTGTGCTAATGTAGGAAGGGTGAGTAAGTGTAAAGGTAAGAGCCCAGATACCGTAAGAAGCAGAAAGTGTGAAGGAAACTTCCTTCTGGCTGATACAGCTCCATATCTAGTTGTCAAGTATGAAGAGAGCAGTGCTAAGTTTCTTGGGGAGAGGAAAACAAAGAGGCTGGGAGAGTGTACAAAGAAAAAAAATGGGATGAGCTATTTCAGGAAATCCTAGGAACTGGAAATAGAGATTGGAAGAGTGCTTTAAGCCAAGACAGACATCACACAGAATTTCTAGGTTGGAAGAGACCTCAAGATCATCGACTCCAACCTCTAACCTAACACTAACAGTCCCCACTAAACCATATCCCTAAGCTCTACATCTAAACGTCTTTTGAAGACTTCCAGGGATGGCGACTCCACCACCTCCCTGGGCAGCCTGTTCCAATGCCTCACAACCCTTTCAGTAAAGAAATTCTTCCTAACATCTAACCTAAAACTCCCCTTGCATAACTTTAGCCTATTCCCCATTTAGTTTTAAAACTAAAACCTAGGAGTTGAATGAACGAAGAAATGAATCCCTTTTGATTATGCAGTTGTGTCCAGTGTTATCTTGGGAAATATGGTTTCCACATAAAACGTATCTGGGGCTTGAAGTTCTCCTAAGGCCCTTCTCTGTGTATTCCCTACTGTTTGGTAAGCGCTGAGGTCACACTGCAGACAGCAGCACGTCCTCTCCCCACTACTTAGCTGTCTGTTCTCACAACACGTCTAGGAACAGAATGGCTTGGACACAACTGCGCCTAGGACCGAGTTCATTCAAGCTGCTGGACGAGGTAAAAGCTCTGGACAAGCGAAGGGGAGGGAGGGATGGGTGGACATACAATATGATCACTTTAATCTCATTTCTCTAAGAATCCTGGCTGAGAAAACAAAACAAAACAGAATCAAAAAGAACAGAACAGAACAGAACAGAACAAATGAAGCAAGCAGCTAGCTTGCTGGAGACATTGTCTGGGAAGCAGTGAAAACACTTGCAAACAAAAACACGTCAAAGGACTAACTCTTTGAGCTTAATTCTAATCCAACAGCATAACCTCAAAGTCCTGTTTCTGTTCGTAACAGGCTGCTACAGTAACATGTCCCATTGGATGACTTTGCAGCATAGATGTCAGGAATGCAGCTTGGGATCCCCTCCTTCTACTCAGAGTTCACTTTGAAGGGATGAGCAAGTAATTCTTCCTGGGTTGACGGAAATCTAAAGTCTGTTTTCTAACACTCTTGCAGACGCTTCTCTGTCCATCGGCCTGTCCTGCCAACTCTGGTGTGAGTGTGAAGTTGTGGCAAGAGGGATTTCCCATTCCTATTTGACCTGATGGACACCAGCTTTCCTCGGAAATGGCTGATGTTGCTGAGGAGGCAGCAGTATCAAAGCCCTTGCTGATGAAGGTACAACCAGCTGGGGAGGCTTTGGCATTTCTGCACAACGCTGCTCCCTGACTGTCACTCCAGACTCAGATTCGGAAAGAAGCAAAGCAAGCTAGAGGAAAACTGGATGTCCTGGTAATTTTCTTTTTCTTTTATTTCTTCATTCTTCACTTGTAAGAAAATCTAAATCTTAACCCTTTGTTTGAAAACACGGCTTTATGGAAATGCTTATGGGTGTGCTCCTTCACCTTGTGTGGAACCTGCTTCACCTCGCTTCAGCTATAGGACACCTATGCTCCAATTTATGCTTCCCATGATAAAGCGGTGTTCTTTCGGTGTTCTTTTCTGTGATGCTTGCAGGCGAGGTTGAAAAGAGTTGTCAGTAGGATTCTTCGTTTCCTTTGCAGTATCCAAAGCTCCGTATTACCGTGGATCTTCTCCTCTGATCTGGAAAGCTTCACAGGCCAAAAGAGAATTGAGATGAAGAAGGAAATAGAGAATGCTGACCAATATTGCCAAGTACCACCCGTAAGTTTTGTGAAAGAATCCGGTGCATTTCTGTAGTGGTAGAAAGTTCATAAAATCATCGTCGTGCACTTGAAGGCAAGCAATGCTGTAAAAATGAAGAATGCAAGGCCCTGCTTAAGGACAATCTTCAGGCTGCTTCTAGATCAACAGCTTATTTGCTTCTTCCACAACCTCATCTCCGCTTGCTTAGAAGTTGTGAAGGTCGGAAGCACACTCCGTCTTTTTCATCCCCTCTGTGTATCTTTTCCCTGACAGCAACTTCTGTCTTGGCTCTTCACATCCAGCCAGAGCAGTTGCTTTGCCTCCGCAACCTGCAGGCTGACCTCTCGTGTGTACCTGTGCTGGACTGAGGGTAATGCTTGTAACGCACACAGATGCTGCATTCACTGTGACTTTTAGAAAAGAGAGCAAGAAGCTAACCTGCACAGCAGACTCTTAGGTTTCTGTCTCTCTCTCTCTCTCTCTCTCTCTCTCTATCTGCATATATATTTCAGTACTTATTTACTTCTTTAAAGATACCTTAAATAGAATAGATACTTTAAGAAAGCTTACTTGTTCTTCCCCTTTCCTTGTTTTTAACGTTTGCTTTTCTAACCAATCCTTAATGTTACAACATGGGATTGATGCAGTACTCAGTCCTTAGAAGTTCTCAAAGCACATCAGTGATTTCTCTATTTCTCAACCTTTCCATCTTCATTGAGATCTCTCATCTGAATTTAGGTACGAGGTGAAGAAGAACACTGCAAGCAGCTGAAGCCGTATCAGACACATGCTTCTGCTAGGAAGTCATTCCGAGTGATTCCACGGTGTACTTTAGACAGGTTTGCTCTGGTCCTCTGGACTCAGCATCCCCAAGGGATATTTCAAAGCTCTCGGAAGGACCCGTCATTATCTCTGACACTGCAGCCTCCAGTAGGAAGGGGTAGATATTCCTTGCCCTTGTGCAAAGGAACTACTCAGTTAGCTGTTTCTAACCCAAATCTCGTTGTTGTCTTCTATTGACAGACACCACCCGGCTAGCCAAGCTAAACCACTGAAAATGGAAGGAGTGGGACATCTTGCAAAGCCTGCTGCTGCTTCTAAGCAGAAGTGCGCTGTAGGTGGGGACACAGCAAGAGGAAACGTCCAGGCCACGGTGGAACTGCAAGGCACCTGTCTGAGCCACACAACGAAGTCAGCGATTCCCAGTTGGAGACTGTTGCTCGACCAGTGACACAGCAGCTGGAGCGCTTCTGGTTGCTGCTGATGGGTTCCCGTGAATCAGCCAGGGATAGGAGCTATGAGAACGACTGAAGCGATTTGAAGTTACCCGAAAGAAAGAAGAGAGGAGAGAAGAAGACAAGAGGGGAGGGAAGGGGAGGGAATAAAAGGAAGGGAGGGGAGGGGAGGGCAGGGGGAGGGTAGGATAGGATAGGATAGGATAGGATAGGATAGGATAGGATAGGATAGGATAGGATAGGATAGGATAGGATAGGATAGGGTAGGGTAGGGTAGGGTAGAGTAGGGTAGGGTAGGGTAGGGTAGGGTAGGGTAGGGTAGGGTAGGGTAGCATAGCATAGCATAGCATAGCATAGCATAGCATAGCATAGCATAGCATAGCATATTGTAGCGTGTTAGAGGGGAGGGGAGCATAGGAGAGTATAGGGTAGTGTAGGGGATCGGAGTTTAGGGGAGTGTAGGGTAGGATACGGGAGGGGAGTGTAGGAGAGTGTAGGGGAGGGGGGCATAGGGTAATGTAGGGTAGTGTAGCGAACGGGAGTTTAGGGTAGGATAGGGGAGGGAAGTGTAGGAGTGTGTAGGGTAGTATAGGGGAGGGGAGTGTAGCAGAGTATAGGGACAGGGAGCATAGGGGAGGGGGTGTAGGGGAGGGGAGGAGACGGGAGGGGAGGGGAGGGGATGGGGGGGAGGGGAGGCAAAAGTGGGGAGGGGAGGGGAGGGGAGGGGAGGGGAGGGGAGGGGAGGGGAGGGGAGGGGAGGGGAGGGGAGGGGAGGGGAGGGGAGGGGAGGGGAGGGGAGGGGAGGGGAGGGGAGGGGAGGCAAAAGTGGGGAGAGGAGGCAAAAGAGCGGAGGGGAGGGGAGGGGAGGGGAGGGGAGGGGAGGGGAGGGGAGGGGAGGGGAGGGGAGGGGAGGAGAGGGGAGGGGAGGGGAGGGGAGGGGAGGGGAGGGGAGGGGAGGGGAGGGGAGGGGAGGGGAGGGGAGGGGAGGGGAGGGGAGTGCTACCATAAATAAAATTGCCAAATACATGACATTTTGGATCTGGAGCCAAGTCTTTGTGTACATGTCCTCTCCGTAGCCCCACGTGCTGACCACCCACCCGAATCTATCATACTGTTGGTCAGAAAGAACAGGGAGCATAGGGGAGGGCAGGGGAGTGGAGGGAAGGGAAAAGAGGGGATGGGAGGGGTGGGGAGCGCTACCATCAATAAAATTGCCAAATACGATGAAGGAGCAGCAGAGCCTGCAACCTCCAGTCCCCAACATCCTCCAACCACCCCCCACTGCTCCGTGGGAAATAGATAGAAGATACAAGACTGAGGTTTAGCCTGGGATGGAGGTAGTGTGGCGAGGTGGTTTTCTGTTTGGTTGGTTGGTTGGTTGGTTGGTTGGTTGGTTTTAAAGTTTTTAAATTCTCACTGTCCTACTTTGTGATCAGTTGGCAATAAATTCAATTACTCTTCCCCAAGCCAAGTCTGTTTTGTCCATGAAGCCATCTTCCAGTCCTGAAATAAGAAAGGAAACAGACCTGCAAGCAACTGTTACACAAGTGCAGGAAGAGTGACAAAGGAGGGTTTTGAGGCATGAAGTTCCTGCAAGGATGCTCTGCTCTTTCCTCACTTCAGTATGAAAAGCACGGCACTAGTGGGTGGTCTGTGGTGGTAGTTGTTTTTTTGTTGTTTGTTTGTTTGTTTGTTGTTTTGTCAGCTCCACCCCACAGTATTTTGCTTGTTCTACTTGTTTTGGTGTGCCCCCATTCCCTCCCTCAAGGTAAAACATCCCTAGGGGCCATAACTTGCTGTTAGCAAACAAGATCTTGCAAAAGAGTGAAGTTAACATGGCACCACCTGCACTGGTGTATAAATAGTTCAAATATTTTCCCTCACTTTCCTGTAACTTTCCTGTAAATTGCTGGTCAGGAGATAACAAGTGGAGAAATTTAGGATAAGAGAGAGAAAGTTGTGTTTCCTATTGCCCTGGAGTTTCTGTTGGTCTGGCCACGGAAATGGAGTACTCAAAATCCTCAGGACACTCAGTTTATACCAGATTTATCCTAAAACTGCAGTATTTCTAGGCCCTTGGGATTCTTATCAATTAAAACATACTTTTTCACGCACAGAAGATGCAAAAAAGTGCGTCTACTGCAGTATGCAGACAGAGCCAGTCCTGTCTCTTGATTCCTTCTGCCTTCTGCCTGAAGAGCAGCAGACAATCGAGTTCTTGTCTTCAGTAGCTACGGCCTTAACCAACTGTGCAGTCTGTCCATTCATACACAGAGGAGGAAAAATAGCGTGGAATAACTCCTCTCCTTTGTGCTAACAGAGGAGGGTACAGCTTCCTCACTCCAACCCCACCGAGGCAAACCAGTCAGCAGTGCACGCCAGAGCCTCTGTCTCTTCCCCGTCTCATGATGTGCAGCTGGATCACTCTCCCTTCTATCCCCAGGATCGCTTTCAGCACAGTCACAGAAGGGTCAGACTCACAGCTTTAGGAGCCATCAGAAGAGGCTTTCACTCTTCTGCCACCACACCCCCTATACACATGCAATTTCACACATGCAAAGAGACACCATGGATTGGGGAGTTGCACAGAGAGGAGACCACACCCGTTTGCCTGCCTGCAGTTTGACACCAGTAGGGAGGTAATTCCCGTCAGGAGTTTCCATAGAGATGACAGAATATGGCCCTAGGGTCCTGCTGCTTCTTTCAGCCCTAATTCTTCAAATCCATAGGAACGGAAGAAACCTTCCCAGCCAAGTGCTGCATATCTTGAAGGTTGGAGAACCCACAGCCTTCTGCTTCATTTCATTTTAAAGATCAATCCCAATGTCACTCCCATAGAAGTAGTGGAAGCCATCTGGCTGGCTTGGCTTTCTCTCCAAAGAAGACCAAATGAGAGTTGGTCACGGGTGAGGATGAGCCCTGACAGTTCCTGCATTTTGGTTCTCCTGCAGCCCACAAAGCTCTCACTGCCTTGCCTGAATTTGAACCCCTTTGGAACCAAATCTACAGATTATCTCTGTAAATCCAAAACAGCACTTATTCACCATGTGAACAACAAATGCCTGGGATGGTTAACAGCACTTAGGTGCAAAAAAGAGCCCCCGCAGGAGCAGGCCCCGGGCCGCAGCTGCAGCCATGGAGAGGAGCCCACGGGGAGCAGGGGCAGAGAGGGACCTTGGAGGAGGGAACTGTATCCTCTTTTTTCATCGGTGCTGAGATTGAGGATCAGGATTTCGTGGTAGGAATTTGTTTAGATGAACCAATTTACATCCATATGGGTTTTGTATGTTTGTTTCACCTTGTCTTGCAGGACCATCTTGGCTGGGTCTGCAGTGTTGTGCAAAAGTGAAGTTTTTCACAATAAAGAGCAGCTTTTTTTTCGGGGAAAAGGCTGAGGTGGCCTTCATCAGAGTCTTGTGACCTGAAAATGCAGAAAATGGGTGCATGGCTGGCTGGATGGGTGGGTGGGAGTTGGGAATTCAGCCTTGGGATCAGAACTGGGACGTTGTTGGGATAGGAAATGATCAGTGGGATGGGAAGTGATGATGGGGATAGGAACTCATTGGGATGGGATAAATGGGTTTTATTTTTATTGCATTAAATCCACTTTATTGACTGTGTTGTACAGTATGGCGTTGTTTTCTTACTATAAAATTATGATGATTATTATTTAATCTTATTAATTAAACAATTTTTATACGTTATTATATTATAAATTATAAATATTAATATTTATTATATTGTTTTTATTCCTTTTCTACCCTATTAAACTCTCTTTATCCCAGTGCACTGCTTTGGACTTTAGTTTTCCTTCCGAGTCGTTGTGGATTCACTCCGGATGGGGGGACATTAGCGAACGCCTGTGTGCTTCAGATCCAAGGTCACCTTTGCCCTCAACTCAAGATACATGTTTGCATCTATTGTCGTGAAACAATGTTAACAACATCAACAAAAAAGTTCCCTACTTGCTAGCAGCATCCCTACGTTTGCTGGGGTCTGCTCTGTGCACTTTGAAGACCGTTCCATGCTATTCAGCCCCTTCAGGAGGAAATGGATGGTTCTAGGAAAATGCGTCTTGACCTGATGCAAAGCTGTGACTCAGCACCCTGCAGCCCCCGCAACCCCTGGCATTTTACCTGCAGCCCCTCCAACAACTCTGATGTTCCCTGCATCGACTTCAACCACTGCGCTGGGACCTGAGGCCCCTCAAACCCGTGTCACTCGCCCTGCAGCCCCTCCAGCCCCTGGCATGTTCCCTGCAGCACCTCGAGCCCCTGGCATGTTCCCTGCAGCCACTCCAAGCCTGGCACAGGCCCTACAGCTGGCTGCGGGGACTATCCAGAAATCTGCTCCAGAAATACAGTGATGGCAAGGAGCCCTCCACTTCATGCTTCCTTTTTTTTCTAGCTGGAAGCATTCAGAGTTGTCAACGGAATTGGTTTGGAGGAGTAGGAAAGACAGAATTGCTGGGTTTCTGCTTTCTCCCAGAAACTATCAGACCACAACATGACAGTTGTCTTTCTTTTACGTTCTTTTACACCTGGATCTTTCTCACTTTTATGAGTGTGGGGTATTCCTTCTTTCTCCCTTTACCTTCCTCCCTCCCTCCCTCCATTCCTTCCTTCCTTCCTTCCTTCCTTCCTTCCTTCCTTCCTTCCTTCCTTCCTTCCTTCCTTCCTTCCTTCCTTCCTTCCTTCCTTCCTTCCTTCCTTCCTTCCTTCCTTCCTTCCTTCCTTCCCTCCTTTCGTTCTGTCTGTCTGTCTCTCTTTCTCTCTTTCTGTCCAGCACTGATTTTATGGCTACGTGTGCATATCCACAGTGTACAGTTTTTCTCCGTTCCGTTTCTTCCCTGAGTCTTGCCCCTCTTCCCTGCAACTGAACAGCATTTGCCTTGATCAAGGAAGTGGCAACATGCGGCTTACACAGTAACCTGCTGAAATTACAGCTATAACCATGGAGCACAGCTGCCGATCAACACAAGACCACCAATCGCTCACATTTCTAAACTGCTCGTCACAATTCTTCCGTATGTAGGCTGTGATGCTGCTCATTTCTTAAGCACCCATCCATTTCTTCTCTTCCCAGACCCTCAAGGTGTCCTGGTCAAACCACCTCCCTTCCTCTTGCCCCATCTGGCTCTCCCACCTTCCTTTTCCCTCAAGGCTCAACTTTTTTTTTTTTTTTTTTTCCAGCATAGCTGCTCCATAGAAGCTGCTGCTGCCCACCTCCGAGTTGACTAGGGCTGAACTACTGAAAAAGAAAAGAAAATCTATAAATAAGAGTGAGAGATGGTGAATACCCAACCATCTCTTAAAAGCAGGATTTTAAGAGAATAAGTAATTGATAAATGGAGTTAAGATCGGAGGGAAAAAAATCCACTGTTGCAATCAATAGAGTTAAGAAGTTTTTCAAGTACATTAGGAACAAAAATTAGAGTAATGACACAGATCTGATACGGGATGGGTATTGCTTCAGTGAGAAATGATGGAAAAAAACACAACACAACACATGTGTATGTGTTGTTGGGTATTTGTAAAAAAAAAAAAGAAACAAAAAACAGGTTAATGAAAACTGCATGCTCAATTAGATGATTTTTTTGTTGTCATTGGTATGGAATTGTGGGCTTTACAACACAATATGTGTTATATATATATATTATATATGTTTTATATATGTTTTATATATGTTTTAATAAAATAAGGAAATGATATTTTTTTTCTACGTTTGTGGTTTCCAAACTGTAGTTAATAAACATTAAACAAGATGCAATAGGATCTCGTTAACTCTTTTGTTTGAAAAAACAGTGGCCCTGATCGAGAGGTGCAAGTGAGAGGAGACAATATTCAGTATTTCTCTATGTTGTCATTTATTGGTGAAGATGAAAGTCTGCAGTTCATGTTCATTACACTAGCATGACAACATGACCACAAGGGGGACTGTCTGGTAGTGAAAAGGAACTTCAGCATGGATTAAAAATCTTTGCCTTTCTTTATTCTGAACTGTTTTTCTTATGGCTGCTAGAGAGAGATTCTCTGCCTTAGAAATAAAACTGCCCAGGCTGTTCTGATAAACCTGTAGGGTTAAGGCACTTCTACCAAAACAGATTTCAAAAGGCAAGAAGTCAAAAAGCAACAATTCAGTAATCTGTGTACGCTTCTATATTAAGTTTTAAGATCACCTGGTTTATATTTAGTTCACACAAATTAACTAAACATAGCAGCATACAACCTAAGAAAAGCTTAAGAAATTTATTAGATGCACAGATAAAGTGCTGTAACAGAGAAACTTGTGTAAATCTATTCTAAAATAAATAAGGTACAGTTAAACCACCTTTGACTCGTTTTAACTCGGAAAGAAATAACCTAAGTTTTAATCATTTGAATTTTAAGGTCAAGGTGAAATATACCATAACTATAACAGTGGTTGTGATCTGTATCAACTATTTGAGGCTCCTGTTCCTCTTGAGGTCTCCCAGAAACAGGAAGGCTATTGCAAAATGTGTCCATTAGACATAGTTCCTTTTACAGAAACATTTTTGTAATAAAGTCTGGTTGCTCAAATACATGTTAAAATATTTAACAAGGAAACAATTTTCTCCTGATCCAGTCAATCTTTTAAACAAGACAATGTATTTTTCCTATGACGCAGCCCACAGGAGGGAACAGAAGTAAACATCCTCCTGAACTGAAGACTGTTTTGCTTGAAGAACTAAACTATTGCATTATTATATGAGAGCAAGAAATATCCATTTGGGTTATCCCTTTCTCCAAACATGGTGCCCAGTGATACATGTATTTTTGCCTTAATCTCAAAGGCCCGTTTGTCTCCAGGTAAGGTACGTTAAAAAGAGATTCCCTTTAAGCATCTTATCACAAGATCTCTTACTGCCTTTCCATCCGGGGAAGCTTGTGTGTTAAACTGCCCTTGGAGTTTTGGATGCTACTAGATTTCTGTGCTCTGTTATCCATAATTTCAGGCACTTCGGGGCTAACATGGCTGTTTAAGTCAATGCAATAATATTACCAATATATTCAACACTCAGAAGAGTCACCACAGTTTCCTTCACACACTCAGGATTTCAAATTCTTCTTCCAATTCAAATAGCTTGTCAGTAGATTCAATGAGTTCTGTAAAAAAAGATAAAGAAAAAAATGCTTCTAAAGACATGCCTGATTTTGTTCACTTAAAAAAAAAAACTTTGAAAGACGCATTCCAGAAAAGTACTTTGGAAGAGTGAAAAAAAAAATCTGTGCTAGCAATTGTATGGCTTGTTTGGATACATGCCTGCTATATATTGCTTGACACTCACAAAGGATAGTTATTCTACCTGTGATTATTCTTTTATTTGCTAACGAGGAACATAACATTGCACAATTAGGCTTTTAATCGGTGCCTTACCTGCTCCTGTGGTTGTCACTTCTGGTTTTGTTGGAGGTATGAAAGGAGGCCAGTGTGGCGGGTGCTTCTGGACCAGCTCAAACATCCGTAGACTCTGCTGCTTTAGAATCTCCTGAGGACAGAATGCTTTCATTTTAAAAGCTGGCTCGGGAGACGCTTCAAACACAAAACGTGTCTGCTTAATTGAAAGTGTTTTTTAATTACGCATGTCCATCAGGAAAAAAAAGTCTTTATACAGACATACTGTGAAATCCAAGCACCATGGTCTCTGTAATACATCCCTAGTTAAAACACATCTGGAAGACAGATCTCTTGAACTGTACTACAAATTATCAGTCTTATCATCTTTTGATATCAGCTTTGATATCTGCAAACCTGTAATTTTGTTTACAGGTAGCAAGCACACTAGGAATGTACAATATTTTCTGCTTTTTAAAAGAAAGTTGCTTGCATAGAACTCTCCTCAAGTTTTCTGTTGATCAATAGCACAAAAGACAGATCTATCAGCTCCTCCAAAGGGGAAAAAAAAAAAAAAAAACGCATCAGATTTTGAAGGACAGGTTTTGGTCAGGAAAAAAGGTGTTCCTGAAGCCAAACGCTATTCCTCTTCAAAGAGAAGTTACCTTCTGTCCTGTATTTCAGTTATTTACAAACTGTTTTCCTTAGATGATTTTTTTTTTTTTTAAATAAATGCCCTTAGAGGTTGATGGTACTTTACATTCAGACGTCTGGTGCTTAGCTTAACAGCTGCATGCAGAAACATCCTCAAGTCTGTTTCCTGTGGCAGCCAGCACCTTCTGTTCTCCCTAGATCAGCAGGAGCTAGAGGCCTGCAGCACTTACAGAATCAGATCTTTAAGATAGCAGGGACTAACAGTCATAATTAGAACACGCAACCTATTATGTCAAACAATAAAAAAGGATCAGGAAGCAAATCATTGATACATCACTACAATATGGCAGTTAAACCTGAGTCATTTAGTGAGAATTAGAAGTTAAAAGCAAGTGTCACCCAGTAACACCTTCAAGTGTGGATGTTTACACCCATTTTCCAACTGGCAGGGTTTGTGGCTGGTAAAGTGCTGAACAATTTCCAATTAGCAATTCAGTAGTATTGCCTTACCCTGATGCTTTAATGCATTCTTCTCCATGGCTCATACAATTTGTATACAAAGGAAAATGCAAAGGAAAATTTTACAAAAAACAGACAATAAAAACCAGACTTTATAAAGAACAAATCGAGATGCTAAGTTCCCACTCTTACCTTTTGTACAAGACTACACCGGTTATCAAAATCACATTCTTCTTTGCAAAAGAAGCCCTTAGGGGAAAAAACAAACACACAGAGTTTTACCTTTGCAGATGGTAGGTATGTGGTACCAGCAGGTAAGGCGGTTTGACCTCTGATACAGTAATGCCCTGTACGATCAGTAGATATAAGACTCCAAATATGTGGCAGCTCTAGGGAGAGAACCCAAGGGGAGAACAAGGCCCTGCAAACCCCTAACGAAATAGTCAAGCAAAAAGTAGCAGCAGCTCCTGTGTGCTCCTCCATGGAGCGCCACCCAGTTCCTACAGTCCAGGTATCAGCAGAAGCTGAAAACTTGTAGATGATGGACCACCTAAGGAACATTTCCATTCTGGTATCTATACTGAAAATATTTGCTCTTCATTATGATTTTGTCTGTCTCGTTGCATCATGCCACATTTTGCACAGTTACGTAGTTAAGTATTAAAACAAAACAAAACAAAAAAACTTTCTAAAAAGCAGCAGTATTAAAAAACAGGTATGTGAATGAATGACAGATATCGGTATCTTTACAGATTGTTTAAAGCTTTAGAAACACATCCCACTGGTGACAACTGCCAATCACCCAATCACAGGATACTGGCATGGGATCAGATCCAATTTTTTCAAATACCACAGTACCCCATGACATTTTGGGTGAATTACAAATAATACATTTGTATTTGTAATTTGGGGTGAAATACAATAATTCCACTTAAACATTTTCAACTTATGATAGAAAGTAAGTTTAAGTAACTTGTCTAGAGGTGACCAAACATAAAGTAGTGATAGAATAAAACACGTAAACCTGTTTCAGTTCCTTGCTCTGACCATTATAATGCCTCTTGAAAGAAGTAAAAGCTGCTCAGTAAAGAAAACAAAGCGAGCTCCCTACAGTACAGACAGCTCCCCACTTGCCCTAAGATTCTCCATGTAGTTATGTACAAACTACTATGTGTTGATCACAGAAGACAGCTTTGTGATCTTGGTTCTGTTCAAGGAGATGCATTGCTGCCCTTACCAATGTAGAGAGACATTACTTTGAGATAAAGTACATGCATTCAAGATTTCCTGACACTTACTAAAGCTACTGAAGGGTCCAAATTCATGATCTTCATTCTATGTGGGGCTTCCTGGCAGTGGAAACTCTCATCGTCAACCGTGCCATTTTCTTCTGAATCTACAAAGCTTTGAGTGGTGTGAGGGTCCAGATAGATCAGCTCATTGCCTGGATGGGTAAAAGCCGTATGTTAAAAATAAGCAAGTGACATTAATAAGCACTTGGTCCAGAACTGTAAAATAGAAATTAGATTGCCATTGCAGTCAGTATAATCTAGACTTTCCAGCTAGGGATTCTTTAAGAGAATCGGAAGGTTTAGACACAGCGTTTCCCACAGGGTATTTAGTATAACTTCCTATTGTCACCTATTACTGTAATTTTTTGGTTGGTTATGTTCTATCTTTGTCACATACTTTTATTTTTCCATGTGAGATCCAGTACTTTTTTTTTTTTTTTTTTAAATCTCAAGTGTTGTAAACACTAACATTTGACAGATTAAAAGGTACAGGATGTTCACAGATGCAATCTGTAATCCCATTAGGCATTCATTCAGAAATTGGAACAAAAAAGCCTAACTAAAACAGGTTAGGTTTTACAAAAGGACAAAATAGGGTTGCAAAATTTTGGCCCAAAGTGGGGTGAAATCTGAAGGAATGCATTTTAAATTAATTAGAGCAATACTTAATAACAGAAGGTATGCAAAAGGTGAAAAAGATACTGCTATCAGAAACAGTTTTGAAATACAAGAAAATAAAAGTGACATTTGACCAATACACTTGTCAAATGCTATCAGCTATTCTCAGTATGTTGCTCTTGTTGATGTCATCACTTATTTTTACACCTAGCTTTGCTGTTAACTTTCTGCTCCTGTTAAGGATCATCTCATACTGTTTCTAAACTCTTTTAGATATGCTTCTTCATTTATTTTATTCTATTCTCATCTTTCTTTACTTCTAGAGGTTCACGCTTAGACCCCTTACTATTTCCCCTTCAAAAAATGTTCTCTTTTGATCATCTGCACATTTGGAATAAGTTTCTTTTTTCCTTACCTAAAAATCCTATGAAATAAAAGGCATTATTTGGTTTCCCTCCTAATGCTCCCAAAGACTGTGGCATCTTAAAGCATTCCTAGGAGTTCAAAAGGAATAAAGGAAATTGTCATTCATTTCTTTACTGACATCACAGATACCCAAACTTATTTGACAGTAACGAGCAATGAATTGAAAGAAAACCTTACTTTAAATGCATCAATATATACGGGATTTATGTGATTTATCCCTAGTCGTAGAGGTATAATAAGCAAGAGGGCTTTCCAGCCTGTGCAGAGTCCTCCTGCCTTCTTGCTTCGGCCAAGAGCACTTCTGTGCAAATGTGCACTGCTGTGGGACGCGCTGCTGCTCTGAGGAGGGGACCAGCACGTTTTTTCTGCGGGAATAAAACTAGAAATCAGTCAACGCACAGAGGAACACAAAGCAGATCTTCCTCTCAGTAGTGAATTAAGCTAGTTTGCCAGGGATCTTTATAGGGCACCCAAGACAAAACGAGCCGGGCATGGCAATTACAGCTATTTAGTAGAAGTAATTCTAGCAGACAGTATGTGCTGGCACGTCCAAGTGAGACGTTAGATCAATGATTGGGGGATGACAATTTAAGACTGCAGTGACATGTCCTATTAATGTTATTAATAGTGTCAAGCTTTGCCTATAAAACGCCAGAGAAATGAAATGGCAGCAATGATAACAGTAGAAATTCTTCAAGGAGCTCTTCACATCCAGTGATGTGAGCACGAAGTTGGCATCAGGGATCAAAAAAACACAACTGAGTTTGTATGTCCTTCTTCCCTCTTCTTACCCTTGCAAGACAAACCCATGCCCCCCCAAGTATTTGTTCATGTTTAGATACATGCTGGCAAATGGAGTCAAATCAGAAACTGTTACCAGAAAACTGATGAGGTGTCACTTACTGATGTCTTCAATGACCACCGTATTGCCCATAGATACATAAACTGCTAATGAATTCCATTCATCAAATAAAGCAAGCTTCCTAGAAAACATTAAGGTACTAATTAATATAAACTAGTTGGATCAAAAGGGTAGCTTTACACTCAGAACCATTTATTTATTTTTTTTTTCTTAAGAAAAAACATCCTTTCTGCATTTTTTAAAGTCTCCATGTAAGAAAAAGAAAACTTTAAACATTAAATGTTTCATATCTTTAGAAAAATAGGTACTGAGTGGTACCAGGAAAAACATATGCGCTGCACCATGTGCAAACTGTTTTGTCTTACTGCTAAGTGCAGTGACAGTAACAGTTCAACTACATCAAGTTTATTACTTTTTATTGCACTCGACAGTCTCTGCACTGGGTTCTTGCCCAATTGTGTCTTTTCTCATCTGGAAAAGAAAAAAATTCCTATGCCAGTTTTGCAGATTACTTTTTGCTTAAGAAATTCCACTGAATTCAGTGGAATTACTTCTGCCTGAGCCTGCGTGCACAGCAGAAATGGGGCGTTAAAAGCTAAATCAGCTAAGGGTTTGGGGCACCAAAACTTCAGTGGGAGACAGCAGCACACAGTTTTATGTCCACTTCTGCAAAATCCAAACCTTTGGGGAAGGGAGCTACACTCTTAAGCTGCACTGGCAGAATTAGCTGTTTCAAATAAGCCAGAAAGAAATGGGGGTGAGCGTTTCACCATGAAAAACTTGGCCATGAAAGATCTGGAGTCCAGGGCATGCTTCAGCTCCCCTCCCTCTTCAGATCATGTGCCTGTTCCAGGGTGTCAAAGACTTGCTGCTGAGCTCGCAGGACCTGTAGCCTAGCCCCTGCCTGAGGTAAGACACCTCCACGTACCCCTGGAGAACTGAGCAGCCTCAGTTCCTTTCAGTGTGGCTCCCAGACTATGAGGAGCTGCCCATCTTTATCCAGTAGCCTTGCTGGCAGAACTGCTGCTCAGAAAGGGAGGAATTGCAGCTCAGTTCCCTCCTCAGCCGAGATGGCTTCTCTCTGATGTTTCACACCACCACTCCGACCTACACGGTGGCACTCTCGACCTGCCAGAGCTGTGCCACTGTGCAGAAAGGAATATACATCTGTGGTGTGACTGGTGAGGGCATGCAGACGGCATAGCAGGAGACTTTCCTGCAGTTTCTTCTCCTCAGGCTCTTCCTTTATTAAAATTTAGAGGTCACCCATTCCCAACTCAGTACCTGCACACCGAGCTGTGGCATGACATTCCATGCTGCACTTGTAAAGAGATGGCAAGTACATTCCTGACTGTGGGACAGGGGGAGATGCAGCCTTCAAAACTCTGCCTGGGCCTTCTCTTGGCTGCCCCAGGGGAGTACGTTCTGAATGAGACTGGTATGATCTCACTTACTTTAGTACTTGAGCAACTGTATTTGGTCCAAACCATTCTCCAATTGACTTCCCCTCTCCAACACCCACCTGTGCTGTTTTCATAGTGAAAAAAAGACACACGTACACAAAATCAAAGAAAAATGAGACCATAAAGAATGTGGGAACAATATACAGTAAATACCGTGACTGTCAAACATTCTAGAGTAACTGCAATCTGTATTTAGCAATAACAATTATTTTCTCAATCTATGCTCTTTTCAAAACTTAGGGAGTGCCAGTTTCTTTAATAAACAAAAGGCTTCTAAACTACAATGAGAATTACAAGTTAACAAATGTTAGTGCCCTTTATTACAAATTACAGCAATAAGCTACAAGACTGTCTATTCTAACATTACTGACTCTGGTACCCAAGGCTTACAGAGTTTATCAAGAGCTACATTCTAGTACATGGCTTTATTTAGGTCTCAGGGAATGTTTCTGTACTACTAGTCTTTGCGCCCATCTGCATACCTTTTTATTTTTGTATAAGCATACACCTTGTCTTCACATCCACTTTTTAAAATTATGAATTAACATACTGCAAATTAGTGATTCAACACAGTAGAAATTTCAGTGGAAAAAACCTGAAAGTTTATGTTTGTTCTTACCCATCTGGTGGATTGAATAACAGCAAGCCTTCCTGTCGAGAAAGCATCGTAGGATTCTGTGATATTCTTCTGGTTGTTTTTTGTGTTTTTCCCATTGCCAATCTGAAAGGAAAAATTGATATAGAATAAAAAATGGTGACGTTTTCATTACACTGATCAAATGTCTAGACAGCAGAAAGCTTTATAATGAGATGTTAAAAGACATTTCAATTCATCTCGAATATTTACATTTTGTGTAGAGCTCCTAGAATTCCAAGCTTGTTATTTATCATCAAGCTGCCCTTTATCATCATAGGCTAGATTGTAAAAACAGGGAAAATAAAACAAAACAAAAACATCAACTGCAAACATATTCTGACGGATCATGCTGCGTGTTGATAGCCATTCCAGTATCTCTGAGCTTCCAAGATTATTTAAAAGTACAGGCTGTGTTTAGACCTTGTTGGATTTCTAAGCACCCATTAAATAACAACATAAGATCCATACAGAAAGTCCAAACACTCCACTGGCAGCATCCTGGGATGTGACATGCATGCTTAAGAGCTTGCACCAGGGGGGTTTGGACCTCGTGCTGCTGACAAGTGAGTAGTGAAGAGAAGGGTAAGAACACTGTCCCACGGTGGCAGGTTTTCCCTTGGCCTCAACTTGGGTGTTACACTAAAAGGTTTATAAAATAACGGCGACAGGATTCCCCATTTGTTCTCCTTCTATGCCTATTTCTCTGCTTCAGGCTGGGATGATTTCACCCAGCTGAATATGAATTGATTCATTAGGAACTGTTACCAGGGCATCAAAGAAAGTCTCACTAATAAATTCAGGGTTTGTGCTTTTAATGGAGTACTTACGAAGAAGCGTCTGCAGACAATACCGAAGTTCCCTCAGGACCAGCACTCACCTCTCCCTAAGTGTCTGCAGATCAGTGCTTGGGCCAGCATCATCTGCCCGCATCGCAGCATACATCCCCAGCCAGCGTCCGACGAAGGACCGGTGCCTCCTGTTAGGAAAGTTCATCACAATCAGTGCAGGCTTTCAACTGGGTGCAGCACCACAGAGGACATTTCAGACTGCTAGAAAACAGATAGGGCTGCTGAAGCCTCCATGAACTGTCCTACAGATAAAAGGCACACAGCAAGACTTTGGTTCCATGCTGTTGGTCTAATTCTAATCTCTGCATTGCACAAATAAACAAAATTCATTTATTCCTTGTGGAGCTGACTTACTCTTTTCATTCTTCAAGCAGCATTCACAAACCATTTACTGCATGCTATACAACATGATCACCTGTTTACATACAGACATAAATAAACACTGATTTTAATAATCTTCATGTTTGCATAAACAGTTAAAATGATGCTCAAAATGCGCTGATACTCTAGAAATATTTTCCCAGCCTACGATGCCATCACTTATCTTGCTATTTAATTTAGAACAATGCAGCAAATCTGCAGTATACTCACCACTAGGCAAAAACTTTCTTCTATATGTAAACCACACGTAAACCACAGTAAACCACGCGTGAACACACCTTGGCTTATTGTCTGACTTTGGCTTATGGTGCGTCTGTTGCTGTGTCCAGCACAGTGCAGCCCCTAAATTGCTACCAAAACCTTGCCACAAACCTCAATCCCCCTGTTAAAAGAGACCCTCTTGTTTGTTGCCCTTCTTTCGACACTCTCTAACAGGTTTATGTCTTTTTCTTATACTGTGGAGCCCAAAACTGCACTCAGTACTCAGTACATGGAATACCAACAGAGACTGCCTGGCATTTTCTCTTCTCTGCAGAAGCTCTGTTGCTAACACTGTCCAGAAATCACCACTGTCACAGACAGTAGTAGCATTCCCTCCTCCCACAGTTTGTTCTGCCCCCCAAGACTTAGACACCACCCAGAAAAAGAAGAATAATAATACTAATAAAATAAAATAAAATAAAATAAAATAAAATAAAATAAAATAAAATAAAATAAAATAAAATAAAATAAAATAAAATAAAATAAAATAGTCAAAAGCCATCAGGAAGGCAGTGGTGCAGACTGTGGAGAGCCTGGGTTCAAATCCTTCTTCTGTGAGGCTCTGAACCTATATCCCACCACAATCTCTCTGCTAATGTATGGCAGGGAAAGGAGGAAGAAAGAACATATCTCCTGCACTTTCCATTTATTGTTGAATGACAATTCTGTAGAGTTATAAAGCCTCAATCAGTGAGATACAGGGTTCTTCTCACACTGTCTCACTGTGCCCTAAGCGGAACAGCTCTCATTTAATAGATGCTTCACCACAAAATCATGAGTCATCTGCAGTTTTGAACTTTTCTGGGATCAAGTCCCTTCAGATGGTTGAGGAATCTGCTCCAGCACCTATGTAAACTGGTGCTCTACTAAGCTAGTGAGTGAACAAGAGAGAAATCCTCTGCTAGATGACTTGACAAATCGGGTCTGAAAATAGTGTTGAGGCAGAATAGTCCACGATTTTTGCCTTGGGTGCACAGAGGGATTGGGTGTTGTAGACTTCTTTTATTCTTCATTAAGATAAACATTTTCAAAAATGTGCTTGTTCAACCTTGCTCCCACTGTGTGCATGGGAGGGAGATAACTGAAAGTGGGGAGCGTTGCTTGGATCCTGCAAGTGGCTGAGGTCCAGTGGGGTTGGAGGCTTTCTTCCTCCTTTTGGAAATGCAAAGCAACCCTGCACCTCCCCTGCACTTGCAGAAGGATCGTGACAGCCCAAAGCACAGCGGCTTTGTAATTGCTGCATACACTTCGATCGGATTTACGTGGCAAGGGTTTGGTAGCAGGGGCCTGCAGGGATGGCGTCTGTGAGAACAGTCCAGACAACAGCCAGCTCCAGATAGCTCCAAAAGGGCCCCGGCGCTTGCCAGAGCTGAGCCAATAAGCGATGTTGTTTGCACCTCTGGGAGAGCAGATGTAAGCAGGGGGAAATACTGCTGCACAACAGAAGCTGGAAGAGCAAGGAGTGAGAAGCAGCCCTGCAGCCCCCAAGGTGAGTGCAGCAGGAGGCAGGAGGTGCTCCAGGCTCACAGCAGCAGTTCCCCTGCGGGCTGTGCAGGGAGAGGCCCCTGGTGGAGCAGGCTGTCCCCCTGCACCCATGGGTCCCCCATGGAGCAGATCTCCACGCTGCTGCCCCCCTGTGGGTGGAGGAGCCCCCGGTGGAGCAGGTGGCTGTGGCCTGGAGGAGGCTGCGGCCTGTGGAGAGCCCCCGCAGGAGCAGGCCCCGGGCCGCAGCTGCAGCCATGGAGAGGAGCCCCCGCAGGAGCAGGGGGGCTGGGGGGAGCTGCCGCCCAGCCGTGGGGGAGCCGTGCTGGAGCAGTTTGCTCCTGGGGGATGGATGGATGGATGGAGCCCGTGGGACGGAGCCGTGTGGGAGCAGTGCTTGAGGAGCTGCTGCCTGTGGGCAGCCCGTGTGGGATCAGCTGGGGAAGGACGGCATCCCATGGGAGGGACCCCACGGGGAGCAGGGGCAGGGAGGGACCCTGAGGGTCACTGTGCTGAGTCTGCTTTGCCCGTCACGATACTTGTTGAGCCATCGCCCTGTCCTTATCTCAGCCCTGGAGCCCTTTGCATCGTATTTTCTCCCCCTTTCCCTTTGAGGAGGGGGAGTGAGAGAGCGGCCGTGGTGGAACTCAGCTGCCCACCCGCTTTGAACCACCGCAGTTGCAAAGTCCTGGGAAAGATTTCTTTCAAGAAATTAAACAAGGTGTTTAACAAAGAAATGCAGAGTTTCCTTTTGAAGGCTTCCTGGAGAATTGGGCTTCTTTCCTATTCCCAGCTCAGAGGAAGGGAATTGTTGATTTCACCTTCTTTTTTCTGACATGGAAATCAAAGGTGAACTGCTCTACAAGGACGGGCAACGTCTCAGAATCAAGCTCTTTTGCTCTGTAGTCCTTTCTCAAGGAAAAGATTGATCACACACCTTCCACAGATGTAGGGGAGCAGAGAACAATTTGGGAACTACTCTAATTCAAGTCAGTTTGGGCATAGTGGTACTTCCCTAGCTGTTTCTGAGACAGACGCATTAGCAACAGAGAGTGTTGTGCCGTCACTGGGAGGCGCCTGCGGTGATGACTTCAGAAACAGAACTGAATTGTGTCACCACAGCACTTTGGCAACAGCTGCCTCTGTGCACGTTTAGCTGGGAGGCACAGAGAAGGGTGCTGGATGCGATGAAACCACGTGAGGATTTGTGGATCTCCCCTTGAGGTGCACAGAGAGGGACCATGCCCTTCTGTAAGTGTTTTGATGCTTGGCTGCGGAAAAAAATGTGGTTTTGTTGTGAATGCTTCATTGTAGTATTCTGTAGTTTGTGTCAAGTCCTTACAGAAGCCTCAAGGTTGGTACTTTGCTCAATGATGGAGCTGCACAGAGTGAGAACAGACCCAATGTACGGGTGAGGGCCTCTGCACGTTCTCTTCTTCCTACAGACGATCAACAAATAAGGGGAGACAGAGAAGAGTGTGCTGTGGTCCTCCCATAGACCGCAAGTACTAAAGCATAAACAAGAGGCTTAAGAGTCCCCCTGTCATGTTAAAATTCAGGCAGCAATGGACTTCCTCACACGGGCTGGCCTGTCGACTAGTGTCTCAGGCTGTGGCGTATGAAGATGCACTCCATCTGCTTTCAGGGTAGCAATGGCAGTGGGCAAGCTGCCTGACCTTAACATTTGTCATTTCATTATTTCATTTCTCACCTGAGTTTTGGTGGTTCTCCACGATTCATTCTTGGTCTAGAGAAAAAAAAAAAAAAGTGAATTTGGATCAAAATAAAAGGATAAAAGGATTTCCTTTCCATTAATTACATGTTCTTACCTTTGTAACAGATTTGGTTATTGACTTAGAAGGCAAATATCTGGCCAGACTGCAAGACTTGTGCTCGCAGCGTGGGACAGCTCTCGTAAAGGTGATTCAGGGCAGTTTCTGGAAAACAAGACATCAGATCTCCCAAACAGCTTTCTTTGTGCTAATGTAGGAAGGGTGAGTAAGTGTAAAGGTAAGAGCCCAGATACCGTAAGAAGCAGAAAGTGTGAAGGAAACTTCCTTCTGGCTGATACAGCTCCATATCTAGTTGTCAAGTATGAAGAGAGCAGTGCTAAGTTTCTTGGGGAGAGGTAAAAAAGAAGAGACTGGGAGATTGTAAAAGGAAAAAGTGGGATTCCCTATTTCAGGAAATCCTAGGAACTGGAAATAGAGATTGGAAGAGTGCTTTAAGCCAAGACAGACATGTTTTAAAACTAAAACCTAGGAGTTGAATGAACCAAGAAATGAATCCCTTTTGATTATGCAGTTGCGTCCAGTGTTTCTCTGTAGAGAAACTATTTCTTTCTCCAGAAACTCATCTGAGCCTCTGTTCAGATGCTTTCAGTTAGAGATAGTTTAGATTAACAATGTTGGTTCTGAGTCCTTGATATTACATTTGACTATTCATAACCATCACAAAGGACAGATTATTTTTTACCATAATCCTTTAAGAAACTGTAGGGAAACCTGTCATTTCCAAGGGAAACAGAGAATAAATTGGGACCTCTCCCAGAAGCAAGGGAGCATCACATATCTGGCATGTCAATGAGCAACAGACACATATTTTTTGTGGTCGAAGATAGACTGCTTAAGTAGCTTTGCATGCTATTTGAGCACAGTATCAGCCTACTAAATGTAGCACTGCTTATCAGAGAGGGAGTTTTGAGTGACCCCCATGCAAGTTGTATCAGTGTCCACCTGCTCATGACAGGCAGTGGTGCCATGGGCTCCCAGTGCCTCCCCACGATGTCCCAGCCTACCCCAAACCAGAGCCCCTACATCTCTTCCAGAAACTGCAGAAAGTTCTTTGTAAATTCCTGTGAAACTTTCTTCTTCTCTTGTGAACAAATCATTTTTAATTAATGTACAGTATCAAAAGCTGCAGGACTTCATAAATTAATGCAAATCTTGTGTTTGTACAGTAGTATGAGTAGGCATATTACAGAGAACCAGTCTGAAAAAAAAAAAAAAAAAAAAGAAGAAGAATCTCATGGTTTGAGTTCAGTGCACAGATGTCTACTCAGTAATGGATTTCTGGCAATCAAATATTTTCTTTAATGTTATAAGACAGCTTGGTGGTATTTGATCATGATTACCCAAAGCATCCCACCGTGTTTTGGGGTGTAATTGGATGGAAAAGTATTCTACTAATTTATTCTATAAAGCAATTGTCCCATGAAGTAAATACTTCTGTTTATGAGATGCAGCTCATTGTCAAGGTTTCATTTCATAAGTATTTGTGCAGTCTAGATCTTCTACCCTTAATACTTAACCCTGTATCTATTTTCTCTACCCTTGCTGGAAAAGTATGGGTGAATCTGGCTGCCAGAAGTACATAAAATCAACAGAGGAAGGTCAATTTCTCTGGCGATATGTCTAGAGAGGTCCAGTTAACCTGTGTTATAGAGATACTGCTTATACAGAACCAGAGATTCATTGAACCGCCTATGCACCTATAACAAAGTTAAAAGCCCCTCATTTGAATTGTTCTCCTGCTGCCTTCTTTTCTTTTCTTTTTTTTTTTTTTTTTTAAAGGAAGCTGAGAAATAGCAGCTCAGACAAAACACACAAATCTGAACTACCTAAATTATGTCGTTGGGATACTGCTACTGAAAGCACATCCCAAAACACCAACTTGCGCTCAGGTCTTGGCTTTGGTCACTCCATGCAAATGTGCTGAATTTCCTCCACCCTCAAGGGGTGTAAAACCAAAGCCCCAGATCTACAAGTCAGGCTGTGCATCACCTCCCTGGCTAGGGCTGCTGAAAGCATCTGGACATGGGAGAGAGAGAAATGCACTCTCTTGCTGAAATTCAGAGAACATTGCTTGCCTGGAGCCTGTGAAGAACCTCCACATGTGTGTTCGGACTGACCACTGCTGGCACTGTTGGGCTGACCACTGCTGACGTTCTTGGACTGACCACTGTTGATATTGTTGCACTGACCTCTGCTGGAGTTGTTGCACTGCCCACTGCTGCCTAAGGACATTCTGAGAAGGGCCTATCCCTGGCCACGTACCTTCATGCCAGTGGTACATCATCTCATGATGTACCCCAAGAAGTCCCAGAAGGCTCAGCAGCTGTCCTGCTTTTGGGGAATGTGAGAGGTGCAGGTTAAGACTGCTGAGGACTGACCAGTGTCTGGGCAAAGGCTCTCACCTGGTTGACTGAGTGCAGTAGGTGACTCCATCTTCAGTTTGGTCAGGGGTAAGGACAGGGACAGGTCCTTTGCTATTTGCAGCTGGAGCCAGGCTGAGATCCTACCTCCACCTCAGATGGCTAGTGGTTGTACCTGGAGCCTTGTTCCTCTAAATAGATGCTGGTAGAAAATTGTGACATGTCAAGAGAACAATGAGTGGAGGAACTATCATGTCTGTTTTCTGCTTCAGAAACATTTCTCCCTGTTTTCCATGGAAAACTCTGATCCTGCCTTATGCAGAGAGCAGAAGCATGCCTGGCTTTTTGTTCCATTTCTATGCAAGTTTCCAGAGTCAGAAGGACAAACCCAAAAAGAAAATCTGACAACTTCTCTGTATTAGAACAAGAAACAGAGGGCAGAGAGGGCAGAGTCAAGCTATGGATGCCTCTCGAATGCTACAGAAACCTGATTCAGACCAGAGGAAGCACACAGCACCTTACAGGATCAAGATCACCACAAAGGTGAGATGCTACAGCCAAGACATCAGCCTGGTTTAGCTTCTCCTTTAGAAGTCTGTGAGGAGAAGGAAATAAAGTATTTGTATAAGTGCAGGTGGAAAGGGACCTCTGGAAGTCTTCAGTCCACGCTGACTCGCAGAGCAGGGCAATCTCCAATATCTGATCAGATCAGCTGTGGCTTTGTCTAGCTGATCCCAAACACCTATGAGGACAGACTATTCCTCCCAGAGTGAGCTGTTTCAAGTCTGTGCTACACTGAAGATTTTCTATATTAAAAAGAGACAAGACACAGGGGAGAAATATTGGTGCACAGAGGCTTTCCAAATGCTGATTAAATCAGTAGATGAAATAATTTGCCAGATCCTGCTGTTGCTTATCTGTTGCCAGATGTTCCCCATAGCTGTGAAACTGGAAGCTCATCTGCTACTCTTCCAGCATGCCCTAGTCAAACCTTACCCAAGCCTTCAGTATATGCAGTTCATCTGGTGTTTGGTGCTGCACAAATCTAGCATTGAGGGCATATCAGTTTTCTCATCTGCAGTTCTCCATCAGAGAAAATGCAGCAAGTGATGGCTTCCTAATCACAGCCTGAGACAAAGGGACTCATTAAGTATTAGAAGTCCCAGATTTAATTATTCTGATTTCTCTGCACCGTTTTTTATTCTTCATAATATTGTCATTTATATTTATGAGATTACGGAGAGATTTAATGTGTTATAAACTTTCTAAATCCCCCGAGTAAAAAAAAAAAAAAAAAGCTTTTAAACAAAAGCCAAGTTGAGAGGTTGAGAGGAGGCAGGAAAGAAGAGTGAGTACTGTTGAGCAGGGACATGTGGAAAAGCAAAATAATTCAATCTTTATTGCAATTTGGGAATATATTTCAGTGAACCTTGTCCATACACGGGATGGGGTCAGCCTATAGGAAGCCAATAGTTCCTCAGGAACTTATTCTGACTGTTCAAAGAGGGCCTGTACATAAGGACTAGTGTTTGGGTTTCCACACAGGGATCAGTGCAGCTGGCAGCTCCCCCACGGAACAGCCTTTTCCCACCATTGGTACTGGCTCTGCTTTGCACCTTGTGGTGGATGGTGGGGCACCATGGTCATTCTTCACCTCTGTGACTTCCCGCACCCAGCAGAGCAGGTCAGCCTGCAGTGACCCACCAAGGGACCTCGTTACATGGCTTTACCCCGGGCCCACCATGGAGAGAAGATATTCAAGGGGATCCACTTGTCTCCATACCCGTTACAGCTCTGCTGTTGGGAGGTTTAGAGGGGGAACAGTGTTTCAACACAGCAGGACACCCCTGACTTACAACTAGAGGACATGGTTCTCTTGGAGAGACTGGGTTTGTCCATGCAAGTTAAACTGCTGGAATTAGTCCCAGCTGCAGAGCAATCTCTCTTGGAAGTAATACTTGGAAAGCCTCAGGTGGTAGCCTCCTGATGTGGCAGCTATTTTTTCAGAGAAACAATGTGCATTCTTACCAACTGCATGATATACAGATTTCACCCCCTGTCTCATTTGCCTTCACAAACTCTTGGACGACTTCTTTACCAGAGCTCTCTGCAAAGAAGACTTCCCAGGTCTGCCATGTGCTGCTTCGCTTCTGCCCCTAAATCTGCCCAGGGATTTGGAACAGAACTATGCTAGCCTAGCAGATGATCGGACACTTTGGGATGGGATAGATGACACATAACTTTTTTTTTTTTTTTACTCAAAGTACAGGAACATTTAGGTCCCAGGCTTGATTTTCCCATCTGTAGTTATTCAGGATATCCTACAAAACCATCCAAAGTGTGGCTTTGACCAAAAACATCTCCTGAAATCACAATGCTGGAGATCAAAAGTCATGAGTCAAATCAGCATGAGATTGCCCACCTTCTCTGGGCTGTGTCACAGCACAGCAGCCATGCCTGGGGAGTACAAGGCAGAGGCAGCCCTCCATGCCTTCTGGCAGCTCGAGGACTTGGAACACAGCCATACGAAGGGAGCCAGGGCGCTCTCATTCCCAGGGTAGACTGAGTTGCTTTGAAGACAGGTACTAGACCCGGTGGAAATCCCAGCACTCGCAGAAGTTTTCATGTTGCATCTGTGTCCTGTGGGCATTGATCTTGTTCATCCTTTGCCTTCTGCTGGGGACAGCAGCACTCCTCCCTGCACCTGCTAGCTGCTCAGCCAGCACTCCTTAGTCTGGGCTGAATCAGCCCCTTTATGGCTGTGGCAATATTACGGGCATCTCTACCCGTGCTGCTTCTGGCCTGGCTCTTCTGTCTCCTGCAATGCCTGAAGACTGCAGATCTGTGCTGCCTTGTAAAAATTGCCCAGTTTCTGGCTCAAAGCTTGTGGCAAATAGTACCAACAGTAGCCCTGTTTGAAAGCATGGATCCAGATGGGAGGCAAATGTCCTTTCCAGAGCAGAACTGTGCTTTCTAAACACTGGTGCAGCAACTGCAACCACTTTGTCCACTGCTGAGCCCTCTCACAGAGGCGTCTGTACCAGCTTTTCTCCCTAGCCTTGTTTAATTATTCTCCTTACCTTGAAATAACCACAATATTTGCAGAAATAAAAAGAAAAAAAAAAAAAAAAAGCCTTGCTGATGAAGGTCCGAAAGGAAACACAGAAGAGTGATGCAGAGAAAGCCACTGCTGGGTCCCTTCTTCAAGGGATGTTTAAGGGAGCAATGAGTCTCCATGTGGCCAGGGAACATTCTCCTGTCTCCATCCACATATGAAAAATCCTACTAGCACCTGTAGTACTTTCATATGACATGTGACTTTGCCGAACTGACAGATAGATTTTGCACACACTCAGAGGTGATTTTCAGCCAAAAAAAAAAAAAAAAAAAGTTAAGATGCAAGAGCAAGAAAACTGTGTCAATGGTGTTTGGCTGTGGCCCAAGCCCAGTAACACAGCAGGCGTGGGAGCTCCCTTGGATGTTTTTGCTTGACGAACTCCCACTTGAAATGGCTGATGAATTTCAATATTTGGACAGATGGCTGGATTCCCAAATCTGATTCTAAAATACACATTGAATCTCCTCAGAGACTGCAATATCCTCCTTTGCAGGTTGTTATTTGCTTGGAAAAGATATTCTTCCTTTCTTGTTTTGGTGACTATAGTTGGTATCTTCTTCCCACTAGTAACTTCACTAGATCTGCGATCATGTTCTTGCTCAGCGTCTCTCCCCATGATGTTTGGAAGTGTTGTGCTAAGGTTTATTGTGTTTACAATAGATAGATTCCTTCTGCAGTCAAGAAGGGCTCTGGTATTACCAAGGAACAAAGACTTGCCTCCATCTGCAAAGATAGGATGAAAATCATAGAATCACATTATAGTTGGGATGATAAAAGGGAAGTGAGAAAAACAAAACCAAAACATGATAATCTTAATTATAGTCATTTAGCCTTCCTCCAAATCAGTGTCATTCTTCTGAAAATCTTCTGGCATGGTCTAGCCTCTGCTGTACCCTTGCTAAAAGCAAGGCACCCACAGTGGAGAAGACATTCACAGTGGCCTGGGTGAGAGCATAGTGTGGGTCAGAAGAAGAGTCAGCATTAAAAGAGAAATTACTGACATCCAGAAGTCCTCATCTGGCCACTAAGGGAAAAAGGGAAAAAAAAAAAAAAAAAAAAAGGAGGAGAAGGAAGTTTGTGACACCAAGTTTAGATCTAACTTAGGGTCAGGAGAGACCTCCATGCTGGTCAAGGGTCCATCTTCACTGTCCAGGTGCTACCAGTCCAGAAAAGACTTCTGTCAATAATCAGGCTAACACTATTTCTGGTTACTTCAGAGAGAAAACAAGGATGCTGAAGTCTCCTTGGTGGTTGGCAACAGTAAAACATCTGCAAAGCCCAGATGGAGGAAGAAAAGGAGAGGATCTCCTGGAAAAGCAGGAAGTCTTCTTAAGTTCGTGCATCACAAAAGGGGCTGGCTCCAAGTGATGAGTCCAGCAGAGGTGACCATGCTCTCCTGATGGGGCTTGACATGGCATAGCCCTGGATCCTACCATGGATGTCAGTGCCACGGTGTCACACATCCCTTGGGACATTGCCAGCATGGAGTATGAGCATTCAAGGCCATAGGCACTGCTCCTTTCTCACAATTTCTGCTTGAGGTGGCAGGCTCCTCACTCAGCTGGGCTGTTCTTGCTTTAGACTTGTCCACGGTTGTGCAAATAGAACTTTTTTTTTTTTTTTTCCCCAGCAACCAGACTAGGTTGTTTTACTGACAGTGATTTATGAAAGGCTCTCTTCTTTGAGGATATGGTGTTAATTAATTGCTTCTGGAGTACTTGGATAAAAAGAATATTTACTTACACAGTACTCACAAACTAAATATTTTGTGCTTTTCACAAACATTTCTAATATGTGTCCACAGAACAATAGATCAGCCAAATGAAGCAGCTGCAGAAGAGACAGATCATACATACTTCTGAAGTAGTCAATTATTTAAATTAATTAATGAGTAATGACTATGCATGCATTTTGCATATAATTTGACTATTACAATGCCAGAGCATTCAGCCGGAGCCGTAGCAGTCTGTTACTACGCCTTCAGCAGAGACAGACTTCACAGCAATCACAGGGGGTGCTGCTTTACAGAAACTTCAAGGTCTCCCTCCTGGTGCTGCTGCCTGCCAGGAGGCCTTGAGAAACTGAAACTGCATCTCTGTGGATTAGCAGAGTCTCCTGTTTAAACTGGTTCCAAGGAAGAAAAATATGTGTAGGTATCTAACAGAGTAGGTAGGCATCTATTGAGATTCATTCTGTAAAAGGCTAGGCACCTAAAGCTAGATTCTTATCTGTATTCAGGTGCCTTCCTCCCACAAAATTGCTAGGGATTATGTGCTTTTAAAATTCCTACTGGGTGCTTATTTGCATCCATATGTGCCCAACTACATTTCAGAAACTAATCCTGGCAGCCAAGCCTGAATGAATCCGGGGGGAATCCCCTCCCTGCTTTGGGCTCGCTCTGCAGTGCGGGGCATGTTCACATACCCTGCAACAAACACTCTGCTACCCATCGCTCATCTGCCCAGCCTTCCAGAGGTCCGTTGTTGTCTGTGTAGGACCCTTTCCTGCTAACAACCACCAATGCCCATTTTTTTGTGTCCTTTCACCCTTTTTTCTGGAAATTTTCATGAGCTGCACAGCTGTAATAAAATTTGTATGGAAAACTCTCATGTCACCTAAATAACGTAAATAGTGGTTGACATACGAAGACCCATTTTAATGAAACTGTGCCCGGGGTGGTGGGGGAGTCTAGTATATATATAGATTTATTTATTTATTCATTTATTCATTTATTTGTATATAAATGTAAGTTACATGTATAGACATTAATATATAGAGTCATTTTTAATAAAACAAATGCTAAAAGTGGAGAAACAGTACTCTACAGTTTGTTTAAAATAATAATAATAATAATTTAATTTATCTTGTATACAGACCATGCTGACAGCAGTCAAAATACAAAGGACATATTGCATGGAGCTATGCAATAACCCTGTTGGCTTTGTTTTGCATTACATCGTTGAGATCTTGTTTTTTTTTGTTTTGTTTTGTTTTTGTTTTTGTTGTTGTGTTTTGTTTGTTTGTTTGTTTGTTTTTGTTTTGTTTTGTTTTGGCATGTAATTGGGTTAGGAATTTGGAAGATCTGATGCTGCAGCACACTCTCCCTGTGTATTTACAGTGGTGGATTTCTTAGGTCCCTGTATACCTCCCCCATAATAGTGGGAGGACACCTAATGACTAACACTTCAACCGTTCAGAACTGCTACTCTCAGAGGTAACCATGGTCTGAGTGTTTTAGACTAAACACCCCAAGGATTCTTTCCAGTCCTGACTTTGGTGCGAGATAGCTAGTACAGCCATACAGCCAAACTCTGCAAAAAGGTAGCTGTTTCCCCAGAACTCCATGAAAATGGTCCCTGGTCCACGCTAACCCCCGAGGCATTCTGGTTAGTACAGCTCTAAACTGTGCCATGAAGCATGCTTCTGATCAGACACTTTGGGCTGCCATGCCCCCCTGACTTTGCTGAGCTTCTTAGTCTGGATGTAGACCCAGGCTCCCCAAGGCAGGCTGCTGTTATCAGCTTTCAGTGTACTGAAGCCCATCAAGCAGCCCAACTGAGACAGAGAGATGCAGGGAGACTGCTTAAGCCTTATCTTTGCTAAATATCATTCTGGTTTAAAATGTTTAAGAAGCAGAACTGTACCTGAAGGAAATCTCCAGAAAGATTTGCAAAGGGCTAGGGAGCAGCGAGACCAGACAAAAGCTGTTTCTTGTAAGCCTGTAAGCCCTGCCTTGACATTGAGTGTCATTCAAGAGGAAACCATGGAGCTGAACGCCAAGGGCTCCTCAATTATTTTGCAGAGTCTGAGTGGGAGGGTGGCATAACCTTCCAGACCCTCAATAATAACTTCTGTCCCCTGCAGGCAGGGAGGAGTTTTATAAATGATGCAGGTGTCATGGAGACATGATAGTGTCAGAGGAATTAAATCAACTGGAAAAGCATACTGAAAGTGTCTTCCTGGACTGAAGTGGGGCATTAGCCCTTCTGAGTCCTGAGCCAAGGATGGCAAGCACAAATATAAGGGTGCCAACAAATTGGCCATGCTCCTGGGGCTACAGAACCCCCCAAAGAAGCCCTTTGTCCCCATACCCTCTATACAGAGAACCTGGTGACCTGCCATGAAGGCTCAGAGGACTGAGTGGCCTGTTTTTTTCTCCATCCTGGTTGTTGGCTGAGCATCACGTGTCCCTTGGTTGCTCCACAACCTGGTCTCAGCTCTCTGCAATGACTCTGGGGATTTGTCTGTCTGTTCATTACAAGAAGTTGAGCCTTGGGGCAATCTTGGGCAAAATCCTCTCTTTCACTGTGAAGAAAGGACCTTCTTTAGTGTGGAGAGGTGTAGATGGAGCCACTGCCAAAAAAAGCAGCTATACTGGAGATGCTCAGCTCCTGAGATTCATCTCTACAAGAGCAAGAGCACCAGCAGAGCAGCAGGTACAAAGGCCTTCCTGGTGGGCAGATGCCTATGTCAAGTGTCCATGAAGAGCTGGGGACACCAAGGTGAGTGAGAAGCCAAAGGGCTAATGGATGGCCTCCAGACTGCCATTATTTATCATAGAATAGAATGACTCGGGTTGGAAGGGACTTCAAAGGTCATCCAGTTCCAGCCTTCTGTCACGTTCAGGGCCACCACCCACTAGATCAGGTTGCCCAGGGCCTCATCTAACCTGGCCTTGAACACCTCCAGGGATGTGGCATCCACAACCCCTGGGCAACCTGTTCCAGTGCCTCACCACTGAATTTCCCCTCTTGCTTGTTTCCCAAGCTGTGTGCATTGGTGTAGAGGCACTTCAGTTGGGCAATCCGTCATATCATGTTTCCAGAACAGTTCCTGATTACATTGGGACAGTTCACAGGTATTTCCCTGTTGCTGCTTAGAGTGATAGTGTTCTCAGATATGCTTTCTTCACTCAGAGAATTAGAACAAAACCAAGAACCCACCAGGTATGTCTCAGTGGCTGGACACAGGGGATTACAAGAAATCAAAGCTGATAGAAGTGGAAAAGGCTAAAGATTTGGAAGACTAATTCTGTATAGCCTGTAGGCAACCATGTTTATGTGGCAAGGAAGAAGCACTGCCTTCTCAAGAGATCACCTCACAAGATACTAAAAGGTTAAATTTTGAAGTGTAAGCCTATGATAAATAAAATACAACTGAAACTTGATGACTGCACAAAGAGCTATGGGTTAGCATAGCTTGGAGTGAAATGCGAGTCTGTGGGAGTGTGGGGAGAATGTTATGCACAGTATGCTTGGCAAATACTTTGGATTGTGGAAGCAGTTAGAAAAGGCTTATGGAGAGTCTTAAAGACTCAGTAAATTTCTCCCAGCTGGACATGCATGGGACACTGAATTCAGGAGCACTCAGGACCGTACGTATTGGTATGGTTTCAAGGCTGAAAGCAAGATGTAGCCCTGCTAACAGTTGGCACAAGTGTTAACTCTGAAGGTGCATTTCTATGAGGAAGAGCCTTTGAGACTGACAGCCCAGCTGGCCTAGGCCACAGGAGTGGTGCTAACGTAATCCCTTTCCTAGGCAGTCATGCCAGTATCAGCTCAGGGGCATGTTGCAGCAGAAGCAGTCAGCTGGCATGCACATTTCATCCTGTCCCAAAGCAGGGTAGCACGTGCTGGCACCCCCACCGCAGTGCTTCACAGTCACATCTTCAGCAGCATCCTCTGCCACATCCCCACCACATCGCCATCGATGGCCTTGAGCAAAAAGCAGTGTGACAGGGCAAAGTGTGTGGGCAGAGCTCTGGGGTCTGGTTCCTAATGGGATCTCCTCATGGGCACTGCAGTGTGCTGGTGGGATTGGTACCCCTTGAAGGGGCAGCTCTAGTAAGATGGAACATCTGCTTTCATAAGGAAACCCACATTGTAAATACTTTTAAGCTCATTTTACTTTGCTTACAGGATGAACCAAGAGCTGAAACACTGTCTGCAACCCTAACTCTGTGAAGGAGAAGTAACTCATTAGAGGAGATTACAACAGGTGAATTTTAAGGTAATTCATTAAAGCAAGATCATTTTTTCTTTGCTGCTTGCACCTCTACAAACCTCCACTGCAGATCACTGTGTTTCTCCTGCAGAGCTGCATGGTATTGCCAACATCACAGAGGAGCTCCGTCCCTTTCAAACTGCTCAGGGAGGAGATGTTTTTAGTGATTGCTTCTTCTTCTTTATTTTGTTTTCCTTTGTTTTCCCCACAGATGAATGACAAGACAGCCCAGCCTCCGCAACTTGAAAGAATTTTTTTGTCTTTCTTATTTTTTGCATTCAGAAATAATGAGTGTCACATGGCTGGAGAAACAGCGAGTGTGAAGGGCAGCAGAGGACAGTCCAGAGATGTAGGCAAAAAAGATATGTGGCTGAAGTAGAGATCCACAGATACTGTGAAGTGAAAGATCTCCTTGAAAAGTTCTTTGCCATACGGGAAAGTTCTCTTTCAATTTGCTGGAAAGAAGGGAAGATCTAGAAGGAAACACAGAGAGAAAACAGAGATCAAAGTCCAGAAAGTACATCGTTCCATCTGTCATGTGCGTGAAAACGGGAAGGACTGAGCTGGTGCTTCAGGAGCTGGGGTTTCAGGACATCCTCTTGAACAAGTCACCAAACCCCTCAGCCCTGGGGAGTGGGAAGACCTGTGATGTGCACACACCCAGCCATGAGATGACAGCAGGGTTGGTGGCATGGTGTGAGGGGATGTATCATTTATATTAGCAGCATGCCACCCTGAGCACTACTGATAGGTTATGAGCATGATGGGGTCTTCTAGCTGCAAAATGGCATTTGGTTGGAACCATGAGCCACAGGGTGAGTTTGACCTCGTGGTACTCAGTGTGAAACCTGTTGTTTTGGAGCATCACTTGCAGAGTATTGCTGAGCTTAGGAGTAAGAAGAACTGTGGCCTGATTAAACTCAAGGCACTTGGGACACTTTCACGTGCCAGGAGCTCTCTAAGAATCACTCCTGTGTGATTCTGAGTGATTGCAAGAGGTGCTTGGAAGCACTGCAGCAGAAAAGGAAGTAATACAGTGTACCAGGTCTGGCTGGAATGTTAACTTTCCCGGCAGCAGCCCATACAGTGCTGTACTCTGCACTTGTAGCTGGAACAGCAGTGTTATCACACCAGGGTTGTGTCTACTGCTGAGCAGTGCTGGCACAGCATTGGGCCTCTCTCTAACCCTCCTAGGGGGTGGGCAAAAAGTGAGGAGAGAAACATCACTAGGGCAGCTGATCTAAACCAATCAAAGGGATATTCCATACCATGTGATGTCACACTCAGCAATAAAAGGTGGAAACAGGAAGAGGAGGGGAGGGGTGGGCTCTTGTTGTGAAAACATCGTTCCTCCTCCCAAACACTGGCTATGTGCATCTAGGCCCTGCTTCAAGGACATGGTCAATCATCGCTCATTTGTGGGAAGTAGAGAGTAATTTCTTTCCTCTGCACTTCCACATAGCCTTCATTTGTTTTATTTGTTTGTTTTCCTCCTTTTTTTTTTTTATTTTCCCTTTCCCCCTCCCTTTTCCCCTTCCCCTTTTTATTTCCCTTTAGTTAAATTGTTTAGTTTATAATAATCTTTATTTATTTATTATTATTATTTCCCTTTAATTAAATTATCCTTATCTCAACCTGTGAATTGTTCTTTGCTTTACTTCTTCCCCTTGTCATCTAAAGAGGGGGAGTGAGAGAGCGATTGTGGGGTTTAGCTGCCCAACACAGTAAAACCACCACATACAGGAAGGGAGTTTTCAGTCCCTGATGACTGAAGGAACCCACGGAGACACGGACTCTCTAAGGCAAGATCATTTCACTTCATTCCCACTACTCTAAGAGTCCTGCCCAAGGAACTGCCAACTTGACCAACAGGAAGAAGAAAAAATCAACCTCTGTACTCATTTTGCTGGAGCCTGTGTCATCTCCTGCTTGCTTCCCACAGCAAAATAGGGAACAGTTGCCAAGTGGACTTGCTGGGGTTGGTCCAAGCTGTCACTGTGCAGTTTGCAAGGGGAGCTGAAAAAATGCAGTTGTCTGCAAGCCAGGAAACTTTCAGCTCTTTTATGATCTTCTTGAAGGTTTGGAGCTTTGTGCTAGTTGAGGAATGCAGGTGCTATAGCAATTAGGAGTCAACACATTTTCATGAAGCCATTGAACATCGCAATTATACTGCGTTGACAAAGGCTATATTCACGACCACATCTGTTATTTTGACTTACAGGAGCTCTTTTGTAAGCCTAGATATGTATTACTCTTGGCTAGCTCCTCTGGGAAATCTGCTCGTCTCACTACCAGCCTTATGATTGCCCAATTACTTTTATTCCCACCTTTGCCCTATCCCATCCTATTGATTTATCCCCTGCTTTAAGGGTGGTTTTATCCAGTCCCCCAAAGTGGAATAGGCTGCCAGTGCTGTTAGCAATTTGTCAAAGACTAAAGGTTCTTGGATCATGGGAAGAAGATCAATCCTGCAGAAAAAGAGTCTGGAACAGGTCTTAAGCCCCAGCTTGGAGAGCACTATTAAGGAGAGCACCATGCAACAAGGCTCCTTCATGCACGAGGTTCTGTAAGCACCAGACCCCACTGACAGCAAAGCCAACAGGGGTATGTGTCAGACCTGCTGGTCACCAAGACAGCCTGTCCCACTGACTCCCAGACAGGCAACCCAGGTTCCAGCACTGCCTTGCAAATGAGGGAGATCCAGGAAGGGCTGCAAAGGGACATCAGCCACTGTTCTGTTCACTCCTACAGTTCACTGCTCTTTGAGTCAGGCTTGACCTGTTGGATGAGAATAGGAGTAGTTATCTGAGTAAGAGGAGTGAGGAATATGCTTCAGTGAGGTTTCTTAATAACCTCAAGCTCTACATTGGCTTTCTGAATTTTCTGGCAAGTGACAGTTGGGATGATAAAGGAGCAGTGCCACTTAAAACACAATTTTTTATTGCTCCACGGAATAATGCAAATGATGAAAGAAATCATGAGACTAAATTCTGTCAAAGATGTCTGTTTCTTTCCTACCCATCATTGCAACAGCGTGAGTCTTCAAGAGGCATCTCTTGCCCAGATAAGAGTCAGCAGTGCTACCACCCACCTTATATGGGATGACTCCAGTGAACTGAGGGCAGAGGATTGGTGGATGATAGAAAAAAAATATGAAAAATGGATATTGAGTACCCATCTAAACACAATCACAGCATGGACAAAAGCAAAATAAATTTATTCATATTCCCATCCTCTCCTGGGCTGCAAGTGCTTATATCTGAGACCATTTTTGTGCTTTTCATGGAGATCTGGTCTGTCATTTTGCAGAAATATTAGGTACTCACTTCATCATCTTTGTGGCAAAATGTTCTTGTGTTGTCTTTGTTCTCCTCTTCTTTTTTTTCTTTTTTTTTTTTTTTTTTCCTCATTTATTTCCTCACTAATTGCTTTCTTTCCTTTCCCCTCCAAGCAGAGCTGGCTGGTATGAATGCTGAGCTAGTTCATCTGGGTGTGGAAGAGTGATCTTCCAGACTTCTCCTAGCAGCAGACATGTTGTCCTTGCTTGCTTTAGCGATCTTTCCCGGATTCTTGGCTGGTTCTGTGGACTGACTCTGGGATGGGATTTCCCTAAGCAGATGTCACAGAGCTGCCCCACTTGGAGGCATGAGAGTGCAACCATAGAACCATGGGTTACAAGTTGTTCTTTATACTATGCAGACCTCAAATGCGGCTCAGTTTTCAATTAGATTAAGCATCTTCTTGCCTGTAAGCCTTGGAGTCTGAGAGTTCCTGTAGTTTCCCTTCTCATGCATTGTTATAAGAGGCCTGAAAGCCTGAAAAAGGGACCCAAACACCAAACAGCACTGTTGGACTCCTTTGAACTTTCAAGTCATGTGATACCCATAGCTCCAGCATTATCAAGGAATTTAGGCAGGTTTCAATGGCACCAAGAAGAGTAGCCAGCATTGCCTTCTCTGCTAGCAGTGTGCCCTGACACACTCATTTATGGCTTTATAGAAAGCCATAAAACGTTCTTCTTTTCACCCCAGGAAACTAGTAGGGCTTAGAGGACAGGGAGGTGGGTCCATGGAGCTGATCAGGTCCATTTCTCCAGGTGTTTTGAAGAAAAGTTATGCACTTTGATTTCCTTCAACGATCATCACAGTAGAGATAATCTGTCATCAGGCTGATGTAGTTTGGTTCAATACCATCAGTGGAAGGCCCAGAAAGGAGTACAAACTCACATCAGAAATTACTGTTTCCCTTGTCTCATTGCTGCCTTGCACCAGCTGCCTTTCTGGGGCTGATCTGATAACTTTCACCATATCCTGCATCACCTAGGCTGTTTGGCTCTGACACAGAGCTGTCCCAGAGTCACCCCAGCAGACATCAGACCTTGGTTTGCCTCTTGGAGTTACTGAGAGCACTCTGAAGTTAAAATACATGAAGGATGCAATTGTCCATCGTTTTCTATCCCAACAGAGCACAGCTACATCCAGACAGGGAAAAGATAAATGTGGGAACTGTGTTGGAAGCACCCTATAGAAACAGATCCAAATGGTTCATCAGGAAGTGACTCCCACAGGGGCCTTCATAAGATGGGACCCATGGGGACATCCCTGTCAGCGCTGACCTGCAGAGGGACTGTGCGAGGAGGGTAGCACAGGAGTGCAAAGGTGGGGTTGAAAGAACATCTGCTCCACCACACAGGCTGTGGTGCTGGTGCCCTCACAAACGCAGCACAATGCATCAGGGCAGCAGCAGTGCAAAGGTGCAGAGCCTGTTGAACAGGGGTAACCAAACTCAGGCAGTTACTGAAAGGCTCCCCAAATCCATATGTTGGACCCTGACCTGTCAGGAAGCAACAGCTAGAAATAAATCCCATGTGCAAATCTGTGTTATGGTAGTAGTAGAGGTGCTGTTTGTGCTGGGTTTGGGTCACCTATTTAGGGGTAAAGAGCTGTATTCTGCGCTGAGTATTCCCTGCTGCTTTTCACTATATGGTTGCATAGACTGAGGCCTTATCATCTAAGACCTGTCTTAAACCTAGTTTTCATACAGTGTGGCTTCTGCTGTGTCATTTATTAAAATGTTGGTCCAACCTCTACAGGGGAAGAATTCAGGAGGAATGAGACAATCTGGAAAAGCTCCCTTTTAGAAGTTGCTAAAGGCACCGTCAGATCTGGGTTTGGTATTTTTAGTGTTTCTCCTGGTGGGTGGGGTTGAGTGGTGGGAAACAAAAAAGCTGCTCTTCAGGATAATAGGTAGGGCAAATGCATCTTTTCCTTGTACCCCTTGCCAGGTTTGCTGGATGAATGCAGTGCAAGTACGTATTTTTAGGTGAGAGGGCTTATCAGCTCTAGAAAAATATTACCCAAGCTGATGTTCAAATGAAGATTAAAGCATGAAACCTAGCCAGAAAGGTATCACACACACAATTCTTCCTTGCAAAGCACTGGTTATCTTTCTTAGTGCCCACGGTCTCTTCTGAGAACCATCATCCAAAGTTATACCAGTTAGTCCAGTTGGCACTAGTAACGTTTTTAGGAATACATGAGATGAAGAATCCTGAAGGTAAACAGTTAAAATATTGCCAGACCATGTCCTTAACCTACCAAGATTTTCTAAAGTAGATAGAAAAATAGATGTTTCTTTATGCTCCTTTTATCTATTACCTAAAAGACCCATGACGAACAGTGTAGTCCTTGATGTTGCATTGATTTAAAGCTTGTGGGACCACAGAAAATGCTTTGGGATATATCAGTTAATTAATAGTGAGTTTTGGAAAGACATTTCTTCTCTGCAAAAGAATGGATGCTGGACAGAAATTAAAAGAATTTGTGAAGACCCCAAGGCAGAATCCAATGAGTGATGGATCTGGTTTATGTATTCTTTGCAGAGGACCAGTTCCCTTGTCACTATTCCCGTAATGCTCTGTTAACTCAAATTCAGCTTTATACTTCATGCATAAGCTCTAAAGGAATTAGTTCGTGAAGGAGAAAGACACTTTTGTTTATACACTACACTCATGTCTGAATGATTTTTCTCAGGTTTCTGCCAGTGGCATCAGCAGCCTTCGTCGACACAAATGCAAGGGACAGGACTGTGTGATGGGACTGCTGAGGTGCTCATTAGATCTTGTTTGTTTCTACCATAAAGATCAGATTTAATTTAGCTGTTAAGTTTCATCTCTCGGTCTCACCTCAATGACTGGGCAGGATGTGAAAACTTTCCCTAGTGCCAAGCAGTTTTCACAGCAGTTTCAGTTGGTATGTCAAGATCAAGCAGAAGGAAGTGGAAACAGAATCCAAACAGGACTACAGGAAACCAAGTGTGGGACTCCTCAAATTTATTTCTACATCAGTTGCTGATTCAAAGTTGGTCTTCAAGGTGAAGATAAAGGCAGATTGAATCAGCCCAAGGAAATTCGTTTAGTTTATCAACTAAAGCTATGCACTGCAAGCAGTTCTGTGAGAAGACCCTGATATACCAAGGTGCTGAGAGACTCCTGGAGAAAACTGACAGTCCATTCTCTGCTTGGGTTGCATAGACAGTCTCTTCACTAAAAACTGCCATCTAGTTTTCTATCATTGTGTCTGAGTCAGTTGTGACATAGGGTATGTCTGTGATTCCCTGGTTTCTGAGACATGTCTCAATGGGGCCATGGAATTCAGGGGGTGTAAAAAGGAACAGATATGGGCATTTTTCTCAGAGCAAGATCTATGAATTAGACAGGCAAAGGAAGAAGTAAGAGATGAAAGTGGGGAAACAAAGCATAGGAAGGGGTCAAAGGGAATGCAAAGGCCCTTAGAAGTAGAACTTAATGAAGGAATTGGGCTTGATTATCTTTCTGGGTCCCTTCCAACTTGGGATAGTTTTTTGATTCTGTGATTGTATGATTAGAAATATCTCTCAAAGAACAAATGCATGATGGGAAAGCATTGCTACATAAGAAGCAGAGAAAGTAAGTGGTGGGTAAGAATCTGTCTTCCTCCTTGGAAGCTTTTGAGAAGGAATCCAAATCGTCCATAAAGAAGAAGATGAAGAAATGACAAGTGCAAGGAAGGAAGTGAAAGGGAGAGAGGAGGACTTGGGCAAGCACCCTGCCTGCAGATGGGCTGGTTGATGAACTGATGGTGTTTGTAACACTTTGCTGCAAAATACATGGACAGCTGAAGGAAGGCAACTATGTCTCTGCCTCCCAGCAAGATATGAGATTTCTACACCCAGAGGCTGATAGATGCCAAGAAGATGGAGTGAGTTCTTAGAGGAACCCCTGTTTGATGCAAAGATTGCTTGGATAGAAATGTCAACCATGGATAACAGAGGTCACTCACAAGGGCATCATTCACTAACTTTGCAGTCCCTTCACGCATAGCCAGGTGGGTCAGCTCAGTACAAGCTTACCCAGAACCAAGGAATGGACAGGCATGGGATGCAGGAGTTCTTGAAGTGCTATCAGGGGTCCCAGCTAGCTCCACCTGCTGCACCAGAGAAATATGGGGTGACCCCAGCCTCCAGTGTCACATCTTCCTGCCCCAGAAAGCTGTCTGGGACATGCTGGCCTTAAAGCCAGGTCCTGCCCTTGCCTTCTGAGTGCCCTTCACTCACCCCGTGGGGTCTGAACCAGGACCTCCCAGGACAAAGTGAATCCTGGTTTGGGGACCTGTGTGGGGAAGAATGCCAAGAATGTGCACGTCTCTGTCATATAGCCTTTGGTCCTGTGTCCTGAAAAGAGGGAACTAACAGACACTCCTACCTGGGCTAAAATTATCTGTCAAGCCATAAGTAAATCGTTCCAAGTAGGTTTTACCTTAACACCACCAACAGTCACAGCAATCCCATGACCTGCTCACACTTGTAATAGCTGTCTGGCTCAGAGGGACCTGCCCACCACATTCTGTGACATGTTTCGGGTAAGACAAAACAGCACACGAGTTTCTTCTCTGTTTTCATTCTGGTTTTCATAAATTTCACATTTCCAGCACTTTGTTCTAGACATATAGATTTACTTCTCTGGTGACAAAAATATTTTTCAATTTATAGAAATGCCAGTTCAATACATCTCTATAGAATATGATGAGACTGGAATTGAATTTCCTGCTTGTTCAGTTTTTTATTAGTGTTTCTTTATCAAGCAGTCTGGCAAAACTAAACACATTTACTTTATATATTCAGTGTCACCATATCTCCATTTACCTTCTGCCTTTGAAATTGAGAACAATAATGCTATTTAGTTCTTTCTGAAGTGGACCCAGACTTTCCGGGTGTGCTTGCCTGAATGTCAGGTGGGCAGATGGGCTCTGGGGTATGAATTCAACATCTTCACCTGCACTCAGAGGGAAGGAGGAAGGAATACGGCATACAGCACTGTAAGCTGGCATGAGTGATGCCAGAAACAGAGTTACCATTGGCAGGACAGGAGGCATCACAGCAAAAAGCTGGGCCATAGTAACCAGAGGGGATTTCTGATAGCACAGTTTTCAAACACCACGATCTGCAATGCTAGAGGTAAACGAAAGAGATGTCATGGAAGGACAAGTACTGTGCTTTGCTACTAGCACAGTTTTCTTTGGTCATCTTAGAGGCAATATGCATAGCAGAACCAAGAGAAGGAGGTGGCAGTGGGAGGAACAAGAACACTTTTGTGATGCCAGGTCCCAGAGCAGACTGGCAGCTGGGGAGACCAGCAGAGTGGGGACAAGTCACCTCAGGGAGGACAGTCTCCAGGATTATTTCTCATCTTCCTGTTTGTTTGCTTGTTTTGCTTGTCCCTGCTATCACACCCTGGTTCATGCATTCACTGGAGCTGGGCTGTCATGACTGGCTGTGTGGGGGCAGCTGTGAGGAGCCACCGACCTGCGAGAGGTGAATGTGAAACTCAGCGACTGGGGTGTTGGGGTGTGATGTGCACCTTGCCAGACCCTAGAGGGGAAGGCTGCCATTGAGATGATAAAGGAAGACATATGAAATAGTTCTTCAGGCTCCTCTGGCTTTTTACATCACAAGAGCAAGTGTCTCTTGCAGCACTGGGGTTCCTCAGTCACCCTAATGAAAGCAAAATGTTGAAGTGTTGACAGTTGCTTTTGATTTATTTCATTCTTTTTTTTTTTTTTTCTCATCTGTTTTTTCTTGTCTGGTAAGCAGAGCAGGGAGCATTAAACAGACATCCCTGGCACTGCAAGTATGGAGCAGAAGACTCCTTACAGCTGGTTTACACACCTACTTCTCAATACCTCTCAAGGCTTCCTTGTGCAGTGATGTTTGTGTGTCTAACTGGAGCCACCTAGCACAGAGCAAGGCTGTTCACCCAAAAGCAGGTTGCATGGGTTTAGACTGACACACTTTCTGCTGGACTGTGATTAAAAGCCTGTCCTGCAAGAACTAAAGAGTGTGTGTGTGCACGTGTGTGTTCTGTATGGAGCAGCATGGCAGGTTCTCACCCATGGAGGAACAACCAGAGTATGGACCTGTTCTTATGGGGAAGGAGTCCTTGTCCCCAGCCCTACCTACCTGTTCTCTTGTATTCCCAACAAGCTGGCCCAGGACTGGAAGTGCCAGGAAGCCTTGGCTTCTGTCTCACTGTCAGGTGCCCTTTATAACAAGTTCAAGACGTATGGGATGCAGCTGGAGAGCTGAGTGCCAACCCAACCACTTCATCCCTCAAAGACCCAGCTCTGGTCTGTTGTGTACAAGCATTTTCTTCTTCTCAGTTGACTCATTTCCCTGGGTGCGTGGCCTAAGCACCAGAAACACCCTGACTGCATTGTTAGGTCAGTATCTTCCAAATTATTGCTTTCTTTTTACATCTGACACTTTACATGAACACCTGGAGCTGCCAGAAGGCTTGTCAAACTGACAGTGGCACAGAGCAGCATGCGGTGGGTGCCACAACGCTGCCAGGGAATTCAGCCCCAGCACTGGCCAGGGCTCCTGCTAGACTCCTGCCCAAAAGGCTGTCTTTGACCTGGGTTTTTCTGGCAACAGCTAAATAATAAGCAGGCAGACCCTTTTGCAAGGAACAAGTACAGAGAGTTCAGATGTGTCTGGATCTGTTCGGAGCTACAGGAGTCCTGGAGAATTTGGCATGCTGCTGCTGATTAGCCTTTAATTTGCAATGCTGTAATTAAGGCCAAGTGTAGGGAATTCCCAACAATGCTGTAATTCTCTAAAACCAGGAGATGTGAGCAAGCCATCTCTTTCTGTGCCAGGGCCGTAGTTTCCCAGTTTAGTGGCAATTCAGACTTACTGGTTCTGGATCAAAGGGGAAGCTACTGATGCTGAAAGATAAAATAAGCTTTGGTTATTTTCCTGCTCAGAACAGAGAAGAGCTGCTGCTGTCTCCTGCAAGACTTGCATGCCCAGGGTGTGCTGTAAGCTTTGAGCCAAGATTCCTCCCTAAGTGTGGTACATGACTTGTGTGCTTCATATAAAGGGGGCCACTGATGGAGCACTTCCAGCATGGTTACCATTGAGGCCACTTGTGTGGAAAACAGAGCAAGGGCTGATGATCATCTGCATTCACTGGAGAAGGCTGTGATACATGCAGTGATTGTCTTTTCCAGAGCTGTTTTGTGTCTGCAGAGTATGTGGCTGGTGATCCCAGTAAAGTTGGGTTTGTTGTTGTCTCCATCCATCGTTCCCAATCTCTGTGCACAGTGACATCCTGAGAGGTGACAGGATATCTCAGGGAGGAGAAGGAATTACCCCTGCAAAGATCAGTTACCTGTGTTTGTAGGCAGTGTGTATTTAATATTTAAAGTATTATTAAAGTATTAATATTAAAGTATTTAATAATTAAATATTAAAACCATTGCTCCAACTGCGGCTATTTAATTCCCACCAACTATTCCATTCACAATATCCAAAACTGCCATTTAATGTTTTTTCTAACATCAATATATTGACAATACACATAATGCACAAGAAAATTTACAAATTACAAGCGAAGACTCCATATACTGAAGTTATAATTGCACAGGACTTTAAAAACAAGCATTTCTGTAGGTTGCATTTCACCTGTCCACATTTTGGCACTGACGGGAACAATTCAGCAAAACGTAATAAGCCAAAACACACTCTCCATCCAGCAAACGTGATGTGCTCCACTTCAGTTTGCCAGAAGTATCATTTACAGGACATCAGAGTTACCGTGGGCAGAGTTACCGTGACACATTCGTTGTGGCTCAGCACCCGTCCTGCCGGGCACCATCGGGCTCCGAGCCCCGCAGGGACGGGTGCTGAGCCCTCCTTGCTGGTCCCGGCTTCGAGGGCTTTGCGTTTTGTTTCAGTTTAGGCTGTGGAGAACGCGGCGGGGTGGGCGCGGAGAGCGCGGTCCGTGAAGGAACGGCGAGGGGAAGGAAGGGGGGCGCTGAGGGGAGGAAGGGCTGCAGAGGTTTTAAGTTTATTGTTTGGTGTTTTTTTGTTTTTTTTTTTTGCTTTTTTTCCGCGTCAAGCGTCCCCATTCGATGCGAATGGTGCAGGAATGCATCGCCTAACACGAGTCGGAGAACCTCAAAGCCTTCGCTGAGGGAACTGCAGCCGCAGAGCAGGCAGCAGAGCTCAGCTGCTGAGCACAACGAGGCTCGCTCATCTCGGCGGCTGTGTGGCCTCAGCCGCTCCCGGTGCCTAAAAATAAAGCCAAAATAAAAATAAAAGTAAAAAAAAAAAAGCCGTATGGGAGCTCAGCGGCCCCGGCCGGGGCTACGCACACGGTCCCGGGGCTGCCTCAGCTGCCCACCCGCGCACCAGCCATCAGGAGGGGAAATCGTGGGAGGAAAAAAAGCCACGATGTTTTGAAATTAACACGTGTGTTTTGTTTCTCTGTCGCAGGGTGCTCTCTCCTCCCTTTCTGCCTTCCCCCCCCCCCCGAGGAGCACGTCTCCGCAGCACTGGAGGCAGGAGCTTGCTACACGCAGGTACGGTGGAGGTAAACGCCTTGGTAATGCACCTGTGTGTAAAAACTTACACGGTCGGTGTGTAAACCGACTCAAAAGCCCCTTTCCAGTCTTCTGGAGTTGTCAAGTGGTATTACCGCATCATGCCATGAAAATGAGCGAGGTGCATTTACGGTTCCTTAACGGTGAACAGATTCTCCAAACTAATCTGTGATAAAAGAGCATTTCCTATAAGGAAAAATAAAACTTTCACCTATCTATTTCACAACAATGAAAGGTCCGGGAATCTAGTATTTCCACAGCTCAAAGCCAAAATAGATTACTTAATTATTCATTTCTCCAGATCTTTTTGGTGTAAAATCTGAAAGTAACTCAAACAACAAAATCTTCAGAATAAATTAGGGCATGTGTTAGAACTGAGAGAAAAAATCACAAGAACAGACTTTCACATGTTTTTCAGAACACCTACAAGTAAGTATCAGTTGGGTGTGGTGGCATCCTGTAAAATACCTTTTGTTAAACAGATGGAAATGAAACTTGTGTGCCATCAGCCTCTTGTGGTGGCATGTTGAGAAGTAGCAAAGCTAGTTAGAAAATAATACACATGTACAGATTTAAGAAATGGACAACGTTTCACTGTAGATGTTTATTCTAGTAACAAAAACCTGTGAAGTCCCATATTTTAATGTACAGTGATATATTTTGTCCTATAAAATACAACTTACAGAAATTTCTATCAAGTAAACCTAAACAAACACACTTGCTTTTTGCATACTTTTACGTGTATCTTTAAATTAAAAACATCTTATTAAGAAAAATCTTACACCATAGTAGATGTTTGCATTTAATACCGCCTCTTTGCATTTTAACATTTTGTCTACGGGTTCAGAATACAGACCAATATTACTAATAATTAATATTACTAAATAATTAATAATTAATAATTATTAAAATTACTCAATAATTAATAATTAATATTACTAATACTTAATAATTAATATTACCAATCTTCTTTTCAAACTTAATGCAGTTTTATACCTTTTTCAGTGGACAGTCTTATATGCGCTACCAGCATAAGCAGGGTCTGACAACAGTGACACTTTTTTTTTTTCTTTTTTTTTTTTCAGGAGCAAAACACTTTTAGAGTGGAAAGTACAGGACAATGGAGACATTTCTTAAATTTCCAGCAAAGTTCTGCCAAAAGAAAACCCAAGAAATGTCCCACATAATTAATTTAAATCGAAGAAATAAATTCCATGGCCCATTTAATAAACTTCTTTTATTTAACAAACTTCTTTTTCTTTCCTTTGGTATACCAATTCATTTGTAGTCTTAGCTCTTTGCCAATAGATGTCTGATTTTTTTAATTTTTTTGCTGGTTATAAAGGTGCTACTTTTATATACTCTTTAATTGCAGGTTTGTAAAAATGTGAAATTAAAAACCCCTCATCCACATGAAAAACTAGGTACGTTTTTTTTCGTTGTTGTACACTTAACAGATGGATTTCAAAACACAAAATACCTGTATATAAAAAGGAAGATAGTGCACTTTAAGCTTATAACATTCCATTTTCAAATCCTCCGTCCAATAATCAGTAACACCGTTCTTCTGCAGCCTTCTCCTAAATACGCATGACCCTTCCATCGTAAAATAAACAAGACAGCAATATTTGACTCCTTGTTTAAAGCGTGTGCTGTAGGAACAACTTTGACACCAAAATATCACATACATGAGATGTAAAGGTATGGCTCCTAAGGTCTTGATTAAATTCTTTTACAAAATTACAATTCAAGTTACTGGAAAACATAACTTTATAATTTTAAAAAGCAATATGGGCTCTTCTTAGACTTTTTCCATTTCTGTACTGTAAATGGAAATTTTAAGATAAAGATGCAAGTAGGAAAAACAAAATCTCAGAACAGGTAACGCTGTGAATTTTTATAAGAAAAACATTATGCACAAAATGCAGCAAGTGAAAGTCCAGTATGTTCTTGCCTTTTACCTATTTGAATATTGTCATTCACAGTTGTTCAAAAATTGCTAATTTGTCAGTACATTTTGTAAGGCTAGATTTACAACAGCATTTTTGCAAAAGTGAGAATATACAGTATATACAGAAGACATTGACTCAGTCCTTGCAGTGGTGTATATTATCTATGGGAAATATAACAGCAGTTATAGTTCTATGACTGATTAGTGGAAGATGAAGCTTCTGCTTCTGTTGGTTTCTGACCTTCCTTAGGTGTTTCTGGCTTCATCTCTTTACCGATCTCCCTACTTTTACTCCGATCTTTCCGATCTTTTCCTCTTTCACGATCTTGATCTCTGTCTTGATCTTGCTCTTTTTCCCTGCTTCGATCCCGGTCTCGGTCTCTGTCACGATCTCTGTCTCTGCTTCTTGATCGTTCTCTGTCCCGTTGGTTTCTGTCTCTGTTTTTATCCCATTCTTTGTCTCTGTGTCTCTCCCAGTCCCTGTCTCTGTTCCAGTTTCTGCCACGGTCTCTTTCCCAAGGTCTGCCATGTTCTCGATCCCTTCGTCTTTCCTCAAAGGGTCTGCTTTGTCGATTATCTGCTTGCTGAGGCTCTGGCTGATCTAAAACCTTGTCTTTACTTCCTCCTTCGTATCTCTCTCTCTGTCTCCCTTCAAATGTCTGGCCTCTAAATTCAAGATTTTTGCCTTCTTGGAAGTCAGATCCTGACCACTGTCCTTCTGACTCGGGCCCTTGCCCAGGAATACCAGAAAGAGGTGCAGACGGCCCAGCTTCCTCCCACATCTCCTTTCTGTGGCCTGGTGGATGACTGGGAAGGTCCAGGAGTGGTCTTGGGGTTGGCTTCATATTTTGTGGTGACTGTGGTCCATGCTGTGTAGAAAATAAGGAAGGAATGGGACTCTTTTGACTTCCAAATCTTCCAGGGGCAGATCCTCTTTGTCCATCGTTATTTGGAGAAACATGCTCTTCTGAGAACTGTGGCGCTGGGCCTCTAAAATTAGGTCCATGAGGTCCTCCGTGTGCATTGAGCATCAGTGGTGCTGGAGGTCCTCCTTTCTGCCCAGACAAAGAAAACGGACCTCCAGCTCGGTTCTCCTCAAAGTGCTGTGGGAGAGGTCCACCCTCACCCTGAACTGGTGGAGATTCAGTTTGTTCTACAAATTGATGAGGCTGAGGGTTTCTTTGTTCTTCGTATTGCACCGCAGAAAGACCCCTGTCTGGTTCAAAGTGACCAGGTCCCTTTTCCTGAGAAGTAAACATTGGATTTGCCTCGTTTGACCAGGATACTTTGTGCATATCTTGCAAAGACTGACTGTCATTAGATGTGGAGAAATTAGGCTGAAAAGACGTACTTGGAGGTGTCGGAAGCAGCACTTTACGTAAAGGCCTGGATGTAGAAGGTTCTGCAGAAACTGCTTGACTCACATTTTCCAAAGTAACTTGAACAGTATTTTCAAATTTGCTATTAGGTGCCTCTTTTTGGAGCACTGCAGGAGGCTTTTCACTGGAAACCCAGTTATCACCACCGTAACTAAGCTGAGTAGCAGGAATTAAAGTTTTATCTTCCTGACCAAGTGAAGTCTGCAAAGTGTTTGGAAAACTCGCTTGAGGGTCACAGCTCTGGTTTAAAACTTGTGCTTGCTGATTGGAAGATGAAGGTAAATCTACTTTTTGCGCAGCCTGTTGGTCCTGATGGAACAATTCAGTCTCTATTAGGGAAGATTTTGGTGGAGGTGACATTAAAGCATCAGACACCGAGAAGTGAGCCACTGAAACACCAACAGCTGCTCGTTGTTGTCTGAGGGCTTCTTCTTGCTCCTCAGTTTGTCGTTTCTGCTCTTCTAATTGTTTGTTTAATTCTTCTAACATTTTTTGCAGTTCCACCAAGGATGAAGACGCAGATAAATCTGGCACATACGAGGCAGGTGTTTCCACGGAAGTGTTTTTAGTGTCTGTATACATTTTGTTAGGTAAATCATCAACCGTAACTTTTGCTTCCTCCAAGATAGTTTTGTCTTCCAGATCATAGGCCTCATCCTTTAGTTCTGCTGTGTTACTGGGCTTCTCCACACTATACAGTTTTTTGCTTTCACCGGTCTGCATTTCAAAAGCTTTCTCTGGATCATATTCTTCTTCGGTATCGTATGGCCTGTCATCCTCCTCATCTTCTGTAGCTTTGTCTTTTGACATCTGTCCAAACTGTTGTGCAATGGGATCTAGCAAAGGAACAGCTGACACACCTCCATCCACAGCTGCTTTAGCTTCCTGATTTGAAGACTGGACAATTTCAGCCTCCTTAGCAAGAGGTTCAAAAGTCTTCTTTTTACCAAAAAGTGTCTGGAGGATGTACTCAAGAGGTGTGGTAGTTTTTGAGGATGAAGAATGCGTAGCAGTAGCACTTGTAGAAGCGGTAGCTGAAACTGGTGGTGGTACAGTACTTGTGGTTCCACTCTTAATCGAGGACGGTATTTTTAATACTGAAGGTGTAACTGATGAGGTTTCTGGAACGGGAAGTGGGGGTGGAGGTGGAGGAGATCCAGGTAGTGTTGTACTTACAGCTGAGTCTCCCGAATACAGTGTGTATTTCGGAGTTTTCTTTTCTTGTGAAGAAGCTACTGGCCCCTTAGAGTACAGCGATGTTTCTGTTTCCTCTTGCACCTGAATTCGGCTGCGCTTTGTCTCTATTTTGTCTGTATCCATGGTAGTAGCAGGACGCTTCCCTTTCTGACAGATAACCAATCCAAGAATTAAATTCGGACGTGAAGACTCGAGACCTGAAAGGAAACACAAAGATTGCATATGTAAAAAAACTACTATTTTTTATCTGTGTTCTCAATAGGAACTTATCATTTTATATAATGGCAGCTATGAGTCATAACAGTAACAGTTCTTCTAAATTTCATGCAGTGACATTATCCCATAAGCCTATGTGTCTATATTTAATTACTATTTATATAAATTTGTATACAGTAACTAAAAATGTTTTAATTCTTTCCCTGATATTTTTTAATATTGCAGTAACAGGTGAATCTTACTGAAAGATGTCCTTGTAAATGTCTCTGCTGTTCAAAAATTAAAGAAAGTTTTCCTATTTTTGTATTATTACTTTCTACTTATTATTGTCCACTTCCTCCCCCAATCAAATATTTCCTTTCTAAATACTTTGCAAATACCTTATATACACAGAGATACTGATAAGTGAGAAAACCTGGACAAGCAATCTAACTTTCTGTAGGGCTACGTTGGAATTGAAGAACTAGAAATAAAGAGAAAAAAACTAATGCTATTAAAACAAACAAACAGACAAACAACAACAACAAACACTTCACTTTCTGTTACAAAGAAAGCACGAGGCATTGTTAAACTTAATAATTACATTTCTGTTCTAATCTGTGCTAAAATACCGGACTGACATTTACACCATTCCATCAAGGTGACTTTTAACACTGTTGTAGAATTGAGTTTGATGCCACAGACCCTTCCCTAAGTAAGAAATGTGAGCAGAATTACTCCATTGTGAAAGCTTCAGGCTTGAATCCCTGGAGAAGCATTTCCAGAAATGACCAGAAAGTTTCCCATAAAGAGGAAAAATGCAAACAGCTGAAGGTCCGTTTCACATTATCGTATTCCTTCCTTGTACATTCACATTTCCCACAGGCACTCGTGGAAGACAAATACAACCAGAATAAAGAGCAGGGAATAAATCCTTTAACATACAGTCAGTGGCAAATGTAGAAAAAACATATAAAGAGAGGATTTTAACTTCTGGATTTAGTGACTTGAGATCCTCATTTGGGAGCCATATTAATATTTGCATCCAGCTAGGAATCAGGAATATAGAAACGAAACTAACAGCAAAGAGATTTACTGTGGTTATACGATGAGGACTCTAAAACCTACACTGTCCCTTATATTCATGACCCTTAAGTAAGAGTTTAAAAGAGGTGTAATATATGAATTTATGTATATCTTTAGTCTCTTACTAAACAAAACCAACTGCTCACTAAGGAACAACTTATAAATAACTAATTATTGCCACTGAAAACTTCTTGATACCAGCAAAACCCCAAACTTCCCATAGTTGCAGATAAATTCTATTTGCCATTACCAGTCATAAGTATGAACCTTTGCTGAAACAACTGAATTCAAAGTTTTAAGGGGGCTCCTAAATTTACTATCTTATGAGAAAATTACATCAGCTGTTTTTATTTGTATAGCTGAAATTATATTCACGTACGCTAAGAAAGAATTAAATGAGGTAAGCCTATTTCTTAAGTTCAATGTGAGGTTTCCTCAGCAAGAGGATTATAACCAGGTAAGTCAAGACGATGACTTCTTCAACACAGCTTCATTAAGCATAAATATTTCATTAAGCAGTAACCTGCCTAAATTCTGAAATTCTGTGTTCTTCTGACTGTGACTGGTAATAGTACAGCACGCCTGTTTTAGCCACATAATGGAGAGACCAGCAAAATCTGGTTACTCACTAGGAGGTCTTTGCAAAAAGACAGAAAAAATTGAGGCCAATGCAAAATCTACTTGAAGTTTCCTATCAGAAGCAGCTCTCATCTTAAGTATTTTGAAAAAAAATAACACTGAAATTTGATTGAATGCATTCTAGTTCCACAGCTGATTTCAGATTACTTCAAAGTTCAGTGTTTGAGTTTTACATAGTTCTGTGGTTGAGAGGATGTTGGCCATGTTGGTTTAAATAAACTTCTATACTATTTCCTACTTGTACATTTAAAACTCAGTGCCAAGTTTTTTCCTCCAGATATAGTATTTCAGTATTTTGTGTTGCCAATTTTCACTTTCTTCCATGGTTAGAAATATATATATATATATACACACGAATCATAAATGCATCAAGAAAATGACCTAGCTATACTAACCAAAACTAAGACTTGCTTATAATTTAGTTTGCTTATAATTCTATACAGATTGCCCTTGTGAGAGGGCAGGGACGGCAAGATGTACAACGAAAGGAGGCAGGACAGGAACTAAACAAGTAATTATCTTTGGTGAATCTAAGATTATTTGGAAAGGATCACAAATCCTTGATTCACCCAGTTAAAAACTCCTTTCAACCCACTGCCTAAAAGCAATCCTAGAAATTCTGATCACTATAGTTTACTACCCCAGATGAAGTTACATTAATGCATAACATCAGGGCATAGCTCAAAAGACAGCTTACTTGGGAAGACTGTGTACACTCTGAAGAGACTCAATAGTTAGGTATGATTCACTCTGAGTGACTGCTTTACATTTTTTCTTTATCAGCATGTGAGTAATGACTCCACATTTGGTCAGCATCGACCCGTGCAGAGTATCTCTCAAATCTGTGTTCACCCTAAAACTCCTCGTAAGCATTCACTGTTCTTCTGTCATTAACGTATTGGTTATCTGCTCTTCTGCAGAGACCTGTGATTTGTCCAACTAGTCACAACATGCATCTCAAACATTGACTAATTGAAACGAACAGGTTTCAAAAATCTATTGGACTGTGTATCTAAAATTAACAGCAAAAAGTTAAAAAAAACAGTTCTGAATCCCTGTAAGAGACAGAGATCATCGCTAATAAAAACAGAGTAAAACTTAAACACACGTTCAAGATAAATTCCAGATGAAAGTGTAGAGATGAAAGTGCTAAATAGTGTTGTGTGTATGTGAAACGAGACAAACAAATTCACATACAGTAAACTACCAGAAAAAAAAAACAAAAAAACAAAAAAACAATGCTGAACATCCCACCAACACATAATATCTGGTAATAAATATCTGAGGTGGTTGAAGTGAATAGATGTGAATATCCTTCCATGTTCCTCTATATTTATATCACCCATGACAAAGTTTTGTAGATCTAGGCACTACAGCAGGTCAGAGGTCCCCAGTTGTGTTCCAAATCCAGTCCATCAGAAAACAGGAGAGATTCATAATCCGTATACACCTGATGGAGTTGGTTGAGACAGCTGGAATATCTTCCAACTAGGACTTCTGGAGTGATGGGATTATTGTCCTCTCCCTCCTCCCGCCCCCAGTCATATTTATCAAAGTATCTTACACTGTCATGTTTTTTGAGTACTTGCTAAACACTATTTGAAGGTACACAAATTTAAGGAGATAATGACCACTTACCAAAAAATATCTTTATTGGGTATAAAAAACAGTAAATTCCATCAGATGTCAGTAACAAGTATGTATTACAAGTCTTTTACGCTGCGGTATTAATACATGCCTGCAAGTGTTTATACCTATGTTTCTTCTGGGCAATTACCTCCAGTTTTGAAAGAACTTTTCCTATTTACATTTTGTAAAAACCAGCCTGACGTGCCTCATTTCTATGCTAACAAGTCTGTCTACTTTTGCCAGGCCTCCACTTTAAAAGCTTCATTTGAAATGAAATCTACAACAGAAATATAAAAGATAATGTACAAGGACAGCCTATGTTTGCTCAAGAATGCAAGGAGGGGAAGATCATTTAAATGCTTCCCTAGAGCAGGTTAAAAGCACAGCGGAAGACTGCAGATGTAGCCAATTCAATGGCAAACTCATTCTTATATGTTACTGTCCAGAAAGGAATGTATTTCAGTTATTCGGGCTGGAAAATCTAGCCCACAGTTTAGGACTCTGTCTGCCTCCCTGTGCCAAGTGTTAACACTTACATGTTCTTGTTTTTTGGTTATGAAACAGGAATAATAGTTTTTGCCTACTTTTCAAGAACTGGGTAAATTAAAGACTACCAGGTGCTTACATTCAGCTTATAGAGACTACATGATGACTTAAGGTAGCAACAAGCCTGCCTTTTTAGCTGTAGCCTGAAAACAATGACGTAGACTGTGCACTGTTCAGGGATGGATAAGACAGGCTCAGAGTGTATGAGAAAAATCTTGTCCAAGAACACAAAGCAAGCGCCCTTTGCAATTTCATGCAGGAAAGAAGAGTATTTTCCTAGCATTACATTACTTGTTGGTGGTGTTTTTCTGTTATTGTTTTTTAAGTTGTATGCCATTAACATGTGAAAACCTGGCCAGGCAGAACACACCTCTGTTTATGAATATAAGCCCTGAGAATGCTTTATTGAGTTTAGTCCTAAACTTGTATTTGGGTAGCAGAGGACAGTCAGCTTGTCAGAAAGGTCAGCTCCTTACATGTTTTAATGTGTAATTATTTTGCGCTGTTTAGTATTTTGCAAACCATCCTTACAACAATGAAGTATTGCCTTCATTGTAACCTATAGCTCTTAAGCTCCTCAACCTGTTACTCTATATGAAAAAAGGTACTTATTTGGAAACTAAGCATATGCACCGCCTCCATCCTCAGATGAAGATGACTTCAAATTTTGTAATATAAAGGTGTTTCACATCTGAACTCATTCTCATTTCATTCTGTTTCCATGTTCAATGCACAAAGATGGAGCAAATTCAAGCCATACATTACTGCTGATAACTCTAACTAAAAATAGAAGAGCGTAATATATACCAACCTATACCACCTACTGTCTGCCACCTACGCAAAAGGAATTTGCCTGCTCCCAGGCAAACCAATGTTCTGAAGTCAGTGATTTGTCTGGAACTTGATCCAGGTAGCACAGAATATTTCAGACCCCGTGTACATGCATATTGCATGCACAGCGTAATACATACCATGAGATAACAACAATGTAGTGAAACCATAAACGTTACCTTTGTCTTCAGAGATTTCTTGACTGCTCTGTGGGATAAGAGTCTCCTATGTGATTTAGGGGACAGCACATGGCTTGTAGGGACCTAAAACTTGGTGGATTTATGGGTTGTTGAAAGTAGGGTCGGTTGAATGTTCTGATAATGTTTGCTTGTTTGTCTCAATATAGTGGCTGTTCTATGTACTCCATTTTATGGGTAAACAAATCCTCCTAACAGCAGAGATTTATCTTGTTGGAAAGGCTATGTGAGTTTCAGACCATGTCACCTTGAGATGATTGACTTTGCAATTTTTTCCTATATGCACACTTTTAAAATGTTTTTATAAAATTATATATTTTTTAATTATGCTTACATTAAACATTCAAAACCAATTGGTCTCTGATTTACTCGTTTTGTAATTTGACCTAGCAGTTAACCTCCCCTAAATTTTGTGCTTACCTGGTCCCTCAAAGGGCAAGAGGTTGGAAGGAATTGGGTCCTTAGAACTCAGTGGGATCAGGTAGAGATTCTTGACATGTCTGTTGTTATTAGTTACAACACCAAAACAACCACGTCTGATAAAATAGGAGTAGAGAGAGATATAGGCAACTTCTTCTTCTTCTGTGGCAGGATGGAAACGAATCAAACGAATCAAAAACAATTCCTGAAATACAAAATCAAAGTGGAAAAATTCAACCTGTAACACATCAGCAAATAAAATTGTTTTCCACTTTCATCCAATATAGGATGAAAGTCTGGAGCAGCTTTAAACCAAGATTTAAGAAAATACTGTCATTCAATTGGTAATATTAAACCAGAATCAATTTTGTCATTTTCAGAAATACCAACTATTTACGTATCTCACATCAAGCTACACCTCTTTAGGTTCAGAATATTCAAATAATTATGAAAGAAATGGAAAATTCTTAGATTATATTTGCATACTGTGCTTCATTTTTACTAAATCCATAAGGGTTTTAGTAGTAAAATTTATTACATACACTTACTAATAATTTCCTAGTCTTTTAAAATTGAATTTCTATCTTCAGTAACTGAATAAATAGATTGTTTATATTCAATCATTAAAAAACAATAGGTTGTATGAATGTTTAACTACTACACAGGGGAAAGACGATTGGCAGCTCAACAGGCAAACCTGTTTCTTCAATAAATCAAAAATTTCAATGGAATAAGTGGTAGCAGTAGTTTTCTAGGTATGATCGACATCAATATAAATTAGTAACAAGGAAATTCTATCAAAAGCTGCTGTATATTTCTTCCTGGTTTTCCAAAGGATTTTAAGTAAATACCTTACAAAGTGAAGATCTGAGTTTGCCAACATAATCCCAGACTGCCTTCGGTGAGATCTTCCCACCAATATGAATCGTGTCTGGTAAATCCTAAACAAGAAGCATTACATGGTCGTATAAGAAAAGGAAAGAGAGGCTACAGTTTTGAACCAGCACAGATTGCCCCATCCCAGTAGCTTAGGCGATAATACAGTACTATGTTTTACTAAACTTGCACATATACATTCCTAATTTCAGACAGGCTGTTTCCAAAATGCAAGGAGTTCATTATGGCATATTACTGGAAGGCTGGCAGTACACACAAAACAGAAAAAGCACTGCCTGACGAAGATAGCAGTGGAAGGTCAAATACTTTTGTATGCCTATCAGCCGATTCTATTTGTTAGCTTTGCTTTTACAGGGAACCTGTTATATGTAGTATAGCTTTTATCTACGCTTTCAATTTATCTGAAATTTTTGCACCCATATGAATTCTAGTTAGCTTCCTGTCATGATGACAGTGAAACCTGTTTTAGCAAAAACAACAAGAGAGCCACCAACCCTCCTAAGAAAAGACCTAAACTACATGCCTGAAACCCTCAATCACAACAAATACACTTCTTCAGAGAAGTTAAATAACTGCTCAGTTGTTTCATCACAAGCTGTCATACTACCTAATTAGTTGAATGTACACCCTCCCAAAATATAAAAGCAGTTGCATCAAAGTTAATCAAAGGATGATATTTTTAATAAATGGCCAAACTTTTCTAATAGATCACATCAGTGATCCATCCATCTGTTTGTGAGCAGAACAGGGCATCTCTTTCAAAACACATGCTGATGATGCTTCTCGTCAAAAACTGATCTTGCTATTATCAAGCTATTATTCTATGTTAGATACTAACATATATATAAACATATTAACAGACATGAGAATTCTTCACAAATACGTGAGGAATTTTTTTTAAAAGGCTTTCTCTCCTCCCCCCTGCCTCAGGCTACTGTTCCTATTACTAAAGGAGATTACTAAAGGGATGCAATTTTTTTTTTTTTGTTACACGTCCAATATAACAACATACACAGTGACCCCAGCCTTTCTAACAACAGGAACTGCAATACATTCTAAACGCATAAACATGTCAGTGCTAACCTCACTAAGATAATCAAAGCACCCAGAGACAGGATATGCTTTAGTGATAAATTTGGCCACACTCTGCAGATTAATAAATCCTTTCCAAATGGTGTTGAGGCGAGAGAGGAAGAGAGAAGTATCGCTGCCTTGAGGTGAGCGTGGCTCAGCAACACTGCAAAACAAATCCAAAAGAGAAACGTTATAGAGCACAGTAAGAATGCTTCCTTCTTCTTCTTTTCTTCCCTCCTCTTATTGATCAATTACTTTATTTTAAAAAAGCAAGTAACAGAAGCCTTAGTAAATGCTTTGTTAATGTTTTCCACTTTCATCCAATATAGGATGAAAGTCTGGAGCAGCTTTAAACCAACCCTCACAAACACTTAATATATTTGAATGCACATGCAGATTTAAAGTCAAATATCTTATAAGTTTTATTTATCTGTTAAAACACATTGAAGAATTTTTACTGTCAATATATAACGATGCTCAGAAAATTTTACCAACTAGAGAAGTTAAACAAGGAGATGACGAATTAAAAATTTAAAGTTCAGGTGATCGCATTTAAAGTTGAACATGCCTTTTGATTATTGGCAGGGGAGGGTAAGAAGCAAAGGGGGACAAACAAACTGACCATAGCGAGACCAGAGATTCAGTGGCTTAGCTTACTATTAAATATACACACCTGATATTGGGTGACTGATGAACAGCTAAGTATCTTGGATCTGGTGAGGACGATGGCTTTGTTAATATTGATTTGGGAACAGTCATAACTGGTTTTGACATTTCCTGCTTTGTCTCCCCTGTTAAAACTTCACCAGATGCAGTACCAGAACGCAGGGCTGTCGTCGTAGTACCAGAGGAGCCGCTCATTGGTGTTCTAGGCTCTCGGCCAGAAACTGTTACAGTTGTGACAACTGCACCAGTGCAAGAGGCAGGAAAAGTCGAAGGTTCTTCAGATGAAGAATCTGTGTTGTTATGGCCTTGGGTTGTAGGAATGTAAGTTCTTTCTAAGCTTGACTGGGAAACTGCTTCTGCTGCAGGTGCAACTTCGGTTTCCTCTGTGTTTTCAGAGGCTGCCTCTTTAGCAGGCTCCGCTGCTGCTGATGGTGCAGAACTTTCATATTTTCTCTGAACTTCTGGTTTAGATTTTGACACTGCTTTTTTAGCAGAAGCCATTAATTTTATCTTCTTCGGTGGTAATTCATCTTCAGATGCTGAAATCTGACCTACAAAATTAATTTTAAAGTGTTTTTGATTACTGTTTAACAATGAAAAGGTCTGAAGAGAAAAACAAGTAAGCAAGCAATGCTCTTAATAATTCTTTTACTTCAGACAAAGTCAACACTGTAGATACCTGTACAGATTTTGCAGTTCAGGTCAAAAAGATGGGCTCGATGTTCATTTGTTGTATCCTTCAACATACTGCTAAAAACGTCTAGAGAAGGAGCACTATTTACATTTTGTACAGTTTGGGTTGACTTCTGCTGCTCCTGGAAATGAACAAACACAGAAAACATTCTGGTTGATTGCTAAATTCAATCATAAAAAAATACTTTTGAAACCGTTAATTCCAGTTCTTTAAAAAGATATTAAGGGCTGTGCAGAACTACTGCTCTGAGCAGCACTTACAAAAAGATGGAATTTTGAAATATTCTTCCCCTTTTATCATTTGTTTAAGAATATCATGTCAAACAGAGTTCTCAAATAGTATTTGTCCTCATTTCATTTCATGTAATTCCGAAGTAGATACTATCACATTAACTGCTTCCTGAGAATACAGAATTGTAATACTGATCACATTTTTGGGGGGGGAAACAATTGGCTAAGATTTTGCTGTAAACTGAGGCAAAGTTCTGAAAAACACGCATCATCTGATATTTTAGAAGCACATGTGATATATGCCCGATATTAGGTTGTTGCATTCCTTCAAACCAAAAGGAAAATGCTCATAGCACACCTACTAGGTGATATTCTTACAGTTCATTGAAACAACCTGCATTTCTGATACAAAATTTGAGGCCCTAGTTAGCATTTATCTCCCTTGGCACCTCCATGCTAAAGCAATAGCTAATACTTATATCAGAATCAGACACCGGGGGAGAATCTTCCATATTTACATCTGGCACTTGTTCCCGTTTTACAGCTGCTTTCTTGATCTCGTGTGATTTGTTTCTTGACTCTAACATCTGAGAGAAACAAAAACACTTTAGTAACAAGTCTGCATACTGATTTTATAATTTTATTTTGTATTTTCTTATCAGTTGGCTAGTGGAAGAGAAAAAGCTTACGTTATTCATATTTCATTAGGAAGAAAACAATATATTAATTATGGGTGGTAAGGGCTGGTGAAGTTACTGGTAGTTCATATCTAAGGACACACTGGAGAATCGTATTGCTTACCGCTTTGGCTGGTTTCTCCTTCCATACAGACAGTTCTTTAGATAAAAGTTCTTCGGGTTTCATTCTCACTAGTTTTGACACTGAGATTTCTCCACGAAGAACACGATGAAAAAGTCCCTAAAAAAAAAAAAAAAAAAAAAAACACACTTTGTTGCCATGCTGAATAACTTAAGCAACTAACATGATTTGCAGTGCTGGACTGTCAAAACCCTTTCAGGTTTCTTAATTCCCTATTAAAAATGCCAGTTAATCTTAAGAAAACTTAGCACGGTGCAGCAACCAGAAACTAATGATGAAATCATCATGAAGTATGAATTTTCCACATTACCATAAAATAGACTATCAATTCTACTGAACAGGAATTTTGAGAGATGAACTGCCACTCCTGTTTCATATCTATAGTAGAATTTTTTTAAAAAAAATTACGTTGTCTAGTCACTATTCCCATCTGCACCAGCTTCTTTTTCCTTTAAAAGATAAATTATCATGTACACAAGTGGTCTCCCATACAAACCACAGAACGTCACAGAAGAAAAACATTTATTTTTTTTCTAAGAATGCCATTCAATAAACAAATATTTCACTACAAAGGCCAATCTTAATAAATACACGCGATCCAACTGGACTTCCATTCCAACTGGATTATTTAATATTTGAATGGCTTTAAAACAATTTTTAGAGCATAATTCATAAGTCTCTCTCTTGAAACTACATATTGATGTATTATTTAAAAAACAGAATATATTTCAGTACGTTTACTGTTTAAGTAAATTCCAAACCTGGTTTTTTGGGTCCTTGAGATTGAACATGATGCTGCGGTATTTACTCTTGTATCGGTTGTCCGTAACTTGAAACAAATTAAACATCTCCTTTTCAATATTGAGTGCTACTTTCCCTACTTCACTCTCTGTCATGACCAGATCATCACTATCATTGACTCTGTCAAAAACAAGAAAGGGTATGCGCATTTACGTTAGGCACAAATTCTTCAGGCAGCATTCATAAAAACAAAATTTTCAGAGGAAGGAGTTAACCACGCTTTTATTCACTCAGTGAGGACTTCCTTAAAACACATTTCAAAGCCAAAGTCTATCTCAGGACCTCAAAATGTCAACAATGGCAACCTTTTGCTACTGTCTACAGAAGACCACGGAAGACAGCCTTAACGAACTGAAGCCAGGTCAGTCCTTACAAATACTCCTACTCATGACACTGCAATTAGTTTTTTGTTGTTGTTTTTTGTCATGAGCTACTGAGGGAGCTAAAACACTTCAGTTTTAATCTTAGACCCTCCACTGTGAACAGCATTTCTATTTCAGAGACACTACCAGAGCACAGTGGCCTAAGTCTTGACAGCTGACAAGAGCTTTAATATTTGTGGGACAATGTTTCAGCTTTTTTTTTTTTTTTTTTTTTTTTTTTTTTTTTTTAAATAGTAATACAGTTGCTAACTTTGGGAGAAGAAGGAACCTCTGCCTCAGCAAGCCCTTCCAACCTTTCACTGTGATATTCCCTACACTATGCTTCGTACAACCCCTACATCTCCAAACACCACCATTGCCAGATATCAGCTTCAGGTCACCTGCATTATAAACATCTCTATGCTGTGATTTAATTCTTCAACTGTAATTGTCTCTCACTACAAATGGGATAGTGACTTTTTTTTAAAGGCTTTTTCACATGCCCAATTATTTGGCATCAGATTTTTTATTTTTAATAAAGCTCTAATGCTAAAAATACTTGTAGTAATTTCTAGCACAAATTAAATCCCTTAGTATCACTTAGCAAGAAAGAAACAAAACTCTGCAGGCTAACCCTTTACTTCTAGTTGTAGTTTCCTATATAAAATAAGTGCTTTGAATTCTCACCCACCTCTTCCATAACATTTCTTTTAGGGACTGACGAATATGTTGTCGAATCTGTGAGTTGGGCTGCGACTGGATAGGGCTAGCTTGTGTTTTTGCTTGTCTACTTCCAGATGCAGTAGAAACGGAAGACAGCGAAGGCCTTTTGAGTCCTCCAGCCAAACTGGATGCAGCTAGTTTTTTGGAAACTGGCGAGTCATGAGAAGAAGCTGCTTGTTTTGAAGGAACGCCACCTGTTGAAGGCCATGGTTTCTTGGGAATTTCACCTTTGAAACTCCCAGCAGGTTTAAGCGTCTGCTTCATTAGCGATGTGCTAGACATGGAAGGGGACTTCTTTGGAGAAAAATTTTTAGTGAGGGAAGATGCATGTTTCTCCACCATAGATGCTGAAGCAATAGCTTTCTTTGATGCCCCTATAAACTCTGTCGCTTTATCTTTTTTTCTCTTCTCTTCCTTTTGAGCTGTTAAAACAAAGAAGAAAATGCAGTATTAAATGCTTAACATTATAACTTCCTGTTTATGAAGACCAGCTGCCAACCTATAAGGAAGTCTGTGAAATACCTCTGGAGAACTACCAAGTATATAATTTAAGCCATTCATTTTTAAAGCCTTTTTAAAGCCTTTTTAAAAAATGTGTAAAAGTTGACTTTTTTAAGAAGAAATTTGCCTTTGATCCTGCAGAGAGCACTTCTCAGAGACTGTCCGAAGAGTTTAAAAGAGTTGCATTTTGGTTGTAAAGGTTGAAAATCTCAGTCACAAGCTATGCAAGAAAATTAAAAAAAAAAAAAAAAGACACCACCTTCAAAGATTCCTGAGTTGGACTTCATGATTAAGCTTCAAAACAAACAAACAAACAAACAAACAAACATTTTCACAAAGTCTTTAAAAAAAAAAAAAAAAGCAACACAACCCATATCTCACATTTAAGCAGAAATCCTCGCTCCAAACTTTCTACTTTAAGGAGCAAGCAAAGAGAGTCAAGTTAAACAACAAATCAATTGCTTAAAATTTTAAATATACGTTCAAGCCATTTGGTTGCTAGTATGAGTATCACACTGTCGCTATAAACTATCAGATCTTCTCATTTACTTTCCAGTTAAACTCTAGATTTAATACTATAATATTTAATAATTAAATATTAAAACCATTGCTCAAACTGCGGCTATTTAATTCCCACCAACTATTCCATTCACAATATCCAAAACTGCCATTTAATGTTTTTTCTAACATCAATATATTGACAATACACATAATGCACAAGAAAATTTACAAATTACAAGCGAAGACTCCATATACTGAAGTTATAATTGCACAGGACTTTAAAAACAAGCATTTCTGTAGGTTGCATTTCACCTGTCCACATTTTGGCACTGACGGGAACAATTCAGCAAAACGTAATAAGCCAAAACACACTCTCCATCCAGCAAACGTGATGTGCTCCACTTCAGTTTGCCAGAAGTCTCGTTTACAGGACATCAGAGTTACCGTGGGCAGAGTTACCGTGACACATTCGTTGTGACAGCACAAAGGTTCCGAGGGAAACCAAGAAACAACTCCTGAGATGAAGTTGTTCTGATTAGAAAAGCTAAAGTTACTTCCCCAAAAGTCTTTTTTCTCCTCATAAATCTGCATTTGACTACTGACCAGTTTGTGATTTCTTAATTTTTTCATTATTATCTGATGTTTTTAGCTAGCAAGGTTTTGTAATCAGAATTAGTCCCACAGCCCCATCTGCAGAGAGCTATGTGCTTCCCGGGAAGGATGCAGAAATTTAACTTTGGTTAATTTCACCACAAACCAAATGGACCCTTTTGGTCTTCCATACCTGCTACAGTGAGAGCAGACATTATCAGGAAGGGTCTAACAACCGATTTTTCTCAGACTTGAGGGGGACAAAGGTAGGGAGCACCCTTCTGAAGCCCAGTTCGCCCAGTTCAAGAAATCCTATAACAGCATACTGTTTGAATAGAAATACACCTCAGAAAGGGGAAGATTTGGATTACCTGAGAAACAATGTCACTACTCATTTCTGAGTGAAACAGCCTTCCCACCTTTGCCGGTCGTTAAATTCTGTTAGACGCTGAGCGTTTGTAGTAGGCACCTCCAGCAGAACGCAAGCTTGTAACGAGCTGCACTACACTGCCTCTTACTGCCAGCATGTTTCACCACCAATACACAAGCTGGTGGTTAAGATGAACCATAAAACCGATGCTGTACCTGAATTTTCATAAGGCTAGGCAGAGAAGCAGGTGCTAAACGTTGCCTGGAATACAAAGTGAAGAGGAGGATGCAGAAGCACTAGCTATGTGGATCCACTGTGAGTGGATGCCTTGCTAAAGGTTTCTGAGTGAAAGTTATCTGAAGTGTAAGATGAAACACACTACATTAAATCATTCCAAAGAGCGTGAAGATCTTACTAGAGATTATACTTCTTGTTCACCCACTGTTCCCGTACTTTTCCCTAGGGACTGGTCTCAAGTACTGACAAACTGAACACAAACCCAGGGGGATGTTGAGCTGGACTCACACGGACTTCTCTTCTGTTTCTATTATCTCCCAAAGCCTACCCCACTAACCTTACACTATCCGTCAGGAGGCATTGAGCTATCCCAGGAAGGAGAACAGGGATCAGAAACTATCAGTGACATTTTCAGTTTGGTCTAATGAGGCACCTGGAACTTAATACACTGAGGTAAAAAGCTGAACTACTTTGAATGAACAGTCTTGAAAAGCTAGAAGATGAATATCCAAAATATGCGTACAATAAGGTTGTGAGAATTTCTCTACTTCTGGTTCCTGGTTTATCTTCTGCCCAGACTTGTCTCTTCAGGCCGGTGGGACAGCGCACCTCTGTCTCACTACGGAGCGGCAGGACAGCACAGCTCAGGGTTCAAAATGACCACAGTACAATTCGGTCCTCGGTGCTATGATTTTAGTTCTTTTGGGTTGCAGCAGAAGTACAAAACATGAAATACTAAGCTTACATTCCATACTTACAGTTTTATCATCTGTTCAAATTAGTTAACAAGCACGCTGATAGAACTAAGAACAGCAGTTAAGATATTGTGTATATAAAAAATATATCCGTGCCCCAAACCTTCCTGTGTTCCAACGGCTATATCATGGTAAAACTATATACATGTAAAATAAATAAATAAATGGCACTAGCACAAAGGTAGATTGAAGTTCCCAGGGTTGATAGGCAGCAGCATCAGTATGGGTTCAAGAAGAAAGATGCACAAGCATCCTTTATTCTGCCAGTTCACGTCATGGCTATTTTGAAATGTTTCTACAGTAGAGCACAGAACTCAATGCTTCTTTAGCCAACAGAAAATGAGCAGATATTTCAGCCTCATGGAAGTCTAACAGTCTCACAAACTAAAATACTACTTTATAATTACAACTGTCTACCTAACGACTTGCTGGCAGGGATTCTGCATGTAGTAAAAGATACCTACACTACATAGGCTATTCGGTGTTTCAGAACACCTGTGAAGTACTTTCTCAAATCTGCAGGACACCTCACTACATTTGAAGGATAGTGAAGTGGTGTGTGTGTTTTGACAAAGTATTGAAGGTACTTACATCCTACATATGTTAACAACCTCATCTTAAAAAAAAAAAAAGAAAACACCCTCATATCCCATTTTGACTATGACAAAATGGATAGGCCCTGACAGATTTTTTTGGTTTACTGACAGGATTAGTGTGCTGCCAGACAATCCAGCTGCACCAACTCACGCTGTCCTTGCACAGCTCTTGTATCCAATGCACAGGAGGGCAGGAGCACACAGCTGAGCGCGGGGAAGGAGCAGGACTGTTGGCGTTAGGTCAGAGGTTGGACTCGATGATCTTGAGGTCTCTTCCAACCTAGATATTCTGTGATTCTGTGATTCTGGCAGCAGCTCACCAGTCCATTGCCTCAGCTGCAAGGCGAGCATGCCCCCCAGCCAGCACCATCTTCTGATGGGCGCTGTTTCTGGTGCGCGTTTGGAAAAGTTACCAGAAGTGAGTACTCTTTTCAGAGAGCAGTATGCCAACACAGGAGGGTCCCCGCCGCCCCTTCAGCCCACCCTAGCGCTGAGGGGACCGAAGGCTCCCCCCGGGCAGCTCCAACCCCGCAAGGCCTACCGAGGAGCCGCCTCCAACAGCCGCTCCACCGCCCCCCTCCCTGCGCCCTGAGGGCGGCTTCGCCAACCGCCATGAGGGGGCGGCTCGGCCCCTCGCCGTCCTGCCGGGCACCATCGGGCTCCGAGCCCCGCAGGGACGGGTGCTGAGCCCTCCTTGCTGGTCCCGGCTTCGAGGGCTTTGCGTTTTGTTTCAGTTTAGGCTGTGGAGAACGCGGCGGGGTGGGCGCGGAGAGCGCGGTCCGTGAAGGAACGGCGAGGGGAAGGAAGGGGGGCGCTGAGGGGAGGAAGGGCTGCAGAGGTTTTAAGTTTATTGTTTGGTGTTTTTTTGGTTTTTTTTTTGCTTTTTTTCCGCGTCAAGCGTCCCCATTCGATGCGAATGGTGCAGGAATGCATCGCCTAACACGAGTCGGAGAACCTCAAAGCCTTCGCTGAGGGAACTGCAGCCGCAGAGCAGGCAGTAGAGCTCAGCTGCTGAGCACAACGAGGCTCGCTCATCTCGGCGGCTGTGTGGCCTCAGCCGCTCCCGGTGCCTAAAAATAAAGCCAAAATAAAAATAAAAGTAAAAAAAAAAAAGCCGTATGGGAGCTCAGCGGCCCCGGCCGGGGCTACGCACACGGTCCCGGGGCTGCCTCAGCTGCCCACCCGCGCACCAGCCATCAGGAGGGGAAATCGTGGGAGGAAAAAAAGCCACGATGTTTTGAAATTAACACGTGTGTTTTGTTTCTCTGTCGCAGGGTGCTCTCTCCTCCCTTTCTGCCTTCCCCCCCCCCCCGAGGAGCACGTCTCCGCAGCACTGGAGGCAGGAGCTTGCTACACGCAGGTACGGTGGAGGTAAACGCCTTGGTAATGCACCTGTGTGTAAAAACTTACACGGTCGGTGTGTAAACCGACTCAAAAGCCCCTTTCCAGTCTTCTGGAGTTGTCAAGTGGTATTACCGCATCATGCCATGAAAATGAGCGAGGTGCATTTACGGTTCCTTAACGGTGAACAGATTCTCCAAACTAATCTGTGATAAAAGAGCATTTCCTATAAGGAAAAATAAAACTATATATTGCTTGACACTCACAAAGGATAGTTATTCTACCTGTGATTATTCTTTTATTTGCTAACGAGGAACATAACATTGCACAATTAGGCTTTTAATCGGTGCCTTACCTGCTCCTGTGGTTGTCACTTCTGGTTTTGTTGGAGGTATGAAAGGAGGCCAGTGTGGCGGGTGCTTCTGGACCAGCTCAAACATCCGTAGACTCTGCTGCTTTAGAATCTCCTGAGGACAGAATGCTTTCATTTTAAAAGCTGGCTCGGGGGACGCTTCAAACACAAAACGTGTCTGCTTAATTGAAAGTGTTTTTTAATTACGCATGTCCATCAGGAAAAAAAAGTCTTTATACAGACATACTGTGAAATCCAAGCACCATGGTCTCTGTAATACATCCCTAGTTAAAACACATCTGGAAGACAGATCTCTTGAACTGTACTACAAATTATCAGTCTTATCATCTTTTGATATCAGCTTTGATATCTGCAAACCTGTAATTTTGTTTACATGTAGCAAGCACACTAGGAATGTACAATATTTTCTGCTTTTTAAAAGGAAGTTGCTTGCATAGAACTCTCCTCAAGTTTTCTGTTGATCAATAGCACAAAAGACAGATCTATCAGCTCCTCCAAAGGGGAAAAAAAAAAAAAAACGCATCAGATTTTGAAGGACAGGTTTTGGTCAGGAAAAAAGGTGTTCCTGAAGCCAAACGCTATTCCTCTTCAAAGAGAAGTTACCTTCTGTCCTGTATTTCAGTTATTTACAAACTGTTTTCCTTAGATGATTTTTTTTTTTTTTTTAAATAAATGCCTTTAGAGGTTGATGGTACTTTACATTCAGACGTCTGGTGCTTAGCTTAACAGCTGCATGCAGAAACATCCTCAAGTCTGTTTCCTGTGGCAGCCAGCACCTTCTGTTCTCCCTAGATCAGCAGGAGCTAGAGGCCTGCAGCGCTTACAGAATCAGATTTTTAAGATAGCAGGGACTAACAGTCATAATTAGAACACGCAATCTATTATGTCAAACAATAAAAAAGGATCAGGAAGCAAATCATTGATACATCACTACAATATGGCAGTTAAACCTTAGTCATTTAGTGAGAATTAGAAGTTAAAAGCAAGTGTCACCCAGTAACACCTTCAAGTGTGGATGTTTACACCCATTTTCCAACTGGCAGGGTTTGTGGCTGGTAAAGTGCTGAACAATTTCCAATTAGCAATTCAGTAGTATTGCCTTACCCTGATGCTTTAATGCATTCTTCTCCATGGCTCATACAATTTGTATACAAAGGAAAATGCAAAGGAAAATTTTACAAAAAACAGACAATAAAAACCAGACTTTATAAAGAACAAATCGAGATGCTAAGTTCCCACTCTTACCTTTTGTACAAGACTACACCGGTTATCAAAATCACATTCTTCTTTGCAAAAGAAACCCTTAGGGGAAAAAACAAACACACAGAGTTTTACCTTTGCAGATGGTAGGTATGTGGTACCAGCAGGTAAGGCGGTTTGACCTCTGATACAGTAATGCCCTGTACGATCAGTAGATATAAGACTCCAAATATGTGGCAGCTCTAGGGAGAGAACCCACGGGGAGAACAAGGCCCTGCAAACCCCTAACGAAATAGTCAAGCAAAAAATAGCAGCAGCTCCTGTGTGCTCCTCCATGGAGCGCCACCCAGTTCCTACAGTCCAGGTATCAGCAGAAGCTGAAAACTTGTAGATGATGGACCACCTAAGGAACATTTCCATTCTGGTATCTATACTGAAAATATTTGCTCTTCATTATGATTTTGTCTGTCTCGTTGCATCATGCCACATTTTGCACAGTTACGTAGTTAAGTATTAAAACAAAACAAAACAAAACAAAACAAAAAAAACTTTCTAAAAAGCAGCAGTATTAAAAAACAGGTATGTGAATGAATGACAGATACCGGTATCTTTACAGATTGTTTAAAGCTTTAGAAACACATCCCACTGGTGACAACTGCCAATCACCCAATAACAGGATACTGGCATGGGATCAGATCCAATTTTTTCAAATACCATGACATTTTGGGTGAATTACAAATAATACATTTGTATTTGTAATTTGGGGTGAAATACAATAATTCCACTTAAACATTTTCAACTTATGATATAAAGTAAGTTTAAGTAACTTGTCTAGAGGTGACCAAACATAAAGTAGTGATAGAATAAAACACGTAAACCTGTTTCAGTTCCTTGCTCTGACCATTATAATGCCTCTTGAAAGAAGTAAAAGCTGCTCAGTAAAGAAAACAAAGCGAGCTCCCTACAGTACAGACAGCTCCCCACTTGCCCTAAGATTCTCCATGTAGTTATGTACAAACTACTATGTGTTGATCACAGAAGACAGCTTTGTGATCTTGGTTCTGTTCAAGGAGATGCATTGCTGCCCTTACCAATGTAGAGAGACATTACTTTGAGATAAAGTACATGCATTCAAGATTTCCTGACACTTACTAAAGCTACTGAAGGGTCCAAATTCATGATCTTCATTCTATGTGGGGCTTCCTGGCAGTGGAAACTCTCATCGTCAACCGTGCCATTTTCTTCTGAATCTACAAAGCTTTGAGTGGTGTGAGGGTCCAGATAGATCAGCTCATTGCCTGGATGGGTAAAAGCCGTATGTTAAAAATAAGCAAGTGACATTAATAAGCACTTGGTCCAGAACTGTAAAATAGAAATTAGATTGCCATCGCAGTCAGTATAATCTAGACTTTCCAGCTAGGGATTCTTTAAGAGAATCGGAAGGTTTAGACACAGCGTTTCCCACAGGGTATTTAGTATAACTTCCTATTGTCACCTATTACTGTAATTTTTTGGTTGGTTATGTTCTATCTTTGTCACATACTTTTATTTTTCCATGTGAGATCCAGTACTTTTTTTTTTTTTTTTTTAAATCTCAAGTGTTGTAAACACTAACATTTGACAGATTAAAAGGTACAGGATGTTCACAGATGCAATCTGTAATCCCATTAGGCATTCATTCAGAAATTGGAACAAAAAAGCCTAACTAAAACAGGTTAGGTTTTACAAAAGGACAAAATAGGGTTGCAAAATTTTGGCCCAAAGTGGGGTGAAATCTGAAGGAATGCATTTTAAATTAATTAGAGCAATACTTAATAACAGAAGGTATGCAAAAGGTGAAAAAGATACTGCTATCAGAAACAGTTTTGAAATACAAGAAAATAAAAGTGACATTTGACCAATACACTTGTCAAATGCTATCAGCTATTCTCAGTATGTTGCTCTTGTTGATGTCATCACTTATTTTTACACCTAGCTTTGCTGTTAACTTTCTGCTCCTGTTAAGGATCATCTCATACTGTTTCTAAACTCTTTTAGATATGCTTCTTCATTTATTTTATTCTATTCTCATCTTTCTTTACTTCTAGAGGTTCACGCTTAGACCCCTTACTATTTCCCCTTCAAAAAATGTTCTCTTTTGATCATCTGCACATTTGGAATAAGTTTCTTTTTTCCTTACCTAAAAATCCTATGAAATAAAAGGCATTATTTGGTTTCCCTCCTAATGCTCCCAAAGACTGTGGCATCTTAAAGCATTCCTAGGAGTTCAAAAGGAATAAAGGAAATTGTCATTCATTTCTTTACTGACATCACAGATACCCAAACTTATTTGACAGTAACGAGCAATGAATTGAAAGAAAACCTTACTTTAAATGCATCAATATATACGGGATTTATGTGATTTATCCCTAGTCGTAGAGGTATAATAAGCAAGAGGGCTTTCCAGCCTGTGCAGAGTCCTCCTGCCTTCTTGCTTCGGCCAAGAGCACTTCTGTGCAAATGTGCACTGCTGTGGGACGTGCTGCTGCTCTGAGGAGGGCACCAGCACATTTTTTCTGCGGGAATAAAACTAGAAATCAGTCAACGCACAGAGGAACACAAAGCAGATCTTCCTCTCAGTAGTGAATTAAGCTAGTTTGCCAGGGATCTTTATAGGGCACCCAAGACAAAACGAGCCGGGCATGGCAATTACAGCTATTTAGTAGAAGTAATTCTAGCAGACAGTATGTGCTGGCACGTCCAAGTGAGACGTTAGATCAATGATTGGGGGATGACAATTTAAGACTGCAGTGACATGTCCTATTAATGTTATTAATAGTGTCAAGCTTTGCCTATAAAACGCCAGAGAAATGAAATGGCAGCAATGATGACAGTAGAAATTCTTCAAGGAGCTCTTCACATCCAGTGATGTGAGCACGAAGTTGGCATCAGGGATCAAAAAAACACAACTGAGTTTGTATGTCCTTCTTCCCTCTTCTTACCCTTGCAAGACAAACCCATGGCCCCCCAAGTATTTGTTCATGTTTAGATACATGCTGGCAAATGGAGTCAAATCAGAAACTGTTACCAGAAAACTGATGAGGTGTCACTTACTGATGTCTTCAATGACCACCGTATTGTCCATAGATACATAAACTGCTAATGAATTCCATTCATCAAATAAAGCAAGCTTCCTAGAAAACATTAAGGTACTAATTAATATAAACTAGTTGGATCAAAAGGGTAGCTTTACACTCAGAACCATTTATTTATTTTTTTTTTCTTAAGAAAAAACATCCTTTCTGCATTTTTTAAAGTCTCCATGTAAGAAAAAGAAAACTTTAAACATTAAATGTTTCATATCTTTAGAAAAATAGGTACTGAGTGGTACCAGGAAAAACATATGCGCTGCACCATGTGCAAACTGTTTTGTCTTACTGCTAAGTGCAGTGACAGTAACAGTTCAACTACATCAAGTTTATTACTTTTTATTGCACTCGACAGTCTCTGCACTGGGTTCTTGCCCAATTGTGTCTTTTCTCATCTGGAAAAGAAAAAAATTCCTATGCCAGTTTTGCAGATTACTTTTTGCTTAAGAAATTCCACTGAATTCAGTGGAATTACTTCTGCCTGAGCCTGCATGCACAGCAGAAATGGGGCGTTAAAAGCTAAATCAGCTAAGGGTTTGGGGCACCAAAACTTCAGTGGGAGACAGCAGCACACAGTTTTATGTCCACTTCTGCAAAATCCAAACCTTTGGGGAAGGGAGCTACACTCTTAAGCTGCACTGGCAGAATTAGCTGTTTCAAATAAGCCAGAAAGAAATGGGGGTGAGCGTTTCACCATGAAAAACTTGGCCATGAAAGATCTGGAGTCCAGGGCATGCTTCAGCTCCCCTCCCTCTTCAGATCATGTGCCTGTTCCAGGGTGTCAAAGACTTGCTGCTGAGCTCGCAGGACCTGTAGCCTAGCCCCTGCCTGAGGTAAGACACCTCCACGTACCCCTGGAGAACTGAGCAGCCTCAGTTCCTTTCAGTGTGGCTCCCAGACTATGAGGAGCTGCCCATCTTTATCCAGTAGCCTTGCTGGCAGAACTGCTGCTCAGAAAGGGAGGAATTGCAGCTCAGTTCCCTCCTCAGCCGAGATGGCTTCTCTCTGATGTTTCACACCACCACTCCGACCTACACGGTGGCACTCTCGACCTGCCAGAGCTGTGCCACTGTGCAGAAAGGAATATACATCTGTGGTGTGACTGGTGAGGGCATGCAGACGGCGTAGCAGGAGACTTTCCTGCAGTTTCTTCTCCTCAGGCTCTTCCTTTATTAAAATTTAGAGGTCACCCATTCCCAACTCAGTACCTGCACACCGAGCTGTGGCATGACATTCCATGCTGCACTTGTAAATAGATGGCAAGTACATTCCTGACTGTGGGACAGGGGGAGATGCAGCCTTCAAAACTCTGCCTGGGCCTTCTCTTGGCTGCCCCAGGGGAGTACGTTCTGAATGAGACTGGTATGATCTCACTTACTTTAGTACTTGAGCAACTGTATTTGGTCCAAACCATTCTCCAATTGACTTCCCCTCTCCAACACCCACCTGTGCTGTTTTCATAGTGAAAAAAAGACACACGTACACAAAATCAAAGAAAAATGAGACCATAAAGAATGTGGGAACAATATACAGTAAATACTGTGACTGTCAAACATTCTAGAGTAACTGCAATCTGTATTTAGCAATAACAATTATTTTCTCAATCTATGCTCTTTTCAAAACTTAGGGAGTGCCAGTTTCTTTAGTAAACAAAAGGCTTCTAAACTACAATGAGAATTACAAGTTAACAAATGTTAGTGCCCTTTATTACAAATTACAGCAATAAGCTACAAGACTGTCTATTCTAACATTACTGACTCTGGTACCCAAGGCTTACAGAGTTTATCAAGAGCTACATTCTAGTACATGGCTTTATTTAGGTCTCAGGGAATGTTTCTGTACTACTAGTCTTTGCGCCCATCTGCATACCTTTTTATTTTTGTATAAGCATACACCTTGTCTTCACATCCACTTTTTAAAATTATGAATTAACATACTGCAAATTAGTGATTCAACACAGTAGAAATTTCAGTGGAAAAAACCTGAAAGTTTATGTTTGTTCTTACCCATCTGGTGGATTGAATAACAGCAAGCCTTCCTGTCGAGAAAGCATCGTAGGATTCTGTGATATTCTTCTGGTTGTTTTTTGTGTTTTTCCCATTGCCAATCTGAAAGGAAAAATTGATATAGAATAAAAAATGGTGACGTTTTCATTACACTGATCAAATGTCTAGACAGCAGAAAGCTTTATAATGAGATGTTAAAAGACATTTCAATTCATCTCGAATATTTACATTTTGTGTAGAGCTCCTAGAATTCCAAGCTTGTTATTTATCATCAAGCTGCCCTTTATCATCATAGGCTAGATTGTAAAAACAGGGAAAATAAAACAAAACAAAAACATCAACTGCAAACATATTCTGACGGATCATGCTGCGTGTTGATAGCCATTCCAGTATCTCTGAGCTTCCAAGATTATTTAAAAGTACAGGCTGTGTTTAGACCTTGTTGGATTTCTAAGCACCCATTAAATAACAACATAAGATCCATACAGAAAGTCCAAACACTCCACTGGCAGCATCCTGGGATGTGACATGCATGCTTAAGAGCTTGCACCAGGGGGGTTTGGACCTCGTGCTGCTGACAAGTGAGTAGTGAAGAGAAGGGTAAGAGCACTGTCCCACGGTGGCAGGTTTTCCCTTGGCCTCAACTTGGGTGTTACACTAAAAGGTTTATAAAATAATGGCGACAGGATTCCCCATTTCTTCTCCTTCTATGCCTATTTCTCTGCTTCAGGCTGGGATGATTTCACCCAGCTGAATATGAATTGATTCATTAGGAACTGTTACCAGGGCATCAAAGAAAGTCTCACTAATAAATTCAAGGTTTGTGCTTTTAATGGAGTACTTACGAAGAAGCGTCTGCAGACAATACCGAAATTCCCTCAGGACCAGCACTCACCTCTCCCTAAGTGTCTGCAGATCAGTGCTTGGGCCAGCATCATCTGCCCGCATCGCAGCATACATCCCCAGCCAGCGTCCGACGAAGGACCCGTGCCTCCTGTTAGGAAAGTTCATCACAATCAGTGCAGGCTTTCAACTGGGTGCAGCACCACAGAGGACATTTCAGACTGCTAGAAAACAGATAGGGCTGCTGAAGCCTCCATGAACTGTCCTACAGATAAAAGGCACACAGCAAGACTTTGGTTCCATGCTGTTGGTCTAATTCTAATCTCTGCATTGCACAAATAAACAAAATTCATTTATTCCTTGTGGAGCTGACTTACTCTTTTCATTCTTCAAGCAGCATTCACAAACCATTTACTGCATGCTATACAACATGATCACCTGTTTACATACAGACATAAATAAACACTGATTTTAATAATCTTCATGTTTGCATAAACAGTTAAAATGATGCTCAAAATGCGCTGATACTCTAGAAATATTTTCCCAGCCTACGATGCCATCACTTATCTTGCTATTTAATTTAGAACAATGCAGCAAATCTGCAGTATACTCACCACTAGGCAAAAACTTTCTTCTATATGTAAACCACACGTAAACCACAGTAAACCACGCGTGAACACACCTTGGCTTATTGTCTGACTTTGGCTTATGGTGCGTCTGTTGCTGTGTCCAGCACAGTGCAGCCCCTAAATTGCTACCAAAACCTTGCCACAAACCTCAATCCCCCTGTTAAAAGAGACCCTCTTGTTTGTTGCCCTTCTTTCGACACTCTCTAACAGGTTTATGTCTTTTTCTTATACTGTGGAGCCCAAAACTGCACTCAGTACTCAGTACATGGAATACCAACAGAGACTGCCTGGCATTTTCTCTTCTCTGCAGAAGCTCTGTTGCTAACACTGTCCAGAAATCACCACTGTCACAGACAGTAGTAGCATTCCCTCCTCCCACAGTTTGTTCTTCCCCCCAAGACTTAGACACCACCCAGAAAAAGAAGAATAATAATACTAATAAAATAAAATAAAATAAAATAAAATAAAATAAAATAAAATAAAATAAAATAAAATAAAATAAAATAAAATAAAATAAAATAAAATAGTCAAAAGCTGTCAGAAAGGCAGTAGTGCAGACTGTGGAGAGCCTGGGTTCAAATCCTTCTTCTGTGAGGCTCTGAACCTATATCCCACCACAATCTCTCTGCTAATGTATGGCAGGGAAAGGAGGAAGAAAGAACATATCTCCTGCACTTTCCATTTATTGTTGACTGACAATTCTGTAGAGTTATAAAGCCTCAATCAGTGAGATACAGGGTTCTTCTCACACTGTCTCACTGTGCCCTAAGCGGAACAGCTCTCATTTAATAGATGCTTCACCACAAAATCATGAGTCATCTGCAGTTTTGAACTTTTCTGGGATCAAGTCCCTTCAGATGGTTGAGGAATCTGCTCCAGCACCTATGTAAACTGGTGCTCTACTAAGCTAGTGAGTGAACAAGACAGAAATCCTCTGCTAGATGACTTGACAAATTGGGTCTGAAAATAGTGTTGAGGCAGAATAGTCCACGATTTTTGCCTTGGGTGCACAGAGGGATTGGGTGTTGTAGACTTCTTTTATTCTTCATTAAGATAAACATTTTCAAAAATGTGCTTGTTCAACCTTGCTCCCACTGTGTGCATGGGAGGGAGATAACTGAAAGTGGGGAGCGTTGCTTGGATCCTGCAAGTGGCTGAGGTCCAGTGGGGTTGGAGGCTTTCTTCCTCCTTTTGGAAATGCAAAGCAACCCTGCACCTCCCCTGCACTTGCAGAAGGATCGTGACAGCCCAAAGCACAGCGGCTTTGTAATTGCTGCATACACTTCGATCGGATTTACGTGGCAAGGGTTTGGTAGCAGGGGCCTGCAGGGATGGCGTCTGTGAGAACAATCCAGACAACAGCCAGCTCCAGATAGCTCCAAAAGGGCCCCGGCGCTTGCCAGAGCTGAGCCAATAAGCGATGTTGTTTGCACCTCTGGGAGAGCAGATGTAAGCAGGGGGAAATACTGCTGCACAACAGAAGCTGGAAGAGCAAGGAGTGAGAAGCAGCCCTGCAGCCCCCAAGGTGAGTGCAGCAGGAGGCAGGAGGTGCTCCAGGCTCACAGCAGCAGTTCCCCTGCGGGCTGTGCAGGGAGAGGCCCCTGGTGGAGCAGGCTGTCCCCCTGCACCCATGGGTCCCCCATGGAGCAGATCTCCACGCTGCTGCCCCCCTGTGGGTGGAGGAGCCCCCGGTGGAGCAGGTGGCTGTGGCCTGGAGGAGGCTGCGGCCTGTGGAGAGCCCCCGCAGGAGCAGGCCCCGGGCCGCAGCTGCAGCCATGGAGAGGAGCCCCCGCAGGAGCAGGGGGGCTGGGGGGAGCTGCCGCCCAGCCGTGGGGGACCCGTGCTGGAGCAGTTTGCTCCTGGGGGATGGATGGATGGATGGAGCCCGTGGGACGGAGCCGTGTGGGAGCAGTGCTTGAGGAGCTGCTGCCTGTGGGCAGCCCGTGTGGGATCAGCTGGGGAAGGGCGGCATCCCATGGGAGGGACCCCACGGGGAGCAGGGGCAGGGAGGGACCCTGAGGGTCACTCTGCTGAGTCTGCTTTGCCCGTCACGATACTTGTTGAGCCATCGCCCTGTCCTTATCTCAGCCCTGGAGCCCTTTGCATCGTATTTTCTCCCCCTTTCCCTTTGAGGAGGGGGAGTGAGAGAGCGGCCGTGGTGGAACTCGGCTGCCCACCCGCTTTGAACCACCGCAGTTGCAAAGTCCTGGGAAAGATTTCTTTCAAGAAATTAAACAAGGTGTTTAACAAAGAAATGCAGAGTTTCCTTTTGAAGGCTTCCTGGAGAATTGGGCTTCTTTCCTATTCCCAGCTCAGAGGAAGGGAATTGTTGATTTCACCTTCTTTTTTCTGACATGGAAATCAAAGGTGAACTGCTCTACAAGGACGGGCAACGTCTCAGAATCAAGCTCTTTTGCTCTGTAGTCCTTTCTCAAGGAAAAGATTGATCACCCACCTTCCACAGATGTAGGGGAGCAGGGAATAATTTGGGAACTACTCTAATTCAAGTCAGTTTGGGCATAGTGGTACTTCCCTAGCTGTTTCTGAGACAGACGCATTAGCAACAGAGAGTGTTGTGCCGTCACTGGGAGGCGCCTGCGGTGATGACTTCAGAAACAGAACTGAATTGTGTCACCACAGCACTTTGGCAACAGCTGCCTCTGTGCACGTTTAGCTGGGAGGCACAGAGAAGGGTGCTGGATGCGATGAAACCACGTGAGGATTTGTGGATCTCCCCTTGAGGTGCACAGAGAGGGACCATGCCCTTCTGTAAGTGTTTTGATGCTTGGCTGAGGAAAAAAATGTGGTTTTGTTGTGAATGCTTCATTGTAGTATTCTGTAGTTTGTGTCAAGTCCTTACAGAAGCCTCAAGGTTGGTACTTTGCTCAATGATGGAGCTGCACAGAGTGAGAACAGACCCAATGTACGGGTGAGGGCCTCTGCACGTTCTCTTCTTCCTACAGACGATCAACAAATAAGGGGAGACAGAGAAGAGTGTGCTGTGGTCCTCCCATAGACCGCAAGTACTAAAGCATAAACAAGAGGCTTAAGAGTCCCCCTGTCATGTTAAAATTCAGGACAGCAATGGACTTCCTCACACGGGCTGGCCTGTCGACTAGTGTCTCAGGCTGTGGCGTATGAAGATGCACTCCATCTGCTTTCAGGGTAGCAATGGAAGTGGGCAAGCTTCCTGACCTTAACATTTGTCATTTCATTTCTCACCTGAGTTTTGGTGGTTCTCCACGGTTCATTCTTGGTCTAGAAAAAAAAAAAAAAAAAAAATGAATTTAGATCAAAATAAAAGGATAAAAGGATTTCCTTTCCATTAATTACATGTTCTTAACTTAACTAAAAAAAGTGAACTGTGATGAAAATAAAAGGATTTCCTTTCCATTAATTACATGTTCTTACCTTTGTAACAGATTTGGTTATTGACTTAGAAGGCAAATATCTGGCCAGACTGCAAGACTTGTGCTCGCAGCGTGGGACAGCTCTTGTAAAGTTGATTCAGGGCAGTTTCTGGAAAACAAGACATCAGATCTCCCAAACAGCTTTCTTTGTGCTAATGTAGGAAGGGTGAGTAAGTGTAAAGGTAAGAGCCCAGATACCGTAAGAAGCAGAAAGTGTGAAGGAAACTTCCTTCTGGCTGATACAGCTCCATATCTAGTTGTCAAGTATGAAGAGAGCAGTGCTAAGTTTCTTGGGGAGAGGTAAAAAAGAAGAGACTGGGAGATTGTAAAAGGAAAAAGTGGGATTCCCTTGTCCTGGTTTCAGTTAGCACAGAATTAATTTTCTTCCTAGAAGCTGGTGGAATGCTGTGTTTTGGCTTAGGATGAGAAGAGTGCTGGTAACACCCCGATGCTTTAATTGTTGCAGAGCAGTGCTTATACTAAGCCAAGGACATCTCAGCCTTTTGCTCTGTCCTGCCAACGGGCAGGCTGGGGGTGCAGTAAGAGCTGGGAGGGGACAGACCCAGGACAGGTGACCCAAACTAGCCAAAGGGGTATTCCATACCATCTGACGTCATGCTAAACAATATATAGGGGTGGCTAGCTGGGGGGAGGGGGCCGGACTGCTCGGGGTTAGGCTGGGCATCGGTCAGCGGGTGGTGAGCAATTGCATTGTGCATCACTTGTTTGTACATACTATTACTTTCGTATTATCACCATTGTATCATTATTATTATTATTGTTATTATTATTTTTGTTATTATTATTTTCCTGTCTTATTAAACTGTCTTTATCTCAACTCACGGGCTTCACTCTCCATTTCTCTCCCCCGTCCCAGAGAGGGAGGGGGGAGGGTGAGCGAACGGCTGCGTGGTGTTTAGCTGCCGGCCGGGTTAAACCACGACAGCCTTTTTGGCGCCCAACGTGGGGCTCGAACCCACGACCCTGAGATTAAGAGATTAAGATTAATTCTGTGCTAACTGAAACCAGGACACCCTATTTCAGGAAATCCTAGGAACTGGAAATAGAGATTGGAAGAGTGCTTTAAGCCAAGACAGACATGTTTTAAAACTAAAACCTAGGAGTTGAATGAACCAAGAAATGAATCCCTTTTGATTATGCAGTTGTGTCCAGTGTTATCTTGGGAAATATGGTTTCCACATAAAACGTATCTGGGGCTTGAAGTTCTCCTAAGGCCCTTCTCTGTGTATTCCCTACTGTTTGGTAAGCGCTGAGGTCACACTGCAGACAGCAGCACGTCCTCTCCCCACTACTTAGCTGTCTGTTCTCACAAAACGTCTAGGAACAGAATGGCTTGGACACAACTGCGCCTAGGACCGAGTTCATTCAAGCTGCTGGACGAGGTAAAAGCTCTGGACAAGCGAAGGGGAGGGAGGGATGGGTGGACATACAATATGATCACTTTAATCTCATTTCACTAAGAATCCTGGCTGAGAAAACAAAACAAAACAGAATCAAAAAGAACAGAACAGAACAGAACAGAACAAATGAAGCAAGCAGCTAGCTTGCTGGAGACATTGTCTGGGAAGCAGTGAAAACACTTGCAAACAAAAACACGTCAAAGGACTAACTCTTTGAGCTTAATTCTAATCCAACAGCATAACCTCAAAGTCCTGTTTCTGTTCGTAACAGGCTGCTACAGTAACATGTCCCATTGGATGACTTTGCAGCATAGATGTCAGGAATGCAGCTTGGGATCCCCTCCTTCTACTCAGAGTTCACTTTGAAGGGATGAGCAAGTAATTCTTCCTGGGTTGACGGAAATCTAAAGTCTGTTTTCTAACACTCTTGCAGACGCTTCTCTGTCCATCGGCCTGTCCTGCCAACTCTGGTGTGAGTGTGAAGTTGTGGCAAGAGGGATTTCCCATTCCTATTTGACCTGATGGACACCAGCTTTCCTCGGAAATGGTTGATGTTGCTGAGGAGGCAGCAGTATCAAAGCCCTTGCTGATGAAGGTACAACCAGCTGGGGAGGCTTTGGCATTTCTGCACAACGCTGCTCCCTGACTGTCACTCCAGACTCAGATTCGGAAAGAAGCAAAGCAAGCTAGAGGAAAACTGGATGTCCTGGTAATTTTCTTTTTCTTTTATTTCTTCATTCTTCACTTGTAAGAAAATCTAAATCTTAACCCTTTGTTTGAAAACACGGCTTTATGGAAATGCTTATGGGTGTGCTCCTTCACCTTGTGTGGAACCTGCTTCACCTCGCTTCAGCTATAGGACACCTATGCTCCAATTTATGCTTCCCATGATAAAGCGGTGTTCTTTCGGTGTTCTTTTCTGTGATGCTTGCAGGCGAGGTTGAAAAGAGTTGTCAGTAGGATTCTTCGTTTCCTTTGCAGTATCCAAAGCTCCGTATTACCGTGGATCTTCTCCTCTGATCTGGAAAGCTTCACAGGCCAAAAGAGAATTGAGATGAAGAAGGAAATAGAGAATGCTGACCAATATTGCCAAGTACCACCCGTAAGTTTTGTGAAAGAATCCGGTGCATTTCTGTAGTGGTAGAAAGTTCATAAAATCATCGTCGTGCACTTGAAGGCAAGCAATGCTGTAAAAATGAAGAATGCAAGGCCCTGCTTAAGGACAATCTTCAGGCTGCTTCTAGATCAACAGCTTATTTGCTTCTTCCACAACCTCATCTCCGCTTGCTTAGAAGTTGTGAAGGTCGGAAGCACACTCCGTCTTTTTCATCCCCTCTGTGTATCTTTTCCCTGACAGCAACTTCTGTCTTGGCTCTTCACATCCAGCCAGAGCAGTTGCTTTGCCTCCGCAACCTGCAGGCTGACCTCTCGTGTGTACCTGTGCTGGACTGAGGGTAATGCTTGTAACGCACACAGATGCTGCATTCACTGTGACTTTTAGAAAAGAGAGCAAGAAGCTAACCTGCACAGCAGACTCTTAGGTTTCTGTATCTCTCTCTTTCTCTCTCTCTCTCTCTCTCTCTCTATCTGCATATATATTTCAGTACTTATTTACTTCTTTAAAGATACCTTAAATAGAATAGATACTTTAAGAAAGCTTACTTGTTCTTCCCCTTTCCTTGTTTTTAACGTTTGCTTTTCTAACCAATCCTTAATGTTACAACATGGGATTGATGCAGTACTCAGTCCTTAGAAGTTCTCAAAGCACATCAGTGATTTCTCTATTTCTCAACCTTTCCATCTTCATTGAGATCTCTCATCTGAATTTAGGTATGAGGTGAAGAAGAACACTGCAAGCAGCTGAAGCTGTATCAGACACATGCTTCTGCTAGGAAGTCATTCCGAGTGATTCCACGGTGTACTTTAGACAGGTTTGCTCTGGTCCTCTGGACTCAGCATCCCCAAGGGATATTTCAAAGCTCTCGGAAGGACCCGTCATTATCTCTGACACTGCAGCCTCCAGTAGGAAGGGGTAGATATTCCTTGCCCTTGTGCAAAGGAACTACTCAGTTAGCTGTTTCTAACCCAAATCTCGTTGTTGTCTTCTATTGACAGACACCACCCGGCTAGCCAAGCTAAACCACTGAAAATGGAAGGAGTGGGACATCTTGCAAAGCCTGCTGCTGCTTCTAAGCAGAAGTGCGCTGTAGGTGGGGACACAGCAAGAGGAAACGTCCAGGCCACGGTGGAACTGCAAGGCACCTGTCTGAGCCACACAACGAAGTCAGCGATTCCCAGTTGGAGACTGTTGCTCGACCAGTGACACAGCAGCTGGAGCGCTTCTGGTTGCTGCTGATGGGTTCCCGTGAATCAGCCAGGGACAGGAGCTATGAGAACGACTGAAGCGATTTGAAGTTACCCGAAAGAAAGAAGAGAGGAGAGAAGAAGACAAGAGGGGAGGGAAGGGGAGGGAATAAAAAGAAGGGAGGGGAGGGGAGGGGAGGGCAGGGGGAGGGTAGGATAGGATAGGATAGGATAGGATAGGATAGGATAGGGTGGGGTAGGGTAGGGTAGGGTAGGGTAGGGTAGGGTAGGGTAGGGTAGGGTAGGGTAGGGTAGGGTAGGGTAGGGTAGGGTAGCATAGCGTAGTGTAGCGTGTTAGAGGGGAGGGGAGCATAGGAGAGTATAGGGTAGTGTAGGGGATCGGAGTTTAGGGGAGTGTAGGGTAGGATACGGGAGGGGAGTGTAGGAGAGTGTAGGGGAGGGGGGCATAGGGTAATGTAGGGTAGTGTAGCGAACGGGAGTTTAGGGTAGGATAGGGGAGGGGAGTGTAGGAGTGTGTAGGGTAGTATAGGGGAGGGGAGTGTAGCAGAGTATAGGGACAGGGAGCATAGGGGAGGGGGTGTAGGGGAGGGGAGGAGACGGGAGCGGAGGGGAGGGGATGGGGGGGAGGGGAGGCAAAAGTGGGGAGAGGAGGCAAAAGAGGGGAGGGGAGGGGAGGGGAGGAGAGGGGAGGGGAGGAGAGGGGAGGGGAGGGGAGGGGAGGGGAGGGGAGGGGAGGGGAGGGGAGGGGAGGGGAGGGGAGGGGAGGGGAGGGGAGGGGAGGGGAGGGGAGGGGAGGGGAGGGGAGGGGAGGGGAGTGCTACCATAAATAAAATTGCCAAATACATGACATTTTGGATCTGGAGCCAAATCTTTGTGTACATGTCCTCTCCGTAGCCCCACGTGCTGACCACCCACCCGAATCTATCATACTGTTGGTCAGAAAGAACAGGGAGCATAGGGGAGGGCAGGGGAGTGGAGGGAAGGGAAAAGAGGGGATGGGAGGGGTGGGGAGCGCTACCATCAATAAAATTGCCAAATACGATGAAGGAGCAGCAGAGCCTGCAACCTCCAGTCCCCAACATCCTCCAACCACCCCCCACTGCTCCGTGGGAAATAGATAGAAGAATCAAGACTGAGGTTTAGCCTGGGATGGAGGTAGTGTGGCGAGGTGGTTTTCTGTTTGGTTGGTTGGTTGGTTGGTTGGTTGGTTTTAAAGTTTTTAAATTCTCACTGTCCTACTTTGTGATCAGTTGGCAATAAATTCAATTACTCTTCCCCAAGCCAAGTCTGTTTTGTCCATGAAGCCATCTTCCAGTCCTGAAATAAGAAAGGAAACAGACCTGCAAGCAACTGTTACACAAGTGCAGGAAGAGTGACAAAGGAGGGTTTTGAGGCATGAAGTTCCTGCAAGGATGCTCTGCTCTTTCCTCACTTCAGTATGAAAAGCACGGCACTAGTGGGTGGTCTGTGGTGGTAGTTGTTTTTTTGTTGTTTGTTTGTTTGTTTGTTGTTTTGTCAGCTCCACCCCACAGTATTTTGCTTGTTCTACTTGTTTTGGTGTGCCCCCATTCCCTCCCTCAAGGTAAAACATCCCTAGGGGCCATAACTTGCTGTTAGCAAACAAGATCTTGCAAAAGAGTGAAGTTAACATGGCACCACCTGCACTGGTGTATAAATAGTTCAAATATTTTCCCTCACTTTCCTGTAACTTTCCTGTAAATTGCTGGTCAGGAGATAACAAGTGGAGAAATTTAGGATAAGAGAGAGAAAGTTGTGTTTCCTATTGCCCTGGAGTTTCTGTTGGTCTGGCCACGGAAATGGAGTACTCAAAATCCTCAGGACACTCAGTTTATACCAGATTTGTCCTAAAACTGCAGTATTTCTGGGCCCTTGGGATTCTTATCAATTAAAACATACTTTTTCACGCACAGAAGATGCAAAAAAGTGCGTCTACTGCAGTATGCAGACAGAGCCAGTCCTGTCTCTTGATTCCTTCTGCCTTCTGCCTGAAGAGCAGCAGACAATCGAGTTCTTGTCTTCAGTAGCTACGGCCTTAACCAACTGTGCAGTCTGTCCATTCATACACAGAGGAGGAAAAATAGCGTGGAATAACTCCTCTCCTTTGTGCTAACAGAGGAGGGTACAGCTTCCTCACTCCAACCCCACCGAGGCAAACCAGTCAGCAGTGCACGCCAGAGCCTCTGTCTCTTCCCCGTCTCATGATGTGCAGCTGGATCACTCTCCCTTCTATCCCCAGGATCGCTTTCAGCACAGTCACAGAAGGGTCAGACTCACAGCTTTAGGAGCCATCAGAAGAGGCTTTCACTCTTCTGCCACCACACCCCCTATACACATGCAATTTCACACATGCAAAGAGACACCATGGATTGGGGAGTTGCACAGAGAGGAGACCACACCCGTTTGCCTGCCTGCAGTTTGACACCAGTAGGGAGGTAATTCCCGTCAGGAGTTTCCATAGAGATGACAGAATATGGCCCTAGGGTCCTGCTGCTTCTTTCAGCCCTAATTCTTCAAATCCATAGGAACGGAAGAAACCTTCCCAGCCAAGTGCTGCATATCTTGAAGGTTGGAGAACCCACAGCCTTCTGCTTCATTTCATTTTAAAGATCAATCCCAATGTCACTCCCATAGAAGTAGTGGAAGCCATCTGGCTGGCTTGGCTTTCTCTCCAAAGAAGACCAAATGAGAGTTGGTCCCGGGTGAGGATGAGCCCTGACAGTTCCTGCATTTTGGTTCTCCTGCAGCCCACAAAGCTCTCACTGCCTTGCCTGAATTTGAACCCCTTTGGAACCAAATCTACAGATTATCTCTGTAAATCCAAAACAGCACTTATTCACCATGTGAACAACAAATGCCTGGGATGGTTAACAGCACTTAGGTGCAAAAAAGAGCCCCCGCAGGAGCAGGCCCCGGGCCGCAGCTGCAGCCATGGAGAGGAGCCCACGGGGAGCAGGGGCAGAGAGGGACCTTGGAGGAGGGAACTGTATCCTCTTTTTTCATCGGTGCTGAGATTGAGGATCAGGATTTCGTGGTAGGAATTTGTTTAGATGAACCAATTTACCTCCATATGGGTTTTGTATGTTTGTTTCACCTTGTCTTGCAGGACCATCTTGGCTGGGTCTGCAGTGTTGTGCAAAAGTGAAGTTTTTCACAATAAAGAGCAGCTTTTTTTGGGGGGGGAAAGGCTGAGGTGGCCTTCATCAGAGTCTTGTGACCTGAAAATGCAGAAAATGGGTGCATGGCTGGCTGGATGGGTGGGTGGGAGTTGGGAATTCAGCCTTGGGATCAGAACTGGGACGTTGTTGGGATAGGAAATGATCAGTGGGATGGGAAGTGATGATGGGGATAGGAACTCATTGGGATGGGATAAATGGGTTTTATTTTTATTGCATTAAATCCACTTTATTGACTGTGTTGTACAGTATGGCGTTGTTTTCTTACTATAAAATTATGATGATTATTATTTAATCTTATTAATTAAACAATTTTTATACGTTATTATATTATAAATTATAAATATTAATATTTATTATATTGTTTTTATTCCTTTTCTACCCTATTAAACTCTCTTTATCCCAGTGCACTGCTTTGGACTTTAGTTTTCCTTCCGAGTCGTTGTGGATTCACTCCGGATGGGGGGACATTAGCGAACGCCTGTGTGCTTCAGATCCAAGGTCACCTTTGCCCTCAACTCAAGATACATGTTTGCATCTATTGTCGTGAAACAATGTTAACAACATCAACAAAAAAGTTCCCTACTTGCTAGCAGCATCCCTACGTTTGCTGGGGTCTGCTCTGTGCACTTTGAAGACCGTTCCATGCTATTCAGCCCCTTCAGGAGGAAATGGATGGTTCTAGGAAAATGCGTCTTGACCTGATGCAAAGCTGTGACTCAGCACCCTGCAGCCCCCGCAACCCCTGGCATTTTACCTGCAGCCCCTCCAACAACTCTGATGTTCCCTGCATCGACTTCAACCACTGCGCTGGGACCTGAGGCCCCTCAAACCCGTGTCACTCGCCCTGCAGCCCCTCCAGCCCCTGGCATGTTCCCTGCAGCACCTCGAGCCCCTGGCATGTTCCCTGCAGCCACTCCAAGCCTGGCACAGGCCCTACAGCTGGCTGCGGGGACTATCCAGAAATCTGCTCCAGAAATACAGTGATGGCAAGGAGCCCTCCACTTCATGCTTCCTTTTTTTTCTAGCTGGAAGCATTCAGAGTTGTCAACGGAATTGGTTTGGAGGAGTAGGAAAGACAGAATTGCTGGGTTTCTGCTTTCTCCCAGAAACTATCAGACCACAACATGACAGTTGTCTTTCTTTTACGTTCTTTTACACCTGGATCTTTCTCACTTTTATGAGTGTGGGGTATTCCTTCTTTCTCCCTTTACCTTCCTCCCTCCCTCCATTCCTTCCTTCCTTCCTTCCTTCCTTCCTTCCTTCCTTCCTTCCTTCCTTCCTTCCTTCCTTCCTTCCTTCCTTCCTTCCTTCCTTCCTTCCTTCCTTCCTTCCTTCCTTCCTTCCTTCCTTCTTTCCCTCCTTTCGTTCTGTCTGTCTGTCTCTCTGTCTCTCTTTCTCTCTTTCTGTCCAGCACTGATTTTATGGCTACGTGTGCATATCCACAGTGTACAGTTTTTCTCCGTTCCGTTTCTTCCCTGAGTCTTGCCCCTCTTCCCTGCAACTGAACAGCATTTGCCTTGATCAAGGAAGTGGCAACATGCGGCTTACACAGTAACCTGCTGAAATTACAGCTATAACCATGGAGCACAGCTGCCGATCAACACAAGACCACCAATCGCTCACATTTCTAAACTGCTCGTCACAATTCTTCCGTATGTAGGCTGTGATGCTGCTCATTTCTTAAGCACCCATCCATTTCTTCTCTTCCCAGACCCTCAAGGTGTCCTGGTCAAACCACCTCCCTTCCTCTTGCCCCATCTGGCTCTCCCACCTTCCTTTTCCCTCAAGGCTCAACTTTTTTTTTTTTTTTTTTTCCAGCATAGCTGCTCCATAGAAGCTGCTGCTGCCCACCTCCGAGTTGACTAGGGCTGAACTACTGAAAAAGAAAAGAAAATCTATAAATAAGAGTGAGAGATGGTGAATACCCAACCATCTCTTAAAAGCAGGATTTTAAGAGAATAAGTAATTGATAAATGGAGTTAAGATCGGAGGGAAAAAAGTCCACTGTTGCAATCAATAGAGTTAAGAAGTTTTTCAAGTACATTAGGAACAAAAATTAGAGTAATGACACAGATCTGATACGGGATGGGTATCGCTTCAGTGAGAAATGATGGAAAAAAAAAAAACACAACACATGTGTATGTGTTGTTGGGTATTTGTAAAAAAAAAAAAAGAAACAAAAAACAGGTTAATGAAAACTGCATGCTCAATTAGATGATTTTTTTGTTGTCATTGGTATGGAATTGTGGGCTTTACAACACAATATGTGTTATATATATATATTATATATGTTTTATATATGTTTTATATATGTTTTAATAAAATAAGGAAATGATATTTTTTTTCTACGTTTGTGGTTTCCAAACTGTAGTTAATAAACATTAAACAAGATGCAATAGGATCTCGTTAACTCTTTTGTTTGAAAAAACAGTGGCCCTGATCGAGAGGTGCAAGTGAGAGGAGACAATATTCAGTATTTCTCTATGTTGTCATTTATTGGTGAAGATGAAAGTCTGCAGTTCATGTTCATGACACTAGCATGACAACATGACCACAAGGGGGACTGTCTGATAGTGAAAAGGAACTTCAGCATGGATTAAAAATCTTTGCCTTTCTTTATTCTGAACTGTTTTTCTTATGGCTGCTAGAGAGAGATTCTCTGCCTTAGAAATAAAACTGCCCAGGCTGTTCTGATAAACCTGTAGGGTTAAGGCACTTCTACCAAAACAGATTTCAAAAGGCAAGAAGTCAAAAAGCAACAATTCAGTAATCTGTGTACGCTTCTATATTAAGTTTTAAGATCACCTGGTTTATATTTAGTTCACACAAATTAACCAAACATAGCAGCATACAACCTAAGAAAAGCTTAAGAAATTTATTAGATGCACAGATAAAGTGCTGTAACAGAGAAACTTGTGTAAATCTATTCTAAAATAAATAAGGTACAGTTAAACCACCTTTGACTCGTTTTAACTCGGAAAGAAATAACCTAAGTTTTAATCATTTGAATTTTAAGGTCAAGGTGAAATATACCATAACTATAACAGTGGTTGTGATCTGTATCAACTATTTGAGGCTCCTGTTCCTCTTGAGGTCTCCCAGAAACAGGAAGGCTATTGCAAAATGTGTCCATTAGACATAGTTCCTTTTACAGAAACATTTTTGTAATAAAGTCTGGTTGCTCAAATACATGTTAAAATATTTAACAAGGAAACAATTTTCTCCTGATCCAGTCAATCTTTTAAACAAGACAATGTATTTTTCCTATGACGCAGCCCACAGGAGGGAACAGAAGTAAACATCCTCCTGAACTGAAGACTGTTTTGCTTGAAGAACTAAACTATTGCATTATTATATGAGAGCAAGAAATATCCATTTGGGTTATCCCTTTCTCCAAACATGGTGCCCAGTGATACATGTATTTTTGCCTTAATCTCAAAGGCCCGTTTGTCTCCAGGTAAGGTACGTTAAAAAGAGATTCCCTTTAAGCATCTTATCACAAGATCTCTTACTGCCTTTCCATCCGGGGAAGCTTGTGTGTTAAACTGCCCTTGGAGTTTTGGATGCTACTAGATTTCTGTGCTCTGTTATCCATAATTTCAGGCACTTCGGGGCTAACATGGCTGTTTAAGTCAATGCAATAATATTACCAATATATTCAACACTCAGAAGAGTCACCACAGTTTCCTTCACACACTCAGGATTTCAAATTCTTCTTCCAATTCAAATAGCTTGTCAGTAGATTCAATGAGTTCTGTAAAAAAAGATAAAGAAAAAAATGCTTCTAAAGACATGCCTGATTTTGTTCACTTAAAAAAAAAAACTTTGAAAGACGCATTCCAGAAAAGTACTTTGTAAGAGTGAAAAAAAAAAATCTGTGCTAGCAATTGTATGGCTTGTTTGGATACATGCCTGCTATATATTGCTTGACACTCACAAAGGATAGTTATTCTACCTGTGATTATTCTTTTATTTGCTAACGAGGAACATAACATTGCACAATTAGGCTTTTAATCGGTGCCTTACCTGCTCCTGTGGTTGTCACTTCTGGTTTTGTTGGAGGTATGAAAGGAGGCCAGTGTGGCGGGTGCTTCTGGACCAGCTCAAACATCCGTAGACTCTGCTGCTTTAGAATCTCCTGAGGACAGAATGCTTTCATTTTAAAAGCTGGCTCGGGAGACGCTTCAAACACAAAACGTGTCTGCTTAATTGAAAGTGTTTTTTAATTACGCATGTCCATCAGGAAAAAAAGGTCTTTATACAGACATACTGTGAAATCCAAGCACCATGGTCTCTGTAATACATCCCTAGTTAAAACACATCTGGAAGACAGATCTCTTGAACTGTACTACAAATTATCAGTCTTATCATCTTTTGATATCAGCTTTGATATCTGCAAACCTGTAATTTTGTTTACACGTAGCAAGCACACTAGGAATGTACAATATTTTCTGCTTTTTAAAAGAAAGTTGCTTGCATAGAACTCTCCTCAAGTTTTCTGTTGATCAATAGCACAAAAGACAGATCTATCAGCTCCTCCAAAGGGGAAAAAAAAAAAAAAAAACGCATCAGATTTTGAAGGACAGGTTTTGGTCAGGAAAAAAGGTGTTCCTGAAGCCAAACGCTATTCCTCTTCAAAGAGAAGTTACCTTCTGTCCTGTATTTCAGTTATTTACAAACTGTTTTCCTTAGATGATTTTTTTTTTTTTTAAATAAATGCCCTTAGAGGTTGATGGTACTTTACATTCAGACGTCTGGTGCTTAGCTTAACAGCTGCATGCAGAAACATCCTCAAGTCTGTTTCCTGTGGCAGCCAGCACCTTCTGTTCTCCCTAGATCAGCAGGAGCTAGAGGCCTGCAGCACTTACAGAATCAGATCTTTAAGATAGCAGGGACTAATAGTCATAATTAGAACACGCAATCTATTATGTCAAACAATAAAAAAGGATCAGGAAGCAAATCATTGATACATCACTACAATATGGCAGTTAAACCTTAGTCATTTAGTGAGAATTAGAAGTTAAAAGCAAGTGTCACCCAGTAACACCTTCAAGTGTGGATGTTTACACCCATTTTCCAACTGGCAGGGTTTGTGGCTGGTAAAGTGCTGAACAATTTCCAATTAGCAATTCAGTAGTATTGCCTTACCCTGATGCTTTAATGCATTCTTCTCCATGGCTCATACAATTTGTATACAAAGGAAAATGCAAAGGAAAATTTTACAAAAAACAGACAATAAAAACCAGACTTTATAAAGAACAAATCGAGATGCTAAGTTCCCACTCTTACCTTTTGTACAAGACTACACCGGTTATCAAAATCACATTCTTCTTTGCAAAAGAAGCCCTTAGGGGAAAAAACAAACACACAGAGTTTTACCTTTGCAGATGGTAGGTATGTGGTACCAGCAGGTAAGGCGGTTTGACCTCTGATACAGTAATGCCCTGTACGATCAGTAGATATAAGACTCCAAATATGTGGCAGCTCTAGGGAGAGAACCCACGGGGAGAACAAGGCCCTGCAAACCCCTAACGAAATAGTCAAGCAAAAAATAGCAACAGCTCCTGTGTGCTCCTCCATGGAGCGCCACCCAGTTCCTACAGTCCAGGTATCAGCAGAAGCTGAAAACTTGTAGATGATGGACCACCTAAGGAACATTTCCATTCTGGTATCTATACTGAAAATATTTGCTCTTCATTATGATTTTGTCTGTCTCGTTGCATCATGCCACATTTTGCACAGTTACGTAGTTAAGTATTAAAACAAAACAAAACAAAAAAACTTTCTAAAAAGCAGCAGTATTAAAAAACAGGTATGTGAATGAATGACAGATACCGGTATCTTTACAGATTGTTTAAAGCTTTAGAAACACATCCCACTGGTGACAACTGCCAATCACCCAATCACAGGATACTGGCATGGGATCAGATCCAATTTTTTCAAATACCACAGTACCCCCATGACATTTTGGGTGAATTACAAATAATACATTTGTATTTGTAATTTGGGGTGAAATACAATAATTCCACTTAAACATTTTCAACTTATGATAGAAAGTAAGTTTAAGTAACTTGTCTAGAGGTGACCAAACATAAAGTAGTGATAGAATAAAACACATAAACCTGTTTCAGTTCCTTGCTCTGACCATTATAATGCCTCTTGAAAGAAGTAAAAGCTGCTCAGTAAAGAAAACAAAGCGAGCTCCTACAGTACAGACAGCTCCCCACTTGCCCTAAGATTCTCCATGTAGTTATGTACAAACTACTATGTGTTGATCACAGAAGACAGCTTTGTGATCTTGGTTCTGTTCAAGGAGATGCATTGCTGCCCTTACCAATGTAGAGAGACATTACTTTGAGATAAAGTACATGCATTCAAGATTTCCTGACACTTACTAAAGCTACTGAAGGGTCCAAATTCATGATCTTCATTCTATGTGGGGCTTCCTGGCAGTGGAAACTCTCATCGTCAACCGTGCCATTTTCTTCTGAATCTACAAAGCTTTGAGTGGTGTGAGGGTCCAGATAGATCAGCTCATTGCCTGGATGGGTAAAAGCCGTATGTTAAAAATAAGCAAGTGACATTAATAAGCACTTGGTCCAGAACTGTAAAATAGAAATTAGATTGCCATCGCAGTCAGTATAATCTAGACTTTCCAGCTAGGGATTCTTTAAGAGAATCGGAAGGTTTAGACACAGCGTTTCCCACAGGGTATTTAGTATAACTTCCTATTGTCACCTATTACTGTAATTTTTTGGTTGGTTATGTTCTATCTTTGTCACATACTTTTATTTTTCCATGTGAGATCCAGTACTTTTTTTTTTTTTTTTTTTAAATCTCAAGTGTTGTAAACACTAACATTTGACAGATTAAAAGGTACAGGATGTTCACAGATGCAATCTGTAATCCCATTAGGCATTCATTCAGAAATTGGAACAAAAAAGCCTAACTAAAACAGGTTAGGTTTTACAAAAGGACAAAATAGGGTTGCAAAATTTTGGCCCAAAGTGGGGTGAAATCTGAAGGAATGCATTTTAAATTAATTAGAGCAATACTTAATAACAGAAGGTATGCAAAAGGTGAAAAAGATACTGCTATCAGAAACAGTTTTGAAATACAAGAAAATAAGTGACATTTGACCAATACACTTGTCAAATGCTATCAGCTATTCTCAGTATGTTGCTCTTGTTGATGTCATCACTTATTTTTACACCTAGCTTTGCTGTTAACTTTCTGCTCCTGTTAAGGATCATCTCATACTGTTTCTAAACTCTTTTAGATATGCTTCTTCATTTATTTTATTCTATTCTCATCTTTCTTTACTTCTAGAGGTTCACGCTTAGACCCCTTACTATTTCCCCTTCAAAAAATGTTCTCTTTTGATCATCTGCACATTTGGAATAAGTTTCTTTTTTCCTTACCTAAAAATCCTATGAAATAAAAGGCATTATTTGGTTTCCCTCCTAATGCTCCCAAAGACTGTGGCATCTTAAAGCATTCCTAGGAGTTCAAAAGGAATAAAGGAAATTGTCATTCATTTCTTTACTGACATCACAGATACCCAAACTTATTTGACAGTAACAAGCAATGAATTGAAAGAAAACCTTACTTTAAATGCATCAATATATACGGGATTTATGTGATTTATCCCTAGTCGTAGAGGTATAACAAGCAAGAGGGCTTTCCAGCCTGTGCAGAGTCCTCCTGCCTTCTTGCTTCGGCCAAGAGCACTTCTGTGCAAATGTGCACTGCTGTGGGACGCCCTGCTGCTCTGAGGAGGGCACCAGCACATTTTTTCTGCGGGAATAAAACTAGAAATCAGTCAACGCACAGAGGAACACAAAGCAGATCTTCCTCTCAGTAGTGAATTAAGCTAGTTTGCCAGGGATCTTTATAGGGCACCCAAGACAAAACGAGCCGGGCATGGCAATTACAGCTATTTAGTAGAAGTAATTCTAGCAGACAGTATGTGCTGGCACGTCCAAGTGAGACGTTAGATCAATGATTGGGGGATGACAATTTAAGACTGCAGTGACATGTCCTATTAATGTTATTAATAGTGTCAAGCTTTGCCTATAAAACGCCAGAGAAATGAAATGGCAGCAATGATAACAGTAGAAATTCTTCAAGGAGCTCTTCACATCCAGTGATGTGAGCACGAAGTTGGCATCAGGGATCAAAAAAACACAACTGAGTTTGTATGTCCTTCTTCCCTCTTCTTACCCTTGCAAGACAAACCCATGCCCCCCCAAGTATTTGTTCATGTTTAGATACATGCTGGCAAATGGAGTCAAATCAGAAACTGTTACCAGAAAACTGATGAGGTGTCACTTCCTGATGTCTTCAATGACCACCGTATTGCCCATAGATACATAAACTGCTAATGAATTCCATTCATCAAATAAAGCAAGCTTCCTAGAAAACATTAAGGTACTAATTAATATAAACTAGTTGGATCAAAAGGGTAGCTTTACACTCAGAACCATTTATTTTTTTTTTTTTTTCTTAAGAAAAAACATCCTTTCTGCATTTTTTAAAGTCTCCATGTAAGAAAAAGAAAACTTTAAACATTAAATGTTTCATATCTTTAGAAAAATAGGTACTGAGTGGTACCAGGAAAAACATATGCGCTGCACCATGTGCAAACTGTTTTGTCTTACTGCTAAGTGCAGTGACAGTAACAGTTCAACTACATCAAGTTTATTACTTTTTATTGCACTCGACAGTCTCTGCACTGGGTTCTTGCCCAATTGTGTCTTTTCTCATCTGGAAAAGAAAAAAATTCCTATGCCGGTTTTGCAGATTACTTTTTGCTTAAGAAATTCCACTGAATTCAGTGGAATTACTTCTGCCTGAGCCTGCGTGCACAGCAGAAATGGGGCGTTAAAAGCTAAATCAGCTAAGGGTTTGGGGCACCAAAACTTCAGTGGGAGACAGCAGCACACAGTTTTATGTCCACTTCTGCAAAATCCAAACCTTTGGGGAAGGGAGCTACTCTCTTAAGCTGCACTGGCAGAATTAGCTGTTTCAAATAAGCCAGAAAGAAATGGGGGTGAGCGTTTCACCATGAAAAACTTGGCCATGAAAGATCTGGAGTCCAGGGCATGCTTCAGCTCCCCTCCCTCTTCAGATCATGTGCCTGTTCCAGGGTGTCAAAGACTTGCTGCTGAGCTCGCAGGACCTGTAGCCTAGCCCCTGCCTGAGGTAAGACACCTCCACGTACCCCTGGAGAACTGAGCAGCCTCAGTTCCTTTCAGTGTGGCTCCCAGACTATGAGGAGCTGCCCATCTTTATCCAGTAGCCTTGCTGGCAGAACTGCTGCTCAGAAAGGGAGGAATTGCAGCTCAGTTCCCTCCTCAGCCGAGATGGCTTCTCTCTGATGTTTCACACCACCACTCCGACCTACACGGTGGCACTCTCGACCTGCCAGAGCTGTGCCACTGTGCAGAAAGGAATATACATCTGTGGTGTGACTGGTGAGGGCATGCAGACGGCATAGCAGGAGACTTTCCTGCAGTTTCTTCTCCTCAGGCTCTTCCTTTATTAAAATTTAGAGGTCACCCATTCCCAACTCAGTACCTGCACACCGAGCTGTGGCATGACATTCCATGCTGCACTTGTAAATAGATGGCAAGTACATTCCTGACTGTGGGACAGGGGGAGATGCAGCCTTCAAAACTCTGCCTGGGCCTTCTCTTGGCTGCCCCAGGGGAGTACGTTCTGAATGAGACTGGTATGATCTCACTTACTTTAGTACTTGAGCAACTGTATTTGGTCCAAACCATTCTCCAATTGACTTCCCCTCTCCAACACCCACCTGTGCTGTTTTCATAGTGAAAAAAAGACACACGTACACAAAATCAAAGAAAAATGAGACCATAAAGAATGTGGGAACAATATACAGTAAATACTGTGACTGTCAAACATTCTAGAGTAACTGCAATCTGTATTTAGCAATAACAATTATTTTCTCAATCTATGCTCTTTTCAAAACTTAGGGAGTGCCAGTTTCTTTAATAAACAAAAGGCTTCTAAACTACAATGAGAATTACAAGTTAACAAATGTTAGTGCCCTTTATTACAAATTACAGCAATAAGCTACAAGACTGTCTATTCTAACATTACTGACTCTGGTACCCAAGGCTTACAGAGTTTATCAAGAGCTACATTCTAGTACATGGCTTTATTTAGGTCTCAGGGAATGTTTCTGTACTACTAGTCTTTGCGCCCATCTGCATACCTTTTTATTTTTGTATAAGCATACACCTTGTCTTCACATCCACTTTTTAAAATTATGAATTAACATACTGCAAATTAGTGATTCAACACAGTAGAAATTTCAGTGGAAAAAACCTGAAAGTTTATGTTTGTTCTTACCCATCTGGTGGATTGAATAACAGCAAGCCTTCCTGTCGAGAAAGCATCGTAGGATTCTGTGATATTCTTCTGGTTGTTTTTTGTGTTTTTCCCATTGCCAATCTGAAAGGAAAAATTGATATAGAATAAAAAATGGTGACGTTTTCATTACACTGATCAAATGTCTAGACAGCAGAAAGCTTTATAATGAGATGTTAAAAGACATTTCAATTCATCTCGAATATTTACATTTTGTGTAGAGCTCCTAGAATTCCAAGCTTGTTATTTATCATCAAGCTGCCCTTTATCATCATAGGCTAGATTGTAAAAACAGGGAAAATAAAACAAAACAAAAACATCAACTGCAAACATATTCTGACGGATCATGCTGCGTGTTGATAGCCATTCCAGTATCTCTGAGCTTCCAAGATTATTTAAAAGTACAGGCTGTGTTTAGACCTTGTTGGATTTCTAAGCACCCATTAAATAACAACATAAGATCCATACAGAAAGTCCAAACACTCCACTGGCAGCATCCTGGGATGTGACATGCATGCTTAAGAGCTTGCACCAGGGGGGTTTGGACCTCGTGCTGCTGACAAGTGAGTAGTGAAGAGAAGGGTAAGAGCACTGTCCCACGGTGGCAGGTTTTCCCTTGGCCTCAACTTGGGTGTTACACTAAAAGGTTTATAAAATAATGGCGACAGGATTCCCCATTTCTTCTCCTTCTATGCCTATTTCTCTGCTTCAGGCTGGGATGATTTCACCCAGCTGAATATGAATTGATTCATTAGGAACTGTTACCAGGGCATCAAAGAAAGTCTCACTAATAAATTCAGGGTTTGTGCTTTTAATGGAGTACTTACGAAGAAGCGTCTGCAGACAATACCGAAGTTCCCTCAGGACCAGCACTCACCTCTCCCTAAGTGTCTGCAGATCAGTGCTTGGGCCAGCATCATCTGCCCGCATCGCAGCATACATCCCCAGCCAGCGTCCGACGAAGGACCCGTGCCTCCTGTTAGGAAAGTTCATCACAATCAGTGCAGGCTTTCAACTGGGTGCAGCACCACAGAGGACATTTCAGACTGCTAGAAAACAGATAGGGCTGCTGAAGCCTCCATGAACTGTCCTACAGATAAAAGGCACACAGCAAGACTTTGGTTCCATGCTGTTGGTCTAATTCTAATCTCTGCATTGCACAAATAAACAAAATTCATTTATTCCTTGTGGAGCTGACTTACTCTTTTCATTCTTCAAGCAGCATTCACAAACCATTTACTGCATGCTATACAACATGATCACCTGTTTACATACAGACATAAATAAACACTGATTTTAATAATCTTCATGTTTGCATAAACAGTTAAAATGATGCTCAAAATGCGCTGATACTCTAGAAATATTTTCCCAGCCTACGATGCCATCACTTATCTTGCTATTTAATTTAGAACAATGCAGCAAATCTGCAGTATACTCACCACTAGGCAAAAACTTTCTTCTATACGTAAACCACACGTAAACCACAGTAAACCACGCGTGAACACACCTTGGCTTATTGTCTGACTTTGGCTTATGGTGCGTCTGTTGCTGTGTCCAGCACAGTGCAGCCCCTAAATTGCTACCAAAACCTTGCCACAAACCTCAATCCCCCTGTTAAAAGAGACCCTCTTGTTTGTTGCCCTTCTTTCGACACTCTCTAACAGGTTTATGTCTTTTTCTTATACTGTGGAGCCCAAAACTGCACTCAGTACTCAGTACATGGAATACCAACAGAGACCGCCTGGCATTTTCTCTTCTCTGCAGAAGCTCTGTTGCTAACACTGTCCAGAAATCACCACTGTCACAGACAGTAGTAGCATTCCCTCCTCCCACAGTTTGTTCTGCCCCCCAAGACTTAGACACCACCCAGAAAAAGAAGAATAATAATACTAATAAAATAAAATAAAATAAAATAAAATAGTCAAAAGCCATCAGGAAGGCAGTGGTGCAGACTGTGGAGAGCCTGGGTTCAAATCCTTCTTCTGTGAGGCTCTGAACCTATATCCCACCACAATCTCTCTGCTAATGTATGGCAGGGAAAGGAGGAAGAAAGAACATATCTCCTGCACTTTCCATTTATTGTTGACTGACAATTCTGTAGAGTTATAAAGCCTCAATCAGTGAGATACAGGGTTCTTCTCACACTGTCTCACTGTGCCCTAAGCGGAACAGCTCTAATCTAATAGATGCTTCACCACAAAATCATGAGTCATCTGCAGTTTTGAACTTTTCTGGGATCAAGTCCCTTCAGATGGTTGAGGAATCTGCTCCAGCACCTATGTAAACTGGTGCTCTACTAAGCTAGTGAGTGAACAAGACAGAAATCCTCTGCTAGATGACTTGACAAATGGGGTCTGAAAATAGTGTTGAGGCAGAATAGTCCACGATTTTTGCCTTGGGTGCACAGAGGGATTGGGTGTTGTAGACTTCTTTTATTCTTCATTAAGATAAACATTTTCAAAAATGTGCTTGTTCAACCTTGCTCCCACTGTGTGCATGGGAGGGAGATAACTGAAAGTGGGGAGCGTTGCTTGGATCCTGCAAGTGGCTGAGGTCCAGTGGGGTTGGAGGCTTTCTTCCTCCTTTTGGAAATGCAAAGCAACCCTGCACCTCCCCTGCACTTGCAGAAGGATCGTGACAGCCCAAAGCACAGCGGCTTTGTAATTGCTGCATACACTTCGATCGGATTTACGTGGCAAGGGTTTGGTAGCAGGGGCCTGCAGGGATGGCGTCTGTGAGAACAATCCAGACAACAGCCAGCTCCAGATAGCTCCAAAAGGGCCCCGGCGCTTGCCAGAGCTGAGCCAATAAGCGATGTTGTTTGCACCTCTGGGAGAGCAGATGTAAGCAGGGGGAAATACTGCTGCACAACAGAAGCTGGAAGAGCAAGGAGTGAGAAGCAGCCCTGCAGCCCCCAAGGTGAGTGCAGCAGGAGGCAGGAGGTGCTCCAGGCTCACAGCAGCAGTTCCCCTGCGGGCTGTGCAGGGAGAGGCCCCTGGTGGAGCAGGCTGTCCCCCTGCACCCATGGGTCCCCCATGGAGCAGATCTCCACGCTGCTGCCCCCCTGTGGGTGGAGGAGCCCCCGGTGGAGCAGGTGGCTGTGGCCTGGAGGAGGCTGCGGCCTGTGGAGAGCCCCCGCAGGAGCAGGCCCCGGGCCGCAGCTGCAGCCATGGAGAGGAGCCCCCGCAGGAGCAGGGGGGCTGGGGGGAGCTGCCGCCCAGCCGTGGGGGACCCGTGCTGGAGCAGTTTGCTCCTGGGGGATGGATGGATGGATGGAGCCCGTGGGACGGAGCCGTGTGGGAGCAGTGCTTGAGGAGCTGCTGCCTGTGGGCAGCCCGTGTGGGATCAGCTGGGGAAGGGCGGCATCCCATGGGAGGGACCCCACGGGGAGCAGGGGCAGGGAGGGACCCTGAGGGTCACTCTGCTGAGTCTGCTTTGCCCGTCACGATACTTGTTGAGCCATCGCCCTGTCCTTATCTCAGCCCTGGAGCCCTTTGCATCATATTTTCTCCCCCTTTCCCTTTGAGGAGGGGGAGTGAGAGAGCGGCCGTAGTGGAACTCGGCTGCCCACCCGCTTTGAACCACCGCAGTTGCAAAGTCCTGGGAAAGATTTCTTTCAAGAAATTAAACAAGGTGTTTAACAAAGAAATGCAGAGTTTCCTTTTGAAGGCTTCCTGGAGAATTGGGCTTCTTTCCTATTCCCAGCTCAGAGGAAGGGAATTGTTGATTTCACCTTCTTTTTTCTGACATGGAAATCAAAGGTGAACTGCTCTACAAGGACGGGCAACGTCTCAGAATCAAGCTCTTTTGCTCTGTAGTCCTTTCTCAAGGAAAAGATTGATCACACACCTTCCACAGATGTAGGGGAGCAGGGAATAATGTTTGAACTACTCTAATTCAAGTCAGTTTGGGCATAGTGGTACTTCCCTAGCTGTTTCTGAGACAGACGCATTAGCAACAGAGAGTGTTGTGCCGTCACTGGGAGGCGCCTGCGGTGATGACTTCAGAAACAGAACTGAATTGTGTCACCACAGCACTTTGGCAACAGCTGCCTCTGTGCACGTTTAGCTGGGAGGCACAGAGAAGGGTGCTGGATGCGATGAAACCACGTGAGGATTTGTGGATCTCCCCTTGAGGTGCACAGAGAGGGACCATGCCCTTCTGTAAGTGTTTTGATGCTTGGCTGCGGAAAAAAATGTGGTTTTGTTGTGAATGCTTCATTGTAGTATTCTGTAGTTTGTGTCAAGTCCTTACAGAAGCCTCAAGGTTGGTACTTTGCTCAATGATGGAGCTGCACAGAGTGAGAACAGACCCAATGTACGGGTGAGGGCCTCTGCACGTTCTCTTCTTCCTACAGACGATCAACAAATAAGGGGAGACAGAGAAGAGTGTGCTGTGGTCCTCCCATAGACCGCAAGTACTAAAGCATAAACAAGAGGCTTAAGAGTCCCCCTGTCATGTTAAAATTCAGGCAGCAATGGACTTCCTCACACGGGCTGGCCTGTCGACTAGTGTCTCAGGCTGTGGCGTATGAAGATGCACTCCATCTGCTTTCAGGGTAGCAATGGAAGTGGGCAAGCTGCCTGACCTTAACATTTGTCATTTCATTTCTCACCTGAGTTTTGGTGGTTCTCCACGGTTCATTCTTGGTCTAGAAAAAAAAAAAAAAAAAAAAAAAATGAATTTAGATCAAAATAAAAGGATAAAAGGATTTCCTTTCCATTAATTACATGTTCTTACCTTTGTAACAGATTTGGTTATTGACTTAGAAGGCAAATATCTGGCCAGACTGCAAGACTTGTGCTCGCAGCGTGGGACAGCTCTCGTAAAGGTGATTCAGGGCAGTTTCTGGAAAACAAGACATCAGATCTCCCAAACAGCTTTCTTTGTGCTAATGTAGGAAGGGTGAGTAAGTGTAAAGGTAAGAGCCCAGATACCGTAAGAAGCAGAAAGTGTGAAGGAAACTTCCTTCTGGCTGATACAGCTCCATATCTAGTTGTCAAGTATGAAGAGAGCAGTGCTAAGTTTCTTGGGGAGAGGAAAACAAAGAGGCTGGGAGAGTGTACAAAGAAAAAAATGGGATTCCCTATTTCAGGAAATCCTAGGAACTGGAAATAGAGATTGGAAGAGTGCTTTAAGCCAAGACAGACATGTTTTAAAACTAAAACCTAGGAGTTGAATGAACCAAGAAATGAATCCCTTTTGATTATGCAGTTGTGTCCAGTGTTATCTTGGGAAATATGGTTTCCACATAAAACGTATCTGGGGCTTGAAGTTCCCCTAAGGCCCTTCTCTGTGTATTCCCTACTGTTTGGTAAGCGCTGAGGTCACACTGCAGACAGCAGCACGTCCTCTCCCCACTACTTAGCTGTCTGTTCTCACAACACGTCTAGGAACAGAATGGCTTGGACACAACTGCGCCTAGGACCGAGTTCATTCAAGCTGCTGGACGAGGTAAAAGCTCTGGACAAGCGAAGGGGAGGGAGGGATGGGTGGACATACAATATGATCACTTTAATCTCATTTCTCTAAGAATCCTGGCTGAGAAAACAAAACAAAACAGAATCAAAAAGAACAGAACAGAACAGAACAGAACAAATGAAGCAAGCAGCTAGCTTGCTGGAGACATTGTCTGGGAAGCAGTGAAAACACTTGCAAACAAAAACACGTCAAAGGACTAACTCTTTGAGCTTAATTCTAATCCAACAGCATAACCTCAAAGTCCTGTTTCTGTTCGTAACAGGCTGCTACAGTAACATGTCCCATTGGATGACTTTGCAGCATAGATGTCAGGAATGCAGCTTGGGATCCCCTCCTTCTACTCAGAGTTCACTTTGAAGGGATGAGCAAGTAATTCTTCCTGGGTTGACGGAAATCTAAAGTCTGTTTTCTAACACTCTTGCAGACGCTTCTCTGTCCATCGGCCTGTCCTGCCAACTCTGGTGTGAGTGTGAAGTTGTGGCAAGAGGGATTTCCCATTCCTATTTGACCTGATGGACACCAGCTTTCCTCGGAAATGGCTGATGTTGCTGAGGAGGCAGCAGTATCAAAGCCCTTGCTGATGAAGGTACAACCAGCTGGGGAGGCTTTGGCATTTCTGCACAACGCTGCTCCCTGACTGTCACTCCAGACTCAGATTCGGAAAGAAGCAAAGCAAGCTAGAGGAAAACTGGATGTCCTGGTAATTTTCTTTTTCTTTTATTTCTTCATTCTTCACTTGTAAGAAAATCTAAATCTTAACCCTTTGTTTGAAAACACGGCTTTATGGAAATGCTTATGGGTGTGCTCCTTCACCTTGTGTGGAACCTGCTTCACCTCGCTTCAGCTATAGGACACCTATGCTCCAATTTATGCTTCCCATGATAAAGCGGTGTTCTTTCGGTGTTCTTTTCTGTGATGCTTGCAGGCGAGGTTGAAAAGAGTTGTCAGTAGGATTCTTCGTTTCCTTTGCAGTATCCAAAGCTCCGTATTACCGTGGATCTTCTCCTCTGATCTGGAAAGCTTCACAGGCCAAAAGAGAATTGAGATGAAGAAGGAAATAGAGAATGCTGACCAATATTGCCAAGTACCACCCGTAAGTTTTGTGAAAGAATCCGGTGCATTTCTGTAGTGGTAGAAAGTTCATAAAATCATCGTCGTGCACTTGAAGGCAAGCAATGCTGTAAAAATGAAGAATGCAAGGCCCTGCTTAAGGACAATCTTCAGGCTGCTTCTAGATCAACAGCTTATTTGCTTCTTCCACAACCTCATCTCCGCTTGCTTAGAAGTTGTGAAGGTCGGAAGCACACTCCGTCTTTTTCATCCCCTCTGTGTATCTTTTCCCTGACAGCAACTTCTGTCTTGGCTCTTCACATCCAGCCAGAGCAGTTGCTTTGCCTCCGCAACCTGCAGGCTGACCTCTCGTGTGTACCTGTGCTGGACTGAGGGTAATGCTTGTAACGCACACAGATGCTGCATTCACTGTGACTTTTAGAAAAGAGAGCAAGAAGCTAACCTGCACAGCAGACTCTTAGGTTTCTGTATCTCTCTCTTTCTCTCTCTCTCTCTCTCTCTCTCTATCTGCATATATATTTCAGTACTTATTTACTTCTTTAAAGATACCTTAAATAGAATAGATACTTTAAGAAAGCTTACTTGTTCTTCCCCTTTCCTTGTTTTTAACGTTTGCTTTTCTAACCAATCCTTAATGTTACAACATGGGATTGATGCAGTACTCAGTCCTTAGAAGTTCTCAAAGCACATCAGTGATTTCTCTATTTCTCAACCTTTCCATCTTCATTGAGATCTCTCATCTGAATTTAGGTATGAGGTGAAGAAGAACACTGCAAGCAGCTGAAGCCGTATCAGACACATGCTTCTGCTAGGAAGTCATTCCGAGTGATTCCACGGTGTACTTTAGACAGGTTTGCTCTGGTCCTCTGGACTCAGCATCCCCAAGGGATATTTCAAAGCTCTCGGAAGGACCCGTCATTATCTCTGACACTGCAGCCTCCAGTAGGAAGGGGTAGATATTCCTTGCCCTTGTGCAAAGGAACTACTCAGTTAGCTGTTTCTAACCCAAATCTCGTTGTTGTCTTCTATTGACAGACACCACCCGGCTAGCCAAGCTAAACCACTGAAAATGGAAGGAGTGGGACATCTTGCAAAGCCTGCTGCTGCTTCTAAGCAGAAGTGCGCTGTAGGTGGGGACACAGCAAGAGGAAACGTCCAGGCCACGGTGGAACTGCAAGGCACCTGTCTGAGCCACACAACGAAGTCAGCGATTCCCAGTTGGAGACTGTTGCTCGACCAGTGACACAGCAGCTGGAGCGCTTCTGGTTGCTGCTGATGGGTTCCCGTGAATCAGCCAGGGACAGGAGCTATGAGAACGACTGAAGCGATTTGAAGTTACCCGAAAGAAAGAAGAGAGGAGAGAAGAAGACAAGAGGGGAGGGAAGGGGAGGGAATAAAAGGAAGGGAGGGGAGGGGAGGGGAGGGCAGGGGGAGGGTAGGATAGGATAGGATAGGATAGGATAGGATAGGATAGGATAGGATAGGATAGGATAGGGTAGGGTAGGGTAGGGTAGGATAGGATAGGATAGGATAGGATAGGATAGGATAGGATAAGATAGGGTGGGGTAGGGTAGGGTAGGGTAGGGTAGGGTAGGGTAGGGTAGGGTAGGGTAGGGCAGGGTAGGGTAGGGTAGGGTAGGGTAGGGTAGGGTAGGGTAGGGTAGGGTAGGGTAGGGTAGTGTAGCATAGCGTAGTGTAGCGTGTTAGAGGGGAGGGGAGCATAGGAGAGTATAGGGTAGTGTAGGGGATCGGAGTTTAGGGGAGTGTAGGGTAGGATACGGGAGGGGAGTGTAGGAGAGTGTAGGGGAGGGGGGCATAGGGTAATGTAGGGTAGTGTAGCGAATGGGAGTTTAGGGTAGGATAGGGGAGGGGAGTGTAGGAGTGTGTAGGGTAGTATAGGGGAGGGGAGTGTAGCAGAGTATAGGGACAGGGAGAATAGGGGAGGGGGTGTAGGGGAGGGGAGGAGACGGGAGGGGAGGGGAGGGGATGGGGGGGAGTGGAGGGGAGGCAAAAGTGGGGAGAGGAGGCAAAAGTGGGGAGAGGAGGCAAAAGAGCGGAGGGGAGGGGAGGGGAGGGGAGGGGAGGGGAGGGGAGGGGAGGGGAGGGGAGTGCTACCATAAATAAAATTGCCAAATACATGACATTTTGGATCTGGAGCCAAATCTTTGTGTACATGTCCTCTCCGTAGCCCCACGTGCTGACCACCCACCCGAATCTATCATACTGTTGGTCAGAAAGAACAGGGAGCATAGGGGAGGGCAGGGGAGTGGAGGGAAGGGAAAAGAGGGGATGGGAGGGGTGGGGAGCGCTACCATCAATAAAATTGCCAAATACAATGAAGGAGCAGCAGAGCCTGCAACCTCCAGTCCCCAGCATCCTCCAACCACCCCCCACTGCTCCGTGGGAAATAGATAGAAGAATCAAGACTGAGGTTTAGCCTGGGATGGAGGTAGTGTGGCGAGGTGGTTTTCTGTTTGGTTGGTTGGTTGGTTGGTTGGTTTTAAAGTTTTTAAATTCTCACTGTCCTACTTTGTGATCAGTTGGCAATAAATTCAATTACTCTTCCCCAAGCCAAGTCTGTTTTGTCCATGAAGCCATCTTCCAGTCCTGAAATAAGAAAGGAAACAGACCTGCAAGCAACTGTTACACAAGTGCAGGAAGAGTGACAAAGGAGGGTTTTGAGGCATGAAGTTCCTGCAAGGATGCTCTGCTCTTTCCTCACTTCAGTATGAAAAGCACGGCACTAGTGGGTGGTCTGTGGTGGTAGTTGTTTTTTTGTTGTTTGTTTGTTTGTTTGTTGTTTTGTCAGCTCCACCCCACAGTATTTTGCTTGTTCTACTTGTTTTGGTGTGCCCCCATTCCCTCCCTCAAGGTAAAACATCCCTAGGGGCCATAACTTGCTGTTAGCAAACAAGATCTTGCAAAAGAGTGAAGTTAACATGGCACCACCTGCACTGGTGTATAAATAGTTCAAATATTTTCCCTCACTTTCCTGTAACTTTCCTGTAAATTGCTGGTCAGGAGATAACAAGTGGAGAAATTTAGGATAAGAGAGAGAAAGTTGTGTTTCCTATTGCCCTGGAGTTTCTGTTGGTCTGGCCACGGAAATGGAGTACTCAAAATCCTCAGGACACTCAGTTTATACCAGATTTATCCTAAAACTGCAGTATTTCTAGGCCCTTGGGATTCTTATCAATTAAAACATACTTTTTCACGCACAGAAGATGCAAAAAAGTGCGTCTACTGCAGTATGCAGACAGAGCCAGTCCTGTCTCTTGATTCCTTCTGCCTTCTGCCTGAAGAGCAGCAGACAATCGAGTTCTTGTCTTCAGTAGCTACGGCCTTAACCAACTGTGCAGTCTGTCCATTCATACACAGAGGAGGAAAAATAGCGTGGAATAACTCCTCTCCTTTGTGCTAACAGAGGAGGGTACAGCTTCCTCACTCCAACCCCACCGAGGCAAACCAGTCAGCAGTGCACGCCAGAGCCTCTGTCTCTTCCCCGTCTCATGATGTGCAGCTGGATCACTCTCCCTTCTATCCCCAGGATCGCTTTCAGCACAGTCACAGAAGGGTCAGACTCACAGCTTTAGGAGCCATCAGAAGAGGCTTTCACTCTTCTGCCACCACACCCCCTATACACATGCAATTTCACACATGCAAAGAGACACCATGGATTGGGGAGTTGCACAGAGAGGAGACCACACCCGTTTGCCTGCCTGCAGTTTGACACCAGTAGGGAGGTAATTCCCGTCAGGAGTTTCCATAGAGATGACAGAATATGGCCCTAGGGTCCTGCTGCTTCTTTCAGCCCTAATTCTTCAAATCCATAGGAACGGAAGAAACCTTCCCAGCCAAGTGCTGCATATCTTGAAGGTTGGAGAACCCACAGCCTTCTGCTTCATTTCATTTTAAAGATCAATCCCAATGTCACTCCCATAGAAGTAGTGGAAGCCATCTGGCTGGCTTGGCTTTCTCTCCAAAGAAGACCAAATGAGAGTTGGTCCCGGGTGAGGATGAGCCCTGACAGTTCCTGCATTTTGGTTCTCCTGCAGCCCACAAAGCTCTCACTGCCTTGCCTGAATTTGAACCCCTTTGGAACCAAATCTACAGATTATCTCTGTAAATCCAAAACAGCACTTATTCACCATGTGAACAACAAATGCCTGGGATGGTTAACAGCACTTAGGTGCAAAAAAGAGCCCCCGCAGGAGCAGGCCCCGGGCCGCAGCTGCAGCCATGGAGAGGAGCCCACGGGGAGCAGGGGCAGAGAGGGACCTTGGAGGAGGGAACTGTATCCTCTTTTTTCATCGGTGCTGAGATTGAGGATCAGGATTTCGTGGTAGGAATTTGTTTAGATGAACCAATTTACCTCCATATGGGTTTTGTATGTTTGTTTCACCTTGTCTTGCAGGACCATCTTGGCTGGGTCTGCAGTGTTGTGCAAAAGTGAAGTTTTTCACAATAAAGAGCAGCTTTTTTTGGGGGGGAAAAGGCTGAGGTGGCCTTCATCAGAGTCTTGTGACCTGAAAATGCAGAAAATGGGTGCATGGCTGGCTGGATGGGTGGGTGGGAGTTGGGAATTCAGCCTTGGGATCAGAACTGGGACGTTGTTGGGATAGGAAATGATCAGTGGGATGGGAAGTGATGATGGGGATAGGAACTCATTGGGATGGGATAAATGGGTTTTATTTTTATTGCATTAAATCCACTTTATTGACTGTGTTGTACAGTATGGCGTTGTTTTCTTACTATAAAATTATGATGATTATTATTTAATCTTATTAATTAAACAATTTTTATACGTTATTATATTATAAATTATAAATATTAATATTTATTATATTGTTTTTATTCCTTTTCTACCCTATTAAACTCTCTTTATCCCAGTGCACTGCTTTGGACTTTAGTTTTCCTTCCGAGTCGTTGTGGATTCACTCCGGATGGGGGGACATTAGCGAACGCCTGTGTGCTTCAGATCCAAGGTCACCTTTGCCCTCAACTCAAGATACATGTTTGCATCTATTGTCGTGAAACAATGTTAACAACATCAACAAAAAAGTTCCCTACTTGCTAGCAGCATCCCTACGTTTGCTGGGGTCTGCTCTGTGCACTTTGAAGACCGTTCCATGCTATTCAGCCCCTTCAGGAGGAAATGGATGGTTCTAGGAAAATGCGTCTTGACCTGATGCAAAGCTGTGACTCAGCACCCTGCAGCCCCCGCAACCCCTGGCATTTTACCTGCAGCCCCTCCAACAACTCTGATGTTCCCTGCATCGACTTCAACCACTGCGCTGGGACCTGAGGCCCCTCAAACCCGTGTCACTCGCCCTGCAGCCCCTCCAGCCCCTGGCATGTTCCCTGCAGCACCTCGAGCCCCTGGCATGTTCCCTGCAGCCACTCCAAGCCTGGCACAGGCCCTACAGCTGGCTGCGGGGACTATCCAGAAATCTGCTCCAGAAATACAGTGATGGCAAGGAGCCCTCCACTTCATGCTTCCTTTTTTTTCTAGCTGGAAGCATTCAGAGTTGTCAACGGAATTGGTTTGGAGGAGTAGGAAAGACAGAATTGCTGGGTTTCTGCTTTCTCCCAGAAACTATCAGACCACAACATGACAGTTGTCTTTCTTTTACGTTCTTTTACACCTGGATCTTTCTCACTTTTATGAGTGTGGGGTATTCCTTCTTTCTCCCTTTACCTTCCTCCCTCCCTCCATTCCTTCCTTCCTTCCTTCCTTCCTTCCTTCCTTCCTTCCTTCCTTCCTTCCTTCCTTCCTTCCTTCCTTCCTTCCTTCCTTCCTTCCTTCCTTCCTTCCTTCCTTCCTTTCGTTCTGTCTCTCTGTCTGTCTTTCTCTGTTTCTGTCCAGCACTGATTTTATGGCTACGTGTGCATATCCACAGTGTACAGTTTTTCTCCGTTCCGTTTCTTCCCTGAGTCTTGCCCCTCTTCCCTGCAACTGAACAGCATTTGCCTTGATCAAGGAAGTGGCAACATGCGGCTTACACAGTAAACTGCTGAAATTACAGCTATAACCATGGAGCACAGCTGCCGATCAACACAAGACCACCAATCGCTCACATTTCTAAACTGCTCGTCACAATTCTTCCGTATGTAGGCTGTGATGCTGCTCATTTCTTAAGCACCCATCCATTTCTTCTCTTCCCAGACCCTCAAGGTGTCCTGGTCAAACCACCTCCCTTCCTCTTGCCCCATCTGGCTCTCCCACCTTCCTTTTCCCTCAAGGCTCAACTTTTTTTTTTTTTTTTTTTCCAGCATAGCTGCTCCATAGAAGCTGCTGCTGCCCACCTCCGAGTTGACTAGGGCTGAACTACTGAAAAAGAAAAGAAAATCTATAAATAAGAGTGAGAGATGGTGAATACCCAACCATCTCTTAAAAGCAGGATTTTAAGAGAATAAGTAATTGATAAATGGAGTTAAGATCGGAGGGAAAAAAGTCCACTGTTGCAATCAATAGAGTTAAGAAGTTTTTCAAGTACATTAGGAACAAAAATTAGAGTAATGACACAGATCTGATACGGGATGGGTATTGCTTCAGTGAGAAATGATGGAAAAAAACACAACACAACACATGTGTATGTGTTGTTGGGTATTTGTAAAAAAAAAAAAAGAAACAAAAAACAGGTTAATGAAAACTGCATGCTCAATTAGATGATTTTTTTGTTGTCATTGGTATGGAATTGTGGGCTTTACAACACAATATGTGTTATATATATATATTATATATGTTTTATATATGTTTTATATATGTTTTAATAAAATAAGGAAATGATATTTTTTTTCTACGTTTGTGGTTTCCAAACTGTAGTTAATAAACATTAAACAAGATGCAATAGGATCTCGTTAACTCTTTTGTTTGAAAAAACAGTGGCCCTGATCGAGAGGTACAAGTGAGAGGAGACAATATTCAGTATTTCTCTATGTTGTCATTTATTGGTGAAGATGAAAGTCTGCAGTTCATGTTCATTACACTAGCATGACAACATGACCACAAGGGGGACTGTCTGGTAGTGAAAAGGAACTTCAGCATGGATTAAAAATGTTTGCCTTTCTTTATTCTGAACTGTTTTTCTTATGGCTGCTAGAGAGAGATTCTCTGCCTTAGAAATAAAACTGCCCAGGCTGTTCTGATAAACCTGTAGGGTTAAGGCACTTCTACCAAAACAGATTTCAAAAGGCAAGAAGTCAAAAAGCAACAATTCAGTAATCTGTGTACGCTTCTATATTAAGTTTTAAGATAACCTGGTTTATATTTAGTTCACACAAATTAACCAAACATAGCAGCATACAACCTAAGAAAAGCTTAAGAAATTTATTAGATGCACAGATAAAGTGCTGTAACAGAGAAACTTGTGTAAATCTATTCTAAAATAAATAAGGTACAGTTAAACCACCTTTGACTCGTTTTAACTCGGAAAGAAATAACCTAAGTTTTAATCATTTGAATTTTAAGGTCAAGGTGAAATATACCATAACTATAACAGTGGTTGTGATCTGTATCAACTATTTGAGGCTCCTGTTCCTCTTGAGGTCTCCCAGAAACAGGAAGGCTATTGCAAAATGTGTCCATTAGACATAGTTCCTTTTACAGAAACATTTTTGTAATAAAGTCTGGTTGCTCAAATACATGTTAAAATATTTAACAAGGAAACAATTTTCTCCTGATCCAGTCAATCTTTTAAACAAGACAATGTATTTTTCCTATGACGCAGCCCACAGGAGGGAACAGAAGTAAACATCCTCCTGAACTGAAGACTGTTTTGCTTGAAGAACTAAACTATTGCATTATTATATGAGAGCAAGAAATATCCATTTGGGTTATCCCTTTCTCCAAACATGGTGCCCAGTGATACATGTATTTTTGCCTTAATCTCAAAGGCCCGTTTGTCTCCAGGTAAGGTACGTTAAAAAGAGATTCCCTTTAAGCATCTTATCACAAGATCTCTTACTGCCTTTCCATCCGGGGAAGCTTGTGTGTTAAACTGCCCTTGGAGTTTTGGATGCTACTAGATTTCTGTGCTCTGTTATCCATAATTTCAGGCACTTCGGGGCTAACATGGCTGTTTAAGTCAATGCAATAATATTACCAATATATTCAACACTCAGAAGAGTCACCACAGTTTCCTTCACACACTCAGGATTTCAAATTCTTCTTCCAATTCAAATAGCTTGTCAGTAGATTCAATGAGTTCTGTAAAAAAAGATAAAGAAAAAAATGCTTCTAAAGACATGCCTGATTTTGTTCACTTAAAAAAAAAAACTTTGAAAGACGCATTCCAGAAAAGTACTTTGTAAGAGTGAAAAAAAATAATCTGTGCTAGCAATTGTATGGCTTGTTTGGATACATGCCTGCTATATATTGCTTGACACTCACAAAGGATAGTTATTCTACCTGTGATTATTCTTTTATTTGCTAACGAGGAACATAACATTGCACAATTAGGCTTTTAATCGGTGCCTTACCTGCTCCTGTGGTTGTCACTTCTGGTTTTGTTGGAGGTATGAAAGGAGGCCAGTGTGGCGGGTGCTTCTGGACCAGCTCAAACACCCGTAGACTCTGCTGCTTTAGAATCTCCTGAGGACAGAATGCTTTCATTTTAAAAGCTGGCTCGGGGGACGCTTCAAACACAAAACGTGTCTGCTTAATTGAAAGTGTTTTTTAATTACGCATGTCCATCAGGAAAAAAAAGTCTTTATACAGACATACTGTGAAATCCAAGCACCATGGTCTCTGTAATACATCCCTAGTTAAAACACATCTGGAAGACAGATCTCTTGAACTGTACTACAAATTATCAGTCTTATCATCTTTTGATATCAGCTTTGATATCTGCAAACCTGTAATTTTGTTTACAGGTAGCAAGCACACTAGGAATGTACAATATTTTCTGCTTTTTAAAAGAAAGTTGCTTGCATAGAACTCTCCTCAAGTTTTCTGTTGATCAATAGCACAAAAGACAGATCTATCAGCTCCTCCAAAGGGGGAAAAAAAAAAAAAAACGCATCAGATTTTGAAGGACAGGTTTTGGTCAGGAAAAAAGGTGTTCCTGAAGCCAAACGCTATTCCTCTTCAAAGAGAAGTTACCTTCTGTCCTGTATTTCAGTTATTTACAAACTGTTTTCCTTAGATGATTTTTTTTTTTTTAAATAAATGCCCTTAGAGGTTGATGGTACTTTACATTCAGACGTCTGGTGCTTAGCTTAACAGCTGCATGCAGAAACATCCTCAAGTCTGTTTCCTGTGGCAGCCAGCACCTTCTGTTCTCCCTAGATCAGCAGGAGCTAGAGGCCTGCAGCGCTTACAGAATCAGATCTTTAAGATAGCAGGGACTAACAGTCATAATTAGAACACGCAATCTATTATGTCAAACAATAAAAAAGGATCAGGAAGCAAATCATTGATACATCACTACAATATGGCAGTTAAACCTTAGTCATTTAGTGAGAATTAGAAGTTAAAAGCAAGTGTCACCCAGTAACACCTTCAAGTGTGGATGTTTACACCCATTTTCCAACTGGCAGGGTTTGTGGCTGGTAAAGTGCTGAACAATTTCCAATTAGCAATTCAGTAGTATTGCCTTACCCTGATGCTTTAATGCATTCTTCTCCATGGCTCATACAATTTGTATACAAAGGAAAATGCAAAGGAAAATTTTACAAAAAACAGACAATAAAAACCAGACTTTATAAAGAACAAATCGAGATGCTAAGTTCCCACTCTTACCTTTTGTACAAGACTACACCGGTTATCAAAATCACATTCTTCTTTGCAAAAGAAACCCTTAGGGGAAAAAACAAACACACAGAGTTTTACCTTTGCAGATGGTAGGTATGTGGTACCAGCAGGTAAGGCGGTTTGACCTCTGATACAGTAATGCCCTGTACGATCAGTAGATATAAGACTCCAAATATGTGGCAGCTCTAGGGAGAGAACCCACGGGGAGAACAAGGCCCTGCAAACCCCTAACGAAATAGTCAAGCAAAAAATAGCAGCAGCTCCTGTGTGCTCCTCCATGGAGCGCCACCCAGTTCCTACAGTCCAGGTATCAGCAGAAGCTGAAAACTTGTAGATGATGGACCACCTAAGGAACATTTCCATTCTGGTATCTATACTGAAAATATTTGCTCTTCATTATGATTTTGTCTGTCTCGTTGCATCATGCCACATTTTGCACAGTTACGTAGTTAAGTATTAAAACAAAACAAAACAAAAAAACTTTCTAAAAAGCAGCAGTATTAAAAAACAGGTATGTGAATGAATGACAGATACCGGTATCTTTACAGATTGTTTAAAGCTTTAGAAACACATCCCACTGGTGACAACTGCCAATCACCCAATCACAGGATACTGGCATGGGATCAGATCCAATTTTTTCAAATACCACAGTACCCCCATGACATTTTGGGTGAATTACAAATAATACATTTGTATTTGTAATTTGGGGTGAAATACAATAATTCCACTTAAACATTTTCAACTTATGATATAAAGTAAGTTTAAGTAACTTGTCTAGAGGTGACCAAACATAAAGTAGTGATAGAATAAAACACGTAAACCTGTTTCAGTTCCTTGCTCTGACCATTATAATGCCTCTTGAAAGAAGTAAAAGCTGCTCAGTAAAGAAAACAAAGCGAGCTCCCTACAGTACAGACAGCTCCCCACTTGCCCTAAGATTCTCGATGTAGTTATGTACAAACTACTATGTGTTGATCACAGAAGACAGCTTTGTGATCTTGGTTCTGTTCAAGGAGATGCATTGCTGCCCTTACCAATGTAGAGAGACATTACTTTGAGATAAAGTACATGCATTCAAGATTTCCTGACACTTACTAAAGCTACTGAAGGGTCCAAATTCATGATCTTCATTCTATGTGGGGCTTCCTGGCAGTGGAAACTCTCATCGTCAACCGTGCCATTTTCTTCTGAATCTACAAAGCTTTGAGTGGTGTGAGGGTCCAGATAGATCAGCTCATTGCCTGGATGGGTAAAAGCCGTATGTTAAAAATAAGCAAGTGACATTAATAAGCACTTGGTCCAGAACTGTAAAATAGAAATTAGATTGCCATCGCAGTCAGTATAATCTAGACTTTCCAGCTAGGGATTCTTTAAGAGAATCGGAAGGTTTAGACACAGCGTTTCCCACAGGGTATTTAGTATAACTTCCTATTGTCACCTATTACTGTAATTTTTTGGTTGGTTATGTTCTATCTTTGTCACATACTTTTATTTTTCCATGTGAGATCCAGTACTTTTTTTTTTTTTTTTTTTTTTAATCTCAAGTGTTGTAAACACTAACATTTGACAGATTAAAAGGTACAGGATGTTCACAGATGCAATCTGTAATCCCATTAGGCATTCATTCAGAAATTGGAACAAAAAAGCCTAACTAAAACAGGTTAGGTTTTACAAAAGGACAAAATAGGGTTGCAAAATTTTGGCCCAAAGTGGGGTGAAATCTGAAGGAATGCATTTTAAATTAATTAGAGCAATACTTAATAACAGAAGGTATGCAAAAGGTGAAAAAGATACTGCTATCAGAAACAGTTTTGAAATACAAGAAAATAAAAGTGACATTTGACCAATACACTTGTCAAATGCTATCAGCTATTCTCAGTATGTTGCTCTTGTTGATGTCATCACTTATTTTTACACCTAGCTTTGCTGTTAACTTTCTGCTCCTGTTAAGGATCATCTCATACTGTTTCTAAACTCTTTTAGATATGCTTCTTCATTTATTTTATTCTATTCTCATCTTTCTTTACTTCTAGAGGTTCACGCTTAGACCCCTTACTATTTCCCCTTCAAAAAATGTTCTCTTTTGATCATCTGCACATTTGGAATAAGTTTCTTTTTTCCTTACCTAAAAATCCTATGAAATAAAAGGCATTATTTGGTTTCCCTCCTAATGCTCCCAAAGACTGTGGCATCTTAAAGCATTCCTAGGAGTTCAAAAGGAATAAAGGAAATTGTCATTCATTTCTTTACTGACATCACAGATACCCAAACTTATTTGACAGTAACGAGCAATGAATTGAAAGAAAACCTTACTTTAAATGCATCAATATATACGGGATTTATGTGATTTATCCCTAGTCGTAGAGGTATAATAAGCAAGAGGGCTTTCCAGCCTGTGCAGAGTCCTCCTGCCTTCTTGCTTCGGCCAAGAGCACTTCTGTGCAAATGTGCACTGCTGTGGGACGCCCTGCTGCTCTGAGGAGGGCACCAGCACGTTTTTTCTGCGGGAATAAAACTAGAAATCAGTCAACGCACAGAGGAACACAAAGCAGATCTTCCTCTCAGTAGTGAATTAAGCTAGTTTGCCAGGGATCTTTATAGGGCACCCAAGACAAAACGAGCCGGGCATGGCAATTACAGCTATTTAGTAGAAGTAATTCTAGCAGACAGTATGTGCTGGCACGTCCAAGTGAGACGTTAGATCAATGATTGGGGGATGACAATTTAAGACTGCAGTGACATGTCCTATTAATGTTATTAATAGTGTCAAGCTTTGCCTATAAAACGCCAGAGAAATGAAATGGCAGCAATGATGACAGTAGAAATTCTTCAAGGAGCTCTTCACATCCAGTGATGTGAGCACGAAGTTGGCATCAGGGATCAAAAAAACACAACTGAGTTTGTATGTCCTTCTTCCCTCTTCTTACCCTTGCAAGACAAAGCCATGGCCCCCCAAGTATTTGTTCATGTTTAGATACATGCTGGCAAATGGAGTCAAATCAGAAACTGTTACCAGAAAACTGATGAGGTGTCACTTCCTGATGTCTTCAATGACCACCGTATTGCCCATAGATACATAAACTGCTAATGAATTCCATTCATCAAATAAAGCAAGCTTCCTAGAAAACATTAAGGTACTAATTAATATAAACTAGTTGGATCAAAAGGGTAGCTTTACACTCAGAACCATTTATTTATTTTTTTTTTCTTAAGAAAAAACATCCTTTCTGCATTTTTTAAAGTCTCCATGTAAGAAAAAGAAAACTTTAAACATTAAATGTTTCATATCTTTAGAAAAATAGGTACTGAGTGGTACCAGGAAAAACATATGCGCTGCACCATGTGCAAACTGTTTTGTCTTACTGCTAAGTGCAGTGACAGTAACAGTTCAACTACATCAAGTTTATTACTTTTTATTGCACTCGACAGTCTCTGCACTGGGTTCTTGCCCAATTGTGTCTTTTCTCATCTGGAAAAGAAAAAAATTCCTATGCCAGTTTTGCAGATTACTTTTTGCTTAAGAAATTCCACTGAATTCAGTGGAATTACTTCTGCCTGAGCCTGCGTGCACAGCAGAAATGGGGCGTTAAAAGCTAAATCAGCTAAGGGTTTGGGGCACCAAAACTTCAGTGGGAGACAGCAGCACACAGTTTTATGTCCACTTCTGCAAAATCCAAACCTTTGGGGAAGGGAGCTACTCTCTTAAGCTGCACTGGCAGAATTAGTTGTTTCAAATAAGCCAGAAAGAAATGGGGGTGAGCGTTTCACCATGAAAAACTTGGCCATGAAAGATCTGGAGTCCAGGGCATGCTTCAGCTCCCCTCCCTCTTCAGATCATGTGCCTGTTCCAGGGTGTCAAAGACTTGCTGCTGAGCTCGCAGGACCTGTAGCCTAGCCCCTGCCTGAGGTAAGACACCTCCACGTACCCCTGGAGAACTGAGCAGCCTCAGTTCCTTTCAGTGTGGCTCCCAGACTATGAGGAGCTGCCCATCTTTATCCAGTAGCCTTGCTGGCAGAACTGCTGCTCAGAAAGGGAGGAATTGCAGCTCAGTTCCCTCCTCAGCCGAGATGGCTTCTCTCTGATGTTTCACACCACCACTCCGACCTACACGGTGGCACTCTCGACCTGCCAGAGCTGTGCCACTGTGCAGAAAGGAATATACATCTGTGGTGTGACTGGTGAGGGCATGCAGACGGCATAGCAGGAGACTTTCCTGCAGTTTCTTCTCCTCAGGCTCTTCCTTTATTAAAATTTAGAGGTCACCCATTCCCAACTCAGTACCTGCACACCGAGCTGTGGCATGACATTCCATGCTGCACTTGTAAAGAGATGGCAAGTACATTCCTGACTGTGGGACAGGGGGAGATGCAGCCTTCAAAACTCTGCCTGGGCCTTCTCTTGGCTGCCCCAGGGGAGTACGTTCTGAATGAGACTGGTATGATCTCACTTACTTTAGTACTTGAGCAACTGTATTTGGTCCAAACCATTCTCCAATTGACTTCCCCTCTCCAACACCCACCTGTGCTGTTTTCATAGTGAAAAAAAGACACACGTACACAAAATCAAAGAAAAATGAGACCATAAAGAATGTGGGAACAATATACAGTAAATACTGTGACTGTCAAACATTCTAGAGTAACTGCAATCTGTATTTAGCAATAACAATTATTTTCTCAATCTATGCTCTTTTCAAAACTTAGGGAGTGCCAGTTTCTTTAATAAACAAAAGGCTTCTAAACTACAATGAGAATTACAAGTTAACAAATGTTAGTGCCCTTTATTACAAATTACAGCAATAAGCTACAAGACTGTCTATTCTAACATTACTGACTCTGGTACCCAAGGCTTACAGAGTTTATCAAGAGCTACGTTCTAGTACATGGCTTTATTTAGGTCTCAGGGAATGTTTCTGTACTACTAGTCTTTGCGCCCATCTGCATACCTTTTTATTTTTATATAAGCATACACATTGTCTTCACATCCACTTTTTAAAATTATGAATTAACATACTGCAAATTAGTGATTCAACACAGTAGAAATTTCAGTGGAAAAAACCTGAAAGTTTATGTTTGTTCTTACCCATCTGGTGGATTGAATAACAGCAAGCCTTCCTGTCGAGAAAGCATCGTAGGATTCTGTGATATTCTTCTGGTTGTTTTTTGTGTTTTTCCCATTGCCAATCTGAAAGGAAAAATTGATATAGAATAAAAAATGGTGACGTTTTCATTACACTGATCAAATGTCTAGACAGCAGAAATCTTTATAATGAGATGTTAAAAGACATTTCAATTCATCTCGAATATTTACATTTTGTGTAGAGCTCCTAGAATTCCAAGCTTGTTATTTATCATCAAGCTGCCCTTTATCATCATAGGCTAGATTGTAAAAACAGGGAAAATAAAACAAAACAAAAACATCAACTGCAAACATATTCTGACGGATCATGCTGCGTGTTGATAGCCATTCCAGTATCTCTGAGCTTCCAAGATTATTTAAAAGTACAGGCTGTGTTTAGACCTTGTTGGATTTCTAAGCACCCATTAAATAACAACATAAGATCCATACAGAAAGTCCAAACACTCCACTGGCAGCATCCTGGGATGTGACATGCATGCTTAAGAGCTTGCACCAGGGGGGTTTGGACCTCGTGCTGCTGACAAGTGAGTAGTGAAGAGAAGGGTAAGAGCACTGTCCCACGGTGGCAGGTTTTCCCTTGGCCTCAACTTGGGTGTTACACTAAAAGGTTTATAAAATAATGGCGACAGGATTCCCCATTTCTTCTCCTTCTATGCCTATTTCTCTGCTTCAGGCTGGGATGATTTCACCCAGCTGAATATGAATTGATTCATTAGGAACTGTTACCAGGGCATCAAAGAAAGTCTCACTAATAAATTCAGGGTTTGTGCTTTTAATGGAGTACTTACGAAGAAGCGTCTGCAGACAATACCGAAGTTCCCTCAGGACCAGCACTCACCTCTCCCTAAGTGTCTGCAGATCAGTGCTTGGGCCAGCATCATCTGCCCGCATCGCAGCATACATCCCCAGCCAGCGTCCGACGAAGGACCCGTGCCTCCTGTTAGGAAAGTTCATCACAATCAGTGCAGGCTTTCAACTGGGTGCAGCACCACAGAGGACATTTCAGACTGCTAGAAAACAGATAGGGCTGCTGAAGCCTCCATGAACTGTCCTACAGATAAAAGGCACACAGCAAGACTTTGGTTCCATGCTGTTGGTCTAATTCTAATCTCTGCATTGCACAAATAAACAAAATTCATTTATTCCTTGTGGAGCTGACTTACTCTTTTCATTCTTCAAGCAGCATTCACAAACCATTTACTGCATGCTATACAACATGATCACCTGTTTACATACAGACATAAATAAACACTGATTTTAATAATCTTCATGTTTGCATAAACAGTTAAAATGATGCTCAAAATGCGCTGATACTCTAGAAATATTTTCCCAGCCTACGATGCCATCACTTATCTTGCTATTTAATTTAGAACAATGCAGCAAATCTGCAGTATACTCACCAATAGGCAAAAACTTTCTTCTATACATAAACCACGTTAAACCACAGTAAACCACACGTAAACACACCTTGGCTTATTGTCTGACTTTGGCTTATGGTGCGTCTGTTGCTGTGTCCAGCACAGTGCAGCCCCTAAATTGCTACCAAAACCTTGCCACAAACCTCAATCCCCCTGTTAAAAGAGACCCTCTTGTTTGTTGCCCTTCTTTCGACACTCTCTAACAGGTTTATGTCTTTTTCTTATACTGCGGAGCCCAAAACTGCACTCAGTACTCAGTACATGGAATACCAACAGAGACTGCCTGGCATTTTCTCTTCTCTGCAGAAGCTCTGTTGCTAACACTGTCCAGAAATCACCACTGTCACAGACAGTAGTAGCATTCCCTCCTCCCACAGTTTGTTCTTCCCCCCAAGACTTAGACACCACCCAGAAAAAGAAGAATAATAATACTAATAAAATAAAATAAAATAAAATAAAATAAAATAAAATAAAATAAAATAAAATAAAATAAAATAAAATAAAATAAAATAAAATAAAATAAAATAAAATAAAATAAAATAAAATAGTCAAAAGCCATCAGGAAGGCAGTGGTGCAGACTGTGGAGAGCCTGGGTTCAAATCCTTCTTCTGTGAGGCTCTGAACCTATATCCCACCACAATCTCTCTGCTAATGTATGGCAGGGAAAGGAGGAAGAAAGAACATATCTCCTGCACTTTCCATTTATTGTTGACTGACAATTCTGTAGAGTTATAAAGCCTCAATCAGTGAGATACAGGGTTCTTCTCACACTGTCTCACTGTGCCCTAAGCGGAACAGCTCTCATTTAATAGATGCTTCACCACAAAATCATGAGTCATCTGCAGTTTTGAACTTTTCTGGGATCAAGTCCCTTCAGATGGTTGAGGAATCTGCTCCAGCACCTATGTAAACTGGTGCTCTACTAAGCTAGTGAGTGAACAAGACAGAAATCCTCTGCTAGATGACTTGACAAATTGGGTCTGAAAATAGTGTTGAGGCAGAATAGTCCACGATTTTTGCCTTGGGTGCACAGAGGGATTGGGTGTTGTAGACTTCTTTTATTCTTCATTAAGATAAACATTTTCAAAAATGTGCTTGTTCAACCTTGCTCCCACTGTGTGCATGGGAGGGAGATAACTGAAAGTGGGGAGCGTTGCTTGGATCCTGCAAGTGGCTGAGGTCCAGTGGGGTTGGAGGCTTTCTTCCTCCTTTTGGAAATGCAAAGCAACCCTGCACCTCCCCTGCACTTGCAGAAGGATCGTGACAGCCCAAAGCACAGCGGCTTTGTAATTGCTGCATACACTTCGATCGGATTTACGTGGCAAGGGTTTGGTAGCAGGGGCCTGCAGGGATGGCGTCTGTGAGAACAGTCCAGACAACAGCCAGCTCCAGATAGCTCCAAAAGGGCCCCGGCGCTTGCCAGAGCTGAGCCAATAAGCGATGTTGTTTGCACCTCTGGGAGAGCAGATGTAAGCAGGGGGAAATACTGCTGCACAACAGAAGCTGGAAGAGCAAGGAGTGAGAAGCAGCCCTGCAGCCCCCAAGGTGAGTGCAGCAGGAGGCAGGAGGTGCTCCAGGCTCACAGCAGCAGTTCCCCTGCGGGCTGTGCAGGGAGAGGCCCCTGGTGGAGCAGGCTGTCCCCCTGCACCCATGGGTCCCCCATGGAGCAGATCTCCACGCTGCTGCCCCCCTGTGGGTGGAGGAGCCCCCGGTGGAGCAGGTGGCTGTGGCCTGGAGGAGGCTGCGGCCTGTGGAGAGCCCCCGCAGGAGCAGGCCCCGGGCCGCAGCTGCAGCCATGGAGAGGAGCCCCCGCAGGAGCAGGGGGGCTGGGGGGAGCTGCCGCCCAGCCGTGGGGGACCCGTGCTGGAGCAGTTTGCTCCTGGGGGATGGATGGATGGATGGATGGAGCCCGTGGGACGGAGCCGTGTGGGAGCAGTGCTTGAGGAGCTGCTGCCTGTGGGCAGCCCGTGTGGGATCAGCTGGGGAAGGGCGGCATCCCATGGGAGGGACCCCACGGGGAGCAGGGGCAGGGAGGGACCCTGAGGGTCACTGTGCTGAGTCTGCTTTGCCCGTCACGATACTTGTTGAGCCATCGCCCTGTCCTTATCTCAGCCCTGGAGCCCTTTGCATCGTATTTTCTCCCCCTTTCCCTTTGAGGAGGGGGAGTGAGAGAGCGGCCGTGGTGGAACTCGGCTGCCCACCCGCTTTGAACCACCGCAGTTGCAAAGTCCTGGGAAAGATTTCTTTCAAGAAATTAAACAAGTTGTTTAACAAAGAAATGCAGTTTCCTTTTGAAGGCTTTCTGGAGAATTGGGCTTCTTTCCTATTCCCAGCTCAGAGGAAGGGAATTGTTGATTTCACCTTCTTTTTTCTGACATGGAAATCAAAGGTGAACTGCTCTACAAGGACGGGCAACGTCTCAGAATCAAGCTCTTTTGCTCTGTAGTCCTTTCTCAAGGAAAAGATTGATCACCCACCTTCCACAGATGTAGGGGAGCAGGGAATAATTTGGGAACTACTCTAATTCAAGTCAGTTTGGGCATAGTGGTACTTCCCTAGCTGTTTCTGAGACAGACGCATTAGCAACAGAGAGTGTTGTGCCGTCACTGGGAGGCGCCTGCGGTGATGACTTCAGAAACAGAACTGAATTGTGTCACCACAGCACTTTGGCAACAGCTGCCTCTGTGCACGTTTAGCTGGGAGGCACAGAGAAGGGTGCTGGATGCGATGAAACCACGTGAGGATTTGTGGATCTCCCCTTGAGGTGCACAGAGAGGGACCATGCCCTTCTGTAAGTGTTTTGATGCTTGGCTGAGGAAAAAAATGTGGTTTTGTTGTGAATGCTTCATTGTAGTATTCTGTAGTTTGTGTCAAGTCCTTACAGAAGCCTCAAGGTTGGTACTTTGCTCAATGATGGAGCTGCACAGAGTGAGAACAGACCCAATGTACGGGTGAGGGCCTCTGCACGTTCTCTTCTTCCTACAGACGATCAACAAATAAGGGGAGACAGAGAAGAGTGTGCTGTGGTCCTCCCATAGACCGCAAGTACTAAAGCATAAACAAGAGGCTTAAGAGTCCCCCTGTCATGTTAAAATTCAGGCAGCAATGGACTTCCTCACACGGGCTGGCCTGTCGACTAGTGTCTCAGGCTGTGGCGTATGAAGATGCACTCCATCTGCTTTCAGGGTAGCAATGGCAGTGGGCAAGCTTCCTGACCTTAACATTTGTCATTTCATTTCTCACCTGAGTTTTGGTGGTTCTCCACGATTCATTCTTGGTCTAGAAAAAAAAAAAAAAAGTGAATTTGGATCAAAATAAAAGGATAAAAGGATTTCCTTTCCATTAATTACATGTTCTTACCTTTGTAACAGATTTGGTTATTGACTTAGAAGGCAAATATCTGGCCAGACTGCAAGACTTGTGCTCGCAGCGTGGGACAGCTCTCGTAAAGGTGATTCAGGGCAGTTTCTGGAAAACAAGACATCAGATCTCCAAAACACTTTCTTTGTGCTAATGTAGGAAGGGTGAGTAAGTGTAAAGGTAAGAGCCCAGATACCGTAAGAAGCAGAAAGTGTGAAGGAAACTTCCTTCTGGCTGATACAGCTCCATATCTAGTTGTCAAGTATGAAGAGAGCAGTGCTAAGTTTCTTGGGGAGAGGTAAAAAAGAAGAGACTGGGAGATTGTAAAAGGAAAAAGTGGGATTCCCTATTTCAGGAAATCCTAGGAACTGGAAATAGAGATTGGAAGAGTGCTTTAAGCCAAGACAGACATGTTTTAAAACTAAAACCTAGGAGTTGAATGAACCAAGAAATGAATCCCTTTTGATTATGCAGTTGTGTCCAGTGTTATCTTGGGAAATATGGTTTCCACATAAAACGTATCTGGGGCTTGAAGTTCTCCTAAGGCCCTTCTCTGTGTATTCCCTACTGTTTGGTAAGCGCTGAGGTCACACTGCAGACAGCAGCACGTCCTCTCCCCACTACTTAGCTGTCTGTTCTCACAACACGTCTAGGAACAGAATGGCTTGGACACAACTGCGCCTAGGACCGAGCTCATTCAAGCTGCTGGACGAGGTAAAAGCTCTGGACAAGCGAAGGGGAGGGAGGGATGGGTGGACATACAATATGATCACTTTAATCTCATTTCTCTAAGAATCCTGGCTGAGAAAACAAAACAAAACAGAATCAAAAAGAACAGAACAGAACAGAACAGAACAAATGAAGCAAGCAGCTAGCTTGCTGGAGACATTGTCTGGGAAGCAGTGAAAACACTTGCAAACAAAAACACGTCAAAGGACTAACTCTTTGAGCTTAATTCTAATCCAACAGCATAACCTCAAAGTCCTGTTTCTGTTCGTAACAGGCTGCTACAGTAACATGTCCCATTGGATGACTTTGCAGCATAGATGTCAGGAATGCAGCTTGGGATCCCCTCCTTCTACTCAGAGTTCACTTTGAAGGGATGAGCAAGTAATTCTTCCTGGGTTGACGGAAATCTAAAGTCTGTTTTCTAACACTCTTGCAGACGCTTCTCTGTCCATCGGCCTGTCCTGCCAACTCTGGTGTGAGTGTGAAGTTGTGGCAAGAGGGATTTCCCATTCCTATTTGACCTGATGGACACCAGCTTTCCTCGGAAATGGCTGATGTTGCTGAGGAGGCAGCAGTATCAAAGCCCTTGCTGATGAAGGTACAACCAGCTGGGGAGGCTTTGGCATTTCTGCACAACGCTGCTCCCTGACTGTCACTCCAGACTCAGATTCGGAAAGAAGCAAAGCAAGCTAGAGGAAAACTGGATGTCCTGGTAATTTTCTTTTTCTTTTATTTCTTCATTCTTCACTTGTAACAAAATCTAAATCTTAACCCTTTGTTTGAAAACACGGCTTTACGGAAATGCTTATGGATGTGCTCCTTCACCTTGTGTGGAACCTGCTTCACCTTGCTTCAGCTATAGGACACCTATGCTCCAATTTATGCTTCCCATGATAAAGCGGTGTTCTTTCGGTGTTCTTTTCTGTGATGCTTGCAGGCGAGGTTGAAAAGAGTTGTCAGTAGGATTCTTCGTTTCCTTTGCAGTATCCAAAGCTCCGTATTACCGTGGATCTTCTCCTCTGATCTGGAAAGCTTCACAGGCCAAAAGAGAATTGAGATGATGAAGGAAATAGAGAATGCTAACCAATATTGCCAAGTACCACCCGTAAGTTTTGTGAAAGAATCCGGTGCATTTCTGTAGTGGTAGAAAGTTCATAAAATCATCGTCGTGCACTTGAAGGCAAGCAATGCTGTAAAAATGAAGAATGCAAGGCCCTGCTTAAGGACAATCTTCAGGCTGCTTCTAGATCAACAGCTTATTTGCTTCTTCCACAACCTCATCTCCGCTTGCTTAGAAGTTGTGAAGGTCGGAAGCACACTCCGTCTTTTTCATCCCCTCTGTGTATCTTTTCCCTGACAGCAACTTCTGTCTTGGCTCTTCACATCCAGCCAGAGCAGTTGCTTTGCCTCCGCAACCTGCAGGCTGACCTCTGAAGCGATTTGAAGTTACCCGAAAGAAAGAAGAGAGGAGAGAAGAAGACAAGAGGGGAGGGAAGGGGAGGGAATAAAAGGAAGGGAGGGGAGGGGAGGGGAGGGCAGGGGGAGGGTAGGATAGGATAGGATAGGATAGGATAGGATAGGGTAGGGTAGGGTAGGGTAGGGTAGGGTAGGGTAGGGTAGGGTAGGGTAGGGTAGGGTAGGGTAGGGTAGGGTAGGGTAGGGTAGGGTAGCATAGCGTAGTGTAGCGTGTTAGAGGGGAGGGGAGCATAGGAGAGTATAGGGTAGTGTAGGGGATCGGAGTTTAGGGGAGTGTAGGGTAGGATACGGGAGGGGATTGTAGGAGAGTGTAGGGTAGGGGGGCATAGGGTAATGTAGGGTAGTGTAGCGAACGGGAGTTTAGGGTAGGATAGGGGAGGGGAGTGTAGGAGTGTGCAGGGTAGGATAGGGGAGGGGAGTGTAGCAGAGTATAGGGACAGGGAGCATAGGGGAGGGGGTGTAGGGGAGGGGAGGAGACAGGAGGGGAGGGGAGGGGATGGGGGGGAGGGGAAGGGAGGGGAGGAGAGGGGAGGGGAGGGGAGGGGAGGGGAGGGGAGGGGAGGGGAGGGGAGGGGAGGGGAGGGGAGGGGAGGGGAGGGGAGGGGAGGGGAGGGGAGGGGAGGGGAGGGGAGGGGAGGGGAGGGGAGGAGAGGGGAGGGGAGGGGAGGGGAGGGGAGGGGAGGGGAGTGCTACCATAAATAAAATTGCCAAATACATGACATTTTGGATCTGGAGCCAAATCTTTGTGTACATGTCCTCTCCGTAGCCCCACGTGCTGACCACCCACCCGAATCTATCATACTGTTGGTCAGAAAGAACAGGGAGCATAGGGGAGGGCAGGGGAGTGGAGGGAAGGGAAAAGAGGGGATGGGAGGGGTGGGGAGCGCTACCATCAATAAAATTGCCAAATACAATGAAGGAGCAGCAGAGCCTGCAACCTCCAGTCCCCAGCATCCTCCAACCACCCCCCACTGCTCCGTGGGAAATAGATAGAAGAATCAAGACTGAGGTTTAGCCTGGGATGGAGGTAGTGTGGCGAGGTGGTTTTCTGTTTGGTTGGTTGGTTGGTTGGTTGGTTTTAAAGTTTTTAAATTCTCACTGTCCTACTTTGTGATCAGTTGGCAATAAATTCAATTACTCTTCCCCAAGCCAAGTCTGTTTTGTCCATGAAGCCATCTTCCAGTCCTGAAATAAGAAAGGAAACAGACCTGCAAGCAACTGTTACACAAGTGCAGGAAGAGTGACAAAGGAGGGTTTTGAGGCATGAAGTTCCTGCAAGGATGCTCTGCTCTTTCCTCACTTCAGTATGAAAAGCACGGCACTAGTGGGTGGTCTGTGGTGGTAGTTGTTTTTTTGTTGTTTGTTTGTTTGTTTGTTGTTTTGTCAGCTCCACCCCACAGTATTTTGCTTGTTCTACTTGTTTTGGTGTGCCCCCATTCCCTCCCTCAAGGTAAAACATCCCTAGGGGCCATAACTTGCTGTTAGCAAACAAGATCTTGCAAAAGAGTGAAGTTAACATGGCACCACCTGCACTGGTGTATAAATAGTTCAAATATTTTCCCTCACTTTCCTGTAACTTTCCTGTAAATTGCTGGTCAGGAGATAACAAGTGGAGAAATTTAGGATAAGAGAGAGAAAGTTGTGTTTCCTATTGCCCTGGAGTTTCTGTTGGTCTGGCCACGGAAATGGAGTACTCAAAATCCTCAGGACACTCAGTTTATACCAGATTTATCCTAAAACTGCAGTATTTCTAGGCCCTTGGGATTCTTATCAATTAAAACATACTTTTTCACGCACAGAAGATGCAAAAAAGTGCGTCTACTGCAGTATGCAGACAGAGCCAGTCCTGTCTCTTGATTCCTTCTGCCTTCTGCCTGAAGAGCAGCAGACAATCGAGTTCTTGTCTTCAGTAGCTACGGCCTTAACCAACTGTGCAGTCTGTCCATTCATACACAGAGGAGGAAAAATAGCGTGGAATAACTCCTCTCCTTTGTGCTAACAGAGGAGGGTACAGCTTCCTCACTCCAACCCCACCGAGGCAAACCAGTCAGCAGTGCACGCCAGAGCCTCTGTCTCTTCCCCGTCTCATGATGTGCAGCTGGATCACTCTCCCTTCTATCCCCAGGATCGCTTTCAGCACAGTCACAGAAGGGTCAGACTCACAGCTTTAGGAGCCATCAGAAGAGGCTTTCACTCTTCTGCCACCACACCCCCTATACACATGCAATTTCACACATGCAAAGAGACACCATGGATTGGGGAGTTGCACAGAGAGGAGACCACACCCGTTTGCCTGCCTGCAGTTTGACACCAGTAGGGAGGTAATTCCCGTCAGGAGTTTCCATAGAGATGACAGAATATGGCCCTAGGGTCCTGCTGCTTCTTTCAGCCCTAATTCTTCAAATCCATAGGAACGGAAGAAACCTTCCCAGCCAAGTGCTGCATATCTTGAAGGTTGGAGAACCCACAGCCTTCTGCTTCATTTCATTTTAAAGATCAATCCCAATGTCACTCCCATAGAAGTAGTGGAAGCCATCTGGCTGGCTTGGCTTTCTCTCCAAAGAAGACCAAATGAGAGTTGGTCCCGGGTGAGGATGAGCCCTGACAGTTCCTGCATTTTGGTTCTCCTGCAGCCCACAAAGCTCTCACTGCCTTGCCTGAATTTGAACCCCTTTGGAACCAAATCTACAGATTATCTCTGTAAATCCAAAACAGCACTTATTCACCATGTGAACAACAAATGCCTGGGATGGTTAACAGCACTTAGGTGCAAAAAAGAGCCCCCGCAGGAGCAGGCCCCGGGCCGCAGCTGCAGCCATGGAGAGGAGCCCACGGGGAGCAGGGGCAGAGAGGGACCTTGGAGGAGGGAACTGTATCCTCTTTTTTCATCGGTGCTGAGATTGAGGATCAGGATTTCGTGGTAGGAATTTGTTTAGATGAACCAATTTACCTCCATATGGGTTTTGTATGTTTGTTTCACCTTGTCTTGCAGGACCATCTTGGCTGGGTCTGCAGTGTTGTGCAAAAGTGAAGTTTTTCACAATAAAGAGCAGCTTTTTTTGGGGGGGAAAAGGCTGAGGTGGCCTTCATCAGAGTCTTGTGACCTGAAAATGCAGAAAATGGGTGCATGGCTGGCTGGATGGGTGGGTGGGAGTTGGGAATTCAGCCTTGGGATCAGAACTGGGACGTTGTTGGGATAGGAAATGATCAGTGGGATGGGAAGTGATGATGGGGATAGGAACTCATTGGGATGGGATAAATGGGTTTTATTTTTATTGCATTAAATCCACTTTCTTGACTGTGTTGTACAGTATGGCGTTGTTTTCTTACTATAAAATTATGATGATTATTATTTAATCTTATTAATTAAACAATTTTTATACGTTATTATATTATAAATTATAAATATTAATATTTATTATATTGTTTTTATTCCTTTTCTACCCTATTAAACTCTCTTTATCCCAGTGCACTGCTTTGGACTTTAGTTTTCCTTCCGAGTCGTTGTGGATTCACTCCGGATGGGGGGACATTAGCGAACGCCTGTGTGCTTCAGATCCAAGGTCACCTTTGCCCTCAACTCAAGATACATGTTTGCATCTATTGTCGTGAAACAATGTTAACAACATCAACAAAAAAGTTCCCTACTTGCTAGCAGCATCCCTACGTTTGCTGGGGTCTGCTCTGTGCACTTTGAAGACCGTTCCATGCTATTCAGCCCCTTCAGGAGGAAATGGATGGTTCTAGGAAAATGCGTCTTGACCTGATGCAAAGCTGTGACTCAGCACCCTGCAGCCCCCGCAACCCCTGGCATTTTACCTGCAGCCCCTCCAACAACTCTGATGTTCCCTGCATCGACTTCAACCACTGCGCTGGGACCTGAGGCCCCTCAAACCCGTGTCACTCGCCCTGCAGCCCCTCCAACCCCTGGCATGTTCCCTGCAGCACCTCGAGCCCCTGGCATGTTCCCTGCAGCCACTCCAAGCCTGGCACAGGCCCTACAGCTGGCTGCGGGGACTATCCAGAAATCTGCTCCAGAAATACAGTGATGGCAAGGAGCCCTCCACTTCATGCTTCCTTTTTTTTCTAGCTGGAAGCATTCAGAGTTGTCAACGGAATTGGTTTGGAGGAGTAGGAAAGACAGAATTGCTGGGTTTCTGCTTTCTCCCAGAAACTATCAGACCACAACATGACAGTTGTCTTTCTTTTACGTTCTTTTACACCTGGATCTTTCTCACTTTTATGAGTGTGGGGTATTCCTTCTTTCTCCCTTTACCTTCCTCCCTCCCTCCATTCCTTCCTTCCTTCCTTCCTTCCTTCCTTCCTTCCTTCCTTCCTTCCTTCCTTCCTTCCTTCCTTCCTTCCTTCCTTCCTTCCTTCCTTCCTTCCTTCCTTCCTTCCTTCCCTCCTTTCGTTCTGTCTCTCTGTCTCTCTGTCTCTCTTTCTCTCTTTCTGTCCAGCACTGATTTTATGGCTACGTGTGCATATCCACAGTGTACAGTTTTTCTCCGTTCCGTTTCTTCCCTGAGTCTTGCCCCTCTTCCCTGCAACTGAACAGCATTTGCCTTGATCAAGGAAGTGGCAACATGCGGCTTACACAGTAACCTGCTGAAATTACAGCTATAACCATGGAGCACAGCTGCCGATCAACACAAGACCACCAATCGCTCACATTTCTAAACTGCTCGTCACAATTCTTCCGTATGTAGGCTGTGATGCTGCTCATTTCTTAAGCACCCATCCATTTCTTCTCTTCCCAGACCCTCAAGGTGTCCTGGTCAAACCACCTCCCTTCCTCTTGCCCCATCTGGCTCTCCCACCTTCCTTTTCCCTCAAGGCTCAACTTTTTTTTTTTTTTTTTTTCCAGCATAGCTGCTCCATAGAAGCTGCTGCTGCCCACCTCCGAGTTGACTAGGGCTGAACTACTGAAAAAGAAAAGAAAATCTATAAATAAGAGTGAGAGATGGTGAATACCCAACCATCTCTTAAAAGCAGGATTTTAAGAGAATAAGTAATTGATAAATGGAGTTAAGATCGGAGGGAAAAAAGTCCACTGTTGCAATCAATAGAGTTAAGAAGTTTTTCAAGTACATTAGGAACAAAAATTAGAGTAATGACACAGATCTGATACGGGATGGGTATCGCTTCAGTGAGAAATGATGGAAAAAAAAAAAACACAACACATGTGTATGTGTTGTTGGGTATTTGTAAAAAAAAAAAAGAAACAAAAAACAGGTTAATGAAAACTGCATGCTCAATTAGATGATTTTTTTGTTGTCATTGGTATGGAATTGTGGGCTTTACAACACAATATGTGTTATATATATATATTATATATGTTTTATATATGTTTTATATATGTTTTAATAAAATAAGGAAATGATATTTTTTTTCTACGTTTGTGGTTTCCAAACTGTAGTTAATAAACATTAAACAAGATGCAATAGGATCTCGTTAACTCTTTTGTTTGAAAAAACAGTGGCCCTGATCGAGAGGTACAAGTGAGAGGAGACAATATTCAGTATTTCTCTATGTTGTCATTTATTGGTGAAGATGAAAGTCTGCAGTTCATGTTCATTACACTAGCATGACAACATGACCACAAGGGGGACTGTCTGGTAGTGAAAAGGAACTTCAGCATGGATTAAAAATGTTTGCCTTTCTTTATTCTGAACTGTTTTTCTTATGGCTGCTAGAGAGAGATTCTCTGCCTTAGAAATAAAACTGCCCAGGCTGTTCTGATAAACCTGTAGGGTTAAGGCACTTCTACCAAAACAGATTTCAAAAGGCAAGAAGTCAAAAAGCAACAATTCAGTAATCTGTGTACGCTTCTATATTAAGTTTTAAGATAACCTGGTTTATATTTAGTTCACACAAATTAACCAAACATAGCAGCATACAACCTAAGAAAAGCTTAAGAAATTTATTAGATGCACAGATAAAGTGCTGTAACAGAGAAACTTGTGTAAATCTATTCTAAAATAAATAAGGTACAGTTAAACCACCTTTGACTCGTTTTAACTCGGAAAGAAATAACCTAAGTTTTAATCATTTGAATTTTAAGGTCAAGGTGAAATATACCATAACTATAACAGTGGTTGTGATCTGTATCAACTATTTGAGGCTCCTGTTCCTCTTGAGGTCTCCCAGAAACAGGAAGGCTATTGCAAAATGTGTCCATTAGACATAGTTCCTTTTACAGAAACATTTTTGTAATAAAGTCTGGTTGCTCAAATACATGTTAAAATATTTAACAAGGAAACAATTTTCTCCTGATCCAGTCAATCTTTTAAACAAGACAATGTATTTTTCCTATGACGCAGCCCACAGGAGGGAACAGAAGTAAACATCCTCCTGAACTGAAGACTGTTTTGCTTGAAGAACTAAACTATTGCATTATTATATGAGAGCAAGAAATATCCATTTGGGTTATCCCTTTCTCCAAACATGGTGCCCAGTGATACACGTATTTTTGCCTTAATCTCAAAGGCCCGTTTGTCTCCAGGTAAGGTACGTTAAAAAGAGATTCCCTTTAAGCATCTTATCACAAGATCTCTTACTGCCTTTCCATCCGGGGAAGCTTGTGTGTTAAACTGCCCTTGGAGTTTTGGATGCTACTAGATTTCTGTGCTCTGTTATCCATAATTTCAGGCACTTCGGGGCTAACATGGCTGTTTAAGTCAATGCAATAATATTACCAATATATTCAACACTCAGAAGAGTCACCACAGTTTCCTTCACACACTCAGGATTTCAAATTCTTCTTCCAATTCAAATAGCTTGTCAGTAGATTCAATGAGTTCTGTAAAAAAAGATAAAGAAAAAAATGCTTCTAAAGACATGCCTGATTTTGTTCACTTAAAAAAAAAAACTTTGAAAGACGCATTCCAGAAAAGTACTTTGTAAGAGTGAAAAAAAATAATCTGTGCTAGCAATTGTATGGCTTGTTTGGATACATGCCTGCTATATATTGCTTGACACTCACAAAGGATAGTTATTCTACCTGTGATTATTCTTTTATTTGCTAACGAGGAACATAACATTGCACAATTAGGCTTTTAATCGGTGCCTTACCTGCTCCTGTGGTTGTCACTTCTGGTTTTGTTGGAGGTATGAAAGGAGGCCAGTGTGGCGGGTGCTTCTGGACCAGCTCAAACACCCGTAGACTCTGCTGCTTTAGAATCTCCTGAGGACAGAATGCTTTCATTTTAAAAGCTGGCTCGGGGGACGCTTCAAACACAAAACGTGTCTGCTTAATTGAAAGTGTTTTTTAATTACGCATGTCCATCAGGAAAAAAAAGTCTTTATACAGACATACTGTGAAATCCAAGCACCATGGTCTCTGTAATACATCCCTAGTTAAAACACATCTGGAAGACAGATCTCTTGAACTGTACTACAAATTATCAGTCTTATCATCTTTTGATATCAGCTTTGATATCTGCAAACCTGTAATTTTGTTTACAGGTAGCAAGCACACTAGGAATGTACAATATTTTCTGCTTTTTAAAAGAAAGTTGCTTGCATAGAACTCTCCTCAAGTTTTCTGTTGATCAATAGCACAAAAGACAGATCTATCAGCTCCTCCAAAGGGGGAAAAAAAAAAAAAAACGCATCAGATTTTGAAGGACAGGTTTTGGTCAGGAAAAAAGGTGTTCCTGAAGCCAAACGCTATTCCTCTTCAAAGAGAAGTTACCTTCTGTCCTGTATTTCAGTTATTTACAAACTGTTTTCCTTAGATGATTTTTTTTTTTTTAAATAAATGCCCTTAGAGGTTGATGGTACTTTACATTCAGACGTCTGGTGCTTAGCTTAACAGCTGCATGCAGAAACATCCTCAAGTCTGTTTCCTGTGGCAGCCAGCACCTTCTGTTCTCCCTAGATCAGCAGGAGCTAGAGGCCTGCAGCGCTTACAGAATCAGATCTTTAAGATAGCAGGGACTAACAGTCATAATTAGAACACGCAATCTATTATGTCAAACAATAAAAAAGGATCAGGAAGCAAATCATTGATACATCACTACAATATGGCAGTTAAACCTTAGTCATTTAGTGAGAATTAGAAGTTAAAAGCAAGTGTCACCCAGTAACACCTTCAAGTGTGGATGTTTACACCCATTTTCCAACTGGCAGGGTTTGTGGCTGGTAAAGTGCTGAACAATTTCCAATTAGCAATTCAGTAGTATTGCCTTACCCTGATGCTTTAATGCATTCTTCTCCATGGCTCATACAATTTGTATACAAAGGAAAATGCAAAGGAAAATTTTACAAAAAACAGACAATAAAAACCAGACTTTATAAAGAACAAATCGAGATGCTAAGTTCCCACTCTTACCTTTTGTACAAGACTACACCGGTTATCAAAATCACATTCTTCTTTGCAAAAGAAACCCTTAGGGGAAAAAACAAACACACAGAGTTTTACCTTTGCAGATGGTAGGTATGTGGTACCAGCAGGTAAGGCGGTTTGACCTCTGATACAGTAATGCCCTGTACGATCAGTAGATATAAGACTCCAAATATGTGGCAGCTCTAGGGAGAGAACCCACGGGGAGAACAAGGCCCTGCAAACCCCTAACGAAATAGTCAAGCAAAAAATAGCAGCAGCTCCTGTGTGCTCCTCCATGGAGCGCCACCCAGTTCCTACAGTCCAGGTATCAGCAGAAGCTGAAAACTTGTAGATGATGGACCACCTAAGGAACATTTCCATTCTGGTATCTATACTGAAAATATTTGCTCTTCATTATGATTTTGTCTGTCTCGTTGCATCATGCCACATTTTGCACAGTTACGTAGTTAAGTATTAAAACAAAACAAAACAAAAAAACTTTCTAAAAAGCAGCAGTATTAAAAAACAGGTATGTGAATGAATGACAGATACCGGTATCTTTACAGATTGTTTAAAGCTTTAGAAACACATCCCACTGGTGACAACTGCCAATCACCCAATCACAGGATACTGGCATGGGATCAGATCCAATTTTTTCAAATACCACAGTACCCCCATGACATTTTGGGTGAATTACAAATAATACATTTGTATTTGTAATTTGGGGTGAAATACAATAATTCCACTTAAACATTTTCAACTTATGATATAAAGTAAGTTTAAGTAACTTGTCTAGAGGTGACCAAACATAAAGTAGTGATAGAATAAAACACGTAAACCTGTTTCAGTTCCTTGCTCTGACCATTATAATGCCTCTTGAAAGAAGTAAAAGCTGCTCAGTAAAGAAAACAAAGCGAGCTCCCTACAGTACAGACAGCTCCCCACTTGCCCTAAGATTCTCGATGTAGTTATGTACAAACTACTATGTGTTGATCACAGAAGACAGCTTTGTGATCTTGGTTCTGTTCAAGGAGATGCATTGCTGCCCTTACCAATGTAGAGAGACATTACTTTGAGATAAAGTACATGCATTCAAGATTTCCTGACACTTACTAAAGCTACTGAAGGGTCCAAATTCATGATCTTCATTCTATGTGGGGCTTCCTGGCAGTGGAAACTCTCATCGTCAACCGTGCCATTTTCTTCTGAATCTACAAAGCTTTGAGTGGTGTGAGGGTCCAGATAGATCAGCTCATTGCCTGGATGGGTAAAAGCCGTATGTTAAAAATAAGCAAGTGACATTAATAAGCACTTGGTCCAGAACTGTAAAATAGAAATTAGATTGCCATCGCAGTCAGTATAATCTAGACTTTCCAGCTAGGGATTCTTTAAGAGAATCGGAAGGTTTAGACACAGCGTTTCCCACAGGGTATTTAGTATAACTTCCTATTGTCACCTATTACTGTAATTTTTTGGTTGGTTATGTTCTATCTTTGTCACATACTTTTATTTTTCCATGTGAGATCCAGTACTTTTTTTTTTTTTTTTTTTTTTAATCTCAAGTGTTGTAAACACTAACATTTGACAGATTAAAAGGTACAGGATGTTCACAGATGCAATCTGTAATCCCATTAGGCATTCATTCAGAAATTGGAACAAAAAAGCCTAACTAAAACAGGTTAGGTTTTACAAAAGGACAAAATAGGGTTGCAAAATTTTGGCCCAAAGTGGGGTGAAATCTGAAGGAATGCATTTTAAATTAATTAGAGCAATACTTAATAACAGAAGGTATGCAAAAGGTGAAAAAGATACTGCTATCAGAAACAGTTTTGAAATACAAGAAAATAAAAGTGACATTTGACCAATACACTTGTCAAATGCTATCAGCTATTCTCAGTATGTTGCTCTTGTTGATGTCATCACTTATTTTTACACCTAGCTTTGCTGTTAACTTTCTGCTCCTGTTAAGGATCATCTCATACTGTTTCTAAACTCTTTTAGATATGCTTCTTCATTTATTTTATTCTATTCTCATCTTTCTTTACTTCTAGAGGTTCACGCTTAGACCCCTTACTATTTCCCCTTCAAAAAATGTTCTCTTTTGATCATCTGCACATTTGGAATAAGTTTCTTTTTTCCTTACCTAAAAATCCTATGAAATAAAAGGCATTATTTGGTTTCCCTCCTAATGCTCCCAAAGACTGTGGCATCTTAAAGCATTCCTAGGAGTTCAAAAGGAATAAAGGAAATTGTCATTCATTTCTTTACTGACATCACAGATACCCAAACTTATTTGACAGTAACGAGCAATGAATTGAAAGAAAACCTTACTTTAAATGCATCAATATATACGGGATTTATGTGATTTATCCCTAGTCGTAGAGGTATAATAAGCAAGAGGGCTTTCCAGCCTGTGCAGAGTCCTCCTGCCTTCTTGCTTCGGCCAAGAGCACTTCTGTGCAAATGTGCACTGCTGTGGGACGCCCTGCTGCTCTGAGGAGGGCACCAGCACGTTTTTTCTGCGGGAATAAAACTAGAAATCAGTCAACGCACAGAGGAACACAAAGCAGATCTTCCTCTCAGTAGTGAATTAAGCTAGTTTGCCAGGGATCTTTATAGGGCACCCAAGACAAAACGAGCCGGGCATGGCAATTACAGCTATTTAGTAGAAGTAATTCTAGCAGACAGTATGTGCTGGCACGTCCAAGTGAGACGTTAGATCAATGATTGGGGGATGACAATTTAAGACTGCAGTGACATGTCCTATTAATGTTATTAATAGTGTCAAGCTTTGCCTATAAAACGCCAGAGAAATGAAATGGCAGCAATGATGACAGTAGAAATTCTTCAAGGAGCTCTTCACATCCAGTGATGTGAGCACGAAGTTGGCATCAGGGATCAAAAAAACACAACTGAGTTTGTATGTCCTTCTTCCCTCTTCTTACCCTTGCAAGACAAACCCATGGCCCCCCAAGTATTTGTTCATGTTTAGATACATGCTGGCAAATGGAGTCAAATCAGAAACTGTTACCAGAAAACTGATGAGGTGTCACTTCCTGATGTCTTCAATGACCACCGTATTGTCCATAGATACATAAACTGCTAATGAATTCCATTCATCAAATAAAGCAAGCTTCCTAGAAAACATTAAGGTACTAATTAATATAAACTAGTTGGATCAAAAGGGTAGCTTTACACTCAGAACCATTTATTTATTTTTTTTTTCTTAAGAAAAAACATCCTTTCTGCATTTTTTAAAGTCTCCATGTAAGAAAAAGAAAACTTTAAACATTAAATGTTTCATATCTTTAGAAAAATAGGTACTGAGTGGTACCAGGAAAAACATATGCGCTGCACCATGTGCAAACTGTTTTGTCTTACTGCTAAGTGCAGTGACAGTAACAGTTCAACTACATCAAGTTTATTACTTTTTATTGCACTCGACAGTCTCTGCACTGGGTTCTTGCCCAATTGTGTCTTTTCTCATCTGGAAAAGAAAAAAATTCCTATGCCAGTTTTGCAGATTACTTTTTGCTTAAGAAATTCCACTGAATTCAGTGGAATTACTTCTGCCTGAGCCTGCGTGCACAGCAGAAATGGGGCGTTAAAAGCTAAATCAGCTAAGGGTTTGGGGCACCAAAACTTCAGTGGGAGACAGCAGCACACAGTTTTATGTCCACTTCTGCAAAATCCAAACCTTTGGGGAAGGGAGCTACTCTCTTAAGCTGCACTGGCAGAATTAGTTGTTTCAAATAAGCCAGAAAGAAATGGGGGTGAGCGTTTCACCATGAAAAACTTGGCCATGAAAGATCTGGAGTCCAGGGCATGCTTCAGCTCCCCTCCCTCTTCAGATCATGTGCCTGTTCCAGGGTGTCAAAGACTTGCTGCTGAGCTCGCAGGACCTGTAGCCTAGCCCCTGCCTGAGGTAAGACACCTCCACGTACCCCTGGAGAACTGAGCAGCCTCAGTTCCTTTCAGTGTGGCTCCCAGACTATGAGGAGCTGCCCATCTTTATCCAGTAGCCTTGCTGGCAGAACTGCTGCTCAGAAAGGGAGGAATTGCAGCTCAGTTCCCTCCTCAGCCGAGATGGCTTCTCTCTGATGTTTCACACCACCACTCCGACCTACACGGTGGCACTCTCAACCTGCCAGAGCTGTGCCACTGTGCAGAAAGGAATATACATCTGTGGTGTGACTGGTGAGGGCATGCAGACGGCATAGCAGGAGACTTTCCTGCAGTTTCTTCTCCTCAGGCTCTTCCTTTATTAAAATTTAGAGGTCACCCATTCCCAACTCAGTACCTGCACACCGAGCTGTGGCATGACATTCCATGCTGCACTTGTAAATAGATGGCAAGTACATTCCTGACTGTGGGACAGGGGGAGATGCAGCCTTCAAAACTCTGCCTGGGCCTTCTCTTGGCTGCCCCAGGGGAGTACGTTCTGAATGAGACTGGTATGATCTCACTTACTTTAGTACTTGAGCAACTGTATTTGGTCCAAACCATTCTCCAATTGACTTCCCCTCTCCAACACCCACCTGTGCTGTTTTCATAGTGAAAAAAAGACACACGTACACAAAATCAAAGAAAAATGAGACCATAAAGAATGTGGGAACAATATACAGTAAATACTGTGACTGTCAAACATTCTAGAGTAACTGCAATCTGTATTTAGCAATAACAATTATTTTCTCAATCTATGCTCTTTTCAAAACTTAGGGAGTGCCAGTTTCTTTAATAAACAAAAGGCTTCTAAACTACAATGAGAATTACAAGTTAACAAATGTTAGTGCCCTTTATTACAAATTACAGCAATAAGCTACAAGACTGTCTATTCTAACATTACTGACTCTGGTACCCAAGGCTTACAGAGTTTATCAAGAGCTACGTTCTAGTACATGGCTTTATTTAGGTCTCAGGGAATGTTTCTGTACTACTAGTCTTTGCGCCCATCTGCATACCTTTTTATTTTTATATAAGCATACACATTGTCTTCACATCCACTTTTTAAAATTATGAATTAACATACTGCAAATTAGTGATTCAACACAGTAGAAATTTCAGTGGAAAAAACCTGAAAGTTTATGTTTGTTCTTACCCATCTGGTGGATTGAATAACAGCAAGCCTTCCTGTCGAGAAAGCATCGTAGGATTCTGTGATATTCTTCTGGTTGTTTTTTGTGTTTTTCCCATTGCCAATCTGAAAGGAAAAATTGATATAGAATAAAAAATGGTGACGTTTTCATTACACTGATCAAATGTCTAGACAGCAGAAATCTTTATAATGAGATGTTAAAAGACATTTCAATTCATCTCGAATATTTACATTTTGTGTAGAGCTCCTAGAATTCCAAGCTTGTTATTTATCATCAAGCTGCCCTTTATCATCATAGGCTAGATTGTAAAAACAGGGAAAATAAAACAAAACAAAAACATCAACTGCAAACATATTCTGACGGATCATGCTGCGTGTTGATAGCCATTCCAGTATCTCTGAGCTTCCAAGATTATTTAAAAGTACAGGCTGTGTTTAGACCTTGTTGGATTTCTAAGCACCCATTAAATAACAACATAAGATCCATACAGAAAGTCCAAACACTCCACTGGCAGCATCCTGGGATGTGACATGCATGCTTAAGAGCTTGCACCAGGGGGGTTTGGACCTCGTGCTGCTGACAAGTGAGTAGTGAAGAGAAGGGTAAGAGCACTGTCCCACGGTGGCAGGTTTTCCCTTGGCCTCAACTTGGGTGTTACACTAAAAGGTTTATAAAATAATGGCGACAGGATTCCCCATTTCTTCTCCTTCTATGCCTATTTCTCTGCTTCAGGCTGGGATGATTTCACCCAGCTGAATATGAATTGATTCATTAGGAACTGTTACCAGGGCATCAAAGAAAGTCTCACTAATAAATTCAGGGTTTGTGCTTTTAATGGAGTACTTACGAAGAAGCGTCTGCAGACAATACCGAAGTTCCCTCAGGACCAGCACTCACCTCTCCCTAAGTGTCTGCAGATCAGTGCTTGGGCCAGCATCATCTGCCCGCATCGCAGCATACATCCCCAGCCAGCGTCCGACGAAGGACCCGTGCCTCCTGTTAGGAAAGTTCATCACAATCAGTGCAGGCTTTCAACTGGGTGCAGCACCACAGAGGACATTTCAGACTGCTAGAAAACAGATAGGGCTGCTGAAGCCTCCATGAACTGTCCTACAGATAAAAGGCACACAGCAAGACTTTGGTTCCATGCTGTTGGTCTAATTCTAATCTCTGCATTGCACAAATAAACAAAATTCATTTATTCCTTGTGGAGCTGACTTACTCTTTTCATTCTTCAAGCAGCATTCACAAACCATTTACTGCATGCTATACAACATGATCACCTGTTTACATACAGACCTAAATAAACACTGATTTTAATAATCTTCATGTTTGCATAAACAGTTAAAATGATGCTCAAAATGCGCTGATACTCTAGAAATATTTTCCCAGCCTACGATGCCATCACTTATCTTGCTATTTAATTTAGAACAATGCAGCAAATCTGCAGTATACTCACCAATAGGCAAAAACTTTCTTCTATACATAAACCACGTTAAACCACAGTAAACCACACGTAAACACACCTTGGCTTATTGTCTGACTTTGGCTTATGGTGCGTCTGTTGCTGTGTCCAGCACAGTGCAGCCCCTAAATTGCTACCAAAACCTTGCCACAAACCTCAATCCCCCTGTTAAAAGAGACCCTCTTGTTTGTTGCCCTTCTTTCGACACTCTCTAACAGGTTTATGTCTTTTTCTTATACTGCGGAGCCCAAAACTGCACTCAGTACTCAGTACATGGAATACCAACAGAGACTGCCTGGCATTTTCTCTTCTCTGCAGAAGCTCTGTTGCTAACACTGTCCAGAAATCACCACTGTCACAGACAGTAGTAGCATTCCCTCCTCCCACAGTTTGTTCTTCCCCCCAAGACTTAGACACCACCCAGAAAAAGAAGAATAATAATACTAATAAAATAAAATAAAATAAAATAAAATAAAATAAAATAAAATAAAATAAAATAAAATAAAATAAAATAAAATAAAATAAAATAGTCAAAAGCCATCAGGAAGGCAGTGGTGCAGACTGTGGAGAGCCTGGGTTCAAATCCTTCTTCTGTGAGGCTCTGAACCTATATCCCACCACAATCTCTCTGCTAATGTATGGCAGGGAAAGGAGGAAGAAAGAACATATCTCCTGCACTTTCCATTTATTGTTGACTGACAATTCTGTAGAGTTATAAAGCCTCAATCAGTGAGATACAGGGTTCTTCTCACACTGTCTCACTGTGCCCTAAGCGGAACAGCTCTCATTTAATAGATGCTTCACCACAAAATCATGAGTCATCTGCAGTTTTGAACTTTTCTGGGATCAAGTCCCTTCAGATGGTTGAGGAATCTGCTCCAGCACCTATGTAAACTGGTGCTCTACTAAGCTAGTGAGTGAACAAGACAGAAATCCTCTGCTAGATGACTTGACAAATTGGGTCTGAAAATAGTGTTGAGGCAGAATAGTCCACGATTTTTGCCTTGGGTGCACAGAGGGATTGGGTGTTGTAGACTTCTTTTATTCTTCATTAAGATAAACATTTTCAAAAATGTGCTTGTTCAACCTTGCTCCCACTGTGTGCATGGGAGGGAGATAACTGAAAGTGGGGAGCGTTGCTTGGATCCTGCAAGTGGCTGAGGTCCAGTGGGGTTGGAGGCTTTCTTCCTCCTTTTGGAAATGCAAAGCAACCCTGCACCTCCCCTGCACTTGCAGAAGGATCGTGACAGCCCAAAGCACAGCGGCTTTGTAATTGCTGCATACACTTCGATCGGATTTACGTGGCAAGGGTTTGGTAGCAGGGGCCTGCAGGGATGGCGTCTGTGAGAACAGTCCAGACAACAGCCAGCTCCAGATAGCTCCAAAAGGGCCCCGGCGCTTGCCAGAGCTGAGCCAATAAGCGATGTTGTTTGCACCTCTGGGAGAGCAGATGTAAGCAGGGGGAAATACTGCTGCACAACAGAAGCTGGAAGAGCAAGGAGTGAGAAGCAGCCCTGCAGCCCCCAAGGTGAGTGCAGCAGGAGGCAGGAGGTGCTCCAGGCTCACAGCAGCAGTTCCCCTGCGGGCTGTGCAGGGAGAGGCCCCTGGTGGAGCAGGCTGTCCCCCTGCACCCATGGGTCCCCCATGGAGCAGATCTCCACGCTGCTGCCCCCCTGTGGGTGGAGGAGCCCCCGGTGGAGCAGGTGGCTGTGGCCTGGAGGAGGCTGCGGCCTGTGGAGAGCCCCCGCAGGAGCAGGCCCCGGGCCGCAGCTGCAGCCATGGAGAGGAGCCCCCGCAGGAGCAGGGGGGCTGGGGGGAGCTGCCGCCCAGCCGTGGGGGACCCGTGCTGGAGCAGTTTGCTCCTGGGGGATGGATGGATGGATGGATGGAGCCCGTGGGACGGAGCCGTGTGGGAGCAGTGCTTGAGGAGCTGCTGCCTGTGGGCAGCCCGTGTGGGATCAGCTGGGGAAGGGCGGCATCCCATGGGAGGGACCCCACGGGGAGCAGGGGCAGGGAGGGACCCTGAGGGTCACTGTGCTGAGTCTGCTTTGCCCGTCACGATACTTGTTGAGCCATCGCCCTGTCCTTATCTCAGCCCTGGAGCCCTTTGCATCGTATTTTCTCCCCCTTTCCCTTTGAGGAGGGGGAGTGAGAGAGCGGCCGTGGTGGAACTCGGCTGCCCACCCGCTTTGAACCACCGCAGTTGCAAAGTCCTGGGAAAGATTTCTTTCAAGAAATTAAACAAGTTGTTTAACAAAGAAATGCAGTTTCCTTTTGAAGGCTTTCTGGAGAATTGGGCTTCTTTCCTATTCCCAGCTCAGAGGAAGGGAATTGTTGATTTCACCTTCTTTTTTCTGACATGGAAATCAAAGGTGAACTGCTCTACAAGGACGGGCAACGTCTCAGAATCAAGCTCTTTTGCTCTGTAGTCCTTTCTCAAGGAAAAGATTGATCACCCACCTTCCACAGATGTAGGGGAGCAGGGAATAATTTGGGAACTACTCTAATTCAAGTCAGTTTGGGCATAGTGGTACTTCCCTAGCTGTTTCTGAGACAGACGCATTAGCAACAGAGAGTGTTGTGCCGTCACTGGGAGGCGCCTGCGGTGATGACTTCAGAAACAGAACTGAATTGTGTCACCACAGCACTTTGGCAACAGCTGCCTCTGTGCACGTTTAGCTGGGAGGCACAGAGAAGGGTGCTGGATGCGATGAAACCACGTGAGGATTTGTGGATCTCCCCTTGAGGTGCACAGAGAGGGACCATGCCCTTCTGTAAGTGTTTTGATGCTTGGCTGAGGAAAAAAATGTGGTTTTGTTGTGAATGCTTCATTGTAGTATTCTGTAGTTTGTGTCAAGTCCTTACAGAAGCCTCAAGGTTGGTACTTTGCTCAATGATGGAGCTGCACAGAGTGAGAACAGACCCAATGTACGGGTGAGGGCCTCTGCACGTTCTCTTCTTCCTACAGACGATCAACAAATAAGGGGAGACAGAGAAGAGTGTGCTGTGGTCCTCCCATAGACCGCAAGTACTAAAGCATAAACAAGAGGCTTAAGAGTCCCCCTGTCATGTTAAAATTCAGGCAGCAATGGACTTCCTCACACGGGCTGGCCTGTCGACTAGTGTCTCAGGCTGTGGCGTATGAAGATGCACTCCATCTGCTTTCAGGGTAGCAATGGCAGTGGGCAAGCTTCCTGACCTTAACATTTGTCATTTCATTTCTCACCTGAGTTTTGGTGGTTCTCCACGATTCATTCTTGGTCTAGAAAAAAAAAAAAAAAGTGAATTTGGATCAAAATAAAAGGATAAAAGGATTTCCTTTCCATTAATTACATGTTCTTACCTTTGTAACAGATTTGGTTATTGACTTAGAAGGCAAATATCTGGCCAGACTGCAAGACTTGTGCTCGCAGCGTGGGACAGCTCTCGTAAAGGTGATTCAGGGCAGTTTCTGGAAAACAAGACATCAGATCTCCAAAACACTTTCTTTGTGCTAATGTAGGAAGGGTGAGTAAGTGTAAAGGTAAGAGCCCAGATACCGTAAGAAGCAGAAAGTGTGAAGGAAACTTCCTTCTGGCTGATACAGCTCCATATCTAGTTGTCAAGTATGAAGAGAGCAGTGCTAAGTTTCTTGGGGAGAGGTAAAAAAGAAGAGACTGGGAGATTGTAAAAGGAAAAAGTGGGATTCCCTATTTCAGGAAATCCTAGGAACTGGAAATAGAGATTGGAAGAGTGCTTTAAGCCAAGACAGACATGTTTTAAAACTAAAACCTAGGAGTTGAATGAACCAAGAAATGAATCCCTTTTGATTATGCAGTTGTGTCCAGTGTTATCTTGGGAAATATGGTTTCCACATAAAACGTATCTGGGGCTTGAAGTTCTCCTAAGGCCCTTCTCTGTGTATTCCCTACTGTTTGGTAAGCGCTGAGGTCACACTGCAGACAGCAGCACGTCCTCTCCCCACTACTTAGCTGTCTGTTCTCACAACACGTCTAGGAACAGAATGGCTTGGACACAACTGCGCCTAGGACCGAGCTCATTCAAGCTGCTGGACGAGGTAAAAGCTCTGGACAAGCGAAGGGGAGGGAGGGATGGGTGGACATACAATATGATCACTTTAATCTCATTTCTCTAAGAATCCTGGCTGAGAAAACAAAACAAAACAGAATCAAAAAGAACAGAACAGAACAGAACAGAACAAATGAAGCAAGCAGCTAGCTTGCTGGAGACATTGTCTGGGAAGCAGTGAAAACACTTGCAAACAAAAACACGTCAAAGGACTAACTCTTTGAGCTTAATTCTAATCCAACAGCATAACCTCAAAGTCCTGTTTCTGTTCGTAACAGGCTGCTACAGTAACATGTCCCATTGGATGACTTTGCAGCATAGATGTCAGGAATGCAGCTTGGGATCCCCTCCTTCTACTCAGAGTTCACTTTGAAGGGATGAGCAAGTAATTCTTCCTGGGTTGACGGAAATCTAAAGTCTGTTTTCTAACACTCTTGCAGACGCTTCTCTGTCCATCGGCCTGTCCTGCCAACTCTGGTGTGAGTGTGAAGTTGTGGCAAGAGGGATTTCCCATTCCTATTTGACCTGATGGACACCAGCTTTCCTCGGAAATGGCTGATGTTGCTGAGGAGGCAGCAGTATCAAAGCCCTTGCTGATGAAGGTACAACCAGCTGGGGAGGCTTTGGCATTTCTGCACAACGCTGCTCCCTGACTGTCACTCCAGACTCAGATTCGGAAAGAAGCAAAGCAAGCTAGAGGAAAACTGGATGTCCTGGTAATTTTCTTTTTCTTTTATTTCTTCATTCTTCACTTGTAACAAAATCTAAATCTTAACCCTTTGTTTGAAAACACGGCTTTACGGAAATGCTTATGGATGTGCTCCTTCACCTTGTGTGGAACCTGCTTCACCTTGCTTCAGCTATAGGACACCTATGCTCCAATTTATGCTTCCCATGATAAAGCGGTGTTCTTTCGGTGTTCTTTTCTGTGATGCTTGCAGGCGAGGTTGAAAAGAGTTGTCAGTAGGATTCTTCGTTTCCTTTGCAGTATCCAAAGCTCCGTATTACCGTGGATCTTCTCCTCTGATCTGGAAAGCTTCACAGGCCAAAAGAGAATTGAGATGATGAAGGAAATAGAGAATGCTAACCAATATTGCCAAGTACCACCCGTAAGTTTTGTGAAAGAATCCGGTGCATTTCTGTAGTGGTAGAAAGTTCATAAAATCATCGTCGTGCACTTGAAGGCAAGCAATGCTGTAAAAATGAAGAATGCAAGGCCCTGCTTAAGGACAATCTTCAGGCTGCTTCTAGATCAACAGCTTATTTGCTTCTTCCACAACCTCATCTCCGCTTGCTTAGAAGTTGTGAAGGTCGGAAGCACACTCCGTCTTTTTCATCCCCTCTGTGTATCTTTTCCCTGACAGCAACTTCTGTCTTGGCTCTTCACATCCAGCCAGAGCAGTTGCTTTGCCTCCGCAACCTGCAGGCTGACCTCTGAAGCGATTTGAAGTTACCCGAAAGAAAGAAGAGAGGAGAGAAGAAGACAAGAGGGGAGGGAAGGGGAGGGAATAAAAGGAAGGGAGGGGAGGGGAGGGGAGGGCAGGGGGAGGGTAGGATAGGATAGGATAGGATAGGATAGGATAGGATAGGATAGGATAGGATAGGATAGGGTAGGGTAGGGTAGGGTAGGGTAGGGTAGGGTAGGGTAGGGTAGGGTAGGGTAGGGTAGGGTAGGGTAGGGTAGCATAGCGTAGTGTAGCGTGTTAGAGGGGAGGGGAGCATAGGAGAGTATAGGGTAGTGTAGGGGATCGGAGTTTAGGGGAGTGTAGGGTAGGATACGGGAGGGGATTGTAGGAGAGTGTAGGGTAGGGGGGCATAGGGTAATGTAGGGTAGTGTAGCGAACGGGAGTTTAGGGTAGGATAGGGGAGGGGAGTGTAGGAGTGTGCAGGGTAGGATAGGGGAGGGGAGTGTAGCAGAGTATAGGGACAGGGAGCATAGGGGAGGGGGTGTAGGGGAGGGGAGGAGACAGGAGGGGAGGGGAGGGGATGGGGGAGAGGGGAAGGGAGGGGAGGGGAGGGGAGGGGAGGGGAGGGGAGGGGAGGGGAGGGGAGGGGAGGGGAGGGGAGGGGAGGGGAGGGGAGGGGAGGGGAGGGGAGGGGAGGGGAGGGGAGGGGAGGGGAGGGGAGGGGAGGGGAGGGGAGTGCTACCATAAATAAAATTGCCAAATACATGACATTTTGGATCTGGAGCCAAATCTTTGTGTACATGTCCTCTCCGTAGCCCCACGTGCTGACCACCCACCCGAATCTATCATACTGTTGGTCAGAAAGAACAGGGAGCATAGGGGAGGGCAGGGGAGTGGAGGGAAGGGAAAAGAGGGGATGGGAGGGGTGGGGAGCGCTACCATCAATAAAATTGCCAAATACAATGAAGGAGCAGCAGAGCCTGCAACCTCCAGTCCCCAACATCCTCCAACCACCCCCCACTGCTCCGTGGGAAATAGATAGAAGATACAAGACTGAGGTTTAGCCTGGGATGGAGGTAGTGTGGCGAGGTGGTTTTCTGTTTGGTTGGTTGGTTGGTTGGTTGGTTGGTTTTAAAGTTTTTAAATTCTCACTGTCCTACTTTGTGATCAGTTGGCAATAAATTCAATTACTCTTCCCCAAGCCAAGTCTGTTTTGTCCATGAAGCCATCTTCCAGTCCTGAAATAAGAAAGGAAACAGACCTGCAAGCAACTGTTACACAAGTGCAGGAAGAGTGACAAAGGAGGGTTTTGAGGCATGAAGTTCCTGCAAGGATGCTCTGCTCTTTCCTCACTTCAGTATGAAAAGCACGGCACTAGTGGGTGGTCTGTGGTGGTAGTTGTTTTTTTGTTGTTTGTTTGTTTGTTTGTTGTTTTGTCAGCTCCACCCCACAGTATTTTGCTTGTTCTACTTGTTTTGGTGTGCCCCCATTCCCTCCCTCAAGGTAAAACATCCCTAGGGGCCATAACTTGCTGTTAGCAAACAAGATCTTGCAAAAGAGTGAAGTTAACATGGCACCACCTGCACTGGTGTATAAATAGTTCAAATATTTTCCCTCACTTTCCTGTAACTTTCCTGTAAATTGCTGGTCAGGAGATAACAAGTGGAGAAATTTAGGATAAGAGAGAGAAAGTTGTGTTTCCTATTGCCCTGGAGTTTCTGTTGGTCTGGCCACGGAAATGGAGTACTCAAAATCCTCAGGACACTCAGTTTATACCAGATTTATCCTAAAACTGCAGTATTTCTAGGCCCTTGGGATTCTTATCAATTAAAACATACTTTTTCACGCACAGAAGATGCAAAAAAGTGCGTCTACTGCAGTATGCAGACAGAGCCAGTCCTGTCTCTTGATTCCTTCTGCCTTCTGCCTGAAGAGCAGCAGACAATCGAGTTCTTGTCTTCAGTAGCTACGGCCTTAACCAACTGTGCAGTCTGTCCATTCATACACAGAGGAGGAAAAATAGCGTGGAATAACTCCTCTCCTTTGTGCTAACAGAGGAGGGTACAGCTTCCTCACTCCAACCCCACCGAGGCAAACCAGTCAGCAGTGCACGCCAGAGCCTCTGTCTCTTCCCCGTCTCATGATGTGCAGCTGGATCACTCTCCCTTCTATCCCCAGGATCGCTTTCAGCACAGTCACAGAAGGGTCAGACTCACAGCTTTAGGAGCCATCAGAAGAGGCTTTCACTCTTCTGCCACCACACCCCCTATACACATGCAATTTCACACATGCAAAGAGACACCATGGATTGGGGAGTTGCACAGAGAGGAGACCACACCCGTTTGCCTGCCTGCAGTTTGACACCAGTAGGGAGGTAATTCCCGTCAGGAGTTTCCATAGAGATGACAGAATATGGCCCTAGGGTCCTGCTGCTTCTTTCAGCCCTAATTCTTCAAATCCATAGGAACGGAAGAAACCTTCCCAGCCAAGTGCTGCATATCTTGAAGGTTGGAGAACCCACAGCCTTCTGCTTCATTTCATTTTAAAGATCAATCCCAATGTCACTCCCATAGAAGTAGTGGAAGCCATCTGGCTGGCTTGGCTTTCTCTCCAAAGAAGACCAAATGAGAGTTGGTCACGGGTGAGGATGAGCCCTGACAGTTCCTGCATTTTGGTTCTCCTGCAGCCCACAAAGCTCTCACTGCCTTGCCTGAATTTGAACCCCTTTGGAACCAAATCTACAGATTATCTCTGTAAATCCAAAACAGCACTTATTCACCATGTGAACAACAAATGCCTGGGATGGTTAACAGCACTTAGGTGCAAAAAAGAGCCCCCGCAGGAGCAGGCCCCGGGCCGCAGCTGCAGCCATGGAGAGGAGCCCACGGGGAGCAGGGGCAGAGAGGGACCTTGGAGGAGGGAACTGTATCCTCTTTTTTCATCGGTGCTGAGATTGAGGATCAGGATTTCGTGGTAGGAATTTGTTTAGATGAACCAATTTACCTCCATATGGGTTTTGTATGTTTGTTTCACCTTGTCTTGCAGGACCATCTTGGCTGGGTCTGCAGTGTTGTGCAAAAGTGAAGTTTTTCACAATAAAGAGCAGCTTTTTTTTCGGGGAAAAGGCTGAGGTGGCCTTCATCAGAGTCTTGTGACCTGAAAATGCAGAAAATGGGTGCATGGCTGGCTGGATGGGTGGGTGGGAGTTGGGAATTCAGCCTTGGGATCAGAACTGGGACGTTGTTGGGATAGGAAATGATCAGTGGGATGGGAAGTGATGATGGGGATAGGAACTCATTGGGATGGGATAAATGGGTTTTATTTTTATTGCATTAAATCCACTTTCTTGACTGTGTTGTACAGTATGGCGTTGTTTTCTTACTATAAAATTATGATGATTATTATTTAATCTTATTAATTAAACAATTTTTATACGTTATTATATTATAAATTATAAATATTAATATTTATTATATTGTTTTTATTCCTTTTCTACCCTATTAAACTCTCTTTATCCCAGTGCACTGCTTTGGACTTTAGTTTTCCTTCCGAGTCGTTGTGGATTCACTCCGGATGGGGGGACATTAGCGAACGCCTGTGTGCTTCAGATCCAAGGTCACCTTTGCCCTCAACTCAAGATACATGTTTGCATCTATTGTCGTGAAACAATGTTAACAACATCAACAAAAAAGTTCCCTACTTGCTAGCAGCATCCCTACGTTTGCTGGGGTCTGCTCTGTGCACTTTGAAGACCGTTCCATGCTATTCAGCCCCTTCAGGAGGAAATGGATGGTTCTAGGAAAATGCGTCTTGACCTGATGCAAAGCTGTGACTCAGCACCCTGCAGCCCCCGCAACCCCTGGCATTTTACCTGCAGCCCCTCCAACAACTCTGATGTTCCCTGCATCGACTTCAACCACTGCGCTGGGACCTGAGGCCCCTCAAACCCGTGTCACTCGCCCTGCAGCCCCTCCAGCCCCTGGCATGTTCCCTGCAGCACCTCGAGCCCCTGGCATGTTCCCTGCAGCCACTCCAAGCCTGGCACAGGCCCTACAGCTGGCTGCGGGGACTATCCAGAAATCTGCTCCAGAAATACAGTGATGGCAAGGAGCCCTCCACTTCATGCTTCCTTTTTTTTCTAGCTGGAAGCATTCAGAGTTGTCAACGGAATTGGTTTGGAGGAGTAGGAAAGACAGAATTGCCAGGTTTCTGCTTTCTCCCAGAAACTATCAGACCACAACATGACAGTTGTCTTTCTTTTACGTAATTTTACACCGCCAGGGTCCCTTTTTATATCTTGGTAATTCCGGGATTACGCAGCACATCCTGGTATATTCTGCGACTGCGCGCACTGTTGCTAGGGGGTCGTCTCTGTCCCTCTGGTGGTCATGAAGATGAAGGCCGTAGTCTTCCTCAGCGTTGTGGTTCAACTTCTTTCTTTATTTGGTCATGTTGGCCCAGCGTGAGACAGGAAGGCAAGATGTTGATACACTAGTTTAACAACTTATCAGGAGATGGTTACATGAACTTTGCAGCTGTGTTTTCTGAACAAAAGAGGCTACTGAGATGCAGAAGGAGGGAAGGGGAGAGGATTCTCTTTTTTGTTACATTAAGGAATGGAATTTTCATAGTGTCTAGCCAAGCATTATACAGCTCCTTACTTCAACAGGGAGTTTTCACAACTCCCATTCCTCAAACAGAACTCCTTGTTTTTACAAAAGACAATGAACAAACATTTATTGTGTATTACACACACTCCACTCTCTGCTTCCTCAAAATGGATGTTTGGACCCTAAAATTCAGGCCTCGGCTCCTAGAATGAGGATTTGGGGATTTGAAAGCAGGGCTTTCTCACTTACGACTTTGCCATCTAAGAAGGACGCATTGCATCTTATAATAAAATTGTGGACCCTAAAAATAGGGAATTGCCCCTTGGAAATGGCAACCTACTCTGTAGGATTGACGTGTAAGCAAAGGCGGCTTTGGATCCCAACTATAGGCTCTCTTGTCCTGAAAACGTCCTGAAAGCTGGGTGCTTAAGAACAAGGCTGTGGTCTATACAGAGGAGCCTTGGTGCCATGCCTGTATGCTTCTCAGCTGCAAAGGAAGGGTGAGAAAAAGGGTTTGGATCCGCAAAAGATGCTCTTAGCCCTGAAGAGAAGGGGTTATAGGGTGAAAATGAGGCATTTGGCCCTAATGAGGAAGGCCCCAAGAAGGCGGCTCTGAATTCAAGAGGTGGGTCTCTGGGCCCTAATATTAAGGCTTTGGTCACCAAAAAGTAGACTCTTGGCCCTACAAAGGAGTAGGTAGGCAATCAGGAGGGGGCTTAGGATCCCAAAGCAGCGTCTGGGCCCTGAAAATCAGGGTTTGGAGCCTGAGCATGAGACGTCAGCCATGAAGAATGAAGTTTTAGAGCCTAGCATGGGGGTCTCTGGACACTAAAATGGGGCTTTGAACCCAGAAAATGAGCCTTTGTACCCCAACCTGAGGCTTTGAGTCCCAAGGAGAAGGCTCCGGGTGCTAAAAAAGAGGCTTTGGGCTCTCAGGTTGAGCCTTTGGGATGTGACTGTCAGGCCTTGACTCAGCAAATGATGATCCTGGCACGGAAAAGGAGGGTTCGTTCTCTAAAAAGGGCTTTTGAGCCCAAGGAGGATGCTTTTTGCCCTAATATGTGATGCTGGGGCCTAAAAATCATGGACAGCGCAGCCCGCTTCCTCTGTCTGGATCCTGAAGTGATGCTTTGATCCCTCCAGATGGGTGTTTGGACCCAAAGAGGAGGCTTTGGACTCTAACATTCAGGCCTCATCTCCTAGCATGAGGATTTGGGAATTTGAAAGGAGGGCTGTTCCTCTCCAATAAGGCCTCGCCATCTAAGAAGTCCGCATTGCAGGGAACCAGGTCCGTTGTGTCCGTTGAGACAGGACCTGCCACAGAGGCCCTGCTCCCGGTTCCAGAGATGGTCCCTGGGCCCTGATGTGGCAATAATAAGGTTATAATAAAATTGTGACCCTAAAAATAGGGGTTTGTTCCTTGTAAGTGGCAGCCTGGTCTGTAAGATTAATGTGTAAGCAAGAAAAAGCCACTAAAAAGGAGGGGTTACCCTTTCAGACAAGGCTTTCAAGCCCAAGGAAGAGGCTTTCTGCCCTAATATGTGATGCTGTGGCCTAAAAATGGTGGACAGTGCGGCCCGCCCTCCACTCTCTGCTTCCTCGAAATGGATGTTTGGACCCCAAAATTCAGGCCTCGGCTCCTAGCATGAGGATTTGCGAATTTAAAAGGAGGGGTGCCCTTCTGATTGCCTTGGATAAGGCAATCAGAAGAAGAGTTCAGATACCAAGTGGAGGTTGTGGACCCTGAACATAGGGATTTGGGGTGAAATAAGGAAGCATGGGGCCCTAATAATGAGGTTTGAGACGGTTAAAATATCAGGAGGGGAGGAGGCAAGAGGCAGTGAGGAGGAGGAGAGGGCGTGTCTTGTATCTCCAAGTCAGGCTTTGGAGCTGAAAGCTGGGCCTTTGGACTCTGCAGCTCAGGGTCTGGGTTCAAAAGTGTTGTTTTGCACCCTCCATCTAGGTGTTTGGACCCAAAGAGGAGGGTAAAAAACAAGGGGTAAGCATCTTAATATCTTTATTATCTTTTTTATAATATCTTTTTTATAATATCTTTATTATAAATGGAAGGCACAAAGCAAGCCAGCAACAGTCTCTGTCCAAGAGAAATACTTGGTGCTTTATAAACAAACAAGGAAGTACCCTTAGGTGGGTGTGATAATCCTCCTCTAATGCGTTTTTGGAGTGCAAAAATAGATCTGTTCTTTTCTTGCTCTTCTCTCCAGGACAAAGGCAGAATAGGCAACTGCAAAGTTAGACCAGGGAGGTCAGTTTGTTCCATACTGAGAAAGACAAGCCTGTAAAACAAACTAGACAGATTTTCTTGGTACTATTTATCTTCCTTCAGCAAAGGCAAAGCTTATGACACTTGTTGGTGTGTGTATATATATTTATCCAGTGCTCTCACAACAAAATTTTGATTTGAAGAGGACACACAGATCTGATTTTTTTTTCTTTTCCAGTAACTAGTATAATAAGCACTGGTATTTTTGTATAAAAACAGAAAAATACAAAACAAAAGACTGAATATTATGTGGTATGCATGACATTAAAAAAAAATGGTGGTTTCAAAGCAATATGTACCCTGGTGTGTTTGCCATATCCTAGAGTCCAGCTTAAAGTGCACTTGATCTGTATTGCATTTTGATACTAATCTCTATGTACAATGTTTTGCATGTAATTTATATGGTTCTTGGGAGAAAAAAAAAATGAATGAATTGTCAGTTAGCTTCTTCTGAGAAAACAGACTCCAAGCAGAGATATTACTCAAATCAGAAGTGGACGAGCAGTTGAGGGGTGGGAAAAGGGATACATATACAAAATTTAAAAATAAATAAATAAATAAATAAAACATGCTGGGGGTGGGGGAGAAGGGAAATGGTTTTGTATCAATAAAGCTTTGGCTGTTGAGCAGAAACAATGCGCGAGTGCATCCAGAGAATAAAATGTGCCCACATCTAACTGTGACGTCCTCAGTGTGTCCACCAGCTTGTGAAATTAATCCCACATCTTCTCGTGGTGCTGGATGAATGGCTGAGCTTCCCATCTAAGCAAGGCAGAGCGTGCAAGTAGGGCCTGCAGGGTGGAAAGAGGGATGGGGATCAAGAAGCAAGCCCACTGCTATGACAGAGTCCCTATAGGCAGTGTGGGTTTTCTCTCTATGCAAGCCTCATTATTCAGAGGCAGAGTATGGCTTCGTCCATTCAAGGTCCAGAATCAGTTGTCAAATGCTAGCCAAAGCCAGTGGCTCCTGGGCTATGTGACAAACTAACCCTAGAGCCAAAACCCTCCTTGTCCTCTTACCTGGTGCCCTTTCTGCGATGCCTTTAGGGTGAGTCAAGGCTATGATCTCCACCTTCTGGGGCTGGTGTTTGAGCTATGTCCTACCTCAGTGCTGAGACTCTTTTGCCTCTGTAGAGGCCCTTTGCCATGACACGAGTGACGATGAGAACTAAAATCAACTAGCCTCTGAAACATTCTTGTTCCCAAGCACAGCTTTTTCACTGGATTGCTTGAACTCCTAGTTTTTGGCCGAGAAGCTATTGTTTCTCTGTGCCTTTAATAAGAGGCTTTCTCTGGAGCCAAGTCAGGATGGCAAGATTGAGCTGGGCAAGGCTAACGAGGAGGAAATTCAATCTTCCCAGATGGGTGTCTGACCCTTGGAGCCCGGGCCAACTGATCTGAAGCGGCTGTAAAAGCTTTATTTCGCAGCATCGCTGTCTTCCCTGCTCGCATTCTAGGCACGGTGTTTCTGCTGACAGCATCTTCCACCTCCTCAGCAGAAGCTGCTTCTTTCTTTAAACGTAGTACAGGCTGGACGCAAAGAAAGAAACTGTTAGCGGTGCTTTTAGCTGTTTAAATGGGGAGAAAAACAGCCACTGTTTCTTTCTTTGTCCAGGGCAGCCACGAATGCTTGCGTGACGTGGGCTCCTCTCCCACGTCCTTAATTGCCAAGCCGATAGCGGCTCTGGTGACATGTCCCACGGGTGTCTGTGCAGTGACGGGGCTGCCTCACCCCTGTGTACCCCAGGACAGACATTTGGGGGGCTCTTTGCTGCTACCACAGGGTGCAACCTGCGGGTCCTGGGGCAGGCAGGATGAGTGCTGCTGGGCCCGGAGGGTAGGCCTGGCCTGAGAGGAGACAGTAAAGGAGGCAGGTTTGGGGCTTAAAGCAGGCTTGTCCTGCCCCAGCCTTCTCCAGAACCTGTGTGCCTGGCTCTGGAAAGCCGTGACAAGACATAAAATGACTCGCAGCTTGCCAAGAGAGCTGCGGTGGTGGAGGAATGGCCGCCTCAAGGGGCTGAGGCCAGGCACCATCACGGGCAGGACTCGAGAGACGAGGCACGATCTTGGCACAGACAGAGAAGGGAAGGGGAAGCACTGCTCTGCTGGCCCTGAGCGGTGCAGTCCCAGGAGAAAAGAAAAATCTGTGTTTCCTTCCGCTGATGTCCACGCTGAAGGTGCAGAAGGGTTCCGTGCTGTTGCTTGGGTCAGCCTTGTTGCCAGGTTGGGAATGTTTAGCCTCCCGGTGCTTCGGTGCTGTTGGGCTGCACTCAGAGTGTGAGCTCTGGGCGTTATTTCTCAACTACTGCGTTATTGGAGCGTACAGACCCGAGATATTCTGCGGATAGGTGATTTAAGCCACGTCAGAACCACCGCTGTGGCGTGTGCCAGCGTCGGACGCCCGTTCGACTGATCGGGTGGAGCAGGTGAATTGAATTTGGTGCTGGGTGGCGAGGTGGTGTTGGGGGAAGAGCTAGGCTAAGGAGAGCTTCCTCTTGCTCTGCCCCTTCCCATCTCAAATGGCCGCTTCCTGGGGAGATGGGTTCGTTGGGAGGTTAACTACAACGTTACAGTGAGGATGAGGAATCCTCTTTAGTCCCGTAGGTATTTGCTGCCAGGCCGCAGCGTTCATTTCAGAAATTGTATTTCAAAAGGGAAAAAGAAAGGAAATCTGTATTCTTTGACATACTCTCTTTTCTCGGAGAGTAGATGTAGGAGCTTCAGCAGTGCCCTTCCTCCAGAAACGACTCCCAGTGTCTGCTCAGACACTGAGGAGGAAAATGGAGGAGAGCCACCCGCTTTAAATAAAGGAAAGAAGGGGTCATGGATTAAGGGAAAACCACTACTTCAAAAATTGGTGCTCTCTACAAACTGGTTAAGGGTTTGGGACCTGCAGGTGCTGCCTACACCTGTGTGCGTTGCAGTCGTGCCTGTTGCCACTGAGCAAAACGGGGAGAGCTGCTTTGTCGAACGCGGCGTGTTAAAGCACGTGCTGCTGCCTGGAAGAAAAGCACGGACTTCCCTCGTGTGGGACTTCTTCCCTAGCCATCTGTGGTTTACCTGATGGTTTCCCATAAGCTGTGAATGTTTAAAAGAAAAAAAAAAAACAAAACCAAAACCCAACCCCAGCATTGAGAGTGGTGAGGCAGATCCTCACCTGGGGACTCAGAATCAGCGGTGATATCACCATGCGAAGCATTGTGTGCGCTTCGGGTCGGGGCTGCTGCGAGCCTTGCAGCGGGGAGGGAGAGCGGATCCGGGGTGCCTCTGTGTCAGGCCTGTGCCCTGGTGGCTTTGTGAGCACTGAGAGTTTGACTCCTGTGTTCCCAGCTTTCGCTTCTGCACCTGCGGTGTGGCAGAGCCAGCGAGCTGCTTCCTCAGCTGGAGGAGGAAGAGGAGTGACCTCAACATTGCCGAGGTAAAGCACAATTATTGAAAAGATTTGGCAAAGATGTGGGTTGTAGCAGCGCGGCTGCTGCAGCTGCAGCAGATCCTGGAGTATTGGAGAAGATAGAGAGGGGGTTCTTGGTGAAAAGAATGCTGTTAAAAGTGTTTTCATGCCAGAAATTAGGATAAACGCCTCTGTTGTTTGACATCCTCTATTGACCTGGCACATTGGCATTACAGCGTACCTGGCACGCTGTTTGTATGAAAAAAAAAGGTCTTTTAGTCAGGGCAGGCCAGAAACCTGCCTTGGCACTTCCACATCGCAGCAATGCTTACAGACCCTGCATCCTGGCTGCCAGGCCACGATCTAAATCCGATGGTGCTGTTGGTAAACTGAAGCTCAGGAAGCGCTTCTGGGTTTTTCTGTACTTCCATGTGAATTTTTACCCTCTGAAGATGGTGTATTAAGCTATTTTTGTAACAACAACTAGGTTTAAAAGCAGTTTCAGTTTAACATCTACATGCTTGGGTGTTATTAACAGAGCTTTGTATACTGAGCTGGTGCTTGGTAGGAGAAAAACCATAAATCTTCCCTGGGAAAGTTGGACCCCCTCAGCTACATACTGCTATGAGGAAACTCAGATGTAAGAACACACTTAAATAACACATCAGCAGAGCTGTTGTGCTCCTGACCACCAAAGGCACCTTTTTTACAACACCATCGTACTGGAAGTTGATGCAGCTGGTTCCATCCTTAACGTGGGACTGTACAGTGCTGTAAAATAAATATTTTTTCACAGCTTTGGAGAAAGTGAAGCAGAGAAAACCCCACCTAACCACTGATACCTGGACCCCAAACTGCCACAGACTGACAGCGATGCCCACTGGATATCTCCTGCTGCCTTCTGACTGCTCCAGCAGAAGTCCCGTTTGAATTAGCCAGCAGGTCCCTCTGAGTGGCTTTGCTGAAACTCCTGCCGTAGGAAGTATCCTACGGGAGCCAAGTTGCTAAACTGATGTGTGGTTTTCCCTTAACCCCCACAGCCCTGACTTTGCAGCTCCTGACGACACTGCCAACGTGTGCAGTGTCACCGTGTACCAACTAGGTGCCAGCTGCCATGGTTTATAGATTGTAAAATGAGTGATTTGGGACTCGTGAGCACTGAGAACAGGTTAGCAATTGCTTAAGAGCTTTACTTGTGTCGCTCTGGGGCAGGGAGATGGGTGAAACATAGACCAAGAAGAACCAGCAAAAGTTGGGTGAAAAATGAAATGAAAAATGTTAAGGCCAGGCAGCTTGCTCACTGCAAGTGCTAATCTGAAAGCAGATGGAGTGCATCTTCATACACTCCATCCTGAGACACTCCACTCAACAGGCCAGACCAGCTGATGAAGTGCATTGCTGTCCTGAAGTTTCATGTGATGGGCTACTTTTAAGTCTCTTGTTTATGCTGTAGTACTTGAGGTCTATGGCAGGACCACAGCACACTCTTATTTGTCTACCCTTCTTTCTTGATCGTGTGTGGGAAAGAGAGAACGTGCAGAGGCCCTCAGCCACATGCTGCACCTGTCACTCTGTGCAGCTACATCCCTGAGCCAAAGTACCAAACTTCATGCTTGTGAAAGGACTTTACACAAACTACAGAAATCGAAAATGAAGCATCCAAACACTTACAGAAGGGTGGGCCCTCTCGATGCACCTCAACGTGGGATCCACAAGTCCTCACGTGGTTTCATCCAGCACACTTCTCTGTCCCTCCTCGCTAAACTTGCTCAGAGGCAGCTGTTACCAAGGTGTCACAGTGACGTCATTCAATTCTGTTTCTGAAGTCATCACCGTAGGCCCCTGGCAGCGGCAACACAACACTCTCTCTTGCTAATGCGAATGTCTCAGAAACAAGTAGAGAAGTCCCACTCTCCCCAAGCTGACTTTAATTGGAGTAGTTCCAAAATTATTCTCTGCCCCCCTACATCTGGGGAAGGTGTGTGAGAAATCTTTTCCTGAAGAAAGGATTACAAGCCAAAAAAAGCTTGCTTCTGATACGTTCCCCTTCCTTTTAGAGCTGTTCACCTTTGATTTCCAAGGAAGAAAAAAGAAGGTGAAATCAACAATTCTCCTCCTCCGAGTTGGGAATATGAAATAAGCCCAATTATTTAGGAAGCCTGAAAAAGGAAACTATACATTTCCTTGTTAAACACCTTGTTGCTCTGAAAACTTGTCCAGTACTTTGCAGCTGCAGTGCTTTTCGGTGGGTGGGCAGCCGAGCTCCATCACGGCCACTCTCTCCCTCCCCCTCCTCAAAGAGAAAGGGAGAGAAAATACGATGCAAAGGGTTCAGGGGTTGAGACAAGGACAGGGAGATCGCTCAACAAGGATCGTGATGGGCAAAGCAGACGCAGCATAGGGAGACAGTAAGATTTCCTGCCTAACTACTACTACTACCAGGCTAGACAAGTGAGAACCAAAGGAAAGAAACCAAAAACACCTTCCTTCCCCCCATCTGAGCTCTTCCAGCTCCTCCCCCCGTGCAGCGCAGGGGAACAGGGGGACTGGACTGGGGGTTGTGCTCAGTCTGTAGCACTTCATCTCCACCACTCCTTCTCGGTCCCTCTCTGCCCCTGCTCCACGTGGGCTCCTCTCCATGGCTGCAGCTGCGGCCCGGGGCCTGCTCCTGCGGGGGCTCTCCACAGGCCGCAGCCTCCTCCAGGCCACAGCCACCTGCTCCACCGGGGGCTCCTCCACCCATGGGGGGGCTGCAGCGTGGAGATCTGCTCCATGGGGGACCCATGGGCTGCAGGGGGACAGCCTGCTCCACCAGGGGCCTCTCCCTGCACAGCCCGCAGGGGAACTGCTGCTGCCTGCCTGCAGCACCTCCTGCCCTCCTGCGGCGCTCACCTGGGGGGCTGCAGGGCTGCTTCTCTCACGCTTTCACAATCCTCTCTCCCAGCTGCTGTTGCACAGCAGTATTTTCCCCCCTTCCTTAAATCTGCTCCCCCGAAGCCCACCCAGCAGCACTCCCTGCCTCGGCTCTGGCCAGCAGCAGCTCCTTTTTGGAGCCATCTGGAGCTGGCTCTGCTCTGATGCTGACAAGATGGGGCTGCATTCATTTCCAAACTGGCTGTCAGAAAGGCCTTCACCTTTGCATTACATTGAGGCAGCGGTGATCTCAGCCTTATTGTAGTTCTCTGCGTAATGTAGCTCCCAAAAGAGATCCCAAGGTCCAGAACAGACATGGAAATAACTGGGGGGTTGTAAGGAAAACAATTGTATTCCATCCTACAGCAACACCAGAGCTGTCTGGAGAGTTTTGTTCCATTTGTTCTGTTCTGTTTTGTTTTCTCAGTAAGGTTTCTTAGAGAGAGAAGATTGAAGTGATCGTATTGCATGCCCATCCAGCCCTCCCCTTTGCTTGTCCAGAGCTTTTACCTTGTCTAGCACGATGCATGAACGTGGTCATAGGCACAGTTGTTTCAAAGACATTCTGCTGCTCGACCTGTTGTGAAAACAGAGAGCTAAGTATTTGGACGAGAACATGCTTCCACCTGCACTATGACCTCCACAACTAGATATGGAGCCATATCAGCCAGAAGGAAGTTTCCTTCACAGCTGCTGCTTCTTGCACTATCTGGACTCTTACTTTTACTCTTACTTGCCTTTCCTGCATTAGCACAAAAAAAAATAAGAAAAATAAAAAAATCTGGGAGATTACCTTTGCCATCTGATGTCTTCGTTTCCAGAAACTACACGGAATCACCTTTATGAGAACTGTCCCACACTGCGAGCATGGGTGTTGCAGTCAGGCCAGATATGTCCCTTCTACGTCAATAACCAAACCTGTCAAGTTAAGAACATGGAATTAATGAAAAGGAAATCCTTCTATTTTGATCTGAGTTCACTTTTTTTTTTTTTTTTTTTTTTTTTTTTTTTTTTTTTCTAGACCAAGAAGAACCAGCAAAAGTCGGGTGAAAAATGGAATGAAAAATGTTAAGGCCAGGCAGCTTGCTCACTGCAAGTGCTAATCTGAAAGCAGATAAGTAGATGGAGTGCATCTTCATACACTCCATCCTGAGACACTCCACTCAACAGGCCAGACCAGCTGATGAAGTGCATTGCTGTCCTGAAGTTTCATGTGATGGGCTACTTTTAAGTCTCTTGTTTATGCTGTAGTACTTGAGGTCTATGGCAGGACCACAGCACACTCTTATTTGTCTACCCTTCTTTCTTGATCGTGTGTGGGAAAGAGAGAACGTGCAGAGGCCCTCAGCCACATGTTGCACCTGTCACTCTGTGCAGCTACATCCCTGAGCCAAAGTACCAAACTTCATGCTTGTGAAAGGACTTTACACAAACTACAGAAATCGAAAATGAAGCATCCAAACACTTACAGAAGGGTGGGCCCTCTCGATGCACCTCAACGTGGGATCCACAAGTCCTCACGTGGTTTCATCCAGCACACTTCTCTGTCCCTCCTCGCTAAACTTGCTCAGAGGCAGCTGTTACCAAGGTGTCACAGTGACATCATTCAATTCTGTTTCTGAAGTCATCACCGTAGGCCCCTGGCAGCGGCAACACAACACTCTCTCTTGCTAATGCGAATGTCTCAGAAACAAGTAGAGAAGTCCCACTCTCCCCAAGCTGACTTTAATTGGAGTAGTTCCAAAATTATTCTCTGCCCCCCTACATCTGGGGAAGGTGTGTGAGAAATCTTTTCCTTAAGAAAGGATTACAAGCCAAAAAAAGCTTGCTTCTGATACGTTCCCCTTCCTTTTAGAGTGTTCACCTTTGATTTCCAAGGAAGAAAAAAGAAGGTGAAATCAACAATTCTCCTCCTCCGAGTTGGGAATATGAAATAAGCCCAATTATTTAGGAAGCCTGAAAAAGGAAACTATACATTTCCTTGTTAAACACCTTGTTGCTTCTGAAAACTTTTCCAGTACCTTGCAGCTGCAGTGCTTTTCGGTGGGTGGGCAGCCGAGCTCCATCACGGCCACTCTCTCCCTCCCCCTCCTCAAAGAGAAAGGGAGAGAAAATACGATGCAAAGGGTTCAGGGGTTGAGACAAGGACAGGGAGATCGCTCAACAAGGATCGTGATGGGCAAAGCAGACGCAGCATAGGGAGACAGTAAGATTTCCTGCCTAACTACTACTACTACCAGGCTAGACAAGTGAGAACCAAAGGAAAGAAACCAAAAACACCTTCCTTCCCCCCATCTGAGCTCTTCCAGCTCCTCCCCCCGTGCAGCGCAGGGGAACAGGGGGACTGGACTGGGGGTTGTGCTCAGTCTGTAGCACTTCATCTCCACCACTCCTTCTCGGTCCCTCTCTGCCCCTGCTCCACGTGGGCTCCTCTCCACGGGCTGCAGCTCCGGCCCGGGGCCTGCTCCTGCGGGGGCTCTCCATGGGCCGCAGCCTCCTCCAGGCCACAGCCACCTGCTCCACCGGGGGCTCCTCCACCCATGGGGGGGCTGCAGCATGGAGATCTGCTCCATGGGGGACCCATGGGCTGCAGGGGGACAGCCTGCTCCACCAGGGGCCTCTCCCTGCACAGCCCGCAGGGGAACTGCTGCTGCCTGCCTGCAGCACCTCCTGCCCTCCTGCGGCGCTCACCTGGGGGGCTGCAGGGCTGCTTCTCTCACGCTTTCACAATCCTCTCTCCCAGCTGCTGTTGCACAGCAGTATTTTCCCCCCTTCCTTAAATCTGCTCCCCCGAAGCCCACCCAGCAGCACTCCCTGCCTCGGCTCTGGCCAGCAGCAGCTCCTTTTTGGAGCCATCTGGAGCTGGCTCTGCTCTGATGCTGACAAGATGGGGCTGCATTCATTTCCAAACTGGCTGTCAGAAAGGCCTTCACCTTTGCATTACATTGAGGCAGCGGTGATCTCAGCCTTATTGTAGTTCTCTGCGTAATGTAGCTCCCAAAAGAGATCCCAAGGTCCAGAACAGACATGGAAATAACTGGGGGGTTGTAAGGAAAACAATTGTATTCCATCCTACAGCAACACCAGAGCTGTCTGGAGAGTTTTGTTCCATTTGTTCTGTTCTGTTTTGTTTTCTCAGTAAGGTTTCTTAGAGAGAGAAGATTGAAGTGATCGTATTGCATGCCCATCCAGCCCTCCCCTTTGCTTGTCCAGAGCTTTTACCTTGTCTAGCACGATGCATGAACGTGGTCATAGGCACAGTTGTTTCAAAGACATTCTGCTGCTCGACCTGTTGTGAAAACAGAGAGCTAAGTATTTGGACGAGAACATGCTTCCACCTGCACTATGACCTCCACAACTAGATATGGAGCCATATCAGCCAGAAGGAAGTTTCCTTCACAGCTGCTGCTTCTTGCACTATCTGGACTCTTACTTTTACTCTTACTTGCCTTTCCTGCATTAGCACAAAAAAAAATAAGAAAAATAAAAAAATCTGGGAGATTACCTTTGCCATCTGATGTCTTCGTTTCCAGAAACTACACGGAATCACCTTTATGAGAACTGTCCCACACTGCGAGCATGGGTGTTGCAGTCAGGCCAGATATGTCCCTTCTACGTCAATAACCAAACCTGTCAAGTTAAGAACATGGAATTAATGAAAAGGAAATCCTTCTATTTTGATCTGAGTTCACTTTTTTTTTTTTTTTTTTTTTTTTTTTTCTAGACCAAGAAGAACCAGCAAAAGTCGGGTGAAAAATGGAATGAAAAATGTTAAGGCCAGGCAGCTTGCTCACTGCAAGTGCTAATCTGAAAGCAGATAAGTAGATGGAGTGCATCTTCATACACTCCATCCTGAGACACTCCACTCAACAGGCCAGACCAGCTGATGAAGTGCATTGCTGTCCTGAAGTTTCATGTGATGGGCTACTTTTAAGTCTCTTGTTTATGCTGTAGTACTTGAGGTCTATGGCAGGACCACAGCACACTCTTATTTGTCTACCCTTCTTTCTTGATCGTGTGTGGGAAAGAGAGAACGTGCAGAGGCCCTCAGCCACATGTTGCACCTGTCACTCTGTGCAGCTACATCCCTGAGCCAAAGTACCAAACTTCATGCTTGTGAAAGGACTTTACACAAACTACAGAAATCGAAAATGAAGCATCCAAACACTTACAGAAGGGTGGGCCCTCTCGATGCACCTCAACGTGGGATCCACAAGTCCTCACGTGGTTTCATCCAGCACACTTCTCTGTCCCTCCTCGCTAAACTTGCTCAGAGGCAGCTGTTACCAAGGTGTCACAGTGACATCATTCAATTCTGTTTCTGAAGTCATCACCGTAGGCCCCTGGCAGCGGCAACACAACACTCTCTCTTGCTAATGCGAATGTCTCAGAAACAAGTAGAGAAGTCCCACTCTCCCCAAGCTGACTTTAATTGGAGTAGTTCCAAAATTATTCTCTGCCCCCCTACATCTGGGGAAGGTGTGTGAGAAATCTTTTCCTTAAGAAAGGATTACAAGCCAAAAAAAGCTTGCTTCTGATACGTTCCCCTTCCTTTTAGAGTGTTCACCTTTGATTTCCAAGGAAGAAAAAAGAAGGTGAAATCAACAATTCTCCTCCTCCGAGTTGGGAATATGAAATAAGCCCAATTATTTAGGAAGCCTGAAAAAGGAAACTATACATTTCCTTGTTAAACACCTTGTTGCTTCTGAAAACTTTTCCAGTACCTTGCAGCTGCAGTGCTTTTCGGTGGGTGGGCAGCCGAGCTCCATCACGGCCACTCTCTCCCTCCCCCTCCTCAAAGAGAAAGGGAGAGAAAATACGATGCAAAGGGTTCAGGGGTTGAGACAAGGACAGGGAGATCGCTCAACAAGGATCGTGATGGGCAAAGCAGACGCAGCATAGGGAGACAGTAAGATTTCCTGCCTAACTACTACTACTACCAGGCTAGACAAGTGAGAACCAAAGGAAAGAAACCAAAAACACCTTCCTTCCCCCCATCTGAGCTCTTCCAGCTCCTCCCCCCGTGCAGCGCAGGGGAACAGGGGGACTGGACTGGGGGTTGTGCTCAGTCTGTAGCACTTCATCTCCACCACTCCTTCTCGGTCCCTCTCTGCCCCTGCTCCACGTGGGCTCCTCTCCACGGGCTGCAGCTCCGGCCCGGGGCCTGCTCCTGCGGGGGCTCTCCATGGGCCGCAGCCTCCTCCAGGCCACAGCCACCTGCTCCACCGGGGGCTCCTCCACCCATGGGGGGGCTGCAGCATGGAGATCTGCTCCATGGGGGACCCATGGGCTGCAGGGGGACAGCCTGCTCCACCAGGGGCCTCTCCCTGCACAGCCCGCAGGGGAACTGCTGCTGCCTGCCTGCAGCACCTCCTGCCCTCCTGCGGCGCTCACCTGGGGGGCTGCAGGGCTGCTTCTCTCACGCTTTCACAATCCTCTCTCCCAGCTGCTGTTGCACAGCAGTATTTTCCCCCCTTCCTTAAATCTGCTCCCCCGAAGCCCACCCAGCAGCACTCCCTGCCTCGGCTCTGGCCAGCAGCAGCTCCTTTTTGGAGCCATCTGGAGCTGGCTCTGCTCTGATGCTGACAAGATGGGGCTGCATTCATTTCCAAACTGGCTGTCAGAAAGGCCTTCACCTTTGCATTACATTGAGGCAGCGGTGATCTCAGCCTTATTGTAGTTCTCTGCGTAATGTAGCTCCCAAAAGAGATCCCAAGGTCCAGAACAGACATGGAAATAACTGGGGGGTTGTAAGGAAAACAATTGTATTCCATCCTACAGCAACACCAGAGCTGTCTGGAGAGTTTTGTTCCATTTGTTCTGTTCTGTTTTGTTTTCTCAGTAAGGTTTCTTAGAGAGAGAAGATTGAAGTGATCGTATTGCATGCCCATCCAGCCCTCCCCTTTGCTTGTCCAGAGCTTTTACCTTGTCTAGCACGATGCATGAACGTGGTCATAGGCACAGTTGTTTCAAAGACATTCTGCTGCTCGACCTGTTGTGAAAACAGAGAGCTAAGTATTTGGACGAGAACATGCTTCCACCTGCACTATGACCTCCACAACTAGATATGGAGCCATATCAGCCAGAAGGAAGTTTCCTTCACAGCTGCTGCTTCTTGCACTATCTGGACTCTTACTTTTACTCTTACTTGCCTTTCCTGCATTAGCACAAAAAAAAATAAGAAAAATAAAAAAATCTGGGAGATTACCTTTGCCATCTGATGTCTTCGTTTCCAGAAACTACACGGAATCACCTTTATGAGAACTGTCCCACACTGCGAGCATGGGTGTTGCAGTCAGGCCAGATATGTCCCTTCTACGTCAATAACCAAACCTGTCAAGTTAAGAACATGGAATTAATGAAAAGGAAATCCTTCTATTTTGATCTGAGTTCACTTTTTTTTTTTTTTTTTTTTTTTTTTTTTTTTTTTTTTCTAGACCAAGAAGAACCAGCAAAAGTCGGGTGAAAAATGGAATGAAAAATGTTAAGGCCAGGCAGCTTGCTCACTGCAAGTGCTAATCTGAAAGCAGATAAGTAGATGGAGTGCATCTTCATACACTCCATCCTGAGACACTCCACTCAACAGGCCAGACCAGCTGATGAAGTGCATTGCTGTCCTGAAGTTTCATGTGATGGGCTACTTTTAAGTCTCTTGTTTATGCTGTAGTACTTGAGGTCTATGGCAGGACCACAGCACACTCTTATTTGTCTACCCTTCTTTCTTGATCGTGTGTGGGAAAGAGAGAACGTGCAGAGGCCCTCAGCCACATGTTGCACCTGTCACTCTGTGCAGCTACATCCCTGAGCCAAAGTACCAAACTTCATGCTTGTGAAAGGACTTTACACAAACTACAGAAATCGAAAATGAAGCATCCAAACACTTACAGAAGGGTGGGCCCTCTCGATGCACCTCAACGTGGGATCCACAAGTCCTCACGTGGTTTCATCCAGCACACTTCTCTGTCCCTCCTCGCTAAACTTGCTCAGAGGCAGCTGTTACCAAGGTGTCACAGTGACATCATTCAATTCTGTTTCTGAAGTCATCACCGTAGGCCCCTGGCAGCGGCAACACAACACTCTCTCTTGCTAATGCGAATGTCTCAGAAACAAGTAGAGAAGTCCCACTCTCCCCAAGCTGACTTTAATTGGAGTAGTTCCAAAATTATTCTCTGCCCCCCTACATCTGGGGAAGGTGTGTGAGAAATCTTTTCCTTAAGAAAGGATTACAAGCCAAAAAAAGCTTGCTTCTGATACGTTCCCCTTCCTTTTAGAGTGTTCACCTTTGATTTCCAAGGAAGAAAAAAGAAGGTGAAATCAACAATTCTCCTCCTCCGAGTTGGGAATATGAAATAAGCCCAATTATTTAGGAAGCCTGAAAAAGGAAACTATACATTTCCTTGTTAAACACCTTGTTGCTTCTGAAAACTTTTCCAGTACCTTGCAGCTGCAGTGCTTTTCGGTGGGTGGGCAGCCGAGCTCCATCACGGCCACTCTCTCCCTCCCCCTCCTCAAAGAGAAAGGGAGAGAAAATACGATGCAAAGGGCTCAGGGGTTGAGACAAGGACAGGGAGATCGCTCAACAAGGATCGTGATGGGCAAAGCAGACGCAGCATAGGGAGACAGTAAGATTTCCTGCCTAACTACTACTACTACCAGGCTAGACAAGTGAGAACCAAAGGAAAGAAACCAAAAACACCTTCCTTCCCCCCATCTGAGCTCTTCCAGCTCCTCCCCCCGTGCAGCGCAGGGGAACAGGGGGACTGGACTGGGGGTTGTGCTCAGTCTGTAGCACTTCATCTCCACCACTCCTTCTCGGTCCCTCTCTGCCCCTGCTCCATGTGGGCTCCTCTCCACGGGCTGCAGCTCCGGCCCGGGGCCTGCTCCTGCGGGGGCTCTCCACAGGCCGCAGCCTCCTCCAGGCCACAGCCACCTGCTCCACCGGGGGCTCCTCCACCCATGGGGGGGCTGCAGCGTGGAGATCTGCTCCATGGGGGACCCATGGGCTGCAGGGAGACAGCCTGCTCCACCAGGGGCCTCTCCCTGCACAGCCCGCAGGGGAACTGCTGCTGCCTGCCTGCAGCACCTCCTGCCCTCCTGCGGCGCTCACCTGGGGGGCTGCAGGGCTGCTTCTCTCACGCTTTCACAATCCTCTCTCCCAGCTGCTGTTGCACAGCAGTATTCTCCCCCCTTCCTTAAATCTGCTCCCCCGAAGCCCACCCAGCAGCACTCCCTACCTTGGCTCAGGCCAGCAGCAGCTCCTTTTTGGAGCCATTTTCAGCTGGCTCTGCTGTGACATGGGCCAGCTGCTGGGCTCTGCTCACAGAAACCACCCCTGCAGCCTCTCCATTATCATATCTTTTTCATGTGAACCCAATTAACCGACTTTCCACAGAACACTGAGAAGAGCTTAATATCAAAAAGTCCTTTACAGCCAAACGTTTACCACAAGCAGTTCAACCATGATCAAATATCTTTCAAGGATATTTCATTGCATGTTAGTTTCCAAGTCTCAAAAGAGTTTCAGAAACTGACAAATCAGTTTGCTATGGATAACAGGGGCAAAGAGAAGTAATGTGTCTTTATTGAACACTGAAAAAATATATATATGTTGGTACCTTTTTATAAGCAGCAGTGCACTTTTCTATTCCGTTACCTAGCATACAAAATGGATGTAGAAAATGAATGCCAGGACACAAATGAGGGTTGCCATGATGAGACTCACGCTAAGTCAGTTTCTCTCCACCTTTAAAGACACATCACAAAGCATTGCATTGCATTATCTCACTCTCTTTCTTTAAAGTGCATAAAAACTATCCCTCCTACTAGATTCAGAATATTCCATGCCATATTTTTTTCTGAATCTTTTTCTCTGAGCTGAGAGAATGACAACTTCAGCCAGTACTGCAGAGTTATAGAGATAGTCATTTACCTCTGCTGGAAATCTTCTACAAGACTTTTTATTGATGACTTTGGGCTCTTGCTACAGTTGGAGCAAGTTTGATCTGGGATTTCTGGACATTTTGTCTGAGCAGCATGGTCCATTACTTACTTACATGGTCTGTTACTTTCTTATGGGTACCAGAGAAGGAATGTTTTGATTTTGTTTTCCTTATATCTAGACTTTTGTTGCCCTCCACTGGACTCTTTCCAGGAGATCCCTGTCTTTTCTGTAGTGGGGAACCCAGACCTGGAGACAGTACTCCAGGTGAGGCCTGACCAGGGAAGAGTAGAGGGGGAGGATCACCTCCTTTGACCTGATGGCCACAGTCCTTTTAATGCAGACATTAAAAACTTCCTATAGTCAGCAGGTTAAAGATATTCAGAGAGTAAACACAGATCACATTGACGCATGGAAAGATCAATATCATCCAATTTTTGTAGTGGTGAAGAGTCTTAGAAAGATACTGATATTATGCAAAATGCTACCAAAGTGAGAGAAATACATGAGACATGGTTTTGAAAGCTCTAATAAAAAAGTGAAATATTGTTTATTTGTAAATGGCACACTGGCCTAGTTATCAGTGAAGCATCTCAGGCCTAGTTATCAGTGAAGCATCTCAGATCCATGCTTTAAAATGAGATTCTGCATGCTGAGTCATTAATATTTTTATTCTTCATACCTTTAATTTTTCTCATGAAGTACACATTGCATTTTGACTGTACTTTCTTCTGGATCACTAACATCAGAAATGCAGTGTACCGATAACAAAACTAAAGGGAATTTTGGGTAACACTGACAAATTCAAATTAAAAGTAGAAAGAGGAAAAAATAACAGCTTTTTATATACTAATCACCTACATATAATAGTTAAAAATATTGCAAAATCTCACAAACATTTCCCTCTGTTACTCCTTTCAGTGCAATATCAGAGAAACGGGACACTAATAATGAAGTTGACAGAGCATCATAAATTAAACTCTAATATGTTTTTTTTTGTTGTTTTTGTTTTTGTGGTGTAGTAAATTTTCATAATGAAATGGGACACCCATTCATAAGTTGTATTTCCTTCTCAAAAAGTACTTAAAGCAGCTTTTAAATATATGGTTAAAATAACTCAAATTCATAAACAAAGATCAGAAAATGAGTTTTAAAAATGAGGTATTCATACTATAAAAGCCTGGCAGCTTTCTAAGACAAAGAATGTCACCTCCCTGAATGTGGATAATGGCTGAAAGAAAATAATTTTACCTCTAATGGCTTTGATTTTGCTAGCAATATCTCATAACAGGGTGCCTGAAAAACAGCTTCCAGACACAGCCTCCATAGTAAAGCAGGAATGAATGTGATAAAGGGAGCACTCTGTCAATACCACTTTACAATAAAAGGCCAAAGCAAATTACTCTCAACAATGAATGCAGACAAAATGAAGATTCAAACAGGATTTTTTTTAAGTAGGGGACATGGAGTGAATTTCTATATAAGCAACCCATAAATTTTGCACCCTCATTTTAAATTCCAAGAGATGGGGAGAAAAAGAACATGATAGGCCTTCAATCCACAGGACAGAAAAATGCAGGGATTTCTTGTTTTCTTTCTCTTCTTTATATCCCATGTAGACAATCTAAAAGAAGCTTGGTGTTTAAACTCTAAAATAATTTTTGGCTGATTGTTTTGCCATGGCGTATATTGCTTTGTGCTTTCTCTGGGTCATTTTTTCCTTCCTGAATGTTGTGCAAATCTAATTTGCCATTCTGCTCTATTATCACTAAATGAGCTTGATCTAACAGTGTAGACGTACAGAGTTGCAAATCTAACTATAATGTAAATCTAACGAGAAAGGAAAGGAAACAAGAATACAGAATTAAATACAACCTGCACCATGTTACTTTCATGAAATAGAGTGAGATACCAGATGTGTAAGTACCTTTTGCTATGCTTGCTATACTGAGAGCTGCAGTGAGTGCAATTGGTCCTCTCTGGACTTTTTCACATATTGGTCCTCTTACCTTTTGTATGCCTTATGTAGAATAAACTACAGAAGAAGTTATAGAGAATTTCAGAATTTTCAGCCAGGGTACAGAGTAATGTAAACACTAACAACCCCTCTCTCTCTTCCCTTCATGATCCAAATAATTCCCTACATTTGTAAATTTAATTGGAATCAAAGCTGGCTATAAAATTTGAAGAGTGGTAAGGGAGTATGAATGGAAGGAAAGCAAGAGAAAAGATATAAAAAACTGCATGCAGAAAAGCATGATAAAAAGTGAACTTTGTGTCACATGAGTTCTGTGTATCAATTCTCCTCTTGTTTGTAAAAATGTTCACAAAGATCAAGGGATAGTTACACAGAAATGTTTGTGTTATTCAGAGTCCTGTCTTTGCAGATGACATGAGAAAAAAATCTTAATTACTTACTTAATTAAAAGCTGTTAAGAAGAAGCTACTTAGATTTCTATGCCAAGCACAAAAAGTAGGAATAGTTAAACATATGTTTCAGTGAAGCTAATCATACCTTGTTGGTGCATACACATCATAGTACAGATTTTATGAATTAAACAGCTTGCAAGATCATTTAGTTATTTTTGCGAAGGTCTGCTGGGCAGTTTTATAGAGATACGCTCAGCCCATCTGCTGATCTTTGTAAAGTAATTTGTGGGTCTGTGTGGTGATTTATTACTGAAACACTGTGAAGACGTACGAGGAACGTCTGAGGGTGCTGGGCCTGTTCAGCCTGGAGAAGAGGAGGCTGAGGGGAGACCTCATCACAGTCTACAACTTCCTCGTAAGGGGGTGTCGAGAGGCAGGAGACCTTTTCTCCATTAACACCAGTGACAGGACCCGCGGGAACGGGGTCAAGCTGAGGCAGGGGAAATTTAGGCTTGACATCAGGAGGGGGTTCTTCACAGAGAGGGTGGTTGCACACTGGAACAGGCTCCCCAGGGAAGTGGTCACTGCACCGAGCCTGTCTGAATTTAAGAAGAGATTGGACTGTGCACTTAGTCACATGGTCTGAACTTTTGGGTAGACCTATGCGGTGTCAAGAGTTGGACTTGATGATCCTTAAGGGTCCCTTCCAACTCAGGATATTCTATGATTCTATGATTCTAAATACAAGACAGCATGTAAGACATAGGGGATCTCTTAAAGAAATGTCCTAAACCCTGTTGGATACCAAGAAAAAATTCCTCATGATCCAGAGTCACTAGAATTAGGTATATGAACTAAGACTTCTTAACACAACAGAAAAAATACATAAGATACAGTCACACAAATTTCTTCTCAGATCTCTACAAGTTTCATTGCCTAGACATTATCAGATTAAATAAAAAATTATCAACAAAAAACCATTAAAAAAAAACAAACAACACATTAAAAATAAAATATTAAATAACGTATAGGTACTAATACAGCAAGAATAATTCAAATACTTTAAAATCAACAATTAAATTGTGCAAAACTTCCACCATGTGCATATAAACACATACAAACTACCAGGAATAAGCAGACTGATAGCCTGTTAATTAAGCAATTATTGCAAGCATTATAAAATGCAAAGAAGTACCTAATGTGTCTCAGCAAATGTATTAGATTTCAAATAGATTCAATCTTTTAGCTCAGCAAGCTCTCTTGGAGTTTGCATCTCTTCTATTCTTGATTATAGCCCTCCTGTAGGTAATTTTTTTTTTGTTATCTTGGGTAAAAAAATGGTCTTGCATATGAAAACTCACAGATGTCAGGCTGTATTTATAGCTTACGTACTAGCCCTTACAATGGCAATGCATATATTTAATATGACAAATAAATTTTCCAGTTCCTTTCTCAATTTGCTTCTTTTTAATTGAGTAAGCAATCATTTTGTCTGTGTCCTGGTTACATTTGGGATAATTTTCTTTCTAGTAGCTCATATGGTAGCTGTGCTTTGGATTTAGGTTGAAAATACTGGTCATAACATACCAATGATTTAGTTACTGCAGAGCAGTGCTTACACAGAGCCAAGGACTTTTCAGCTTCTGGTGCTGCCCTGCCAGTGAGGAGTGCACCAGGAGCTGAGAGGGAACAGAACCAGGACAGCCAGACAAGACTGGCGAAAGGGATGTTCCATACCCTGTGGTGTCATGTTGAACAATAAAAATGGGGGAGTTGTCTCAAGTGCAGTGGAGGGCTGTTGTTTGGGGTCTGGCTGAGCATGACCAGCAAGTAGTGAGCACTTGCATTGTGCATCACTTGCTTTTCTTATATTCTGTTGTTGTTGTTATTGTTTCCCTTCCTTTTCTGTCTTATTAAACTGACTTTATCTCAACCCACAAGTTTTTTTACTTTTTTTTTTTTTTTTTCATTTATTTATTCCCTCTCCCATCCCAATGGGGTCAGAGGCAAGGGGGTAGTGAACAAGCAGCTGTGTGGTGCACTCAGCTGCTTGCCAGGTTAAACCGCAGCAATCTCAAATACAGTTAAGTGAAGTTAAGACAACCAATGAAGTTATACTGGTAGAACAAGTGGAAATTCCTTGAAGTTATGCTATACATTGGACACAAGCAACTATACAAAGTCACAAGAAGTTTCAGGCATTTGGGCAAACTAACTTTTTCAACACAAGGTCCCTAACACCATATTCAGAACCTGGGAATTTCACATGTATGAATAAGAAGTTCATAGTGCTAACTACTCTGAAAATCATACCCCTTTTAACATGGATAAGTTTGGCTGTCAAGATTTAACTTGAGGGAAAGACATAGTGATATGTGAATGTCCTGTTGTGTACTATTCAACTACACAGTCCTGATATCTATAATGTATTTAACTACCAAAAGTATCAGGTGAACACTAAAAATTCATGGTACTTCTCTAAGCTAAACCTGGAAATTTATTAAGAATTGCTTTTCACTGGTAGAAAAGTCAAAATGTTAACTGTATTAAATTTAACAGTTAAATTTCAAAGCTTTTGCCATTAAAAAAGACACCAAATGCTACTCTACAATTTCTGTGAATAACAAGGTATATTTTTTCACCAATTGTCCATTTGCAATTATTTTAAGGAAAATGGCAAAAGTTGCGAAGAGAGTTTAAGGCATCACATAGCTCTGATAGAAGATTTAGTACAAGATATTAATTGGATAGTAAGCAAAATAATGAGAATATTGAAAGACAAAATAATGAGAATACTGAGAGACAAAAAAAAAAATAAAACAGCCCCAACCCCCCCCCCCCAAAAAAAAAAAAAAAATCTAAGCATTTAGAGCTCTCAGAGAAAAATGGGATGAAAAACAGCACTAACATTGCAAATCTATGCTATCTGGGAGGCATGATTTTTCGTCGGGAGCTAGGACTAATAGAAATGCTCTAAGGTATGAAATGAAATCATTAAATATTTAGACACAATATAAAGACTTTTTAAGTTCAGATTAATTAGCACTTATGTTATTTATTAGTTGGATTTGTTTTTACAACAGGAAGGATCTGTCAGGGCTTTGAGGGCACCAAAAGGTTTTTATGTCCCTGACCAGCCTCTCCTCAGGACCATACCCACACTTCCATAGACTTAAGTTCAGGCCTGGGCTTTCTGTCCTTGTCTGAATTATATTGTAGGTGTGCCTGTCTACAGTTCTGTCTCAACCTGGACAGTCTTTGGACCCATGCTTCAGGCAGCTTTTCTTCTTGGATGGTACACTTTGATGTATTCTATAGATTGCCTGTAGTCTCACCTTTGGCTCTGTCTCCTTTCACTCTTGACTGGATTCCTTGTGTACCACTGGATCTGGCTTATTGCTTGCTGTGTCTGAGGGTATTGATGTTACTGACGCAGTTACCAGCACCTATCTCCTGACTTACCTGGCTTTAGGGAGCAGCTAGCTTTCACTGCTTTCTGACAGGATTCTTTCTTTTATGAGATGAGCTCACTCAAAATAGAGACAGATAAGGCCTAAGAAGGAGTCCTTGCTTGGCTGCAACACTTAACAACACAAGAATGCAGATGTTATACATCTACATGTAGATAACTGATATATGAAGGCATTCAGAGGGACATTTGTTGTTGTTGTTCCCTGGCCCTAGTCTTTTAATGTTGATTTGGGGAGAAGTTTTCAATATCTTTCAGAATTTTTGTTGTTGTGGTAGTCATTATAATTTTTTTTATTATTATTTTTTTTAATGATGAACTTTATCTTTCACCTCCCTTGCCAGGTAATTCCTTACTTGAGGTACCACTGAAGTAGGGTTGGTATATGTTCAGATAGCTAGACAGTTCAGCAATGTCAGTGTGTGGATGCCACACAGGTGTATATGGAGGCCACACACAGTTTTCAGCTAGTAGCCGTATTAGTCAATAGCCAACAGCTTCCTAAATTTACTCATTGTTAACTGTTTATAGTTTAAATGAAAATTGAAACCATGAGTTGAAGCCCCACAACAAGACACCCTGTGGGGCTTAAACAAGTAGACCTCAGGTATCTACTCACAATTCTGTCCAGTGCCTTACATACATGCTGCCAAAGTGGTGAAACATGAGATCACTGGTGAGCTTCAAATATTTGGCACTCATAGGATGTTAAGGTAGAAACTAAGGTAGAAACTCTGGAAAGTGTGAAGATTCTAACAAGCTTCCTTTTTTTTTTCTATGTGAACTCTAAAGATGTTACATATAGGGATCGTAAATTTATTTCATTTTATATCTGCTGAGACAAGACATTTTATATCTGCAAGACAGCTTGTATTAATCTCATAGTCTATTATTATTATTATTATTTGTGTGTGACTATAAACTGGTGTTGATTTGCTCTCCTCACCTCCCTCATATATTTAAGAGAAAGCTTTGCAAAACAAGGGTTATTTGTGTTAATGTGTCAAGCTCATAAACACTTACCAGCTTATGAGTTCAGCTTAAATAAGAGTATTTATGTGTGGGGGGTGAACCATGAACCTAAGGCTTATTTCCTAAGAAAGAAAAATAAAAAATGTGCTAATTCATTACATCACATAACCTCCTCTAATTCTGAGCTCTTAAAAAAAAAAAAAAAAAAAAAAAAGTGAACTTACTCAATACAAAATTTCCCAGAGTTTACTGTTGGATTCACACTTGCAAACTTTATGAAGCAGGCATTATTCATAGAAGCAGTAGACAATATTAAAAGTAAATACTAATTTTGAAAAATAATTATCCCATTTGGTATCTACTAATGCAAGAACTCTTTTCAGATGATACAGTCTTTATGCTTTTCCATACAGACAACCTTCTTCTTCAGAACAAAGTCACACGGCTACCACAGCACAGATGTGAGAGGGTAGAAAAACTAGCCACCTGTGTAGATTAGAAAACATTTTGCTTTACACTTTAGATCACATGGTGTTTGAACAGTCTTTGTTGAGCTTATTAGCAGGCCATAAAATAACAAAGACTGAAAATTAAATTGATTGTACAGAAACAAATTGCAGTTGCATTGTGATACAAGCACCATCTTGTGATACAAGTTCACCATCTAGATGCCCTCCAGCAGAAGCAATATGGAGCACTACAACATACATATTTCTAGATATCAAAGAATCACAGAATTGAAGGAGTTGGAAGGGACCTCTAAAGATCATTGAGTCCAACCCCCCTGCCAAAGCAGGTTCCTCAGAGCAGGCTGCCCAGGTAGGCGTCCAGATGGGCCTTGAATATCTCCAGAGAAGGAGACTCCACAATCTCCCTGGGCAGCCTGTTCCAGTGCTCTGTCACCCTCACCGTGAAGAAGTTCTTTTGCGTGTTGGTGCAGAACTTCCTGCGCTTCATCTTGTGGCCATTACCCCTTGTCCCGTCCTCACAAACCACTGAAAAGAGGTTGGCCAAATCCCTCTGTCTCCCACACGTCAGGTATTTATTTACGTTGATGAGATCCCCTCTCAGCCATCTTTTCTCCAGGCCAAGCAAACCCAGGTCTGTCAGCCTTTCTTCATAGGGAAGATGCTCCAGGCCCCGTACTATCTTTGTGGCCCTCCACTGGACTCTTTCCAGGAGATCCCCGTCTTTTTTGTACCGGGGAACCCAGAACTGGACACAGTACTCCAGGTGAGGTCTGACCAGGGCAGAGAAGAGGGGGAGGATCACCTCCCTTGACCTGCTGGCCACGCTCCTTTTAATGCACGCCAGGATCCTACTGGCCCTCTTGGCCACAAGGGCACACTGCTGGCTCATGGTCAACCTGTCATCCACCAGGACCCCCAGGTCCTTCTCCTCAGAGCTCCTCTCCAACAGGTCATCCCCCAGCCTGTACTGATATATGCAGTTGTTCCTTCTCAGGTGCAGGACTCTACACTTGTTCTTATTAAACCTCATTTGGTTTCTTCCTGCCCATCTCTCCAGCTGGTCCAGGTCTCACTGAATGGCAGCACAGCCTTCTGGCATGTCAGCCATTCCTCCTAGCTTTGTGTCAGCAGCATACTTTCTGAGGGCAGACACTATTCCCTCATCAAGGTCATCGATAAAGATGTTGAACAAGACCGGACCAAGCACTGACCCCTGGGGAACACTGCTAGTCACAGGTCTCCAGCCAGACTCTGTGCCACTGATCACCACCCTCTGAGCTCGGCCAGTCAGCCAGTTCTCAGCCCACCTTACTGTCCACTCATCTATCCCACACTTTCTCAGCTTTGCTATCAGGATGTCATGGGAGACAGTATCAAAAGCCTTGCTAAAGTCAATGTAGATGACATCCACTGCTCTCCCCCCATCTACCCAGCTGGTGATGTCATCATAGAAGGCAATGAGGTTGGTCGAGCACAAATTCCCTGTGGTCTTCAAAGGAAGAGCCTTCTGCCTTTAAATATTTCCCCTTTGTTGATGGTACTTCCTCTGAACAGTTTTCTGATAGTTTAAGGCCACTCCGCAGACCAGAAAACCCAGTCAATAATTTTCTTGCATAACCTACTTACTGACTATTCATGATTATAAATTAATATGGTAGGATATGGAATGTTTCAGGTGAGTAAACACTGTATAAAATAAAATGAATTTGAAGAAATCCAGGACTTGTAAGCAGATGAGTCAGATTCATTCCATCATGAAACAAATGTGTCTTATTGGCGGAATCACTAAGAAGACCTGCGGAGCTAAAGATTGCCTTATAATGTTCTATCGGTCCTGACCTGTTGAGTTTGAAGGTAGAGAATATGGCACAGATAACCACCACTTACGGTATTTGCCATAGTTGATTCCTTTGATAGGAAACTACTAGTCAAGTAAGATCAGAGAGAGCTTTCCTGGACATCCTGAATTTGGAACAGGCCATTGTCACCTGGAACAGTGATAGTAAGCTACTGTGCCCTCCATTTTGTAGACTAAGGATTTTAATGTTAGTGAGGGTGCCATAGCTGGCCCCTCTCTCGCATGAACATCTTTGTGGACTAGTAGGTGTACTGTAGTTTCTTTGATTTGGAAATTCTTCAGACACAAAGCAATCCTTTGTGTGTGAAAAAGATAGTAAAAGTCTGATAAATTTTTATTTATATTGCTCCTTTCTTCTTGCTAAGATCTACCTTAAATTATTGATTCTTGCTGTTCTTAATCAAACTTACACCAAGAGTCTAGATCTCCTCCTGTAAGGGAAGAATATTGATCTCTTCAGTTTCTGTGTTGACCCTGTAATCTTGACCTTCTTCCCCACCCTCTTTCCATTCTTGTGAGAACAACACTAATGTTCACTTTGATTGCAGTTGCTTTAAACTGTACATCTGGAATATAATCTTGAGTTACCATAGTCCCAACCCTTCTTAATACCAGATGTTGCTCGTCTGCCAAATGCTCAAGCAGCAATTGTTCAGACCATTTGCAGTTCTGTGCTTCAGCCCACATCTGAAGTCAGTCTATGCACTGCAGAAAATCAATATTTCAGGAAGGTTTGCCTGTATTAAAGTCCTCAGACCTTCTCTGTTAGCAGTTCCATGAAGCTTCTGGCCTTTCTCTGAGATGTCATTAACAGCTGTCCCATGCCTTATGCACACATCCAGAATAAGATCAATTCCATAAAGAGATTTTAATAAGGCTACTAGAAAGCAACCAATACTTAGCCCCTTAGCTATACCGTAAAACTGCCTGCCCTGCCTTTGCTCAGACCCCCCATAGGCAGTTGCAGCTAACAGTATGGTTCACCCTGCTCTCATCTTACAGGAGAGATATGTGGCACAGATGCACCTGCCTCTGGCCTCTAGCATGGAACTTGTTTAGGGGTCTTTCTGCTCTTTTTGAACGCCATCACTATTCATGGTATCTAAGTTGGAGATAAGTTATTCCATTCTTGATTAAAAAGAATACTGACTTGCACATTAGAGCATCTTTCTTCACAATTTATTGTCTTCCACTGAATCCTCTACTTAGTCAAAATTGTACAATATGGATCAATTCAGATGGCATCAGTTCTGTATCTTAAAACTGAGGCTTACAAAGATTTTTCTCTCTCTTTGAATGTCCCATGACCTTGTCTGCCATTTTTAATGCAGCTAAACATTGTCCAGATGGTTTTAGTGCTAATGATCTTCCCAATGATACCACATAATGACCTGCTCTTTGCAATATGTGAGAAACATGCTGGCTATCTCATCTGATCAAATTACTAATTTGCTAAATTATTAGCTTCCTAAGCATCACATTTTCCTATACCTAAATAACCTTCATAAATGTAGTCATGAAATAAATTAACTTTGAGGCCAAAATTATACAATAAATTCAGAGAAAGGGGAATAAAAAATCATTTTCTTGGCAAATTTCAAATTTCAAAATATGTACATGCAAAAAATGCCAAAAAAAAAAAAAAAAAAAAAAAAGGAGTCAATGAATAATTTCAAAAATATTTAACTGTTTATCATCTGACAGGCACATATTTTTTTTCAGTTAATTTGGTCAGGGAAACTTTACAGATGGAGTCTTTGGTTTTTTGCTTCGCCTCTTCATTTGCACACAGTACACATTTTTTACATGACTGCATTCTTTTCTTCTGAACATGAACATGCAAATAAAACTAACTCTTTACCCCCAGAGAAGTTTTGCAGAACCATAGTTACAGTTCAGACTGAATTATAACAACTAAATGGTTTTAAATGATACCCCATGTTCCAAACTAACAATAATCTCGGTGATGGCAAATTAGAGTTTCTATTGCTCAAAGCACTATTTAATTAAAGTAACTGCTCAAACTAAATCACCATAATTCAAATAGATAAATAAATAGATAAATTGGTTAGACTTTCTGGTGATTAAAAATTGGAACCACAAGTTGGAATTTTATTTTTTGCCTAAAATAATTCTATTTATCTTTTTCCAAAGCACAGGAAATTAGGAATTGGTTTAAAGCTTTACTGCTAAAATAGGACATGGTTGTGGACATTAGGAAAAAATAATAGAAAAAAAAAAATAAAAAAAGAAAAATCTAGAGAAAGTATCTTGGAAAGCAAGGAACAAACACCTTATTAAATCTATCTCTCTATATATACATATAAACTGTTTGCACTTTCTCTCTTTCTCCCACCCCCACCTCCCAATATATTTTCTTAGAAATACCAGCATCGATTAATTTTTTGCTGTTATTGCATACTAGCATTATATTCAATCTTCTTATTCACATTAAGTTTTTCTCTACTTATGGGCATCTGCTTAATTCTATTATGGGGCGATTGCCTATGGCTAAGGCATCTGGATGCTGATGAGCATTTATTTCACAAGAAAGCATCAAGCAGCCCTTGCCACTCAAGATAACACTCAAAAACATATTTTCAGGATTATTAGGGTGAAATAATAAGGTGGAGCTATCAGAGGACATGTGAGGAAAAAAAAAAGTCAACAGAAGTAGCAGGTAAAACAGCAACAACAGCAAACAACAATAACAACAACAACAAAACACATTCTTTCTGTTTTGGTATATCCAAGTATAATAAAATCTAAAGTTTAAGATAAACAAACTTGCTGCAGAGAGGCAGTTCTACTTTCAAAGTTTAAGTAAGGGACCTTTAGCAAACAAAACATGATTTGAAGGTTTTCCTTTTATATATCTCCCATGTAGTTATAAGATGCTTCTTTAAGTATGCTTGTCTGTGCTCTTGAATAACCATGGAGATACTGAACCACCACTGTTGCATCTGTTATCAACATAAGCATATGAAAATTAAGTCTGTTTAAGTTAACACTTCCCACCTCCCCCCCAAATCATGTTGGGTTTTAAAGAAAATACTTTTAATATTCAACAAGTACACGATAAAGTCCCAGTTCAAGGATAGACTTACAGCATAGGGAATTTCCTTTTTTTAAAAAACAAACAAACAAACAAACAAACTATTGTGTTGTCAGCTATGAGTTGAATACACATACACACAAAAGCTACAGTTTGTTGGGTGTTTCTAAAGCAAGTAAAAATGTTAAAAAGCTCAGTTTTTGTGGAACTAGAATGACTTTCTATCTGGGAAATTTCTGAAGTCATTTATATATATATGGTATTGATGCAGAGGTACTGCTCATCTGGTATTCTGTTCTTCTACCTTGGCAGTTACAAATTGGCACCTTTTCCCCGAGTCACCCCAAGCTCTCCAAATATAATAGTGAATAAATAAAAAGTGAATAAATGTACAATGTTCTTTATTTGCAGACAAAAGGTCTCGCACATGTTACATGTATATCTATCAGATCACCTATCACATGAGAAAACATGCTTCCCTTCTGAAAACACATGTGTGGGAAAAGACTGGCTTCTGTTCCTACACAATCTTCTATGAACACCAGAGGAGCACTTCTGGACTAAGAATAAAATCCGCTCTCCCATATGGTCTTGCAAAGTAGGTGGCAGATGAGGAAGAGACAGAAAGAGCCATGTTCTCTCATGTTTAATTACCACCAAAAAGCTGGTGCCCAAATGCCCTCAGCTTCAATTCAAATGTTTTCTTTACTTCTTTTTATTGGAACAGTGACCCAGAAGCTGGGATTTGACTAAGACAAAGGGTAGAAAGCCAGAGAATGAAGAAGGTTATAGAAAAACCCTTGTTTTCTATAACCCTGTTATAGAAAAAAACTTTTACCAATCGTAGACTCTGCCAAATGTAAAATCAATAAAATTATTCTATCTGCATTCCTACAGAACTTTATTCCTAATCAAAGGTCACCACTGTGAGAGTGGTGAACAGACAATAAACTATTATAAACTAAATAAGTTTCAGGGGAACCAAAATAATGACATGTCAAAAGGGTATTGACTACACTACCCTTCTGCTGATTCTGTCTTTAATGATAGGAAGCAACAGCTAATTATGCTTTTAGCATATTGCTTTTTACTATGTAAGGTTTTCAAGGAATTTATGCATAGAAAAGGTCAAAGCATTTTCTCTAAAGACAGGACTGAAGAAGGTCACAGTCCAGTAAAGAAATCTTGCTGCAGTGAATGATGCTTCCAGGATGAAAGCAAAGCCAAGTTTTCTTTCCAATATATTAAAAACACACTTCCAAAGGAAACATCTTCCTTTTTGTCTACGTATGGGTGAATTCCTACTAATAGTGTTGTAGTGTGTTCATTCTGCAAACTGTATTAAGAGCTAGAGACAATGACAAGTGTTCATAAACACGGGAACGCGATTTAACAATCCATGCTTTTGTATTATGCTTTTGTGCATGGAAAGGTAAATGGATTTGTAGGCTCCTATTGAATCTGACCCCCTCCTCCCCCCCCCCCCCCCCCTTTTTTTTGTACCTGCAAAAAACAATGATTATGCAATAAAGGCAGTAGAAAGGCATTCTGTAAACTGAGTCACGCTCTCGCAAAAGGTCATCTTAGAAATTCCCACACTTACCAGGAACCTTCTACAAAAACAAATGTACTTGCCTAACAGCCACTGAATCCCCAAAACATCACATAATTTCTCATATCCATATTTTCCAGTGTTATGAATGCACATTCAATGAGCTTTGTTTGGGTTTTAAAACAGCCTACTGCAAATATCCCAGGGTTTCTGAGCAGTTGAATTCACTTGAAAGCGAATTCACAGATGCTTATATTCTTATTCAAAACTAAGTACATACTGATGATGCAGTATGGCCAGACAGCCACACAGAGGTACAGAATCTTCTGGTCTGATAGAGATTTTCATATGTAATTTGTTCATGCTGGGTTTCAACATTGAAGGGCCGTGTAAAGTTGTGATGCCTTACCCCTCCTTTCCATCGCTCCCTCTTTCCCCCAGCCTCCCCTCCACTAGTACCAGGAACAGAAAGCCAGGCATTAACAAAAGTCTTTGAAAATGAAGTAGAAGATTCTGAGATCGATAAGCAATTAATTGAAGGTGTAAACGGAAAGTGTTAGCTACAGGTTTAACACAAAGAACTGATGGGAGAGTTGTGATACTGTAGGATATTGGACAGTAATTGGAGAATATAAGAAAGCATGCTGGGGAGCTGAAATATTATAACAGGTTTTAAGTAGAAAATGGATAGGGCCTAATTTGTATACCATTGTTAGAAAGGCCTAAAAGTAAACCTCAGACAGGAATCAAACCCCAAACAGGAACAATAGGGAAGGGAAATGTTCCTGGGAAACAGGGGCAAATTGATTTTTTCAAACTCTCAAGAAAAGGAGGCTTTAGATGCCTATTGGTGCTAACAGACACCTTTTCCAGATGGCCAGGAGCATTCCCACATAGAACTAACAAAGCCAGAGAAGTGTCCAAAGTATTGTTGAATGAAATTATACCGAGATTTGGTGTACCCTCAGTAAGGTCTACTGACAGGGGACCACATTTCACTGCAGAACTGACCCAACAAGTCAGCAAAGTGCTGGGGATTGACTGGCAACAACACACTCCATATAGGCCGCAGGCAAGTGGCCACGGGAAAAAACATGAACCTTTTGATAAAACAACAGATTGGTAAAATCTGTCAAGAGACCAATATGTATTGGTAAAGATAAGTCTCTGTTGAGATATTGTATGGAAGGCCTTACCAAATGCCATACGAAGGAGAAGATCTAATGCAAGGAGGAAACCAATCTTTGCAACAACATCTTATAGTTTGGGGCAAGCAACTAGAACAAATCAAAAAGAATGTTTAAGCACTAGACCTTTTAGTTGCCTTCCAAGGGGAAGTATGCACTTTAATAAAGATTAGTTGCTGTATGTATGCAAATGAGACAGGACGAATTGAGACTGATCTCTCTCTCTATATATGTATTTGGAAAAGACCAAGATACTACATAAGGTAGCTCAAGATGACACCTCATAGGGTTTTGGAGAATAAATTTACCTGCTTTATAACCATCCCAAGGTTGTAGACAGAGTCTGATTTCCGCAAGTCATTTGCTGAACAACACAGTAGAGCTCAGAACAGGTGTCGTCAACAGACTTCAAGTGACTGATCGGCTAATTTGATGAGCTAATATGACTAATTATCTATAGCTACCAGGACTAACAGTTGGGTCCTTGTGGAGAAATGAAGGAGTGTTCAAATGATGATGTACTAGTTTTGAAGTCTACGAGGATATTCCACCAAACTTTTGAAGGATAAATTCCATGCTAGGCCAATTGTAATGAAATTTTTCTATTATTTCTACAAAGCTGTCTCAGTTTGAAAACGTGAGACAGTTCAGTGTTGGGTAGTCATCTGTCTTAAAATGCTGAGAAGATGGGGCTGCATTCATTTCCAAACTGGCTGTCATAAAGGCCTTAAACTTTGCATTACGTTGAGGCAGTGGTGATCTCAGCCTTATTATATTTCCCTGCGTAATGTAGCTCCCAAAAGAGATCCCAAGGTCCAGAAAAGACATGGAAATAACTGGTGGGTTGTAAGGAAAAATCATATTCCATTCTACAGCAACACCAGAGCTGTCTGGAGAGTTTAGGAGTCATCTGAAGTTATTTATGTTTGATTTGAACTGAGTAAGATCTTACTGAGTAAGTATTTATTAGTAATTAATTATTTAATATTGCAGAACTTACTAGCACAGGTATTATGGTTGAGTTTGGGCCAGTGATCTTAATGTTGCCATGAAGATTTAAAAGGCAGTCCAGGGAAATGTCTTCCAAATATAGAATCATTAAGGTTGGGCCTTCAGAATCATCTGGTCCAACCATCTACCAACGTCACCCACTAAACCATGTCCATAAGCAACACATCCAACCTTTCCTTAAACACCCCCAGAGACGGTGACTCCACCACTTCCCTGGGCAAACTGTTCCAAAGCCTGACTACTCTTTCTGAGGAGAAATGTCTCCTAATTTTCAATTTAAACCTCCCCTGGCAAAACTTGAGGTCATTCTCTCTAGTCCTATCACCTGTGAGAAAAGGCCGACCCCCTAGATCCCCATAGATTCCTTTCAGGTAGTTGTATATGCATTACTACTATCTGTTTAAAACATCTGTTACTTTCACTCCTTATCAAGATGCAAGAGAGATTTCAGACAATGCAACTCTTCCACATCTGATTTTCTCCATAATTTTCATTTTTCATCTGAGACATCTCCAAAGAGGGCACAAGTTCATAAGAACTTCCTTCATTCTGCTATAGATAGAGTCTACTTACTGGAGATGATTATGCTATTAACATAGCAGCAATTTAAATTACCAGAAATATGTGCACCAACACTGGGGAAAAAGGCCACAGTATTAATGTAATTAATAATAATAATAATCATCATCATCATCTAGGTAGGAAATTAGTATTTGCCTAAACTGTCTGAGAGTTGTATGAGTCAGCTGAATTTCTGCTGATATTCAACTTACTGTTACACCAGCCAGGATGGACTATTTTATAAACAGACTTAAATAAACTCCATAGTGCAGTGATTACAAAAGTATAAAAGCCTTATTAAAAACACAGATTAAATATATTGTTATTTAAATCTATTTCTGGAAGATGATGTTAATGTTCCCTTTTTAAGTACCAAACATAGCATTCACATTATTACAGAGCAGTCTTGGTCAGCCTTTGTAATTTTAATGAATCAACAACTGCAATAGTCTGAGTGCATGTGTATAAAAGGGGTTTGTAAGTATAAGTAAGCTCATGTTTCTTTTTCAGACTATGTTTTGCATGATTTCACACAAAACTGTGCTGCCATTGCCCATCAGACAGAATCCTGCCACAGAAAACAAAACAGGATTTAACTCTGCAAGGTATTGGATGACCAAGAAAATTATGTTTGAAATCATAAATGATTAAATTTTACTCAAAACATATTTTTTACTGATTCCACTACTAACACAGGAAGTCTCTGGAGCCAAAATGAAGAACGTGAAACACATGGATTTCACAATGGAGGAAATAATGTGGTGCCATGTTTGTATTTGGCTATCTTTGGCGCCAGGGGAGTTTTAGGTTGGATGTTAGGAAGAATTTCTTTACTGAAAGGGTTGTTAGGCACTGGAACAGGCTGCCCAGGGAGGTGGTGGAGTCACCATCCCTGGAAGTCTTTAAAAGACGTTTAGATGTAGAGCTTAGGGATATGGTTTAGTGGGGACTGTTAGTGTTAGGTTAGAGGTTGGACTCGATGATCTAGAGGTCTCTTCCAACCTAGAGATTCTGTGATTCTGTGATCTTATTGCACTAAGGCACATATTTTCCTGACGGTGCAATGGAACGATTACAATGCAGTTATATACACTCCCAAAGTAATTACACAGCCCAGCATGACTGCATCTGTTCCCTCAAGAGACCTTTCTTGTTTTACTATGACGTTATCCTCTATAAACAGTTTTGGGTGAGACATTGAGCTAAATGAGGCTCATGAAATTGAAAAAACTTTGTACATAAGGAAAGAGGCTGGCCTTGTAGAAAAAAAATCTGCTTAAAAAAAAAAAAAAAAAGAATAAATTATATCACTGTGATTTCCTCATCTGGATGGGAGAATGGAAGCCAGACTTTGTTGTAGACACAATGGCTCCCACTGGGATAGATATAAAGTCATCCAGCCACAAATGTGTCTCCAAAAGAGATGAAGTGATTGCTTCTCCAAAGAAGAATCCTTCCTATTTGCCTGCAAGTAAGAAATATGTGTGTTTTGTGCCATCCCTTTGGATATCTGCAGCCTTCTGTCCAAGATGAATCCTGAGGCCCTTAGAAGAGAGAACAGAACAACATTTTGCATCCTTAGTTTTCTATAAGCCCTTAAATTATTCACATTCCCTACTAGCATTAGGAAGAACCCATTTCTGTTCCATAATTTCAGGGCTTTCCTCTACAGTTGTAGTAAGTCTTCAAAGGGCTAATTTCTTTCACTTCCTCTAACCCATTGTTTCTCAATGGACAAGACCAAACAAAGGGCAGGTAAAATAACTGGTGTGATGCTGCTCATGTGCTGTCTATGGTAATTCCATAATAAAAGTACAAGAAGAAAAGAAAGTTCAGATCAGTTTCCAGAGCATAAATATTTGGTGTTAACATCCCTCCTTTCACTTTTATTCTTAAACTCCTACTTTAGCCCCTACTTAAAATGGCTTTCACTTGCTTGACAAAAGTCCTGTGAATTCTCCAGTTAAATTAGTTTATTCTTTCTTCAAATTGAACTGAAGTTTCTGGAAAACCTGAAGTGATACTAAAGCCAAGAACTCCCTACAAAATGCCTTTGCATTTAGATGGAATCAGTGATTCTCTAGCATAAAGTGACACCTTCTTCTAAGAGTTAAATATTCAAAACTGAGATGTTTTGCATTTTTAACTTCCTTCCATAATAAGTATTACCATATTGATATTTATATTCATGTATTTTTTCACTCTATTTGTTCCATGTCTGATGAGTTGAAGCAAACATCAGTCTCCATTCCATACTTGCCTACACTAGCTGTTTATGTAGAAATATTCACTTGCTCCACACTTTGAAAAATCTTGAGAATGTAAGTCAGTTAATCCTCTTGATCAATTTGGTGTTTAAAATCTGTTCAAAGTCATATCTGCAAAAGCTAGAACTTGAGCTCACAGAGCCACATTAATGGTTAGTGAATCTACCAGGGGAGGTGCCCCGCTGGACATGCTGTTCACAAACAGAGAAGGACTGGTGGGACATGTGGTGGTCGGGAGCTATCCTGGGCAGAGTGACCATGAAATGGTGGAGTTTTCTGTTCTTGGCGAAGTAAGGTGGGGGACCAGTAAAACCGCTGTCTTGGACTTCCAGAGGGCTGACTTTGAGCTGTTTGGGACACTGGTTGGTAGAGTCCCTTGCAAGGCAATTCTGAGGGGCAGAGGAGTCCAGGAAGTCTGGGCACTCCTCAAGAAAGAAATCTTAATGGCTCAGGAGCGGTCTGTCCCCATGTGCCCAAAGATGAGCCAGTGTGGAAGAAGACTGGCCTGGCTGAACAGAGTTGTGGCTAGAGCTTAGGAAAAAAAAAAAGAGAGTTTTTGAGCTTTGGAAAAGAGGGCAGGCCACTCAGAAGTATTATAAGGATGTTGTAAGGATGTGTAGGGACTGTGTAAGGATGTGTAAGGAGGACTAAGGAGAATCTTCATCCTTTACTGGATGCGGGGGGAAACTTAGTGAGGAGAGATGAGGAAAAGGCTAAGGTGCTTAATGCCTTCTTCACCTCAGTCTTTAGCGGCAAGAACAGTTGTTCTCTGGATACCCGGTACCTTGAGCTGGTGGAAAGGCATGGGGAACAGAATGTGGCCCTCATAATCCAGCAGGAAATGGTTGGCGACCTGCTACAGCACTTAGATGTACGCAAGTTGACGGGGCCAGATGGGATCCATCCGAAGGTACTGAGAGAACTGGCAGAGGAGCTGGCCAAGCCACCTTCCATCATTTATCGGCAGTCCTGGCTATCAGGGGAGGTCCCAGTTGACTGGCAGCTAGCAAACATGACGCCCATCTACAAGAAAGGCAGGAGGGCAGACCTGGGGAACTATAGGCCTGTCAGTTTGACCTCAGTGCCAGGGAAGCTCATGGAGCAGATTATCAGAGTGTCATCACGCAGCGCTTGTAGGGCAACCAGGTGATCTGGCCCAGTCAGCATGGGTTTATGGAAGGCAGGTCCTGCTTGATGAACCTGATCAAGTGACATGCTGGGTGGATGAAGGAAAGGCTGTGGATGTGGTCTACCTTGACTTCAGCAAGGCTTTTGACACAGTTCCCCACAGCATTCTCCTCAAGAAACTGGCTGCTCATAGCTTGGACTGGTGTATGCTTCGTAGCATATTCGTTTATTATAAGACATTGCACCTTTGAAACTGATGGCTTTAGTATTGTATTGCTACAAGGTGTTTCTCTGCCAACATTGGCCAGTAATATCATATAAGCTTGATAGTTAAGATTTTATAAGGCCACTTATGAGTTTCTGTAGCATGAAGTTCTAGTCCCAGAAGTGGAACAGCTCTTACTCATATGGCAAATTCAGAGGACCACCAAGCAAGCCAGACTGCTAATGTGGATGTGCTTAGGCAATAATGAGTATCTTGTTTTATATCTTTATATCTTGTTTAATATTGATGTATCAGGCATCATAATTTTGCAGACCCCTATTATTTGACACTCTTATAGAAAGTCTCTATTTTAGTTTTGCATACTGCTAGTAACACTTATGTGACACTAACCAAGAGCATGGAAGTGCATTTTGATGTTTGCCATTGAGCAGTATACAAAACAACACTTACGTAGTAGTAATACCTTATATCACTGTATTGCAGGACAGATCACAAACAGAATCAGCTTATCTAATAGAGAGGCACAACAAATATAAATTCTTTTAGATTTAAAGATTCAGTGGCTCAGTGCCTGGATGACAAGAAGGATAAAGATCTCTTGATGTGACGTGTGTGACATGTGACAGGCAACTTTTTACATTTTTTATGGAAAAAAAAAAAAAAGCTAATCAACCAAAGATGGAAAATTTGAAAAATTACTATACCTTTATGGAAAACAATTAGCTGCCATTAATACAAATAGCAGATGTATTGTGTGTACTTGGTGCTCAATTCAAAGACACTCTGCGATGTCACTGGGCTTTAAAAGGAAAATCAAGACCAGTTACTGTTTGCATATTTCGTATGTAATCAAAGGTTGAATACAATCCAGAGATTCACATTCGCTGATATCTCTACTCAGACGAATGCTACTTGGTGATTGGCTGCAGTTGGCCTTCAAAAATTTAGTAAAATGATGTGTTTTTGAATGTACCAAACACAAAGCAGTATAGTCAGTGATGACTATACACTAAACAATTTTGCAACTATAAGCCTGCAGTTATAAGTGTGTTATTCATTTCTTGCTTTCAATAGGCTGTTTCACAGTATGTACCTATCTGTCTCAAATATTTGTCATGTATGTTTAAGAACCTGGGTTAAATAATGCTAGTTTTCAAAACACTGAATGCACACAAAGTTATCCCGAGAAAGAGGTATGAAGAGGTAACGAGGAGTGAAGACTCCAAGCAGGGATTTTGGACTGGGCAAGGAATAGATGAAACAGAAGAAATTTATGACTGAAACAGGGCAAAAACTGTTCCTTTTAGGAGTGGCGTTATTATAGAGCAGTTTGTGTCATGTATAAGTAGTTTATATTTTTAAAACATAGTACCCTTGCACTTCTGAAACAGGCCCCAAGCCAATCTTATCTGGTTTCAGATAACCATTATTAATTATCTCCTCTACTTCCAATGTTTCAGGTAAGAATAGGGGTCCATTATAATAGGTTTTATACAAATGGCTATTACAAAAATTCTCCAACTGTAAATAGCTCACACACGGAAATGGTGGGGAAAGAAAAATAATATTCTTTGTTTACTCATAACCATCCTCAACATAATTAGTTTAGTAATTTAAAGAAAACCTTGAGCTGGAGGAATTAATAACTTCATGGTTATTCAAGTCATATGGCATGTGATACATTTCTTGATTACAGCAGGACTTGCTCCTAATATCTAAAACTTATTATGCCTCTGTGGCAATTAGGTATAAAACAGCTTCTGAGAAGTCTTTCATAAGCTACTCTACTTGTCATTAGTTCTTTAATTTTATGGTCTACACTACTCAAATACGTGCATCATGATCATTGGCAAGAAAAATTCATAGACAGTACAAAGTCAAAGAACTGCATGTGAACAGTAGAGAATGAGCAACTGTCACACTGTCTCGGAAAAGATAAAAGTTATTGGGATCCTTAAACTCAGCTTTTACGTTTTTTTGTTTGTTTGTTTGTTTTTTCTGTTATTTATTATTATTATTATTATTACTATTATAAAGATAGCTTGAGGCATTACTATAATTATATGAACAGCAAATGAAAATCTTTGTAATCTCTTAGGACAACTACAAATACAATTTTATAAAGAGATGAATAGAACTTGCCAAATTCAATTTGTATAGACAACAAACAAGCAGCTGCTGCAAACAGCTTGCTGTCTGTTCATTTTCCATTTGCCATTTTCATTTAAAATGTTGTATGTCAGCTACTTTCTAGACAAATAACAGGTGCTTCTACAAAACAAATGGATGGAGCACCTGAGTAATTGCATACACTATGGAATTACACACAGCACAATAAATAAATAAATAAATAAATAAATAAATAAATAAACAAAGGCCCCCCAGTGTGATCATTTTAAATTCTACCTGAGTAAGTAGGTCCTTTTGTTCATATTTATTTACAGGAATTTGTATTTATTAAATTTGAGAAGTTACCTTATTATCCTAGATCACATTTAAAAAGACACTCTCTGTCTGTCTCTACATTACTGACTGTGACAATAAATCAAATAACAAAAGAATTAAAAATTCATCTTCCAATTTAAAACTGTACATATTCACTCTCAAAGCCTAAATTTACCAGCCCAGTTTTATCGATAGCTTTACTGTAAAAAAAAAAAAAAAAAAAAAAAAGAAGTAGGGAGAGGAGAGAGCGAAGCAGTACTAAAATGGTCTAAAACAAATCTCTCTAAACTTCTTACATTACTGAAGAGAAACAATAAAACACTACCTATTTTCTGTTCACAGAAACTCACAACAAAACCCTGAACAGATACCTGAGGATCAGGGAATTGGCCCACAAGGCAGACATCCTGGTGGGCGTCTGTTGTAGACAGCCAAACCAGGATGAAGAGGTGGATGTGGTCTTCTATAAGCAGCTGGCAGAAGTCACTCAATCAACAGCACTTGTTCATAGAGGACTTTAAATTCCTGGAAAAATGCTAGCAATACTATACAGCTCAAAGGAAGCAGGCTAGGGGATTTCTAAAGTGCATGAAGACAGCTTCCCAACTCAGCTGGTTAGTCAGCGGGCCAGAGGGGGTGCCCTGCTAGACCTGCTGTTCACAAACAGAGAAGGACTCATAAGGTGGACTGGCAGGGAAGAAGAACAGCATGACTGAACAGGGAACTTTTGCTGAGTGTCGGTGAGAAAAAGAGAGTTTATGTCCAGTGGAAGAAGGGGCAGGCAACATGGGGAGAGTACAGGGAAGTTGCCAACATATACAGAGAAAAAAAACAGGAAGGTCAAAGCCCAGCACGAGCTCAACCTGGCCACTATGGTTAAGGATAACAAAAAATGTTTTTACAAATACAATTACAGCAAGAGGAGGAACAAGGAGAATCTTCATTATTTACTGGATGCAGGGGGGAACTGAAGATAAGGAAAAGGCTGAGGTTCTTAATGCCTTCTTTGCATCTGTCTTTACAGACAGATGTCTTTACTAGCCAGACCACTTATCCTTGGCATACTCAGCCTCCCAACCTGGAAGTCTGGGATGAGGAATAGAAGAAACCCCCCACAGTTCAGGTGGGAACAGAGACCTGCTGCTCCACCTGGACCGTCACAAGTCCATGGGGCCAGAAGGGATCCACCCGAGCTTGCTGAGGGATTTAGTGGGTGTGATTGTTGGGCCACTTTCCATCATCTATCAGCAGTCAAGGTCAACCTGAGAGGTGGACCATGATGACTGAGATGACTGGAGACTTGCTAATGTGATGCCCATACATAAGAAAGGTCGTAAGGAACACCCAGGGAACCACAGACCTGTCAGTCGGACCTTGGTGCCAGGAAAGGTGATGAAACCAGTGATCTTGAATGTAATCACACAGTATATGCTAGACAACCAGGGGATCAGGCCCAGTTAACGTGGGTTCATGAAAGGTAAGTCCTGCCTGACCAACCTTGTCTTCTTCTACGACCAGGTGACCCATGTGGTGGATGAGGTGTTGATGTAGTTTGCCTAGACTTCAGCAAGGCCTTTGACATGGTCTCCCATAGTATTTTCCTGGAGAAGCTGGCAGCCCATCGGTTGGACAGATACACTCTTTGCTGGGTTAAACACTGGCTAGATGGCCAAGCCCAGTGAGTGGTGGTGAATGGAGTGACACCCAGTTGACTACTGGTCACCAGTGGTGTTTTTCCACTGGGGGCTGGGGCCCATCTTCTTTAATATCTTTATTAAAGATATTAAAATAAAGATATTAAAGATATTAAAGATTATTAAAAGATTATTAAAATTAAATTAAATTAATTAAAATTAAATTAAATTAAAGATTATTAAAATTAAATATATTAAAGTGCACAGCTATATGGCTAGTGTAGCTGTGCACTGCATCAACAAGGTTCAAGTAATTCAGGTCAGTCCCTTTCTGCTTTTACTCCCCAGGTTTGGCTTGCAGGATCTTTTATCTGTCTTACAACATGCACTAACTTGCATAAAATAAACTTGATCTTTCTCTGAACTGTATTTTTGGAATCTTTTTATATTAAAGACTTTAAAAATGAAAATATAAATAATTTTTCATTTTTTCTGCTTCTTCCTCTTCCATACTCTATTAGTACTCATTTTATAAGAGAATAATCTCAAGAAGTCAGTCTCTGAAAACACAAAAAGCTGCAAGTTTCAGATCTATGTTCGATCTGTGAGAGTGTGTGGGTAAGTTAGTTACACTTCTCACTTGTCAAAAGGAGAAAAATTTTAACCTCTCCCTATTTTTCCTAGTACTTGAACCTATTAGAATGATTATCACAACTAGAATGATTATCACAACTTTAACCCAGATTCATGAAGCTTTGTACTCCCTTACACTTTTCAGTGGAAAAACTTTGCTGATTTAAATGAGCCTTCAGTGAGCTGAAGTCTCACTCTTTCAAACTTCAAAACGTCAAAAGCAAAGAACAATCAAGGAAAGAAGTTGGCACTCCTCTGCAATTGTGCATCTGTTGTATTGAATAGTCTTCACATTAATCTGAATAATAATCCTTTCCAATTTGCTGATAAAGTGACATTAAAGGCAGTGACACATTCAGCTTGGCCCCACAATTAATTTTTTGGCACTTTAGAGTTAATGCATCATCTCTGCAGAGCCTCTTCCAATAAAGTTTTTGCTGGCAGCAGTGTCTGTCCTTGTGAGGCATTAAGATGGTGAGAGGAGTCTCATGATGTAAAGGACAGCAGTGAAATTGCTAGACTGTCAGCCTGATGAGATCTTTCTGAAAAGAGCAAACAGTTCTGATTTAAATCCAGCTGGAATGTCATAGAGTTTAACTCACAACACATTGTTTATCTCACTCACAACACATTATGTTAATTAGATGGTGACAGCATCAGAAAAAAAATCAAAACAAACAAACAAAATCTTTTCTACAGGGGATGGTTTAGGATAGGATAAGACAGTGACACATGAAAACCTCTGAACAAAAGTACATCTGTTATTTGGCAGATTAAAATATTAAGGATTTGTCCATATATTTGTTGTTGTTGTTGCTTGTTTGTTTAGTTTGTTTTTATCTCATATACATACTGTCTGCATAACCATTTATTGCTGACAAGTTTTCACAAAACAAAAGCCAGCATAGACAGTACCGGGCAAGGAAGAGCAGAACTTTCCTGTCTCCTTCTGTGCCTAATGGCAAACAAAGAACTGTCTCACTGAGTCAACAGAGTCACACTGGTGTAAAATTAGGGAAAGCAAGGGGAAATATAGGCTTTGTGAACTATAAAATCTGGAGTCTAAAAGCTGTCCATTTGGCTCAGTGAACTAATACTGTAATCTCTCTGACTGCTAGTGAATACTCACCAAGTCAATGAAGAGCTCACATTGTCACCTGTGGATCAGCTAACAGCTCTTGATGTATGCTACAGAGAAATCATCAGATGTTACTGGAAAGAGTACTTGAGCACTTTACAATAATATTTAATTGTTTTTTAAATAATTTAAGATGTAAAGACAATAATTTAAGATGTAGAGACAACTACAGAATGCTGTAGAAGCCAGCAGGGGATGGGAAGGACTGAATTTGCTGGTGACCATGCAGAACATAAAACAAATGGAAATGTATCATGTTAACAGGGAAGTAGGTGAAGTAGAGAATGCCTCTTAAGGATTACAAGCCACATGCCAGTAAGGGAACACAGTCAAAAGCAAGAAGGAAATGTACTGTTTTTTGAATCTGAAATGTCTCACTGCATGGTAGCCTGTTAGTTCAGCATCACCAACAGGCATCAGCTGCTTTGTCAGATTCTGTTTTCCATCTTCCTGAGCATGTGGTGTGCTCCCTATGAATATTTTCAACATGTTGATTCCAGACCAGCTGGCACAGTACTTGCTGCGTATTGAATGTGGCAGACATACAAAATTGTTTCCAACATAGTGAAAGGGCCCTCAGTAAAAAAAGTGGATGCTTTAAAAGAGGATTGTTTTGTCCTTCAATCCTTTTTGATAGTCAAGCAAGCTGTAAGTAGGAGCTCTATGGTTACCAATGGTTACTCAATGAATAGTGCACTGGCTCTAGAAAGTTTGCTGAGATTCTCCAAATGCTCTACCAGAGCATGTGCACCAATTTATTTATCACCCAGTTTCAATAAATAACTTATCTCACGAAGCAGAAAGAATAAAGTAGACTTAGGAAAATCTTATATATATATATACATGTATATATGGAATAAATAGAAAATTTTAAAAACACATACAAGCTCATTGTAATTTGTGCCATATACACATTAAGCACAGACTCTCTCAAGAGAGGTTTGCTGCCTGCCTGTGGCCCGTATTCTTGACATCACAAGGAGGCTACCGAGACTGGTCAAGCCAGGTGGTTACAGCTGAGGCCATGACAAAGAGACTCGGAAACATCAAAAGGGACTTTATGTCCTTTGGAATGATGCTGAAGAGATCAGGAACACAAGCAGTGTTCTCATCAATCCTTCCAGCTGGAGACTGGGATCAGAGGAGGAGGCAGTGTACGGATCAGGTGAATGATTGGCTGCATAGCTCATGCCACAATCAAGGTTTCAGGTTCTATGATCTTGGCATGCTTTTGAGAGACGGAGCATTCTGACACAGGAGGGGCACACCTGACCACATGAGGCAAGAGCAGTTCGGGTAGCATGCTGGCTGGATTCACTAGCAGGGCTTTAAACTAGATTCGGAGGGGAGCAAGTAATATTGGGGGAATTCACATCGAATTGTAATTATGAATACTGTAATTCTGGTTATGGCCATACTACTTGTTTGCAGAAGACAGGAAAGAGTCAGGACAGTTTTATAGAAACATGTTCTGTTGTATTTAGGAAATTTACTGATTTTGTAAACACAAACCACTAAAAAATCTTAGTTAAATGGCTTATAAATGTGAAAGTAACTGTCAAAATTAATTGATTTTGTGTCTAAGGATAAACCATATGCCCTCCTGCACAGCAATGAAATTAGATTAGTTTCTGCAGAAGTACAGGAGTAAAATTCTCTGAAAAAAAAAAACTGTCCTCTATGCAGAGTTGATTTAGTGGGACAGTTTCTACCTTTTCTGACTACTTTATTGTCTATTCTTCTGTACAGTAAGACAGAAACCAAATATCAGGGTGCAAAGACGATCCATACTCTAATGAACAAAAATTCCTTTCCATTTCCTCATATAGTCAAAATTTCAGTGACAGAACTGTAGAGCTGCAGAGAACATTAACCTTCCAGGAATGACCCTGTCAGACATACAACCACTAGGTCAGGTAGGACCTGATTCCCAGCACCTTTATGTGGCAGCATTAGACTGCAGTCATGAGGTCTTCATGCAGAACCAAATTCTCCATTATTTTTTTCCTACACTCTAAATCCTGTCTTTCCTCATGTTTTTCCTTATAATGAATAAAGACAACAGGAATAGACAGAGAATTTGGAAATTTTCTCTTGCTCAGCCAAGACTTCAGCACTTATGTGAGAAAGAAGAGGAAATGAGAGGCAGATAGTAAACAGGCTGGGGAAGCTGCAGTGGAACACATTCAGAAGAAAGAATGATGGATTAAGTCTTAGCATGGTACTCTACAAGTCATTCTTATAGTGTCACAAGTCTATCCATTGATAGTTACATAGCAGATCCTAACAGGATTTATAATACGTGGAAATTCCAAATTCAAATACATCATTTGTCCAATAAATTGAATTATAGTCTATTGGTGCTGCAGAATGATAGCTAGCAGAACAACTCATGCTTTTTTAAGCTTCTTAATGCAAGGGCAGAATGTTTGCCTACCCAGATTTTTAATATTTTCTGTATATGTTAAAAAAATGGAAAAAAAAAAAAAAAAAAGACAAATTTATGTGTACCTTGGTTCCTTTTATTTACTGCTTCAATTTTCAGCTCCTTAACTGGGTTTTTGCTGTCACTGTCGCTCTACAGGTTTAAATCAACTGTCCCAGGTATGTGTAGTGGCAAGGCTTTTGTAGTGGGGGGCATAGGGGTGGCTTCTGTGAGAAGAATCCTGAAGCTGCCCCATGTTAGATAAGGGGTCGACCGCTGGCCAGAGCCAAGACAATAAGCGATGTCATTTGCATTTCTGTGAGAACAGATTTAAGAAATAAAAAAAAAGAAGTGATGAAAAACAAAAAGAGGTGATGGGCACATCACCAGAAAAAGAGGTAATGGGCACAAACGGGAACACAGGAACACAAGGGGTTCTCTCTGAGCATCAGGAAGCACTTCTCTACTGTGAGGGTGATAAAGCACTGGCATAGGTTCTCCACAGAGGTTGGGGGGTCTCTTTCCTTGGAGACCTTCAAAAGCCTTCTGGATGTGGTCCTAAGCAACCATCTTGAGCAGGGGTTTAGACCAGATCACTTCTAGAGGTCCCTTCCAACCTCAGCCATTCAGTGATTTTGTGAGATAAAAATGAGACACTTTGCCCAGTGATTTTGTGCCTTCATTGGTGAAAACATGTAATTTTGAGAGAAATAAAAGTTCTGTTCCAGGCTCTGGGAATAATACAATTAGAATCTAATTAGAGACAAGAATCTAATTAGAAAAATGAAATGGAAATAAATGGAAATTTAAAATATTATTCTATATTGTTTTTCAACATTAACTAATCTCTTTCTTGAGACGAGCCACACATGACAAAGAACTTGTCACAATTAGTGGCTTAAAACTCATCTGATTTGACTTAAGTTGTTCTGCATCACTCACACTAGCTCAGAACCTAAGCAGAAGAAATTTATGAATCTGAAGCTTTCCTGTTGTAAGACACTTTCTTACAGTTGAGATGCAACAACTAACAGTATGATGCTCTTGCCTCCTTTTTATCAGACCACAGCCCCAGTTCACACCCAGCACAGTTGGGTAATCAGTTAAAGAAGTGATTTCTGGTTCTTTATTGGACTACATTACTGTGTTACCTGATATACAGATGAATTTGAATTAACCATGTGCTATATTGTATAGGACAGTTTAAAATCTTTAGTGTCTCTAGGCAATGGAGTAAGACAAAAATGAGAAAACCCCTCACAGTTCTGATTCAGGTTTCCAGTAAAAGTTCCAGTCCCCTTTTCCGAAACTCCTCTTTGAATGTCATCACATTTCAATTCAATTCTTAATATTATCCCAGTGTCATGGGTGCACTTGGTTTCCTGCTGACCTTGTATCTGACTCCTAGTCTTACTGTAAGTTTATATTGCAGGAGTACATTTTTTTTTTCTTTAGAACTTTTTTTAAATCCTTTACTATTTTCGCTGAAATACTTCAGATCTCCAAGTCAGATCTACAGCATGAAAAACTTTAGTCTAAAAAAGATAAAAGCTCCTAACTGTCACAAATAGGATTTTATTGCAGAAACTCTTGGGCAACTTAAATAGACAATACGACGAGACCAGGATGAAATACTGTAAAGTATTTATTGTAAAGTATTGTAGATGCACTTAGAAAGAGTAATCTTTTATTTTTTTAAGGTGACAGCAGTTTCTCTTCTGAGGGCTAAATGTTTCTTTGACATCTTAAAGCATTATACTTTCTAAAAATATTTTTTAATTAGTCCTCTTGCCTACTGTCTGTAGGATCTCAGAGAATAGAATGTATATATATTAGAAGGAGGAAAATAAATCATTGTCTCCTGTGATTTTGATATCACTTTTATTAACGTGTAGTCTTAATCTCTCTCTCACGAAAGCCTTTGAATCACAGTTTGTAATGATGGCCTGATGACTCTTGTGATGAATGATTCTCACTGAGTTCCTCTATTCTAACAATCATGTAGTGTGCTTCAAGACATGTTCTTTGTTTTAATATACTTCCTAAATGTACTTGATTTCATAGAGCTATCTAGAATGAGTGCTTGGTTTAAAACAAACCACCCAGTACATCATGAAGTACAGACAAAAATCAGAACAGTCGCACACATGATAGAGACCTTCAGCCATCATGAGGTTTTGGTCTGCAGTGTGTTCCATGAGTGGTAGCACATTTTCAACGAAGCATTGTGGCTTTTCTCCAGTTCCCTAAAATGTGAATATACTGACTAGTAGAGAACTTCCATGTGGAACTAAAAAATCTGGATGATATCACCAGCAGTAAAAGGTAAGGAGTTATGAGAAGATTAAAATATCTTTATGAGTTTATGGTATTTAACCTCAGTCAGTGTTTTATGGGTATCCAACCTTTTTGGTTTTTGCTTTTATCTAAGGTAGTTGGCTCAGAAATTGCAGAGTCCAAGAAATAGTTTAGCAATAAATAAATCCTGTTAAAATTCTTAGACCTCATTTACTTCATTAACTGACAACCATTCTTTATTTCCTCTTCAGCCAAAGCAGCCTGAATGCAATAAAATTCCATGCATTCTACAACTAAAAACAAATTTAAAGATAACAAAAATAAAAACAAACAAACAAAAATGAAACCAAACCAACAACAACAACAAAAAAATACAAACAAAAGGCAATGAAAAAACAACCCCCATTTTTTCCATTTTTCAGAGATTTTTGAAGAGGATAAGGAACTTTCATGAAAGGACAGAAAACCCTGAAAAGACTCTCTGGGAGTCCTTTCAATTATTATCTTTTTTTCATTGATGATTTCATTAATGGAAGAATTAGCTGTGTTTGAAGGTATGCAACATTTGTTCTTTTTTTTCCCTTTTTTTTCCAGATCTGTAGAGAATGGTTTACCAAGCTCTGCTGCAAGTGACAAGTTGATCGAGCTAGGAAAAAGAACATTTCATCAAGTCTTGGCAAAATAATTTTACAGTCATTTCTACAGTACTAAATTTCTTCCAGTACGAGAGAACAACAGTTTTCCCTGCACTGAGGTAACTTATGTTTGTGTATGAGTTTCAGCATTGGTTCATTTTGATTTATACAATAATTTAATTTCCCTGTTATGAGAATAAACAAGGAAAAATATTAGATCGTGGCAATGGACCTTTTGGTAGGAATGAATATAACACTTATATAGAACAAAATCACTTTTTACAAGTTCTCAAAAGAGAACTGTTTTTGTGGTTGGTTTTCTGCTTGGGTCTTTTTCCTTAGGCAGGTATCAAAAAATCAGTTAGTCTGATTATATAGAAGTCAGAATGTGTGCTTCTGAGGAATGGAAGGAATACTTATAACTACAGCACCCCTACCATCATGGTAGAAAAATCTGCTTACTTAATCAGTGTGCAAATTCTGCTGACAACTATGCTGACAGCTTTTTAAGTTGTTAACATACTTCCCAGAAGCGCATCCTGTGGTCCCAAACTGAAAGGAACTGGTCTTGAAAAAGAACATAATGAAACTGCATTATTGTTTCAAATATTACACTTAAAGTCATTTTTCCTTCTTTCCTTCATCATTTTTCTTTCTTTCAAACTAAGTGACATCATGCACCAACATTTCTGAGAGGTGAAACTAAAGGTGAATGACCTGTTGATAAACTCAATCACAAGCAGTTGACAGATTTAATTATCTTGTCACCAGTTCAAGTGCTGCCTTATTGTACGTTTCACTGAAGCACAGGCTGACAGTAGCCAGAGGAACTGTGTCCCCACTTCTCCCATTCATCCATCATTAGTATTCATTCTGAGTTAAAAAAAAAATAAAAAAATGCTTCTGGCACATTTATCCAAGTTGTCAGCAGAATTCCTAACATCTCTGTTACCTTCCAGGTGTCATGACTGCTCATTTCAAGTCAAGAAGCACTCATCTCCCTTAGTCATTTTTAAAAGCAGAGCAGATTACATGCCCTGACTTTAATTTTTTCCCTCATGGCACACAAAGTAATTTCTCTTAGGCTCACAGTAGTTCTTCTTGTCTTCAATACTTATTACTAAGAGATCAGACTAAGAAGAGGAGAAAAAGAGTGTTTCTGACAGAGGCTTTGATACAAAGCCCTAAATTCTTAGATGTTCCCAGCTTCTCAAGATAAAGTACAATATCTGCACTTACTTGCTAAGCAGTAGTAGATGCACAAGCCCAGACATCAGAGATAACAAAAGCATCTAGAAGAGCTGTGAAAACAAACACCAATACAAAAACAAGGCATATTTGTTGTTGGTTCATAAAAACAGGTGGATGTTCTGTGTTGGCCAATAACGAAAAGTCCAATTACATTAAGTATCTAGGTGTAAGCAAGAACTGGAACTCGACAAACGTTCCCCTGAACTTGTTCTTTCCCACAGAAGGACATGCCACTGTGCACCAACTACACCTTCTTTAAGGTTCAAATGGTACACGACATGCATCCATAATGATGCATCAGCAATATTCTGTTATGACTAAGTAGAGAAGAAGCTATTGTTTCAAACTAAGTTACAAAAACAGAAGATAGAGCAAGAGTAGCTTGGGAACAGAGAGAAGGCTAGTTTGAAGAACTGAAATTTTTAAGTAAAACAGAGAAAAGCTGGTCAAAAAGAGAACAACTACTCCAAGTGAGGAAAAGTCTGCCACTTTCATAATTTTTATCAGTGTAATAATTGTGAAGACTTAAAATTCCATTTATTCCATATGAAATGAGCCTATTTTCTACACATACTTAATGTTAGTTTGTAGAATTTGGCTGGTGTAGCCAGAAATCCACTGAAGATTATGAAAACTATTTTTAAGATTCCAGCTGCTTATGTATGCAAGAAATTAATCCGAAGCAGAATATCCTGAGCTTCATCCTTTTGAACTAGTTTTCAGAGCCAAATGAACAGGTCTTGGAAAACACTATAGAAGCTGATTGTGCCCATTAAGTTTTTCATGGACAATGCTGCATATTCCTGAGCACAATGAACTGTTACTTTATCTATGGAGATGTTCCTCCAGAAGAGTATTCCTGTATTCTCATGTCTGAATAGAAACATGAGGACAGCATTGTGGTGCTTTCAGGGGCTGTATGACAGAAGGATAGCTGTTCTTCAACTGTACATGCTGTATCTCTGGAGCTGCAAAATCCATTCTGAATACTTTTTTTTTTTTTTAATAGAGTTTGTCCCATTCGAAATACATTTTTTAAAATAGTGTTTGCTTAGTCTTCATTCTTAAAATCTTGTGTTACCATTTTGCATATGTATACTAGCTATATCCAGTCACCTCATGAAACCCGTATGTATGTCATAGAAATTAAATTAAATCAAACAGAATACCTGGGCTTAAATTTCATTATTACCACAATGAAATAGAACATTGCCAGAGTTAACCCTCTGCTTAGAATACTTAGAGACATGACACAGCTCTAAAGAAAGGGAGACAGTGGTTAGGATACTTTGGAAGCCAGTCAGAGACAGTTGATGATAATCCAACCACAAAGCAATCTGTTGGGTCCGACATTAACTACCCCAACATCTAATAAATCCCAGTACCATTAAAGTACCCAACAGAAATCATGCAATAAGACTACATTTATGCTACATCTCCAGGGAGTGAACCAATGTCTGAGTGGTAGGGTGATATATAGGCCCAATTTCATTTCTCTGTATGGAGACTTGGCATTTTTTCTAGAGTAGTTTGCTTGTGGTTTGGGTTTGATACCTACTCTGTAGTCTCTATGTGGACATTCCCATGTAGTTCTTAGTTTCACAATCTGTAAGTCCACACTGGCCTGTTCACAAGTTTATCTGATACCCAAAGTAAGCTGCAATGATCTGCTTCAGTAACTTGCCCAGTATGTTTTCTATGTAGATATCTCATCGCTCTTCTTCCATAAATACAACAACAGTAATATGTGACCACAGAGTCTTGATACAGCAAAGAAGGAAGCAAATATTTAATCATTATTGTTGCCAAAGTCTTTGGTAATGGTGTTTTTTTGTTTGTTTGTTTTAATAATAAAAAGAAAAAATTCAAGTGTTGAGGCACTTTCGAATGTAATCTCTCTCTTTTTATTAGAGACCACAGTGTTAACTAGCTCTAATGATTGAGATCACATGACAAAAAATTTTGCCATTTGACCCATTTTAGAAAAACTTTCTATTGAGATCCATTACATCATTTTATGCATTTAATAAACAAATAAAATTACTAGAATGGTCTTTTTTTTTTCTTCTTCTAAAACAACAGTATTTAAGCTAATTCAGTATTGATAAGCTTACATCATGCCATATCACAAGTGAAAGCAGATACACACGTGTAGATTCCCTTCTCTGACACCCAATATAAAGTGGCATTACATTGAGAAAAGCAAATGCAACATTAAAACTGTAGAATCTTTTCTTTGTCAAGGATTCTGGAGAATTTCAGGGAAAGTAATATGATTTTCTTGATTCTCAGCTGACAACTGGGGTTACGAAAGAAGACAGGCCTTAGTCATGCAGTAAAGATGAACAGAATTACACTAACAAAGGTGAGTTCTAATGCTGCCCACTAGTAGAAATGAATGGATTTCTATTTCACTTGACTATATTTTTATACTTCCTTGGACTGTGAAGTAGCTTATTGTCAAGAAGCATGTTCACTGAAAACTATCCAGGGAAAGCACAAATAATACTAAAAGCAAACAACAAAGCAAAAACAACCCTAACAATAAAAAGGAGCTCTGTCCTGTTACATCTCCAGCTTAGTTCTCTTGAAAAGCAAAATTCTCATTCTTTTAGTGAAAACCACACCCTGGTTTCTGAAAGGTTGATTGCAGTCTAACTGCTTTCTGGTACATATGGTCAGCATCTGCCTTAGTAAACAATGACTAAAGAACTTTTTTAAATAAGTCTGTCCTCTTAATCTCAGTCAGCCAAATGGAGAATAACCTTACCTAACCTTATGGATATGAGAACAGTTGTAGTGCCAGGTGTTACTCTGTAAACTTCAAATGTAATCACTCTTTGAACAAAACTACAAAAATTTCAACTATGGTCTTAAAAAAAAAAAAAAAAAAAGATGTTATACGTGCCCTAGCATACCAAAAAGATGGTCTGTATTGAAATTAATAAAATATTGATTCCTCAATAAATTGCAGAGTTACACTGTAGGAAGCTTTTAAATAAATATATAAATAGTTTTCAATATGCCAACTCATTAAGCTTAATTTGAACAAATCTCTTTGTGTCATAGCAGTGCATCAGTGATACAGCAGCACTTATCAATTAAATTACTTCTCATTAAATTTTTTAAAAGAAATGAAAACACAAGAGTTAAAAACTTCAGTACACCTAAATAACTAAACTTAATAGATACAACTTTAAGACAGTGCATAATTTATATATATAGGGAGAAAAACAACAGGAGAATACTTCCCATTTTTAATCAAATGGTATTGAAAGAGGAGGTGAGGCTGGGTACATCCATGACAGATGAGAGGAGAGGGGGCAGATCCTCCTTTGGCATTGTATCTGAAAACAGTTTCTGCTCTAGTTTAGTTTTTAGACAGCCCTCTGTCTCCACTGACCACACAAGGATCCTGGGGAGAATTGAAGTGCTGTATAACCTTTATGGCGTTGTCCCATTATCAGACCATGGGCAATCATAGGTGAATTTCTGATTAAAGGAAAGGGAAATTCTATGTTCCCCTAAGTGGTATCAAGTGCTCAGTACTGAAGCCCAAACTCATAAAGTCCATTCTTCCTCCAGATGATAACAACATCATTTGTTTTTTATAAGCAGGTTCTTGCTGATATTTGATTTAAACAAAGAATAGAAAAGCACAGGATAAAAGTGTGTCACTTCCTTGCAAACCTAATTCTATTACTCTGCTTTCTCACTGTTGTTTTGACCAACATGTTTATTATTTCATAGAAGAGGAGTACTTATAGTAAAAATCTGAAGGAAAATGACATTTTTTCATTGTTTTTGTAATTGAAGTTATTGTTTTGCTACAAACTTGCAGTCTTCCTTATTCTTATTTTTTGTCCTTGTGTGTTTACATCCCTCAGGTTTGGGGTGGAATAAATCATCAGGTGGAATAGCAGGTGAGGAGGAGAATATTGGCAGACAGATGATAATGCTGCTTAGCTTTCTGCACAGGAGATGCTTTTCTGGGCAGCACATTGCCACCTACCAGCAGCTTGGCTGAGCAGCACATTCCCCTTTATGGCTGAAGCATTTCCAACTGCACTGAAATGCAACGGGAACGGTGGAAATAACATGCAACACTGCAAGCTGCACTTAACAAGTGCAGATGGAGATCTCCCTGGGCTCATGCAAAATAAGAAACTAAGGGCATGAGACTACCACATGAACTAGAGAAAGCCCAAATTTCAGCATCAACACTAAAAGGAAATTCAGTCTACCTTCATGGTGGTTTTGTAGCTTTACTTTTAACACCTTTCCATGCACAATCACTGAGTCCATTTGAGAGACCAGTAGCATTAGGGTTTTTAAGTAGTTGACCATGTTGCAAGGAGTAGTCTGATGCTTAGCAATTGTTTAGAAATTCAGACATAATTAGGCAGTTCCTCCAAATATACTGTTGTGCAGCAAATTGTTTAGGAGAATGCAGCTACAACAAAGAAGCTTCCAGAAAAATCTGAAAAATCTACCTGGCCATGTGATGAGAAATTCTAAACTGCGTGAGTCTTTAAAACGTGATCAACTTTTATTCCTTTCTTGCAGGGAAATAAGAAACTTTTTCAGTGTGCTCAGTGACCAAGGTGTATCTAGTTAAGCACATGGTTTCATAAATCCAAGCTCTTGAGGTGCTAGCTATTCTGAGAAAATAAGTCTTTGGAAATTTCTTTATGAAGTCTTCAATCTGAAAATATTTTATCTAAAAAATGCTACTTTTTAAAGTCTTCTGTGCATGAGCAGATTGACTATGAATCTCTTTTGTCACACCTGTAGAACTCTATTTACCATATATAAGCTAACAGTGACAAGCACTCCTTTGCTCTGCTCTGGGCTAAGAGCCAGCTGAAGTCAGCTGCAAGCAGCTGGCTTGGCTCCAGTGCACCTTACACTCTTTCCCACCATTGAATTATTACCAAATTCATCTTCTTAACAAGTCATCAATCCTTCATTCTTCTGCCCTGTGCTGCCCTGAGAAGCTGTCATCAGCCCAAGCTTTTCCTGTTGGTCTCTGCACATTCCCTAGTCTTTCCATTTTTTTTCCCAGCTGTGGATAACATATTGAAGAAGGATCCTGTAAACATCTGTGTCAGGTTTATCATTCATTTTAAATGAAGATACTGTTTTAGTATAATATCCAAGCTGGTAAACTCCTGACAGACTCTCTGAGATGCAGTTTCAGCACTAAAGCAAATAGGGAAACCAGAAGCTTCCTTATCAGTTGCATTCTATAACAAAGAGAGAGACGGGGAAAAAAAAAATGTTTTAACAGAGGGGAGCTTGCAGAATGACAGGCAAGTGGAAGAGAATCTACTAGGAAATGCTACTACAGGAGTGTCTAAAAATAAGTATTTCTATTTTAAGATTGAAAGAAAGCACAAAGTACTGCACGACTACGTCCTTTTGTGCAACAAACGTGCCAAAGATCTATTTTTTGATGTGTTTGTTTTTTAAAGCAATTATTTATACAAATAAGAAAAATTGAAATATTGAAGTGAAATCTGCAGCTTAGGGGTTGAACAAGAGCAATTCAGTCCCTTATCCATAAGGACTGATTCACTGTCCTGGAACCGCCTCAAAATCCCAGTACATCCTACGCCTTCTTCCTCTTAATCGAGTAGCAGCAATAGTTCAGACCCATGGGCCATCTAGGTCGCAGCCAGAGAGAGGGATATCCAGTGCTATCCAACAGTCATTTGCAATATTCCACAAAGGAAAGGGCAGCAAGCCAACAGACAGTAGCCTGGATTTGGTCTGTAATTCACACTGATTAAGGGTACAACAATGATGACCTCTGTCTGATATCAACTACAGAACACTGACATCACTGTTCTATGCCTTAGCTTTCAGTTTGAGATGGCTAGACAATAGCTGTTGAGAAATACTATCAGCTAAGATAGTATATCTTAACATACAAAATAACTTTAACTAAGAAGCAGAAAGATTTCTTGGATTTTGGCAGTCCTGGCTACCAACTTGAAAGGAAATTGTAAATATAACAAACACTCAGGATAAGACCTGAGTTTCGTAAGAGGACTGTAGATTCCAGCCAGATATTTGATTGAAACAAGGAGCATCCTTCTATCACTAAGTTTCGTTAGCTAATAAATTTTCAAACTCCTATCGAGCTGATGAAAGTCACAAACAAAACACTGTTTTTGGTGGCCTTCCTTAAGCACAACGGCGGTTTCCCAGATAATATTCCTCACAGCCTCCTCATCGTCTAGCACTTATCTTCTGTTTGACTTTGACTATGCTATTATAATAAAATGCATTGCAGAGCACTTTACCATTAAGCTTTAAGTCTGTGAAGCATATTGCAATGATCTTTTTTGCTTGTGTTAAAGGACCATGCCAGATTTAAGAACATGACATCTCATGGCATACAACTTGTCATTTGGAACACAAATGCATGTTGCAGTATGTCTGGTCCAGAAGACAGAAGTTTCACATGGTGAAACTAGTAAATTAACCGATATTGCAAGATGACCTCAGATAGCTTCACTGCAAAACACTCCCTTTCAGTAGACTGATTTAAGTAGTCAGAAACAACTTTCAGAGAATGAACCACCAAAATAAATAAAAGCCTTTTGTGTCCCATATATCTTTAAAGAACCAAGAGCCATATCAAACAGGTTGCACATTTTTTATCTCAGGCGTTCCTTGGTAAAGAAAATATACCAAGTTTATATTATTTCCATAAAAGGTCAGCTTCAGTGAAATTTCATTTCTCCAAGGCTAAAGAAAAGAAAAAAAAAAAAAAAAAAAAAACAAACAGAAAAAGAAAAATTAATCCAGGCAAAGTTTAGCTACAGTTGCATATTGTACACAAAAACTACTCTCCGCCTCCCACCCCTACATCCACCTTTTAAAAATCAGCTTGCCAGTTGCTATCTCCAACACATTCCTTGAGAGTTGAGGCATATCTTCTAATTTTTGCTATTTTCTGAAGCACCGGACATGTGCCATTTGCAAGCACCTTTTAAAATAGAGTTCTCCAAGGACAGCTTATACAGTATGCATCCAAAGTTTTAATAGAAGTAAAGGCAAAGACAGCTATTTGAGAACAAGATACGGGTATTGATCCATTAATAGAGTTTTAATCTTCACATAGATTATGATTAGACATTTTTCCTGTTTTAATAATATATTACATGAAGGATGGAATAACATTATACTGAAAAAGTACATTTGCTTCCAATTTGATTAAACGTAGTCTGTCAAAAATACTTTATCTCCTCCAGTATTCTTCCCCTTAAATTTTTGTTTCTTTTGTTCTTAATAAGCACAAAGCCAAACGTTAGTGCCCTGAAATCCTTTAAGAAATGAAAATTCAATCCTCAGCACACATGCTTTTGTCACACGTTTCTGGTTTTATTTTATTACAAGCCACAGCACCAACACAAAGCTTGAGTACAAGCACAATATTTCATGACTGCTGCAAAGTAAGCAACAAAATATAAAAATCTGTTTAGTAAAAAACTCGAGCAGTGTCTGCCTAGCTATAGTGGTGCTTCAAATATCTTCGGATTAGTGCCAAAGTAGTGCAGTATATGATTTAACAAGCACTTCAAATGAAGTGTTTATTTCATTGGTTATTTTATTTCATACACCATTCCCCCTAGATCTGCTAAAACATTTGAGAAACAGTAAAATGTAGTGGCAGACACACTAAGCCATACAACAATCTACTGAGGACTTTCTCAGACAGAAAGCTACACAAGGAACAATAATGAATAGCAAAGAAAAAAAAAAAAAAAAGAATATTGTAGTATGTTCAAGGAGCCAAGGATGTAGGCAGAAGAGGAGTGATCTTTTGGCATAAGGAATAAATTTAAGAAGCAACAGCTTTAGCTTTTAGATCCTGCCTCATCTGAACCAAGGCTTGTTGGACACTGTAGAAAAAATTGTTTTGATGTCCACAGGTTAGCAGTACTTTGCCTGAAGCCATCCAGGGGTGAAGCCTGATTTTTTCTTTGCTCAGGCTGCCAGCACATAAACCTGAACAGAAAAGGTGAGGGCCATCAAATTAGAGCAACAAATTTGCTGATTCCCAGAACACAAAAGACAAAATACCAGGAATCTTCAGCAGAGATGTATCCCAAAGCAAAGAAGTGGGATATATTCCATATACTGTGGAAGTGCTTATTTCACCCTTTCTTTTTCCTCCAAACCTTGTAGACTTACACCACACATAAAATAAGAACAATGATGCCTCTCTAAGTATGGGAATGGGAAGAGGGAAGGCTGCTAGGCACAATGGTCAGGAATGTGATTCCAAAGCCAAACATAAACACCTATCAGTTTGTGACAGATCATCTAACCAGACTGCTTCTGAGGAGTGGAAATAATAGAGGCTATCTTATAGAGATGCTTTGTAGTATTGATGATTCTCCAGGCTCTTATTTTTTCTTCACAACAAACTGCATTTATTAATGCTTCTGCATTTGCTCTGTTCTAAATTCCCTAACTACTTGCATCTTTTCCTCATGTAGGGTTCATTTTGAGGGTTCACTTTCTTTCTTTCTTTCACATACACACATTTTTAAAAAAATGCAAACCACAATGAGCTGAATATTAGTTGGACTCTAACTACAACTCTACTAAGCTAGTAGAGTTTTCTGTGCCTACCAGCAATTGACATCCATGCCTTACTAGAAGTACATAATCTACAAATTTCATAGGCATGAGTAAGAAGATGTCAGCTGTCCAGTTGCCTGCCTGTATGAATAGCTCTTCCCCTTTGTATTCTTTTTCAGCAAGGTTTTTGACCCATTCTCATCAACTCTTTGTTGCCTTCAGGGGGCAGCGGCGACCTGGTTCAGGAACGGCACGGCGACCAACCCCAGGCCGCTCGGTCCATCGGCTCACAGACACCAATGTGGTGGATGGCAAATGGCGTTTATTGTCGAGTCACATGGGCTTATATACCCGAGGCCCATAGCGTCACTTCCGCTTGCTTACATCACAGGCCACACGCTACTGTCCATCAAGGGAGGGGCTCCACCTTTCCGTACAGCACGACATCTTCCGGCCGCCAGACCCTAACTACCCACAACTCTTCCTATTAAAAATGATATAGAGGAAATTTGTTTATTCATTTCTGACATTTGTGGGAGTCTTGTTCATTCGTTACTAACAAAATAGAGCATGATTAGTCATTAGCATGTTGCCTAGCAATGGCAACAAAGAAAAAAAAAGAACCTCCAGTGCTCTGCAGCAGGCACAGTCCTTTGAAGTGTTAATATTAAAATTTCTGAGAATGCAACAGAGTTCCTGTGCCAGACAAACAAACAAACAAACAAAAAAGTGAGGAAGAGGCCTGCAAAAATGGAAACAGAAAGAGGGAAGGGAGACATTTCCTCAGTTTTCCTGAAATTTTTAATTGGTATTACTCAATCAGTTGTTAGCATCATTATTTTTAATTGCTATTACTAACTTTACAAATTAAATACATTATTTTGTAAACACACTAGTCCTTCTCTGAGAATGTGTTGGGAACAGCCCTGAGCAGGAAGCACCTCTCCTATGAAGACAGGCTGAGGGAGTTGGGGTTGTTGAGCCTAAAGAAGAGAAGGGTCTGGGGGGACCTTACAGTGGCCTTCCATTACCTAAATGGGGCCTACAGTAAAGCTGGGAAGAGACTCTTTATCAGGCAGTACAGTGAAGGGGACACGGGGTAATGGTTTCAAATTTTAAAAAAAGGTACATTTAGATTAGGTACTAGGAAGAAATTATTTATTCTAATGGTGGTGAGGCACTGGAACAGGTTGCTCTAAGAAGCTGTGGATGGGATGCCCCTGGAAGTGCCCAAGACCAGGTTGGATGGGGCTTTGAGCAACCTAGTCCAGCAGAGGGTATCCCAGCCCATGGTAGGGGATCAAACATGATGATCTTTAAGGTCCCTTCCAATACAAACCATTCTATGTTGATAAGACAGGTGGAAAATTTAACCCCTTAACTAATACTCTTAAGCGTTGAGTTTGGCTCCTAAATTCACTAGGAGAATATGGGAACAAACAAACAAACAGACAGAGAGACAAACAAACAAAAAAACCAAAACCAAACAAACAAAAAAACCCTTTGAACAGTCTTTCTTGCCATTTCACTTTAGCTGCAGTGACTCTGAATCTAAGCATAGTCCTGTAAGAGTTAGGAGGAGGTGGGAAGGAATAAATAAAGGAGCAATAAACAAGATAGCACTTTACCCTGAAATTAATTCAGATCCTATGAAAGAACAACCTTCACGTGACAGACTTCTGGGTGCCATAAAAAGGTGGTTGTTAGAATATTACAACAAATTTCCATAAGACTAGAAGCTTTGTGCTATCTCATTAACATGGCTAAAAAAGTAAATATCACTCCTGCAGAGGTTTTAAAAAATATTAAACAACAATAACAACGAAGCTATGTTTCAAAAGAAAAAGCCAACCTTTTTTTTTTTTTTTCTGTGAAACAGATGCTAAGCTTTCCAACAAAATTTACTCAAAGAAAACAACCTTTTTGTTTTGAAAATTAATTTATTAAATGCTCTTTTAAGGTTTTAGAAAATAAATACTTAGTGATCAACAACATATTTCCAACATATGGCTTAATTAAATCAAATTGATTTGTAATCTTACAAAGATACTAAGGAATAAAACTAGCTCCTTAGCATTTAGAAAGGTCGTTCTTTTTTCCCCTGATTAAAACTCATAATTAAATTACAGCAGCTATGTTTTTCATCAAGGAAGTAGTTAAATTACTAATTTTATATAAATACATTACATGCTAGCTCAATAAATTAGAAAGAACAAGGATAATCTGGTTAGAATCCAATTCAGAGGAAACTGTGGGCGGATGGCCATTTACATGAGAAAGCACAGGATAAATAAGGTTCATAAATTATTCACAGCTCACCAACAAAATTTAGGGCATCAAATCTTTTTAGAAATTAAATGAGAACTGCTGGCAGAGTGATTCAATTTATTCCCCCTGAAGGGAGAGAAAAAATAATTTCCAATCTTCTAATAATTCTGATTTCTTTATTTTGTCAAAATTACCCTAAAAAGGAACCAGTGACACATCACACTGTCACCAGTACTGGTATTAACCGTCTTGCTACAGTTCCGATGTTTCAAGGCAGATAACGTAAGATTTTTTTGATTAAGTCTTTCATTTAATTAATGAATAAAAATGGCTGGTATTCCATTTTCTGTGTGAGTTACTCACATTAAATGGAATTTGGCCAATTCAAAAGCCAAATTTTTTTTGCAGCTTTAGAAAACTGCTGGTAGTGAAGTAACAGTCTGCAACCCTGTCAGAAAAGCAGTCTGTGGTGTGTATCAGAACATTCTAACAAGCTGGTTTTTAAGCTGTTCCTAAATCTTCCTCTGTTCAGGATCTGAATCTACCACTATTATACTATGTGAAAAGTTCCAAATTTAGGTGTTATCTTAAAACAGAGTAGGGCTTTTCACCTCCAGAATCTTTTTTTTTTTCTTCTTTCAAAAGAAGAAGAGCAAGACTTTGCTCTCCCTCCTTCCAGCTAAGCTAAGGTTCTTGCTTCTTGTGCCGCAATAAAAGTTCTGATGTAATCCTTATTTTTCCACATATACTATCAAGGCTTTATTAAATTAAATCTTATGATTAATATGGCAGTTACAGAAAGGAAGCTGCTGTCATCATACAAGGAAGCATTTCCAGAACCATTACTCTCTTCCTCCCTGCCCTGCCTTCTTTAAGCCCTTTCCTTCTTCATGCCCACACTGTTTACAGAATCTGTCTTCAATAGCTAGTTAAAGCCAAGAAATATCTAAAAGGGAACGAATTGTACCTGCTTCTTCAATGCCTGAAGAAGGTGCAAAGTTCTGCAAAATCTGTGAAGTGTGAAGTATAGGAAGGTATTTGAAGCACAAAATCTGTCATGAAAATGAAACAGGCTGAAAAAGCTTTGCTATTTTGAGGCACCTCACAGGACTAGTCAGATTAGTGAGTTAGTTCTGCACAGAAGCCGTTTGATTTGTTTAGAATGTAGTAATTTCTTACCGTATTTACAGTACCCCCAAACCATGTATCTCTTCTCTTTCTTTTAGGAGGTAAATAATGGACAGAGAAAAATGGCTTCTCCTTTCCCGTACAAACTAAGCCTGGGCCATAAAAACAAAAACAACCACAGATTTTACAAGTTTCTGAAGTTGTGTATTTTTTAATGTATTTGTTGTATCTGCACATACGGATTCAGTATTTATGTACTTGCAGACTGTTATGGTTTAATTTGACACTTCTCATCTTTCAAGTGGAAAATTTTTAATGATGTGTAAAAGTCAAACATAAAATTGTGAACAGGATGGGTTTTTTGTTGTTTGCTTTTTTGTTGTTGTTTGTTTGTTTTTGCAATCATTTTTAAGCATGTTTCTTGAAAGAATCTTCCCTTAGTCCTACCCATACTTAAAAAGGTTTTTCTATTTGTCAGTGTTTGCTTCATTTAAACAAGCTGGTACCTCGATTTTCTAGTGCACTTCAGCACACTGAAGTCATTCTGACTTCAAAAATTAATCTACCTGCCTGTCTATTTCATGAGTAATTAGTTACCAACTACTTTTATTAAGAAGCAAAACGAAACAAAACAAAATGTAATGTGTGCAATGAAGTGACCTGGATTGTTTTCTGATAGATAATCTATGCAAGTAGATTGAGGACAGTATCTACCCTAGACCTCCACTGTAGAAGAGCAAACTTGGCTAAGATACAGGCCTATGGCACCAGGTTTCATATTGGTCTATGCAGATTATGAGGTATTTTATCCTACAGAAATAAATTACTGTTCTAAATCTTCAGAGTACAGAAGAACAGATTGGAGTGCAGTTTTGTTACATTCAACAATAAGCAGCCCCATATCATTTTAGAGCATCTAACAAGTTTTTCCACCCTCAGCCTTTGACAAAGATTTCATTTTACAGACTTTTTACTTGTTGAATTCTTTTGGATACAGAACCAATGACTTGATTGATTCTTCTACTGATTTCTTGTGTAAGTTCATCCTTTGTATAACAGGAATAAAAAAAGATGAAGCACATAAGAATTCAGCCTCACCTTCACAACCAAAGTAGATTGTTTGCTGACTCTCAATGTCCAATATGGACTGTGTGGATATTTGCCAGGCTAGACTTAAACAGCAGAATATGAAACGTCATAAACTCATATTCTGTTTCAATTTTTCCTCTTCTCAAAAGTCTGACAGCAGAAGGTGGTCAAAATAATGGTATTTAACATGATCAAATGATTGCATCTGAACTTCCCAGCTAACCTTCTAAAGGGGCTAGTGCAATCTTTGGTTTGGGGCAGAATACAGAAAAAATAAATAAATTTTATTGAAAATTATCAGTGCACTTATGCTGCAGTCACTAACCTTTCAGATAACTGAAAACCCTTTCCAAATTGTGGAAACTACGTTAAAATACTTGAAGTCTTCACGGATTCTTGCCTGCTAGCTGTCTTAATCTCTGCTAATACAACTGTATACTTCTATACTACTAGCCCTGCTATGGAATGTGACAAATTAGTATTTTAATTTGGGACAGTCACAATAGCAGCTTCCACTAGCTATATGTATATTTGGTAATCATCATTTTCAACTCAGATAACAAGAACTGGAAAAAGAGTCAACCGCTCTGAGGAAACATATATTCATGATATGTCCATCCCTGGAGATATTAAAACTTGACTGGACAATTCACTTAACAAGCCAATCTAAACTGATCTGGCTTTGAATATGACAGTTAACAAGATGTCCTTCAGAGACCAAATTATATAATTCTGATTTCTGTTTTGTACAAGTCCAAGCAAACATTCCCAGCAAAGACATAATTTTTTCCACTTACAGGTTTGGTACTATGGAAATGGACTGTAGGAGCACACATATTGATGTGATGGAAATATAGAAGTTCCTGTATTGTGCCTTGAATTGGTGTTACAGCAAGACCACAGGGACAGACTCTGAAGAGTTGAAGACTTCTAACAGTATATAAAGGCAGTTCTCAGTGCTTTTGTATTCTAACATATGATGTTTGGATACATATTATTTCCTCTCTTCATTTTCAAAATGCATCATTTTTCTCTACTCCTGCACAGAATTTGATACAACATGGATTTTAAGATATTTTATCTGCTGTATCCCAAACAAAAATTAATTTATTCTTTTCCATGGGTAGAGAAGGAAGGAGATGACACTGGCCTAAAGCACTTGACTTTGCCCTGCATCATGTAATATTTCAAAATGATGCAATAGGAATTTTCTTCAGATGGAATCATTCTGTCATCAATGGTCTTAGCCTCAGATGTATCATAGCATCTATCTTCAGTTCTCAAAAATGTCCATGTAATCTCAATGGAACAATGATCCTTGAATCACAGAATAGCAGGTGAGACTGGATACAAAAGAGTCTTTCAGCTTGTGCTCACCAAAAATGTTATGACTATATTTCACAAAGCCATCTTCATCACTTCTTTCCTATTATGTCCATCTCTAGCCTCTACCACGCCCACAACTCTTCCTCTTACTACCACAAACTCCGTTTTGAAGCCAGTCTATTCTATCTGATCACAACTGATAAGCACTGGCTGTTGATACTTGTCTCAGCTCAGCACAATGAGAAGCCAATGACAAGATAAAAACAGATCTGTTCGAGAAGCAACTCAGATGATCTTCCAGTGGTACAAACTACAACTAAATATACACTCTTCCTTCAGCTGGAAAGACAAAATATATGAGCCAACCCTTGACAATCATAAACACGAGCTTTGAACTCGGCAACCAACACTACCCTATTAGCTTGCATATCAAACACATTTCCAGGGGTTCATAGACAGAGATCAGAAAGCCAGTCTAATAAATATAGTTCTTGCCTTTGAAGTTGGAAGTGTTGAGGCCTACTTTGATTTATTTTTGCTAACAGAAACTGCACACGTAGTTGAAAGGAAATAGTTAAAAAAAATAAATAAATCAAAACAACAACAACAACAAAAACCTGCTGAACTGCTGCTGGAAAGAAAACAGAAGATTACATGTATATGATTGATTACTAGCCAGCTACAGTACATGGCAGAGCAGCCATAACAATTGTAAAACAAAATAAAATCAAGTGCTACACATGCATAAAAAAAAAAAAAAAGAACAGACACTGTCAGAAAATAGAAGTGATGGGCATCAAGGGTTCACTTATTCCTTGATGTTACAAGTGATACTGATGCACAGCATCTGGAGCATGCGCTGCCAAGTTCCTGCTATAGTTTGAGTAGAGAAGATGAAGGTTCCCCTCAGCTGCATTCACTTCCAAAAATGTATTTATATATCTCTCAAAACACTACGGAAAAATAGAGCCAATTATTCTGAAACAGAAAGGCCATGTCCTGGCTCAGTACCCATACAAACATAATGGATTATCCAGTTGATTTTAAAAGGGCTTTAAAATTTATGCTGCTGTTCTCCCTCTATTTTCTACAAAATTTTCTCTGCAAAGGTTTGCACTCAGCTTCAGGGTGGATATAAAATTCACACCACCTTATCTCCTTCCCTCAGCTACATCTGAAGCTGTGCTTAAAACCATAAATAACCCCATCAAGATGGCTATTTTACTGCAAGCTTTCAAACCTTCATACACATTTTAGAAAACATGAACAACCTGTGTATTGATTACTGTTTTGAGGTTCCATTTTGCATGGACCTAGCCAATTTTCTGGAAGGGTCCTCAAACCAGCTGCCCAGGTATACAGAAAAAAATCTGCATGGAAAATTCTTTGTACACTGTCCTCCCAGTTTCCTGCATTATCTGCTCCCTTGTGACACTGACATAATACCTACATGCTGTTGCTTCTTTACTTTCTGTTCAGCATCACGTGTTCTCTATCTACTGACTGTCACTGTAAATGAAGCAAGTTATATATTTTTGAATGACACACTAATTTTCAGAGGAAAACAGTCAAACTTAGGGACAAGGCTGGTGCAGGCCAAAAGTAATATTCCCCCTCTGCTGTACAGGTGACAGAGCACTGGCACAGGTTGTCCTGAGAGGTTGTGTGGTCTCCTTCCTTGGAGATCTTCAAAAGCTGACTGGGCATGGTCCTGGGCAGCCTGCTGTGGCCGGCACTGCTTGAACAGCAGGTTGGGCAAGATGACTGCTAGAGGTCACTTCCAAACTAAAATAGTCTGCAACTCTATGAGATGTGAGATAAAGTAGAGAAGAAAAAAATAAGTCCAATTTGGCAGGAATTTTGGATAATCTTCTATTTGTCGGAGAGATCAAAGTAACTGTTTACTATAAGTGATCAACTGTGCACTAAGGCAACAGACAATAGCTTGTAGGTAGGTGTTGGCTTTGTAGATGTTTTTGTGGCTTTCTCCTATCACTGTCTATGACCAGAATAAGCATTTGCATGACTATATGAAAGAGGATTTTTTTGGTTTTCATCTTCATCATTAAGAAAGAAACCACTAACAATTTACAGAGATCACAGACAAAGGAACTAAATGACAGATGGTTCTGATTTTTAAGCGGCACAAAGTACCCCAAAACATTGGAAAGTAGAATTTACAAAAGGCCTGGCTGCTCAAACTAATGCTGAAATTGATAAATTTCAGTCCCACAACTGATCATTCACCTGTGATACTACACATAGCTTTACAAGCAGCACCTGCTTCAGGTACAGTTTCAAAGAAGCACATTTCAAAAGTTTAATATCCTTTACTCAGGATTCATTTTGCACTGTTATAATTAATTGTGTGTGACCTGTACATAAGCTTAAAAGGTTCTAAGACATATTATCGACAGCTATGGCAGGCACAGAAGATTTTGAATATTGCACATTAGAAACTATTTTCTCCTTACATTTACACCTAAATTTAGCAGATTTGTTTTAAAGAAAAAGTTTAAGTACATGCCTATTTGTTGAGAAGCCTAGATTACAATTTTTTTCTTTTCCAATCTTCTGTTGCAGAGGTAGAACTAAGCGGTTGGTTGCTTCCAACCTTACTGAACTGATTCCATCTGTTTACAAAGAAAACAGCTTGACTTTTTTCCTCCTGGATGAAAAACAAGATTTTGTTTATAGCAGGATGGCATAAACCATCTGCAAGGCTCCTTCAGATCAGTGAGAGTGATTTAACTTCCGTTCAGTACAGCTGTAGATCTTGTACAAACTTAAAGCTGCTTTCATTTATAATTCATAAAGGATTGACCCCAGTTTTCCAGATGGATGTATATGCTGAAAAAATGTGTCACAGTCTTCAAAGGCTGTGATTTTGCCATAGCACACACTCGTTCAAGTTATGGCCTATTTTATGCTACTACCAGTTCAAAATAATTTAAATAGCTCTGACTAATTTAAACAAAGCAACAATAACATAGGCAAAAAAAAAAAGCCCTCTCAGATGCCATTAGTATTTATGTAAGGTATCCTTCAGCTAGTGTATGTATTTTGATAAATAGATTCTTCATTTAGTTAAAAGAAATATTAGGGTACCCCAGTAAAACAAACCAAAAGTGAAACCATGAATTTGCAAAGTTGCTTTAGAATTTGACATTTCTACTATTGGATTTCAAAACATATGTGGTATTTGACAACAATAAAACAAAATTAAAAGACTTTATAGTATACTGGGAATTACGCACTTATGATTGTATATATTCTAGAAAACAGCTTTATTTGTTGTTTTCATAACTACATACATTTATAAAACAACAGCAGAGAATCAGGAGGTAAGTACTGATATAAATATTTAGGTGTATCTCTTTAAATAAAAAGCAATTAGCCTTGATAATAATTTTGTTCTTCTGTCATATATGAAATGTTGACTAAGATAATGGATGTCATTCCCATATGAATCATTATACTTACATATTTACAGAGGAGAAAGTTTCTTTGTTTTAGAGATAAAAACACTAAATTGTGATCCTACTTGCTTAGTCTTTGCATTGAATTTAATCGGAAAATTTTGTCTGACAATTCCAGATATTTAATACACATACAGCTGAGGAGCAAAAAAGTAAATAAACAAACAAACAAAAATCTGTAAGATCACTAGAACTACTAGTATAATACACAAAACAAAAAGTTTAAATATAGTTTTAGGATGAACAAGTAGATGTTTTAAATGAGTACATTTGGATGTCGGCATTCACACTGATCAGTTTAAAATGGCTTCTGTCAGAGAGGTAGAGATAATTGAGCTTTCTTTAGCTGGCAATCTTGAATCTGAGTATTAGTCACTTTTTCATTTCCAAAGTCATTCTTAGGGAGAAAAAAAAAATGTTTTTTTTTTATTTATATATTCAGCTGTTCAAGACATTTATGCATTAATATAGAAATTAATGCATTAATATGGAAAAAGCATTATGTTTCAGACTGAATATGTGTATGGAGAAAAAGCAATAGGAAGTTTTTATGATTAGAATAATCAGCTACAATGAAAATAAAATCTGTAACTAAAAGAAACCAGCAGAAATCTTTGAAAATTGCTACGTAAACTGGTCTGGATGGATAAGTCTGTATGCACAATTAGCAAGAGGGCAAAGTTCTGATCTGGACATTTACTGACTTGCTTCATGGAAACGCTTCTTCTGAAGAAGAAGCCAGCATACTCTCTTGTGTTAGAAAGGGCCAACTGCAGTGTGCTGTTTGACACCTATAGCAGTAACACTTTGGTATAAACATAAGCCATCAAGCCAATAGCAACAAAAAAAGTTAAATAAAAATTCACAGGAGATAGTATATGCAACCAGTGCTTTGATGTGAATTTTTAGTTTTAAGGCCACAGTAGCTGATAAAATGTTAACAACAGAGCTATATGATACAGCTTGTAGAGTAACCTGGATAGGAATAATCATATTTTATGACACCTCTCCATCCCCACTACCTCTGGAATATTGGGTAATCCAGAAAGTATTAAGAGACCCATTTGAATTTCCTCTCTGTCACAGTGAAAATCACAAGGTACTAATAAATATTATATCACAGCCACCCGCTATAAGTGTTACTATAACCCAAGGCACTGTATGTCCTTCTCTACTAGCACCATAAATAACTGATTATGACACTCTAGGGAAGGTGGGTGGTTATTTTCAGTTATAAGCAGGATCCATGTTCAAAGAACAGATTACAGATAATTATGTGTGCATTTATCTCTATTAATTATTCATTAATAATTATGCATGTTTATGTCTCCTGTCAGCTCAGCCAGCAAATCACTGTTTTGAAGACAGTCTCATCATAAGACAGCTGGAAGCAAAATGAAGGCTTACACTCCATCTTTCAATAAACAGACACTATGCATTTTGTAGAACCTAGATATCTTCTAAATCAAAGTGTGTTCTACCTTACTAAAGTTTCACCTTCACCTTGTAAAATGCAAAAAGCTGAAACAGGAATACGACCAAAAACTTATATGCTTTCCTGATATTTAAAAAATAAAACATCAACATACATGTATATGCAAAATAATAACTACCAAACAAACAAACAAAAACACTTATTATGAATATTTGAAAGGGTCAAGCCAAAGAATTACTAGAACTTGACAAAACAGTAACAGTCCACAGTCACTTTACTGCAGAGTACTGAATTTCTTTTTAGATATCACTGAAAAGGAATGAAAAGGAATGAAGGGTACATCTGTCTTTTTTCCTGTTGGAAAGAACAGAATTTTTTTTGAGCCATAATTACTAGAAATGAGCAACAAAAAGGGAACAGGTCCTTCATATCACTCCCGCAGTCATCTATGCCACAGAACCACAAGTTCCAAGTCTGTGCTTACCAGCAGTAGCTGTAATGATAATCAGCCTCAGAATATTGCTGTGTCAGGACAGAACTGAAAATACGATGATTCAGCAAATCATGAAAAAGTTCACTGCTCTGTCAAGAGAATGTCACAAGATTTCACTGTTACATACTTTCCCATCTACTTCAATTATAATGTACATTTTAAAAATAATCTAGTTTATATTAATTAATACTAATTAAATATAAACACTTTACCAAATCAGAGCTATTGCTAGATAAATTTATTACATAAAATAAAGTGTAGGCACTTTGTAGGTACTGAAATCTCTAAATCTTGTTAACAGTATGCACTGAGCATGTATGGTGAATGTGTAACAGGAAACTCTGTACCACAGCATGCCAGAAGATGAAGCATCTTATCTGCACAGTCCCTTCTCAGGACACTTCCCCAGCTGGCTCCAAAGGCAGAGTTGCTCATGGAACTGCCACCTAGGCTGGCCATGACAAGGTGCATGTGGAAAGATAATTGGGAAGTCCCAACATGCTAGTCTTGTGATTTCACCACTGAATTAGACAGTGAGAATCTGCTCTACAATTGTGCACTTCAAGCTTTATCTTTTAAAACTAATCTGAATGAGGTAGGCTTTTGTTTTTATATTACCCCATCAGCTGAAAAGAGTTTGATTCTATCATGCTGTCCTAACTTGGAAAACCTTACCTCTGCAGTCATTTACACAGAATAAGCAGATTCACTCTGCACAGACATCAACTGACATGATAGTTCAATCTCATTTCTCAACTTTTTTTGCTGGAAACAGTCTCTTTGTACTGTTGAAGAAAATTCCCCTGGAATATACTACTCAATTTTATTCAAAGGTACTGTTACTTTTCAAGCATTTCCAGATAAACATACCTTCATTTTAAAAACAGCAACATAGTAACACAGAACACACAAAAGAGGAAGCCGGTGCGTAAAGGACATATGCCTTCAGTTATAAACCGAAATGATAAAGTTATGGGAAAAAAAAATCCAACTTGCAATGCTCTCTTCTTTACTCCACACCAATACATGTATAACTAATTAAAAGGGAAATTTATTATTTCTGTAGCTTCATTTCTTCTACTCTGTTACCACAGAATTTTGTTTTACTTCTGTTATTAACAAAAATGCTTAAGAATAGCAGTATTTATTATACAAATACTGTTGCTTAGTGCGTTTTCTAATACATTTACATTAATTAGGAGGAATTTATGCTTGCACAGAAAATTCAATATATCTTTCCCTGTTGCATTTTGTGTCTCTTAATATCTCTTAGTTTTCCTCCTCCTTTTTCTTCATTTCCAGGAAGTTTCTTGATCTTTGATTTAAAGTCAAAATCTTAAAAGTTTTGGCTCTCCTCATCAAATCATCATCATCATCTAGAAGAAACTGAGAACCATAGCTTGCTTTAGTTTTTTGAAAACATTTTGGGGAAGGAATGGAATAACAATCATTAAATATTTGTAGTCATCAATATAAAAATAAGCTTTGTTTCTGCTTCATTTCTCTCAGTCATTCTTCACGAATCTTCACCCATCACCACCACAACTAATACTTCATACTAACAGCATCTGCTTAGCATATTCTTTTCTATAAACTTCTTGTGGAAAGCTTTACCTGAACCTTGTTATGTAACTTAACATCAACTTTTCCTCACAAGTCCATTTAATGACATTATTACTTGCAGTCTTGGAAGCAGAAGGCAATCTAATCCTTGTCTTTCGGTTCTACTCAGTATTTTCCCCAGTGAACAACTAGTCTGAGTACAACGATTTACAAATACTGAGCTAGTGTCTTCCTACACCTCCCAATTTGTCTCAGAAACTGTCCTTTCTGAAGGTCTTATTGCCTGGCATAGGACGCTGGTGCAATTGCTAGGCCATCCCTTGTGAAAGCAGTAACTAATGCTCTTCTTTTAAGAAACGCAGCATTCCTCTGAGTTAATAAATACAACTTACCTTGCCTGAAATTCCCTTCTTTTAACTATTCTTGCCATCTTCTCCCAAGTCTGTAAAGCAACAGAGGCCATAAGTGAAGAAAGAAGAGGATAAAACATGGATGGAAACACAAATGGCAGTCACACACTGTGCAAGCAGAGATGCACTTTTCACACTGTGGGAGGCCTCAGTAGCTGTTCAAACAGCAGGGTCTGAGTAAATCTCAGCTAGTCTGCCATGAAGAGAGTTATTACTCCCATTTCCAGGGAATTATAGGCTACCTGGTATAAGAGACTAAGAAGCAAAAGAGGATGATGTCTCGAACTCTCAGCAGAAAAGGTTGTAGCCACATTTTAAATTGGCTTAGAAAAGAGCATCCTGCAAAAGCAGGAGAGCACTGTTCCAGGGCCAGCCTCCTGGAAACCATCTGAGACATCTCTGCAGCTGTGGTCCTGGCAGTGGGCAGAAGGGAAGGCCTTAGCAACACCTTTCTCCAAAGACCTTTCTAAAAGGTTCTGCACATGCAAAGTAATGGCTACTGGCTTATTAATGTGGTTATAGCTTGTTTTGTGATTACCTGAAATACATGAATACGGATATGCATGAGATTTTATGCCAGACCTCCACAAATCCACAAATGAGTTCACTGTGAACTTCTACAGAAGAATTTTTTTTCTTCTAATAGAGAAAATAGTTTACTAAAAATAAATTTAACTGGAAAATACATTACACTTCTGAAGATCTAGCATGTTGGAACTTTGGATTTCCTGTCAAATGTCATTGAAGCATGAAACAGTAAGATTTGAATCCTGTTTTAATTGAAAATATTGCTACAATTTCAACCAGGAAGCTGCTAACAAAGCTTTCATAATAAAGATTTTAAAACAAAATTGTTTGTTTCTAAACTCTACACATGCACTCAGTTTTATTTTGACTGAAAATGTAATTATATTCTTAAAGGCAAGAATTATATTCTCTTAAAACTGAGACTACTGCTGAATTATGCCAGTTATACAGCCATTTCAAATTCATATTGAGCTTTTTTTTTAAGAGAAAATAAATACTTCCAAACAATCCTTTGCTTCAGAAAATATAAGCATCCTTTCATGATAAATTTGTGTGTGTGTGCATGTACAAACACGTATATGCATGAAAAAATAATACTTCCCACAGTACTTGTCTTCAAGAATCTCACTGATCAATCCCTTATTCTATCATCCCTTATTCTATCATGGCAGCAACTAGGAATTAGTTTTATGCCTTGCAGTAGATGGCACCTTTTGTGTTAATCATGCTACAAAGCTTAAATTTTATAGCTAATAACTAAAATTCAACAATGTGAGGGATATGCTAAAGGCCACTTCAAACTTCAGAATAGCAAATCTATTTTCTGCTCATGGTTAAGTGTATTTACATTTCTGGAGGCCTGAATAAAGAGGTCCTATTTACACAAAGGGTCAGCCATTCTTGAATTCTGCATATTGAATGGCATATTTTCTTTTGTCACTCATGGTATGGGTACAGGACAAACAACTCAAGTTCAGGATTTCTACAGATATTCTTTACTTTTTGCAATGTGGACGTGTGTCATTTCTCTGTTGTTAATGTTTTTAATTCAACAACCTTCTTAGCAAAGAGGGAGTTGTTACATAAAATACAAGGACAGCAGTAACATGAAACTACTTAAATTTACAACTGAATTATGTTGTGATATTATTGCACACAGACATGAATTCAAGCAAGAAAATGAAACATTTAATAAAGCAAGATGAATAAAAAAAATAAAAATAAAAATAAAAATAAAAATAAAAATAAAAATAAAAATAAAAATAAAAATAAAAATAAAATTTGCAACTTGTCATGACCACACTTGCACTTCCTCTCAAATCACTTTTGAAACCTGTTTTCATAACTTAACCAAGACTCTAATCTTGACTTCCAAAGCTTGAAGTCATTTTAAAAAATAACCAACAAATCAAACAATGAACAAACAATTCACAAGAATCAACTCACTTAGTTTGCTACACTGTCCTGGGTTCAAATGATATGACTGAGTTTGGGGAATTACACATCCAATATTGGTATACTACAATTTGAACTTTTGAATTTTTTGAATTTTTGATTTTTTTTCGTTTATTATTATTATTATTCCTATGGCTTCACAAAGATGGAAACAATTTTGTTTCAAGGGAAAAAAAAAAGTTTTTCTAGTTAGAAAACATTCTGGTTTAGGCCACTTACTTATTCACATTACACTAAAAGGGACCTCAGCATTTCACATGCTTCATTTCTCAGCACTATGACAGGAAAAGCTGTATCTCTAGATAGTCCTGACAATGATATTTCTAGAATTCTGGTAGGAAAAACTCTAAAAACTCATGGACACATGTAGCCCATTCCTGTCTGATTCCATTATTTTTATATATATATTTTTTTTCTCCTGAAGTGTTGTCTGAAGTTCTTTCTTTCAGTTTATATCTGTTACATATCTTAAAATACATTGCCCAAATCTGAAATGGACACCTTTCTCTGTGTAGCAGACTTTTTTATGGTCAAATATCTATGTTTCTAAATATTCAGAGTTTTTCTAAACTTCTTGGACTAAGCAGCTGCAATTCATTCACTTGTACCTAGCAGATAAAGATTTCTAGATCTCTGATCATGTTCATTTGTAGCTTTTGAGACACTGGGGATCAACTATCTGGGGGCTTGGCCAGAGTAATTCAGTTAAAATTCAAAGCTGAACTTTGAAAAAAAGCAATGCTGAGCACTTCCATTACCAGGGCTATAGCCCTGTTCATTCATCAGAGAAACAAATTTGCTAAACATTCCTTCTCTCAGTTAGTTTTTTTCTCTAGTTAGTTTGTTATTAAGCAGATAAATAAACAAATCTAATTCTTGTATATTATTCTAGCACTGGGAATTAAATAATTTCTTTCACATTTTTGTGTTTTGTTTTGTGTTTTTTTGTTGTTGCTGTTCTCAAAATCATGTTATTTTAAGTACATTCCATTTGTTCTATTTTTCCTATTTTTGTCACTTTGTTGACTTCTTGATTAGACAAGTCTGTCGCTAAAAATGAAGTTCTCAAGCCATCCACCTTTCTTGTTCTTGCTGTACAAAAGTTGACCTACAGTCTGCAGTATCTAATGTTTTATTTTCTACTTTCTAGTTAGGGATTAAATTCCAGACCTCCTGCTCTTAAGTTTTCTCTGAACAGAATGATCCCTCTGGCGTTATTCTCATACAGCACATTTCTGAGTTCCTTGAAATCACCTGTAACCCCTGATGACTCTCATGGAAAAGCATGTTTATGTGTTAAAATATGTATGCTCAGAGACAGCTAGATAAAGAAGCCCACTTTATCATGCAACCTTAAATCTGTGTGTGTGTGGTGGTTCTACTGTGCTAGGCAGCCAAACACCACAACCGCTCTCTCACCCCACCCCCCCAATACAGTGTGCAACAGTGTTATCCACCTTTTCTAGGATGCATAACTTACGAGCATCACCTGCTATTAACAAGTAAGCAAACACTTTCAAGCTTGACATTTCTTACAAATTGCTATAATTGTCTCATACGCAGAAACAGAGCAAAACCTGCCTCAGTTGTTCTGTTCATGCTCTCTAATACAACAAAACAAACTAACCAAGCATTTAATTTTACCATTTAACAAATACACTACTTACAAACACAGAGACCACAATACTGGCTTGTGAAATCAAACCCGATCTCCTGCTTGATTATTTACATTTCAAAATCTGTCTTCCCTACTGAGACTCTACAGAGAGGTTCAAGTCATTGCAAGTTCTAGTGGAGACAATTGCCTATTTATTTGAAACCACATAAGCATATTTCATCTATACAGCTAAAAAAAAAACACCCATGAGATGGTAAGGTCTTGCTGTTTTATTACAGGGCTGCCTATGAATCAGTCGCTATACAGACAAAAAAGTTTCAAAAGTCTTTTATTATCTCTGAATCAGAAGTGATCCAAGAATCAGCATTTTCTCATTTATCTTCCTTCACTGAACATAATCAGGAATCCTCACTGATCAACAGAATTATTTTGCATAGGTTGGCACATCTGGAAAAAATGGATTGCATCACTCTTCATGCTGATAAATATTTTAAATTATAAACAAACTTTGATTATCATACTTATCCACTTATCCAAAGCATAGAGAAGCATAACTAGAAACATGGGAAAATGATATGCATAAAAGCAACAGACAAATGCAGCAAGCATAATTTAGGTGATTTAAAATGTAAGGATTTGGACCTAAGAAATATTCTGCCAAAAGTCTGTAAAATTTGGTTTTATTATTTACTGAACTATAAAATACAAAGTTTAGAAATGTAAATTTTGCACAGTGCAGATGACACACGATGTGAAAGTAAGCAAGTCACTATCACATTCCTTCAGAGACTGATGACGTCTAGTTGCATGATAAATGTGCCTTAGGGAGGCTGTGGTAAGCTCTCATAGGACTAACATGAAGATCAGTGTTTGCCTTGTGGCAAGCAGGTGTTGGAATAATTCGTTAAGTTTTCCTTTAAGAGCACTGTGTAAAAACAATAAGGCTATGCAAAGGAATAGTAAATGTGAAATAAAAGGAAGCTGATTATGCTAGGTGAAAGGCCACAATCTCCTTTAAGCACCTGCAAGAACAACTGCAAAAATGCTGATGTTTATAAAGTAGCCTGCTGGGACTATAATGAAGATGTCAAAACCTCAGGCGGGCAGCCTTTCTTTAGTCCCCTTAAACCATCTGTGGATAATGTGTGGAGGGGGGGATGATCTCACAAACCATGTAATCACAAATTTCGTGTCTTTTAGTCTCTTAAAACAAATATAAAAACAAAGATCAAAGCCACCATCTAGACTGTGCTGATTGACTTTTTGAAGAACAGCCCAAAGCTAGCATAAGCAAGCACTCAGAGTTCTACAGTCAGTATCAAAAAAGACTAAACAAGAACATGTTTATCTACCAAATATCTTCTTGTATCCTTTTTCTGTTTAAATCTTCAGCCAGCTGGACATTCAATTTATTGAAAGCATGCCTTCATTTACTAAGAACATGAGTATATTCTTATGGATATGAAAATATATATTTATAGACAAAGTAGAGAGAAAATACATATTAAGCTGTACATAAAATGAGGCAAATGGCTGAGAAAATATGTACTCAGGCAATGCATCAGCTGGTTATCTTTATTTTTTCTTTTTTTTCTTTCTTTTTTTTTTTTTTAAATGGGAAGTTTTTATTACAACTTATTACATAGCTTGTAAAGTAATGTAAAATCTCTGATGTAAAGTCTTATATTTCATATTGAAATGCAAAGAACCTGGAATTAAAACTACCACTTAAAGATGATATTTTTATGGAAACTTGAATCCTATCACTGTTTTTGATTCGAAGTGTTCTGAATCATTATTTCTCATAATTACATGCAAATTAACATCTCATATGAACACATGGATTTCTATTTTATTTCATTAAGAGACAGAAAATAGCAATCACAAACAAAAAGTAACTGAACTCTTTCCAAAGTCTGAAAGTCTACAGACAAAATTTGCTTTGGTCTTTCAATAACCCAAGCACTTGCCCAAATTTTTAATCTTTCTGGATCCTGCTTCTCTGCAAGTCTTCCAATGTTTTTGCTAGACATAGCCTGATTTCATATGGCAATAAATATTTAAAACAAGAACAGACCCAAAAGCACAGATTTCCTGCAACAGACACCGAGATTTAACTCTTAGTTTTTCACTAATCCAGGAGCTCCAATCGTCAAAAATAATTTACAGCCTTTTTTGTCTTGGTCCCTCATTAGCTATGCTAAATGTCCTTGGCATCAAGAAATGAAGTAGCCATTTGCTCACTGTAGTATCCTTTGAATGGCTGTAAACCAGTAACATCAGGAAAGGTACTGCTTTGCCTCATTAGATTTATTGAACTAGCAGGGAACCATTCTGTTGCATGACTGAAGTCACTATTTGACTAAGTAAACATTTAATGTATTTTAACTAATGTTTCATGCCTACTCACAGCTTACAACTATTGCAACTATATATTTCAGCCATTTTCCTTTTTTTTCCATAACTGCCTCTGATTTTCTTCAGTCTAAACAAGACAAACTATAAAAAGGTCTTGCGCTGCCAAACTGCCAACCTGCATTGGTAATTTACATATTAATAATTACATACATAAAAGAGTAAAGCATTACTTAGCACAATTCATTAACAAAAAGCAGTTTGCATGTTGCCAGAGTTGAACATCACACAAGAATTGCAAGACCTGTCGCCTTTACATTAATATGCAATGCAGGACTTCAGCAGGTGCTCTACCTCCTGAAATCATTTTCATGAACAATTCGTCATGAAAAGTACTCTGATGGAAATATAATTTGCAATAGAGACCAGTGAAAAAATCAGATGTTGTCTCTGGCAACTGTACCAAAATTTCCAGTCACTTGTATGGGTCAAAAAAAAAATTAAATCCAGTTCCATACCCTCACGTCAAATAAAAAGATAAACTTATTAAGTACTGTCCATAAGGATATGAGTGTTTTTATCTGCTTTTCATGAAAAACAAAGAAAGAAAAACACATGCACCCTATCCCAAAGTATCACCTCTCCTAAGGCTTGAAATTTGCTTTTAATTGAAGTTTTAACACATCTGTGTTCCATTCCTACTGTGGGAATAGAAATGTTGTTTTTGCAGAGTTACATTGTTTAGAAGGAGGGAATGTGGTACTGAGATATGCTTACAGTGATAAGAAAGTTTAGCAGGCGACCTAGTGAAATGCAGACAACCAGACTCCTTAGGACAATTAGGTGAAAATCACGGTGTCAAGTCAAGTCAGATAAGTGAAGAAACATTACCACTTCAAGCAGTAAAAATGTCAAAAGAAATTTGAAATTTAACAGGCCGGCAACTGAAGGCCATGCATTGTTTGTGAAGCATCAGATAGATTGTGAACCTGGATTACCCACTCAGTGGGGAAACAGGGGAGGGTCCTGCCATCAAAAGGTATATAAACTGTGTTTTGGAACTAGTAGAGGCGCTCTCTCCTGCTTGTGGGGCGCCCGCCATTGCAATCGCGAATAAATTACTACTTCACTGAGATCCTCGCCTGAGCCTAAGTTATTGGCTACGGAGTGTTTCTCACAATTTGGGGGCTCGTCCGGGATCCAGTCACCTACTGGGGAGCCCCACCGCCACAGCAGCAGGAAGGCATGCCCCACTGATTTCAGCGGTCCTGTGCATCGACGGTGGCGGTTCTGCGGAAAGCTGACAGAGGGCCCGAGACTGGTTAAAGAGGCAGGATCCGTGAAGTAGTGGGGAAAGGAAGAAGGTAGGCACTCCGGGTTTTTAAGAATCGATCCGGTAACTCTGTGCACAGACCAAGGTAAGAAATATTAAGTATTGCCTTGGGGGTCGGGTATCTGGTGTATGGTAAGCCCTTGCACGGGGAAGTGCTGGCACTACACCAGGGGAATCTGGTGTACGGTAATCCTTGCACGGGGAAGTGCTTGGAAGTACACCAGGGAATCTGGTCAACTCAGGTGTGCGGTAACGCTGGCACGGGGAAGTGCTTGGCGGTACACCCCCATCTTTCAGTACGTTAGTGTGTGGTAAACTGCAGAAGGGAAATTTCTGTAGCACATACTGGCGAGGGTTAGGAAAGATGGGAAGTACGAGTTCCAGGGAATCTGGTAAACTCATAGGTGTGCGGTAACGCTGGCACGGGGAAGTGCTTGGCGGTACACCCCCATTTTTCAGTACGTTGGTGTGTGGTACACTGCAGAAGGGAAATTTCTGTAGCACATACTGGCGAGGGTTAGGAAAAATGTGAAAATATGAGTTCCAGGGGACAGGGAGATATCCCTGGGGGAGTGCCTACTAATAGTTCTTCCTGAAGAATGATAAGAAATTGGAAACATAATCCCAAAATTAGAGGGATTGTAAAAGAAAAATAATTTTAAAAAGGTTAAATATTGTGTATCAGTCTGGACAAAAGAACCAATTAAGGAAACAGCAGTATTTTGGCCAAAATACGGGTCTGATGAAAATTCAGGCTTTAAATTTATGTGTAAACAAGAAGATTCCTTTTTTTTAGAGAAGGAGCCAAGTTATGCTCCCTATAATCTTAATATTGAACTGGTGGCAGCAGCAGTCACTCCGGGAAGGGAGACAGGGACTGTAATTAACACTGTCCCTAAAGAAGGATCGTACTCTAGGCTCTGGCAAGAATTAGAACAAGGTAGAAGAGATATTGAGAATTTTGCCTTCTACTACTAACAGTACTAACAATAACTGTGTATCCTCTTAGGTGAACTACCCCCCCCTCCTTACCAGCAGAGAGGTTAGGACTTTTAAGAAGGAGAGGAAGTCTTTATTCGAGGACCCCAACAGCCTAGTTGAACAATTAGACCAGTTCCTACGACCTGATTTATACTCTTGGGGGAGGGAATTATGTCTGTAAGTATGTTGTTTACAGGGAAAGAAACGGGAATGATCAGGAGGAGAGCTGCTATACAAGAATGGGAAAGAGCTCATCCTCCAGGACCAGGGGTAATACCGGCAGGGCAGAAATACCCACTTGCCAATCCTGGCTGGAATAATAATAGTGTGCAACACAGAAATCATATGAGAGACTTGGGGTCAGAATGAGAAAGTACTTGGGGATGAGACCTGAGGACCCAGTATCCCAAGGGCTCTTGAAAGTTCATTGTGTGATTAAAGCCTGGCAAAATACGCAGAAAATGCTTCAGAAGGTGGGGGGATGTAGTGAACAGTCACTGGGGGACCCTCCTGCGGGAGGCCCTGGAGGTGTGTGTCCGGAGGGGAGATAAGAAGGAAAAAAAAAAAAAAAAGAGTGAAACTAATGGTATTGACAGTGCAGCGGGTAGTGAGGCAGAGGGTTGGAGAAAGAGGAAGAAAATCTTCAGGGGGAGTCAGGGCCAGGATGGAAAGGAGAGGAAGAGAGATGAAGGAATGGCAGGCAAAGAAGGCTGCCTGTGTTGTGGCCTGAGTCCTAGCAGAGACAGGCTTTGATAAGATGTTTTGAGTGTGGCCAGGCTGGACACTTCGAATAGGAATATCTGGAGTGGAAGAAGGAAGAAAGAAGGAAAATGGCATGAAATATACTATATTGATATGTTGTTTCAGTATCTTGGAGGGAAAAGGTATGGAATTAAGTTGGACCCTGACTGAGCCTTTGGTACTGGTATTAGAAAAGTACAGGCTGGAGAAAGATAAAGGAAGTGTTAAAAGGGTTGCTGAAGGTGTTAAAGGTGTGGCATGTAGCATTTAACAGAGCTGTTTGAAATTGAATGAGCAGGGAAAGGTGATGTAGGCATTATCTAAGTAACAGTCTAGAAGTTTTGGTATATTTGCCGTGGTGTTTGGTCAGTTTCCCAAACATCGGGGAGGGGGACGGTGGGGGGGAACAGCCTGCTCCACCAGGGGCCTCTCCAGCGGCCGCAGGGGGGCTTCGGCTCCAGCGCCTGGAGCGCCTCCTCCCCCTCCTTCTGCACTGACTTTGGTGTCTGCGGGGGGGGTTTCTCGCTCTCCCAACTGCTGTTGAGCAGCAGGCTTTTGTTTGTTTCTTTGTTTGTTTGTTTTCGTGGATGTGCTCTCACAGAGGCACGGACTGTGTTGCTCATGGCTTGGCTCTGGGCAGCAGTGAGCCCCTTAGGGGCCGGATGAAATTGTCCCTTACCTGCCACGGGGAGGCTTCTGGGTTTTTCTCACGGGGGCTGCCACTGCAGTTTCCCACGCCCCCCACTCACAGCCCCCGAACCTTGCCATCAAAACCAATACACTGGGGAACAGCTAGGTCATTACTGACTTGTAAAGTATCAGGGATTAAATTAACTAATGAAACCCTAAAAAGCGATGGGGGCAGAAGGGACTGGGATAACAGTGCCACTTTTGGGGGATACCAAGCTGAGACCAGAGGATAAAATGATCACTGGGTAATTATTGTATGTACCCAAGGCAGGGACTAACTTGTTGAAAAGGGATTTGATGATTAAATTGGGCATTCAAATAGTAAATTGTTAGACTGGAATAACAGTGTTATTAATGGAGTGCTCTCTGGCCCTGAGAGTAAACATACATGGATATTCACCTCTGACTGGAAAGACCCTGAAATGGGGGCGGAAGCAACAATATAGGTGGACAATTTTACCTCAGGGCTATACAGGGCCACCTATCTATTTGGGTAAGTTCTTAAAAAAAAAAAAAAAAAAAAAAAGACTTTGGAGCAATTACAACCTCCCGAGGAGGTATTAATGTTAACAAATATGTGGACCGTTTTCTATTGTCAGGACAGGAGAAAAGAGTTGTGAAGAAAGCTACTAACAAGCTATTCAACTTTCTGGGAAAGCAGGGCTTGGGAGTATTAAAAAAAAAAATAAATAAATAAATTACAATATGGAGAAAGAGAAGTCAGGTATTTAAGGCATCTAACGTCTGAAGGAAAACAAAGAATAAATGCAGAGAGGATTCAGGGAATTGTTGAAAATTAAGAAAGAACTAAAAAGTTTTAAAAGAAAGATTTTTTCTAAGGAATCAGGAGCCATGAAGTCTGAAGGAAAATGGATACTCCCTAATGGGAGAGAAATGCTGAATAAAGTGATAATGAGGCAAATATTAACTGTTTTACATCAAAAGAGTCATTGGGAAGTGCAAGCAATGTGTGATGTTGTGCTAAGAAAGTATGTCTGTGTAGGAATATACACTTTAGGGAAGCACATATGTAGAGGATGTACCATATGTCAAAAGGTAAATAAAAAGGTCTTCTGTAACCCATCTAGAGGGGGACGGGAGCCAGGGCTTTGACCTTTCCAAAGTATACAGGTAGACTTTACTGAGTTACTTGTTTGTTCTAATTGACCATGTGACTGGATGGGTGTAAAGCTTTACTGCAAGGGTTAAAGCAGGCCTTAGCGATTGAGTGGGATTTTCACAGCCCCTGGCACCCCTCCTCTTCTGGGAAGGTGGAGCGAATGAATCAGACATTAAAGAAGCAATTAACTAAACTAGTGTTAGAAACCCAGCTTCCTTGGGTAAAATGCTTACTCCTACAGGTTTAAACAGCACCAGGAAAGGATACAGGAATTTTACCATATGAGATGCTGTTCAGATTGCCCTATCTGGGCAGAAGGGATGAGATACCACAATTCAAAACAAGAGAGTTTTCTTAAGAACTGTATTCTGGGGTTGTTCTGTTCTTTGTCATTTCTCAGGACCTGTGGGTTGTGGGCTCAAACCCCACCTTTGGAATTTCCCATTCACCACCATCACCCAGGAAACCGGGTCCTGATTTGGACCTGGAAAGAGTCAACTCCGGCCTGAATGGGAAGGACAATTACTAACCACTGAAACAGCCGTAAGAACTGCGGAAAAAGGTTGGACTCACTATACTCGAGTGAAGGCATCCGTCGACGCTAGTACCTGGGATGCTGTTCCTACAAAAGACTTGTTGGAAGTTGAAATTGAAGAGAAAAATCTCATAGTGGACTCTGAGCAGGATAAGAGCTTACAATTGTAAACTAACCTTTATTTTCACAGGTAACTAAAGACTGTGACTTGTGATTGAAAGAAAGAACAGACCTATAGCGAATTGCAGTGCTCCCAAGGGGGGGTTGTTATAGTAGTAGTGTACATCTTATTTTTTTTTTGTATCGATAATTATTTGGAAACCTAAGGTTTAAAAATAATGACAGGGAAAAATCGATTACTAATTTTGTTTTTAGTGATTCTAGGCCTCAGAGAAGGCCTCGGTCAATTGGCAACTTGGAAAAGGCATGACCAGATAATAGCAAAAACGGGATACCCCGTCAAAATATGGGTGACTGTGACGGAGGGTTATGTACCACATTCTGTCACGTTTGATGTTTGTGAGGTGTTAGCTTGTGGAGATTTAAATGCCCAACGACAATTGAGCAGAGAGAACAAATAACTGGGAGAGACCCAACAGCCAGATTGAGAATAGCTGTATGGAAACAATCCTCTACTGCCATCAGAGAAAGGGAGAAACTCAAGGAGAAAACAGGAGAGAAAACAGGAAGCCCTCTGAAATGTGGCAGTTCAAACAAGGTATGGGGATGTGAATGCCTGGATAGAATGGGTCAAATATACCGTCCAGAGTCTCAACCGTAGCTATTGCTATGCTTGTGCCTCGGGATGACTGATTGCCCAGATAATGCCCTTCCCATGGGGGTGGACCAAAGACTCCCAAGGGATGCGATATATGATTGCATTGTACCAAGAAAAGACTGCCTGGGGAAATGAGGCCTTTAAGTCTCTCTTTGCTGTTCCTTGCATGATAACAATATCGCGGTTCCCCCTGCATTCTCTACAGCTATAGGTAACCATACAGCTTGCCTCTCACGGCAGGGTGTGAGTGCTACCTGGCATCTGGGAGAATTTGCCTTGTGCTATCAAGGACTTGATGGGAAACTGCTCAAGACTAGAGATCCCCAGGGCAGATCTCTGGTGGTACGGTGGAGGGAAGATCTTATGGTCCACCCTACCATCTAATTGGGAAGGCACTTGTGCACTTGTTCAATTAGCTATACCCTTCACCCTGGCATTTGAAAGAGAAACATCACAAATACCCAGAAGAAGTAAAAGAGGCTTAGGAATATCATTTGATGATAGAGTATACATAGATTCTATTGGTGTTCCTAGAGGAGTTCCAGATGAACATAAAGCCAGAAATCAAATTGCTGCAGGGTTTGAGTCACTGTTCTGGTGGGTAACAATCAATAAAAATGCGGATTGGATTAATTATTTCTATTATAATCAGCAGAGATTCATCAATTATACCAAGGATGCGATGAGAGGAATCGCTGAACAACTAGATGCCATCAGCAAAATGGCTTGGGAAAACAGGATAGCATTAGATATGATGCTCGCAGAGGAAGGAGGTGTGTTTGTGTGTGTAATACTGAGCAACCATTGTTGCACTCTTATACCCAACAATAGTGTCCCAGATGGCTCAGTAACAAGAGCATTGCAAGGGCTTACCACCCTTGCCAGTGAATTGGAAAAAAAAAAAAGGTAGGCCTATTTGCAACATTGATCGTAGTTGTAGGAGTTTTGACAGCCATTGGTTGCTGCATTATCCTCTGTGTAAGAGGACTAGTACAGTGGTTAACTGAAACCGCACTATTGAAACAAATGACCATGGAGCTACCACCTTACTCAGATAAGGAGATAATGAGGAGATGGAAAGCAAAGAAAGCAAAGAAGAAGAAGTCTATCAAATTACACCTTAGAGAAAGGTTTTGCAAAAATCAACAGTTTATAAAAAAAAGAAAAGGGGGGAATTGTGGGAATAGAAATGTTGTTTTTGCAGAGTTACATTGTTTAGAAGGAGGGAATGTGGTACTGAGATATGCTTACAGTGATAAGAAAGTTTAGCAGGCGACCTAGTGAAATGCAGACAACCAGACTCCTTAGGACAATTAGGTGAAAATCACGGTGTCAAGTCAGATAAGTGAAGAAACATTACCACTTCAAGCAGTAAAAATGTCAAAAGAAATTTGAAATTTAACAGGCCGGCAACTGAAGGCCATGCATTGTTTGTGAAGCATCAGATAGATTGTGAACCTGGATTACCCACTCAGTGGGGAAACAGGGGAGGGTCCTGCCATCAAAAGGTATATAAACTGTGTTTTGGAACTAGTAGATGCGCTCTCTCCTGCTTGTGGGGCGCCCGCCATTGCAATCGCGAATAAATTACTACTTCACTGAGATCCTCGCCTGAGCCTAAGTTATTGGCTACGGAGTGTTTCACACACTACCTCATCTCTGTGTGCCAATGGTGTCCATACAGAAATACATACTTCATAAGAGAAAAAGAAAGATGATGACAGTTCCCTTGATCAATTTTTAGCAGGCTCCTCTAGGCAGCTGTAGCTTTAATCCCAGAGTCAGAAATTAAGACTAAATCTGTGAAGAAGTGCATTAAACAAATTTCACCCACTATGAGGGTGGTGAGGCAGTGGCACAGGCTGCCCAGAGGAGCTGTGGGTGCCCCATCCCTGGCAGTGCCCAAGGCCAGGCTGGATGGGACTTTGAGCAACCTGGTCTGGTGGGAGGTGTCCCTGCCCATGGCAGAAGGGGTGGAACCAGGTGGTTTTAAGGGCCCTTCCAATCCAAACCATTCTGTGATTCTATGAATTGTTGGAACTGTACTGTAGCATTCCAGCCAAGCTTTGTGTACTGGGTACACATGGTAAAGGTTTGGCTGCAGGGGTGAGCAGAGCCCAGCAGCTGCCTCATGTCAGAGCAGAGCTAGCTCCGGCCGGCTCCAAAAGGTTCTAGCTGCTGGCCAGAGCTGAGCCAGAAAGTTTAAATCACGAATTTAAACTTTCCACTTACCACAGCAAACTTCTATGTATGTCACCTGTTGGTTGCTTAGATCTCTTCCTGATGCACAGTAGCGCAAGGCTCAATTTTAAAAAGTCCCTTATTAGGAAACCAGGATGAATGTGACAAGGAGGGAACAGTTTATCACTTCATTCTTTCTCTAACTATCTCCCATTCTTCACTTCTAGGGCAGGACGCTCAATTCACTATGAGCAGTAAAAAAAAAAAAAAAAAAAAAGGCAACAGGCTGTAGCCACCAGGAAAAAAACAGCTATGATGGAAAGCCTTCAAGGTAAATCATTAGCTCCTAGACCTTTTTAAGTCCAGTCAACTAATCTCGTCATAAAATGAAGATGAAAGACATGGTCAATACAAATTCAGAAAATGGTAGAACAATCTGTTTCTTCAGACACAGAACGTCTGCATCCAGCTAGTTTGCAAGTAATCCGATGTGCACAGGAGGATCAGGTGGCGCAGTCAGTTTACTGCAATACCACTTTTCTCAACTTATAACTTTGTAAGTGCCTTGTTTTATCTCTGCTTGTCAAGCCTTTTGTACCAGGTATGTTTTTGTACTGTGCCTTCTGCCTATTCAGGAGAAAGCAGAATGATAAGGACAATATGCTTGCTTGCCTACTGCATGCTACAGTAGACAAATCATGGAAACCTTAAACATGGAAGTTAAAATTTTCATGAACGTCTTAAAAACAATAATAGGAAACTTCTTTAATAGTTGCTATGATCAATCTAAGCACAACTTTTAATTTCCAGACCACTTGTTTTCAATTTTTCATTTCTAGACTATGTCTTTCTAACTGTGGGATGGGAAGTGGACAATAAAATTAAAAAGAATCATGGATGGATTGAAGATAAATTAATACTGATGAAGATATATTTTTATTAACAGGCTGTGAGCTGTGTCTATTTTCAGATTAAAGTTTGCTATAAAAATACGAAGCCAGCATAAGTTTAAAGCCTTCAAATATATTTTGGGTATTTGCATAATTACACTTGCAAATTAAAATTCCACTATTAAATACATATATATACAAGCACACCTTTTTATTACTTTTTTTTTTTTTAATGGATCGGCACTGGACATTTTCTGTAACAAATCTTTAAATGACGTTTAGATGTAGAGCTTAGTGATATGGTTTAGTGGAGGACTTGTTAGTGTTAGGTTAGAGGTTGGAATAGGTGATACTGGAGTCCTCTTCCAACCTAGATGATTCTGTGATTTTGTAAAATATGAATGACCGTGATTTTACCACACTTATTACAAACAATTAAATATCATGCCAAGTTTATTACATCAAGGCACATATCTTTGTTGAAGAAGATAACCACAATGCAATTTTAACATTTAAATGATAGTACCCAGCACCTCAATTAACCTAGTGCTCATGGCACTGAAAGGAAAAAAGAAAGACAAAGAACTCCATATGCATCTGCACATTTCTTAGCAAACAGCAAATTAATTCTGAGTGAGCAGTTTTGAAGTTAGATACATCATGCATTTGTGTCTCTTGGTAAGAAGTCAGTTTCTCTCGTATGCACGGTTGAGCTACAAAATAAGGAATTACCAAGCACCTGACCTGTTGTATGTCCACACAGATATGGAAATCAAGCTGAATTGTTTGCAGTTTCTATCTTTTCTAGAAACCCTAACAGAACGCAATGAGGATAACACAGGTTTAATTCCTATTTTCCAGACAAATGGCAGTCCTCCCTCTAACATAGTCTATACTTACGGGTTTAGCTTTAGACAAGTGTACTTCAGAGAACTGAAAGGATTGGCCATCTTAATGGTAACAAAGGAATTTCTCAGAATTACTGACCACAGAGATTCATAGGAGCAAAGAGTAAGAAAAGATTTTGTAAAGGTTTGTGTACTCTAGGAGACCACAATCTCTTTGTCCCCTCCCCCCCCCACCGCTATAGCCAGAATTGCAAATGGCTCTGTAAATGTTATGGAGAGCTTTTCTGAAATCAATTCTAATAGCTTTGAATATAACTATAATCAGATTTTGTTTAAAGCTCTTGATATGTTCTTTGCACAGGATGGCTATCGGGCACATATAATTGAACATTATATAATAAAGAAAAAATACATTGGCTTTTTGTTCTAGGCACTAGTTTCCATGGACTACTTCTCATTGTATATTACCATTTTCATAAAAGCAGCTCCAAACAGTTGCAAAGACTTATATATGTAGTCATTTTTTTGCAACGCCCACAAGCTTTAACATTTCAGTTGTTCAGAATCTTACTGGCCTATGCCCCTTTCCCCAACAAAGGAAATAAGGGCACAAAAATAATTTCTCTTCTTGTTTTCTAATGTCTTAGAACAACACATATTCTACCTACACCTGAAGAGCCAACAAGTCACCAAATTTCAGGAAGCATAAAGCATTTAAGCAGGGAAGTCATGCATACACTATTTGGCATGTGTGAAAACCATTCAATTTCAAACATTCTTATCTGTATGGAGAATTTAGGCACTTCAGCAATTCCATGCAAATGGTCCAATACTGCTTTCACCATGTTCTCTCTTAAATAATGTTAACCTCATTCATCTCCAGAATCACAAAATTGGTGCAGTTTACTAAAATTTTGAATGAATTCTCCACCTATTTCCAACACTTGCTTGGAAACAGAGCTGAGAGTGACACCTTACCAAATATGTTTCATTTAGAAAAGATTAGAAGACAAAACCTAAGTTTACTGCAAGGAAGTACATAAATTTTAAATTAGTTAGAAATATTAGTACACACAAAAAGCAATATACTATTTTGAATAAATTCCTGGTGCATTACTAAGTAACTTTAGGTAAAATAATGTTTATCTAAGAGAAACACGGAATTGCTTTACAGGCAAGGAGTAACCTAAAGAGGGGAGGCTTAGTTTAGATATAAAGAAGAAATTATTTGCTCTGAGGGTGGAGAGGTACAGCAACAGGTTGCCCAGAGAAGCTGTGGATGCACTTACCCACAGAGAAGATGTGGAACACTTCCCCACCCCTGGAAGTATTCAAGGCCAGGCTGGATGGGTCCTTGGGCAACCTGGTCCTTGGGCACCAGGGAGGTGTCCCTGCCCTTGTCAGGGGGCTTGGAACTCAATTATCTTTAAGGTACCTTCCAAACCAAACCATTCTATGATTCTGGGATTCTCACATCCTCTTTCCTTACTACCCTTTTGGAAGTCAGTACTCTTCAGACAGCTGCAGGCCCTCTTTCAACTTACATTTCTGGGAACAAAAACAAATTTTCATGTTGAATTTATGTCTCACTTTTGAGTATTTGGGCTCCTCAGTGTTGTATTTGTAAATATTTCATTTCTCTGAGTTTGCCCTTTAAAAACCAAGGGCATTAAAGATCTCTTCCTGTTTACCCATTTAAGTTAAAGCAAATCAATGAAGAATCATAGGATCTAAAGTTCTTTTGTTTTTTCCTAAATTTTTTCTTCATCCTCAATATCAGATTTGTCATGGCAAAGAAATCAATGAAGATACTGGTTGAATGTCAGTACCTAGGCTCTTGGATTATTACTACCATTTTTTTCCCCATAATCCATATTTAGAAAGCTAAAATGTCATATATGACTAGAGTGAACACTCCTATCTACTTTTTTCCCTTTAATACTGTTAGAGAGATCTACAGTTTCCAAAAACTACCTCATCAGAAATTCCTTAGTATCTCTTCCAGACTTCACTGACTCAAGAAACAATGTTATTGACCACACATCTTAGCTTCCTTTCTATTTTCTCTGAACATCATCTTAATTTTTGTAATTACTTTCGTTAGTTAACCTATAGAGCTGGGGTTCAAGCAGATCAAGTTCCTATGTCTAGACATATGTTCCTATGTCTATGAGACTTCCCCCATTCCACACGAACACCTCTATAGTGGCATGCTGACCACAACTAATTAATAATCAAATCCATTCTTCAATGGAGTTACATATCTGGTTATCCCTATTATCAGTATTTATATCTTCCTTTTTCCCTTGCCACTTCTCCTATTACTCTTTTGCTATTTTTACTACATTTGCCATTTTCTTTTTTTAATTCTTCTTAAGTACTAAGTTAGTTTAAAAGAATTCATTACTTCTTCCGAAGTCTCATTTTTGACACTTTCTTTTACTATTTTTCCACTCTCAATTTGAAGATTACACTATTGCAGTGGAATCTATCCATCATGAAGAGCTTGATTTCGTTGAATGTTACCTTGTAGTCAGGTATTCTAAATGAATCTTGAAGTGATTTTTGTTTCTTTTTTTAACTTTTATTTATTTATTTATTTATTAAGGGGATTAAAATAATTTCACCCATATAGCCCCAGCACCTTTCCTAATCTTGGGCAATTACTCGTTAGAGCAAATAATTGTCATTTGTTCCAAGTACCAGTCTTTGCTAGTAGTGACATTGTTACCAGCTTACCGTCCCCCTCCATACTAGACACCCAAAATTTTCTTTTTAAGTGAAAGAATGTCCTTCTAGAGAATGGAAGTTTTTACCCTGACATCTTTTAAGGCACTGATCCTTTATTTCCGTCTTACTATTCTAATCTTACTAATTACTATTTAACCCCCAAACTACTCTTTCCCATTATGTTTTTGTTTGTTTGTTTGTTTTTTTAACATAATTTGCAAATTGCTTTCAGGAAAGCATTAAAGATAATGTTATTTCATTAATTTAAAATTAGTCAAGGTGATTCTCATGATATTTTCTGTTGTTCTTATGCACAAATTGCAAAACACAACTTTTATTAGCCTCACACTGAATTACTTAATTACAGGATGAAATCATATTCAGTAATAACAACTAAAGCACTTAGCCGTGTTCAAGAATGAAGTGAAAATCATTTAGATTCTTGCAAGTGGGTTCTCAGAGTTCCAATACATTTTTAAAGATACTTTTATATCACATAAAACGCATTCTTTTATATGATAGGACAATCCATAACAGAAGAAAATGAAGATCTTCATCCACTACAGCACTCTTTACTCTGAAAGAGAATGTCATGCTATAACCATTACAAAGAATTTCATTATTCTCTCAACCACAGCAGCCACCCAGTGGCTACTCTTTTTAATACTCAGACACGCATAAAACCAGGAATTTAGGAGATGGTCAGAACCTGCAATTTTCAGTGATAGCCTCTTGCATTAAATATTCCTTTTATGTGAAAGAGGAAATAAAGCCATCAACATTTTTTCTTTGGAAGCAGACTCTACACAAACATTCAGAAGAAGAGGAAGAAGAAAAAAACAAAGATATGGATGTAAATGTTGTGAGGCTCTTTTGTCATTACTGTTTATATATATATATATATATATATATATATATAAACATATATATATATATATAGTGTCTGTTTGCTTTTCTTTAAATAAGAGACTGTTAATAAGAAGATATATTGTTAATAAAGTTTTAATAGGAAAATATTTCTGTGTGATAGGCTATTTTTTTTCTTTAAACTATAAATCTAGAGAGAAAAAAAAAAGTTATTAAATGGAAAAAAAGTTATTAATGGATGTTAAAAGTATCAAGAAATTTAGACCAACAGCACTGACAGATGTTTCTGAACTACATTATAACTCGTTATGAAAGTTTTGCAACAGTTCTCAATCTTGCAGGAACATAAGAGAATTTATTTCATGCCTTATTTAAGTGTCTTTTTGCGTAGGTGCCAGAAAATGGCTTCATATCCAAAAGCTTGCCTGTTTTTTTTTTAACTGTATTGGTCTAGCTAAAAATGTTACTCTCCCTGCCATTTTTGCCTTGAAGATATCCGTAAACCTTCACAGTTTCAATATTAGTGATTATTAGACACTTTAATATTTATAAAGCAATTATATACAGCCAAAGAGGAACTTAAATAATAAAATTCATTTAAGATGACAAGAAGCATGAAGTTCTTCATCCACATTCTTATGATCTTCCAAATACTCTACTTGAAACCACTTCTTTCCATTTTCTAAGTTCCAAGTTTAACAAAATCTGTGTACATAATGTTTCAATAATGAGGAAAACCTCTATAAAATTCAAAAACTATAACAAATATAAATTATTATCAATGAATAATGCATGTTACTACCAGACAAGAAGTGACAGACGATTACAAAGAAAAGAACCAATACACTTTGTTGTAAATGGCATCGGTTTCTGCTGTGCATACCTAAGTATGTTGGAAGATATATACTTCTTGTTACAGGAGTTCCCTCCAGCAATCTTAATATTTGGAAACTGCTATAGTGCACTCTCATTTCAATTGAATGAATGCCATTCTTTGATATTCCTGTATAAGAAACAGAATCAGGAATGATTCTTTGAAATATAAACTTGTGTAATAATTTTGCATTCTTTCACGTTATTACTAGCCTCTACAACTGTATTACTTGTGCTTTCAGTAAACTGATAAAAATTTTTGCCATTTCATCTATAATGATAATGATCTCTAGGAAACAAAATACATAATTAAAAAATCATAAGCTGACCTTCAATGTATGTTTGACCAAAGTCTGGAATTTCTCTTTGAACTGAATCTGATAATTGTGTTCTGTGCTAGAGACGATCACGTACAGTCAGGACTATGCTGCAGCTTCCTTGACACAAAGCTACACAGTCAGTGTCACAAGTCTTCCATCCATGTGTAGGACAAGCCCACTTTCTGCATCAAGCTGAGTGAAGGTCTACATTAAGTCTTTTAGCAGCACCTACAGATTCCTGTTTTTTTTTGTTTGTTTTGTTTTGTTTTTCTCTCAGAGATAGCCACTTCTTTTTGTCACATTTTCTGCTTACTTAAATTTCTTTTTCTTCTCCATCATTATTAGTCCCCAACTTCAAGATGACCCATTTATTTCTGCCCATTTTTCTTTGTAGAGGGTTCAGAACCTCTAACTGAGAACCCAGGAATCAAACATTTTGACACATCTACTTGTTGGTTTGACACCTGGAATTTGATATATAAGTTCAGGTTGAGGAACTGGTATGTTCTCCAAAGCAGACTGCAGGCAACACACAAAAAGTTAATGGAAATATGTAATTTCTTCATACATCATCCCTTCTCATGGAGGAAAGTAGTTACTAGCTTATCTTTGTTCAACTCCTTAACCTGAAACTATTTGCTCTCAATAATTTATATTTGACTTTAATTACGTTTCAGTTCTAAGTTCCAATGAATTCTGATAGACCATATTACTGAAAACATTTGCTTAGTGTTTGCATCATTTAACCAAGGCTAGGGTCGATAAATATTAGCTAGCAGTAGGCCTACAGTCCTAATTTTTATTTTTTTTTAAATTCCTTCTGCTGGACTACAGTACTACCTGAAGCTATGACTTCAGTTTTTCCACTGCAACATGCTTAGCCACTGACAGACTAGGCTGTTGTATGGATAATACCCTTGCCAGAATTTTAAACCCTGCCCAGTGAGATTCAATTTTTATTGGACATTGGAATTAATAATGAAATCAGTTCTTAACTGAATTTAGCAAATCCCAAAGACCTTAAATTCTCTAATACTTGATTTTTTATTTTCCACTTGGAGTTTCTGAAACAAAATGAGAATAATATTAATAAAGTAGTGGAAGTAAACAAAACCAAGCATTAATATTGGATTAATATTAATGATCCAATTAATGGAGCAGTTTGTCATTCACTGATGGATCATCAGATTAGCCATAAAACATGCAACATGTTACAAAGAAGGGTTCAACATATCCACTATTTAGAATAAACAACTGATGTAGTGTATGCCTCCGTACCTGATGTACGTAGTGTATAAGTGAATGAGAAATTTGGAAGAAGCAATAAAGTAGAGTGAGCCAGAGCACAAGACGGTATGAGAGATGAAGAGGGACAATGTGACTGTGTAAGAAAAAGACTTGGGCAAGCACACAAGACTAAGCATGAAGAAGCACGTGTGAGAAAGACAGAGCAAGAGAGCACGTGCCCATGACTGAACACAAAGGAGCATACAGAAGACTGATGAACAGCAAGTGAAAAGGCAAGAGCCAAGACAATGAGAGACAGTAAGTGAGCCAGAGGTAAAATGAAGAGAGTGCGTAACAGAGGGCACACGGGGGAAGGGGTGCACACCCAAAGATGGCATGAGAGCACAACAGAGATACAGAGCACAAGGTCTCTTCTCTGGTATCTCTTTTAAAAATCAGCACATTATAGCATCCAGATATTTTCTCATATTAGGAAAAATCAGGCAATGTTACCCACATGAGTGATCACCACTCAAACACTGTAACTTCACATAGCATTTGGCATGAAAGGCAAATTACTGGTTTGGAAGGTGGGGGGGTTAAATCTGACAGGGAGCTAACACACACACAAGTGAAAGAGGAACTCTTCACACGCTACTTTCGTGTACAAACAAGAATTTCATCACAGTGGAGCAAAAACATATAGTAGCAATAGCACAGGTGTCCTATGATCAGCAATATCAACAATAAAACCACAATCTTACCAAAGACAGGAGAGAATATTTAAGGTTTTAAAAACAGAGTCAAAAGTTAGTAATTATTTAAAAAAAAATGACTCACCCACTCACCTAGTGCATTTTAAATTGGAGAGCAAAGTTAGGAGAAAGACAGCAGCTGTCTCTTTCACCAATTACCTGCCAGTGCTAAAGTACTACATTTGCATCCACAAAATGCAATGCAAAACTAAATTTTACTGCATTAAGAGAACTGCTTAGTCTATCGCTTCACAGTTCAGAGAAAACATAGAAGACCCAGAACAGAATCTTGATGCACTTCTGTTTTAAAATGCAAGTCCTGACAACCTGACAATGTTTCATGTAGCCCCTTTATCTCAAAAAATATATAATAATAATAAAAATTAAAATTAAAAATCTCTCTCTCATATGAAACTTGAGCTATCCCAGAATGTATTGTTTCATTTCCAGCACACATGAAATGTAACAAGATATTGCACTTTGGTTGCCTTTTAAAAACAGAAGCACAGCAGAACTCAACATTATCCATAATCCTTTCATTCACATATTTCCTCTCACCTCTTTCATTTTTTAATCAGAGAATTGAATTATTATTGGCCTTAAAAGGCTGATACTTTATCACATCTTGCAAAGTACAAAAGCAACTTTACCTTTTCCCTGCTGCAGCCTGCCTTTTGTTCTTCTTAATCTTTAGATTAGTCATTTTTAAAATCTTCTCCACTGTGAAATCAAACAGGTCGCGCAGGCAGGGCGAGCAGGAAGGGCAACCCCCGCCCACACGAACGCCTCTTAACGACGGTCTTTAGCTAGGCGAGAATGGTCTCCACAAGGCACGGAGCGCTCTGCAGGAGGTCGGTACACACCCAGACCGACTGCCCGTTAAAGAATGCAGCGGTTCAGGTCACCGGATGCAGGGAGTGTCAGAGCCTGCTGCTGCCGTCGGCGGGAGGCAGAGACACTGCGTGCGTGAGATGTGAGCAAGTGGATGACCTGATCCGCATGGTGGCGGAGCTCAAGGAGGAGGTGGAGAGGCTGAGGGCCATCAGGGAATGTGAGCGAGAGATAGACTTCTGGAGCAACTCCCTGCAGGGCCTCAAGGAAACGTACCGGGGTGAGACACCCCAAATGGGGGTGGACCCCCTGCCCTGTCGCCGTCGGACAGAGGGAGGGGATCTGGGAGTTGAGGAGGAGTGGAGACAGGTCCCTGCGCGACATGGCAGGCGATGCCCTCCCCTTCCGGCCCCACCTTCCCAGGTGCCCTTACAAAACAGGTTTGAGGCCCTGGAGCTTGAGAGACCAGCAACTGAGGAAGAGATAGAAAGTGTTCCCAGGAGGATGCCTAGGGCGAGGAGGTCGACTCCACGCATCAGGACTGCCTCCACCAAGAAAGAAAGAAGGGTGATTGTCGTGGGAGACTCTATCCTTAGGGGGACAGAGGGCCCTATTTGTCGGCCTGACCCTACCCGTAGGGAAGTCTGCTGCCTCCCTGGGGCCAGGGTCAGGGACGTTGCCAGGAAGCTCCCCAACCTGGTACGCCCCTCTGATTATTATCCTCTCCTGATAGTCCAGGCGGGCAGTGATGACATTGATGACAGAAGCCTGAAGGCTATCAAAAGAGACTTTAGGGGGCTGGGACGGTTAGTGGACGGAGCAGGAGTGCAGGTAGTATTTTCGTCCATCCCTACGTTGACAGGGAGGGGTATGGAGAGGACAAGGAAAGCCCACCTGCTAAACACGTGGCTCCGGGGCTGGTGCCTACGCAGAAATCTTGGGTTTTTCGACCATGGGGCAGTTTACTCAGCACCTGGTCTGATGGCCGTAGACGGGTCCCTATCCTTTAGGGGAAAAAGGATCCTGGGCCAGGAGCTGGTGGGGCTCATTGATAGGGCTTTAAACTAGGTAAGAAGGGGGATGGGGCTGAAGCAAGGACTGTTGGGGCTGTGCCAGGGGGAGCAATGGCAAGGCCGGAGGATAAGGTAAAGGCCCAGCTGAAGCGCATCTACACCAATGCACGCAGCATGGGTAACAAACAGGAGGAGCTGGAAGCCATCGTGCAGCGGGCAGGCTACGACTTGGTTGCCATCACGGAAACGTGGTGGGACCAGTCTCATGACTGGAGTGCTGCGATGCCTGGCTATAGGCTCTTCAGAAGGGACAGGCAGCACAGAAGGGGTGGCGGTGTGGCTCTCTGTATTAGAGAGTCTTTCGATGTTGTAGAACTCGAGGCTAGGAATGACAAGATCGAGTCCCTTTGGGTTAGGATCGGCAGGGACAACAAGACTAGTGTCCTGGTCGGGGTCTGCTATAGACCGCCGAACCAGGATGAGGAGACGGATGAGGAGTTCTACAGGCAGCTGACAGAAGTTGCGAAATCGTCGGCGCTTGTACTCGTGGGGGACTTCAACTTCCCTGACATATCCTGGAAGCACAACACAGCCCAGAGGAAGCAGTCTAGGAGGTTTCTGGAGAAAGTGGAAGATAGCTTCCTGACGCAGCTGATTAGTGAACCTACCAGGGGTGGTGCCCTGCTAGACCTTCTCTTCACAAACAGAGAAGGACTGGTGGAGGATGTGATTGTCGGGAACAGTCTTGGGCAGAGAGACCATGAAATGGTGGAGTTCACTATTCTTGGCGGGGCCAGGAAGGGAACCAGTAAAACCACTGTATTGGACTTTCGGAGGGCTGACTTTGGGCTGCTCAAAAAAAAGTTGACACTAGTTGGTGGAGTCCCATGGGAGGCGGTTCTGAAGGGCAGAGGGGTCCAGAAAGGCTGGGCGCTCTTTAAGAGGCAAATCCTAATGGCGCAGGAGCGGTCTATTCCCATGCGCCCAAAGATGAGCCAGCGGGGAAGAAGACCAGCCTGGCTCAACAGAGAATTGTGGCTTGAGCTTAGGAAAAAAAAGAGGGTTTATAATCTTCGGAAAATTGGGCAGGCCACTAAGGAGGACTATAAGGATGTAGCGAGGCTGTGCAGGGACAAGATTAGGAAGGCCAAAGCTCATCTGGAGCTCAATCTGGCTACTGCTGTTAAAGATAACAAAAAACGCTTTTATAAATACATCAACACCAAAAGGAGGACTAGGGAGAATCTCCATCCTTTACTGGATGCGGGGGGAAACTTAGTTACAAGAGATGAGGAAAAGGCGGAGGTGCTCAATGCCTTCTTTGCCTCAGTCTTTAGCGGCAAAACCGGTTGCTCTCTGGATACCCAGTACCCAGAACTGGTGGAAGGGGACGGGGAGCAGGATGTGGCCCTCACCATCCACGAAGAACTGGTTGGTGACCTGCTACGGCACTTGGATGTCCACAAATCGATGGGGCCGGATGGGATCCACCCAAGGGTACTGAGAGAACTGGCAGAGGAGCTGGCCAAGCCCCTATCCATCATTTATCAGCAGTCCTGGCTATCCGGGGAGGTCCCAGCTGACTGGCGACTAGCAAATGTGACGCCCATCTACAAGAAGGGCCGGAGGGCAGACCCGGGGAACTACAGGCCGGTCAGTTTGACCTCAGTACCAGGGAAGCTCATGGAGCAGATCCTCTTGGGAGTCATCATGCGGCACTTGAAGGGCAAGCAGGCGATCAGGCCCAGTCAGCATGGGTTTATGGAAGGCAGGTCCTGCTTGACGAACCTGATCTCCTTCTACGACAAAGTGACGCGCTGGGTGGATGAGGGAAAGGCTGTGGATGTGGTCTACCTTGACTTCAGCAAGGCTTTTGACACCGTCTCCCACAGCATTCTCCTCAAGAAACTGGCTGCTCTTGGCTTGGACTGGCGCACGCTTCGTTGGGTTAGAAACTGGCTGGATAGCCGGGCCCAAAGAGTTGTGGTAAATGGAGCCAAGTCCAGTTGGAGGCCAGTCACTAGTGGCGTCCCCCAGGGCTCGGTGCTGGGGCCGGTCCTCTTTAACATCTTCATCAATGATCTGGATGACGGCACTGAGTGCACCCTCAGTAAGTTTGCAGATGACACCAAGCTAGGTGCGTGTGTCGATCTGCTCGAGGGTAGGAAGGCTCTGCAGGAGGATCTGGATAGGCTGCACCGATGGGCTGAGGTCAACTGTATGAAGTTCAACAAGGCCAAGTGCCGGGTCCTGCACCTGGGGCGCAATAACCCCAAGCAGAACTACAGGCTGGGAGAGGAATGGTTGGAGAGCTGCCAGGCAGAGAAGGACCTGGGAGTGATGGTGGACAGTCGGCTGAATATGAGCCAGCAGTGTGCTCAGGTGGCCAAGAAGGCCAACGGCATCCGGGCTTGTATCAGAAACACTGTGACCAGCAGGGCTAGGGAGGTGATCGTCCCCCTGTACTCGGCTCTGGTGAGGCCGCACCTCGAGTACTGTGTTCAGTTTTGGGCCCCTCGCTACAAGAAGGACATCGAGGTGCTTGAGCGGGTCCAAAGAAGGGCGACGAAGCTGGTGAGGGGCCTGGAGAGCAAGTCCTATGAGGAGCGGCTGAAGGAGCTGGGCTTGTTCAGCCTAGAGAAGAGGAGGCTCAGGGGTGACCTTATTGCTCTGTATAAGTACGTTAAAGGAGGCTGTAGCGAGGTGGGGGTTGGCCTGTTCTCCCATGTGCCTGGTGACAGGACGAGGGGGAATGGGCTAAAGTTACGCCAGGGGAGTTTTAGGTTAGATGTTAGGAAGAATTTCTTTACTGAAAGGGTTGTTAGGCACTGGAACGGGCTGCCCAGGAAGGTGGTGGAGTCACCATCCCTGGAAGTCTTCAAAAGACGTTTAGATGTAGAGCTTAGGGATATGGTTTAGTGGGGACTGTTAGTGTTAGGTTAGAGGTTGGACTCGATGATCTTGAGGTCTCTTCCAACCTAGAAATTCTGTGATTCTGTGAAATACAATTAGATAACATTTCATTTACTGGGGCTAGCATCCTTTATTATATTAACATCATGCTCAAATTTTTATTCTAAAGTTTATTTTAAAAAATCCATTATTTCTAATGATAAAAGAACATAAAGTGAAGGCATCCAGTATCTACCACACTGTGTTGGGTTTATGAGGCAAGGTTTTGGCAGAGATTGCCCTCCAGACTGTGGAGAAGACCACAGTGAAGCAGTCCTCCTGCAGACCACGGAGGCCCCTGCAGCAGTTGGTTGTGCTCTGAAAAATGCTGCTGCCCATGGAGAGCCCACACAGGTGTTTTTTTGGCAGAACTGTGGCCCAAGTTGGGCCCATGCCTGAGCAGTCTGCTGCTGGAGGACTGCACCCCACTGGAGCGTTCTTGAAGAATGGCAGCCAGGGAGAAAGGGGAACTTGTTAGGAGGAAGGAGTGACAGAGGCTACCTGTTACGAAGAGACCACAACCTCCACTGCCAGCCTCTCACACCATTCAGGGCTCAGGGTGCTGAGGTGGAAGAGTTGGGAGTGAAGTTGAGCCTGGGAAGAAGGAGCAGGTGAGGGGCAGCTGTTTTTGTTTTGTTTCTCACCACGCTTCTCTATTTTTACTTGACAATAAACTATAATAAATTTCCCCTAGTCAAGGGTTTTTTGGCCATGATGGTAATTGGTGATTTCCATGTTCTTATCACAGGTTAGGAGCTTTTCCACCCTGCCCTGTCAAGGACAGGGTGTGGGAGGCTGGAGGAGGCTAGGTGGGCACCTGGCAGTTGCCACGGTCAAGCTGTTTTACTGGTAAATAATATTCATGGTGTATTTGGGTGACCCCTGAAGAGACACTCCAGAATACAGACCCAGGTCTGTATTTCCATGAAAAATACATGCCAAAACAAGCTCATTTTAAAAATCTTACCCCCTTTGCAGAAACATACCTGTCTCTAAAGGGAAAGAGGAAAAAAAGAAAGAATTAAATGAAGCATTTGCCCTGCCAATAACCATTATTTATTAATGGCAACACCTCACACATAGTCTGAATTAATCATATTGCTTACAGAGTTTGCATTTACTGCAAGGTAAGTTTTAAATTTTTATAGATGGTTAAAATATAAATGTATCCTAAATTCTCAGAAAGTTGCAAGCATAGAGGAGTAATGACTCTAAATTTCTTTACGAGCATTACGTGGGCAAAAATATATGCTGGGTTTTGACTGCGGATTGGATTCTCATTAGAGAGAATACTTTTCTTCCTTTTTTTTTTTTTTTTTTGAGCAGAATAATAAGGGTGTATTCTTATAGCTCCCTTTCTACCTCTACAATTACTTTAAAATGTTGTGAAGACTCAGCTTCTCAGCACAAGCTAAATAGGCAGTTCTTTGCCAAGATCCCTGTCCATTGTGCATTCATGAAAGCAAACATGAATGCCATTGATCCCAGCAGGAAGGCTTGCAGGCTTGACACACTCTGTGCCAAAGCAAGGGCTCTAATTAGTGATCCTTCCAGCTGGACAGTAAAGGCCTTACCCTTCCTTAGGGAATAATAAGACAGGCCATGTCTGAAGTTCCCAAGTAAGCTTTATAGAATAGGGAGCATGCAGAGAACTGCATTAAAGGCACTAAACCAGCCGACACAGGTGACCGAACAGTGAACTGTGCACTTGGCAATGAACAGAAAAATGCCTGCTACACAAGCATCATCTGGTCTTTGGTTCCTCCTGTTTGCCTGAATTACTGTCAGAATTCCAAGGACTGTAATGGATGGCGCAACTATTTAAAAGAAAGCAATAGATTTGTTGCAACAGTGATAGTTTTGAATATCTTCAAACCTTTTCTTCAAAAACAATGCTTGTTGACAATATAACATACCAATTCATAACATCACCATTCTTTGCAGAATAATGATAAAAACTCATTAGCAGTAACAGGCTTTGAAAAATAGGCAGCATGTGTAATTTCAGCACTTCAAAACTGTTCGCAATAAAGTCACTTTTAATTATATTTCTTTATAAAGAAAAATTATCTAAAGGATTAAAAATAGAAAGTCCTTTCATAGTAAAGATTACTAGCACTAGACTGCAAACACTGTAACCAGATAAAAGCACTTGTACATATATGCAAAGTGTACATCTAGGTTTCTGTATATAAAAGATCTTATACAACTTCTTTTATTGCATTGCTGCTTCAGAATTCTGACAACCACAATATTCAAAACGCGAGTTTCACTGAAAAAGCAGGATCTACTGAAAACAGTGGCTTATTTAAACATACTTTACATATAAGCGCATGAAATGTATAAAGAAGCATTGACATCTTGAAAGATTACAATGCCAAAAATTGCGTGAAGCTACAGTAGAAAAAAAATCCAAATGGTATATGCATATCCATTGTATACATCAATTATCTATTAACAAATTCCCAATGTAGATAAATTCCTCCTCTGTTCAAAAATAAAAATAAAAAAATCATAAGTTAACACTTTTAAAAATAAACGAGAACGTACAAGTTTACACCCTTCTAATCCAACCACATTTGCTTTTTGAAAGCAAATGCAAATTCTAAAAGTGAAATATTAAAAGTATTTAAAAACGAAAATTTTTCACTTAGAATTATTATCCTACCTTGAGAACTGCAGTTTCTTTAGCCAAGCAAAATGCTTGGTCCTTCTGATGTTTGTTCCATTTTCACATCAAGCGGATATTAATTTTAACTACTAGCTTTCACTGAGAATCTTTCATTCTTGAAGAGAAATAAGAAAATTACTTATTGAAAACAAACAAGTCTCATTTCAAGATAGCAGCTTTTAGCCAATAGTTTTCTGATTTTCTACCTTTTGTTTACTACTGGTTATTCTTACTTGCCTGAAAGACTGCTACATTTCTCTTATCAGCAACATTATTCTATTTTTTCTAAAAATAAGATTGAAAAAAGAGAGGAAGAAAGGCTGTAAACAAAAAGCTGTAGAATACAAAGGCAGTTAAAAGTTGGCTTCACAGCTCCTCAAAATAAATACTGAAGGATTATGATTCTGTAACCACAATCAGGATCTTTTTTACATCAAAGCTAGAGAAAAAGTAATGATATTAGTGCTTTGGACTCTAAATGGAACATACTGTTATTGCTGGGCAATAACTGTCCTTGTGCTGAGTGACAAAAAAAAAAGGGGAAAAGGCGCACTTCCCCTCCCACATTCCCTGTATATCTCTAAAAATAAAGGACAGGTGAATATTCAAGGTGAAAATCAATATAATTTTTAAGATAGCCAGGAAGCCTTTAAATTACCTGAAGCACATTCTGTGCTCATTTAAAGAACATTCTGTATGCAGGCTGTAGTAAGAAAAGTATCTGTAGAATTAAGCAAAAGATCAATGAACAAATTTTCAGTGTACCACGAAGAATTCATAATGTAATAGTTATAAAACAATTGACTTTATGATTGTTTAATATTATCACAGGCTCATAGAGATGTATATTCAAGGTATTATAAGGTTGCATTAAAGAAGGTCACATTAAAGTGAGGACAATAGCTCTGAATCTCAAAGGATTTGGTCTAAGAATGTATTGGAAAACGAGAGATTCATAATAGTTTTTTCAGCCTGTTTTAGCATGTTTTCTAATACCATGAAGTCTTATGACATATTTAAAGTCATTTTAAAGCTTATTTTTCTTCATTAAGACAATAAAGTGTGTTTTTCCTACATTCATGCTATCTATAGCACTTTGGTTTGCACTTCCGGATGCAGCCCAGCTAGTATGCATTTTCTTCTACGTTCACTAATGAGGTGGTACAAAAATAAAAATAAAAATCAGGGAATAAATTAGGAGACTAAAATGCAACCTACAGTGAGATGCAATCTACAGGTGGAAAAACATAAAAATTGAGAAGTATGTCAGCGTAAATTCATAGAATCATAGAATCATAGAATATCCTGAGTTGGAAGGGACCCTTAAGGATCATCAAGTCCAACTCTTGACACCGCACAGGTCTACCCAAAAGTTCAGACCATGTGACTAAGTGCACAGTCCAATCTCTTCTTAAATTCAATCAGGCTCGGTGCAGTGACCACTTCCCTGGGGAGCCTGTTCCAGTGTGCAACCACCCTCTCTGTGAAGAACCCCCTCCTGATGTCAAGCCTAAACTTCCCCTGCCTCAGCTTAACCCCGTTCCCGCGGGTCCTGTTGCTGGTGTTAATGGAGAAAAGGTCTCCTTCCTCTCGACACCCCCTTACTAGGAAGTTGTAGACTGCGATGAGGTCGATTGTTAATTGATTGTTAATTGATTGTTATGCTCTGGTAAAAGACGTATTCAAGTGGAGAAAATATCTGTCCAGGCTTGGAGTCAATCATATGCAGTCAGTAGAACCTGGCTCAAATAACAAAACCAGTTTCTGACACCAGGTCCTTACTACTTCAAAAATGAGCAGCTAGGTTCATTTGATGCTAGACACTGCCCCTCTGGTAGTCTACCCAGGGCCTAGAAGGGACATACCTCCAACCTCTAATGACCTAATAGGTGGGCTGGCAGGAAACTGGCCATCCAGAAAATGACAGGTCCAAGTTTGAGGTTTGATAGGAAGGTTTTGAGAGCTCTCGCTTTGTCACAGCCTGCCAGTTTTCTATGCCCAGGAGAGAGCTCTACTCTTTTTCTTCTCATGGTTTTATTCTCCATCTGAACACATAGAAACTGGCTTCAAAGTCTCAATTCTCCCCACACTGTGATCAAATAAATAAAGTAGTATCGAGGCTCATTCTGATCTCTCCACTCTAATTTATGTACCAGAGCTCTCTAAATGGCATCTGACAGACAAACTCCCTCTGCACCCATGTCTCTGGCTGGACAGCAATTCAAATTCAAATAATAATAATAATAATAATAATAATAATAATAATAATAATAATAATAATAATAATAAAGCTCTCTGTCTTTCCTTCCTTTTTTGAAAACTAAGCAGTTATCACAATGACAAAGAAAAATGACTGCCCTCCTTAAGACATATGCAAACAACAGATGATTGATGATTATAGAATTTGGCTTACAGAACCTTAGTAACCAGTCAGAAGAACTGCCAATGGCATATACATGTATACAATTTTACCACATGGCATCAACTTGTACCCACCTCTGACTGCCACACACCTTAAGTTAGCACCACTCAGTCTGCAGGAAGGGGCTGTTACCTGCCTTTAATGTTAAATGTTTAATGTCTAAAAAACACACTACCGTGTATAGAACTTGTTGGAAGTCTCTCACCAAACATAAGAAACTTAACTAGCTTAGCAAACGAGCCAACCTTTCAGACTTTATGTTTATCCCTACTACTGAGAGCAGTACCACCACGATGAGGCAGAGCTGAGAAGCCTGCATGTGTGGAAAGAAACCTCACTAATGTACTGCACAAGCACTAAGCTTTACATACTGCTCAACATGAGCATTAAAATAATGGTGTGCTTTGCAAGCCCTATAGTTTTTAACAAATAAAAGAATCTGAAAAGCTGAATTAGTAAGTATTTTAGGAAAGACTTAAGTGTTAAATATTCTGTATCACTGAATTAAAGCTGAAAGGTTCCCATGTTATCCACTCTAAAAATATCCACTACCCTGCTTTACAGCCTTTTGGAGGCTGTTTTCAGCTACGATGGGGGAATAGACCCCAGCTAGACCTCACACGTATCAGACAAGCCTCAACTCCAATGCAAACGGAGCTGTCTGACCACCAACTAAGGCTCATGAAGTGACTAAACACTTGACAAGTGCCAAATGCTGATCTAAAATTCCAGATATAAACATGTAGGTAACATAGAGCCACCACTGTGGGCTCTTTATACATACAGCAATTACTTTTTTTTTTTTTTTTTTTTTTTTTTTTTTTACTAATTCACACACCTTAGCAATTACCTAAACTATAAAAATTTAACGCTCCCACAATCTATTCCCTTTAGGTTTATTACTAATTTTCATTTGAAACGGAACACCTGAAGCAATAAAACTGTTAAGCATTCATATCTATCTTGAGAACAGTAGTTTCCTAAAACTACTATGAAAGAGCCCACTATATGAACTGCACTGTTCAAACCTTACACTAACCTACAGCTTTTGGGGATTTATAAAACTCCTTGCAGAAGAGAATGTGTGTTGAGGGATTTCTTGAAACAGCAAAAATCCCATGGCTTGCTGTAGCTGAGCAAACCAAGCTACCAGGGCAACTATGAGAAGTTCCCATGACAGTGTTCCCACATCGCCCAATTGAGGGATTCAGAAAAATATTGTTACCAGTAGCTGGCTTCAAGGACAAGGTCTATGTGACTGCTAATCACAAGGGGGTTGTTTTCTTGCAGGTGGGGTTGTTTTCTTGCAGTTGTTTGTCTGAGTGCTTTTGACCAATAATCTTGTGTGAAACACTGTCCACCCCTGTTAAGTTCTCTATAAAAGTTAGGCTATTCGGGCAATAAAATGGAGCATGATCTGACTCTACTGTGTGTCTGTCGTGCTTTCGGCCGTGCTTCCTGCAACATATGGCGCCCGAACAGGCTGAGACCTGAACAGGACCTGAACAGGACATCGCAGCGGGAGACCTGAACAGATATCGCACCGGAGCAGGACATCGCAGCACCGGAGCAGACATCGCAGCCGAGCACGGACATCGCAGCGGCGCCGGGGCAAACATCGCAGCGCAGCGGGACACCAGCAGCACCGGCACATCCGAATGCAGGTAGACCAGGAGACCAGCGGCGCCGGGACCGGCGGCGCCGGGACCAGCGGCGCCGCGATCTCGCCGCGCCGTCGGGACTTCGGAGCGCCCATCCGACCGGCGCTTCAGCAGACCGGACACCGGCCCGGACACACGGTACACACGCCTCACGGTGAGACGCGGTACTCCTGCTGAGAGACGCGGAAAACGGTGGGAAACGGGGTTTTGCGGCGGGACGTGGAATTGCGGAGGGCCGCGGGAAACGGAGTTGCGGCGGGACGTGGAATTGCGGAGGGCCGCGGGAAACGGAGTTGCGGCGGGACGTGGAATTGCGGAGGGCCGCGGGAAATTGACGTGATCACGGTGTGATGCGGGACATCCGAGATCGAGTTGCTACGGGAGACCAGAGGCATCAGTGGACAACGGCAGCCGACCCTCACCGTGTGGCGAGTCGGCACAGAGCAGAGGGGCGGACATCAGGACCCTGCAGCCTGTCTGACGTAACCATGGAGGCAGCGGCGGCTGTGCTGCTTCTCTTTGGCATTCTTTTTATAAGAGGTTTATCTTGCAATGCAAAAAAGACTATTCGTCCCCAGATCGGTGTTATAACTATGTTTCTGGATAACATTCTGTGGGGTTGCCTCAGTCTACGGACTATTAATGACGATTTAGCTCTATTGCAGGGCAGGAGTGCAGAGACGCAGATTACACTGCCAAATGCCCACCGGCAGGCTCGTTCACAAACAGCTTCTAGGATTGCAGCCGGCACTGCCTGCAGCCATATAGCAGACGTTACACTCTCTTTCCTAACTAGTAATCATGTGTCTCATCCATTTGTGGTGAATGGTCAGTGGCAAAAAGAAAAGGGGGAGAGTAAGGGGCGGCAAAGACAGAAACGGTACCAGGAGGATGCCACTGACACTACTAGCACAGGTAATAGGAGTAGTATAAGTGACATAGGTGCAGGGCGGCGGCAGGCACTGCCGCGCTGTGGGGCATTCTGCCTGCTGCTCGCCCTCACCTGCCTGTGCACTGCTGCCGACAGTGCTAGAGCAAAATGTGAAGACTGCTCAGACGGCAGTGATAAAAGTGCTTGTGTGAAGAAGATGTGTGTTGAATCTGACTTTGTGTGCAACAGTGGTCAGTGTGTGCCAAACAGATGGCAGTGTGATGGGGATCCGGACTGTGAAAATGGGTCTGATGAGATTGCTGATCTGTGTTATATGAGAACATGCCAGGTAAATGAAATCAGCTGTGGTCCTCAGTCAACCCAGTGTATCCTGGTGTCCTGGAAATGTGATGGTGAAAAAGACTGTAACAGAGATCCTGATTGCAAGGATGGAAGTGATGAAATTAACTGCCCTTCTCAGACCTGCAGGCCAGACCAGTTCAGATGTGAAGATGGGAACTGTGTCCACGGAAGAAGGCAGTGCAGTGGTGTGAGAGACTGTCTGGATGGCACTGATGAAGCAAACTGTAACGATGTTATTCAGTGCTCAGGACCTGGCAAATTCAAGTGCAGAAGTGGAGAATGCATAGATATCAATAAAGTGTGTAACCAGCAGAGAGACTGCAAGGACTGGGGTGATGAGCCCCTGAAGGAATGCAACATACATGAATGTGACTGTCCAGCTGGGTTTGAGTTTGTAGACAAGAGAAACTGTGGAGATATTGATGAATGTCAAAACCCTGGTATCTGTAGTCAAATCTGTATCAACCTGAAAGGTGGCTACAAATGTGAACGTAGCCGTGGCTATCAGGTGAATCCTGCTACAGGAACCGGGAAAGGGCCATACTGGTACAAAAACACAAATAACACCTGTGATTACAATGACGCTGCTAAGCAGGGTTTAGGGGTTTGTAGCATGGAGACAAGGGGTAACAACTACAGTGTTTGGAACAATTGTGCAGCTTTGGCCTTACCTCCTGATGTGCTTCTGATTTGTGGGGATGGGGCCTGGCAAGGTATCCCTGCAAATGCTATCAGATGTCCATGTTACTTAGATAAACTCATTGTATTTGCTCCTAGCTTGTTACAGTTGCGTGAGATCACCAGACATAAATGGGCATTGCTTGCATCGGATTGCAATGATAATGTTGAATTGTGTGGGGTTGCAGCTAGAGCGGCATTAGCAATTTCAGTGCCTGGAGTGGCATCTGCGGCCGCACATAACAACTTAGAAAAATTGGAATGCTGGGCCGAGAGGCAAGCCTATGCCACGACAGAGATACTTGAGGAGATGTTACCAGATCAAAATAGTCTGCGACATCTGCTTTTACAGGATCAAGCTGCTATTGACATCTTGCTTTTGGCTCAAAGGAATGGGTGTGAGGACTTTAAGGGAATGTACTGTTTAAACCTTTCTGATCATAATGAGCCAATTCACAAATCCATTACTTTCCTGAAAGAGCATATGAGAAAGATTCAGTATGGTATCAATCCTTTCAATCAATGGTTCACTGACTTGTTTGAAACAAGGTGTAGATGGTTGCTGGGTTTAGTCACAAGGGGATTAAGGATTTGGTTTATGGTGGTGGTAATCATCGTTGTGTGTTGTAAGTACAGCTATAGAGTCACTTGTAAAACTGCTGTGTCGGGCTTGGTTTGCTCAAAAGAAGAAGGGGGAATTGTTGAGGGATTTCTTGAAACAGCAAAAATCCCATGGCTTGCTGTAGCTGAGCAAACCAAGCTACCAGGGCAACTATGAGAAGTTCCCATGACAGTGTTCCCACATCGCCCAATTGAGGGATTCAGAAAAATATTGTTACCAGTAGCTGGCTTCAAGGACAAGGTCTATGTGACTGCTAATCACAAGGGGGTTGTTTTCTTGCAGGTGGGGTTGTTTTCTTGCAGTTGTTTGTCTGAGTGCTTTTGACCAATAATCTTGTGTGAAACACTGTCCACCCCTGTTAAGTTCTCTATAAAAGTTAGGCTATTCGGGCAATAAAATGGAGCATGATCTGACTCTACTGTGTGTCTGTCGTGCTTTCGGCCGTGCTTCCTGCAACAAATGTGCAGCATTTGTACACTTGGCATGGATTCTGCTATTCATTAGAAAAACTTTATAAACGCTGAGTTTTTTCTGACACCACAATGATCATTCATGTACATACACATATACATGCATGCATATAAAATGGGTGAAACCTATAATGCTTAAAAATACAAAAAATTGAATGTACTTATGTGTATTCTTCATGATGTCAGCCAGGTCCTTAGAAGTATACTGACCAGTCAAAAATAACAGTATTTTTTACAGTGCTTATTAACAGTTACATCAGTACAGACTTCTAGAGAAGTTTCATGGTTAAACTTCTGACTTTAAGATCACATTTTGTTTTTTTGCTTTTTTGTTTGTTTGAACTGTTCGTCTGTTCATGCTGAAATTTAAGATCTGATTTCACAAATTCAACTTTCCAGATGCCTTAAGAGCCAAGAAATAAATTCTGGATAGCCTTACTGTCCACTATATTATGCATATATTGAAACAGCCAGCCTCTTAATTAGCTGATTATACAGGGAGTTAACATCCCCTTTTTTTGCATGGAGTTACCTCATTTGGATACTCACGTTGCAGTCACATATTCCTCATGTTTCTAGCAGAAATACTTTATAGACTAGTCCATATAGGCAGCTTGTAAGAAGGACTACACGAGGACCTACATGAGAAACCAGAAAATAATTTCTCTGCCATGCCATCTTGCAGGACGGAGGGGGAAGGAACCACCACCAAAAAACACTTCAGTTTCATCTCTAAAACACTGCCGCCCCCCAGAGGCAGCGTTTCGCGAGCTGCAGCTCTGTCAGCTAAAATTTGCAAAATTCGAGCAAAATTTGAGCGCCTGAGAAACATTGCTGGGCGTTTTCGCGTTAACCGGTGCAGACAGAGGTAACCGTGATAACATATAATGGAAAACCAGCCTCCGTGAGCAACATCACACCGCAGGTTAGACATGATTTGTTCCCAGGTATTGCTACCTAACCACACACGGATGGGATGGCTGCAGCTGTATTTCTGCCTCTTTGGGCCCCGGTATTAGTTATGGCAATAACGGGGTGTCACGGCGAAGAAACGTGTCCGCCCCGGCACTCGAACCCGCAACCCCCGGGTCTGGAACCGCCCCGCCCCGCCCCGCCCCACTGCCCTCTGCGTGCGCACCGAGCGGGGCTGCCAGGCGCATGCGCACTGGGAGCCTCCCCCCCCCACACACACCCCCACACACACCCCCCTCATGGCCATGGGCGGTGGCCGCGCATGCGCAGTTGCAGCCGGGGCAGCGCTCTGGGTGTCTGGTGCCCTGGGTGGTGTTCCCACTGGATCGGTCTGGGCAGATACACACGCAACCCCATTAACTCTTTTAGAGTAGAGCGAGGGGTTAAGCCATCACCTTAAGGCTTATTCTGTCTCGATTCGTAGAGGCTTGTTTTGTCTCTATTTTGAGTTGTAAGTGACTTTGCTACCGGCTCGGTATGCGAAGATACTTCGGAGGACACGCGTCTCTATGTAGCTGCCAGGACCCAAAACAGGCTCCGCCGGTAGGGCGAGGTAGGGGAGAGGGGGGCGTGCGCATGCGCGGTGCGTCCGCGTGAGGCCGGCCAGCCCTGTGAGGGGGGTGCGGGCGCGGCCGCCGTGGGGAAGCCGAACGTGGCCGTGCTGCGGTACCTCAGCGGGCAGCACTTCAGGGTGCTCACCGCGGTGAGACGGGACGGGACGGGACGGGACGGGACGGGGACAGGGGAAGGGAAAAGGGAAGGGAAGGGAAGGGAAGGGAAGGGAAGGGAAGGGAAGGGAAGGGAAGGGAAGGGAAGGGAAGGCGCAGCTCCCCCCCTCCCCTCCCGTCCCCTCCCCGCTGATGCCGCCGACCGTTCCCTCTCGCCCCCCGGCAGGTGGAGATGGGCATGAAGAACCACGAGATCGTGCCTGGCAGCCCGGTGGCGCCCATCGCCAGCCTGAAGCACGGCGGCTGCAACAAGGTGCTGCGGGAGCTGGCCAAGCACAAGCTCCTGGCCTACGAGCGGACCAAAAGTGAGTGTGGGGCCTGCGCTGGGAGCCTCCTCCCGGCCCTCCCGGTTCTTCAGCGCCACAGAAGTGCGGTAGCTTGGTCATTCGGGTATCCGGGGCGTTTGTGAGCCCCGTCTCGCCTTGGGGCTAGCTGGGGAATGTGAACTCCTTCAGCAACAAATGGTGTTGGTGATTTCTGAAATTCATGGATTCGTTCGTCCAAATTCGTGGATAAAATAAATAATTGTTAGCTAAGGTAGTATTTAAGTTCACATAGGGATCAGCCCAAATGTGTTACAGTCTTACAGCAGACAAACTGGAGCGGACTGCAAAAGCCTTATACCTTCAGCCGGTCAGGAACGATCACTAAAGTAGTATTTATTCTGTCCCATTCTGTTAGTAGCGTTGGATTTCCTTTAGTCTTGCACTTGCATCTGGCTTTGCAAGCACAATGTGGGAGTCTTCATGAAATTCATCTCCTTTTTGTCTCCGTTTTTCAGACCATTAAGGTTTGGTTTAGGTCTTTGAAACAATCCTGAATCCTTGCCGTGTCTCCTAAGTAATCATCTTTCAAAGTAATCCTATGCAATTTGAACCATTGTCACTGCCTGCGTTACCAAGGGGCTAACAAAATGTCTACTTTTTATCCAGTTAGTTTTCAAAAGGCTTGCACGAATTTAAACTTACTGTCAAGTTGGGTTGATACTAGCCAACAGTGAAAATACTATTTGAGTGTTGTGTACCATAAGCAGGAAAAAAAAAAAAGAGAGACCAAAATGAAACTTCTTTTAAAAGAAACACATGCATAATATGGAATGAAATGTTGTGTAATTTATTTTTTCCTAGCTGTCCAGGGCTATCGGTTAACTAATGCGGGATATGATTACCTTGCCTTGAGAACTCTGTCTTCCCGGCAAGTCATCAGTTCTGCTGGAAACCAGATGGGTGTTGGCAAAGAATCAGGTAATTTAAAAAAGTGTTTTCAGTATATAATTTTTTTTTTTAGAAGAAATGGGTCTGTATTTTTGTTAATTTGTTGGAAACTTGGTGAATTTACCTTTGGATAGTCATATCAGTTAATCTGTCAAACACCAAAATTTATGGTCACTTCAAGTTCTGTGTGAGTCTTGACTACATCTGATTTTTTTCACAAGTGTTGTTCCACTTTGACCATTTTGTACAATTCTTGGATGGTTCCTTAAAAGGTATTTTGCAAACAGGTGACAGTTGTCTTGTGACTTGCAAAGAATTTTGAAGCCTTCTGTCAAAAAGGTTAACATCAAATGTTTCATCCCACCTAAAAAAAAAAAAAAGTAATATACAGTCCAAACTATTGGAGTGCTATCTTGGTTTCTCATGCTCATATGTTGATTGTAATTTGGCACAGCATGTCTTTTGTCATTAAAAAATGACGAAAAAAAAAAAAAGAGGATTATTGGGGACAAATGGTAAAAATGAAACATAGCCAATTGCTAACACTGTTTTAAAGTAAGAGGTACCTTGAGTTTTCTGTCCAGTCAAGAGAAGTCTTTTCTAGTGTGCCATTAAGTTACTTCTTATCCCCTAGTCTGAAATATGTTTCAGATCAGATGGATGGTTCAACCAGATGATCTTGGAGGTCTTTTCCAACCGTAATGATTCTATGATATTCTACTAGTGGAGCAGCATAATCTCTTCACCAATGACTTCTTCTTGTTAAGATTTGTAATACATAATATACAAATTTGGTTGTCTTTTCTGTTAAAAGAAGTGTAGTAGACTTTGCTATTCCAGAAATAGCAGTTACAAGAAGTCAAGTAACCGATTTCTCACTGCACTGTTGCATTATATACCTGTCAGATACCATTTATTTCTCAGATCTGTGCTGCTGTTTTTTCTCCTAGATATTTATATTGTTGCAAATGAAGACGAGCAGCAGTTTGCAATGAAATTGCACAGGCTTGGAAGAACTTCCTTTCGCAGCCTGAAAAATAAGCGTGACTACCATAAGCACAGGCACAAAATGTCATGGCTGTATTTATCCCGGCTAGCAGCAATGAAAGAGTTTGCCTACATGAAGGTAGGTGGTTGTTTGCACCATATTAACAACGATGTAATAGTCTGGAATGTACTTCTCAGATTATCTTCTCATCACTTCATATTTGCAGTATATGTTAGGATGTATGCTTTTTATTTGTTTTTTTTTAGTGGACTTAAAGTATACATTTCAGAGAATGACAGTGCTGATGCATTTTGTATACTTTCAAGTGACAAAATCAAACTTTGCCATGGAAGTCGTATGGAACTGAAGCAATTTCCATAAAATTTCAGGTGAAGCTGTCCAGTCATCTGAGTCTTAATAAAGGCAGTGAATAAACTATTGCCATTTCACTTAACCTTGTCTTAGGAAAGACTATATGCTAGGGAAAATTCGTGAAGTATCTACTAGTATTTTAGTCTTGTCAATTTGGATCACTTCCACAAACATAATTACAGAGTATTTGTTAGGTCTGTAAGCGATGAGTTTCAAACTGGGAGGAGAGCACACTGAGAGCAGCCCTGCAGAGAAGGACTTGGATGTTCTGGTGGATGAAAAGCTTGACATAAGCCAGAAGTATTTGTTTGCATACCTGAAGGCCAGCAGCCTCCTGAGCTGCATCAACAGAGGAGTGGCCAGCAGGTGGAGAGAGGTGAATGTCTCCCTCTGCTCTGCCCTTGTGAGGCCCCACTTGGAGTGCTGCATCCAGGTTTGGGGCCCCCAGCACAAGAAGTATGTGGAGCTGTTAGAGTGGGCCCAGAGGAGGACCACAAAGGTGATCAGAGGGGTGAAGCACCTCTCCTGTGAAGAAAAGCTGAGAGTCAGGGTTATTTAGCTTGGAGAAGAGAAGGCTTAAGGGAATGCTAATAGCAGCCTGCAGTACTTAAGGGGGCCTACTGGTAAGCTGGGGAGGGACTCTTTCAGGGAGTGTTGTGATAGGACAAGGAGTAACAGTTTTAAATTAAAATAATGGTAGATTGAGATTAGATACTAGGAGGAAATTCTGTGCTCAAGATGGTGAGGCACTGGCATAGGCTGCCCAGAGAAGCTGTGGATGCCCCATCCCTGGAGGTGTTCAAGGCCAGGATGGATGGGGCTTTCAGCAGCCTGGTCTAGTGGAGGTGTCCCTGCCCATGGCAGAAGGGGTGGAACCAGGTGGTCTTTAAGGTTCCTTCCAACCTGAGCCATTCTGTGAATCAAGTGAATGATTTGGTAAATATGGTTAGAGCAAGCTAACAGAGCTACAAAATACTATGACCTACCTTTAGTTAATCTTTAATGTAGTGTAATACTGGATATTAATATTTAAGAAGAAACTTTTGCCTTACTGAGACTGAGTGTGGATTACCTGACCAGGCCAAACTGTATTTACAAGAACTGTTGAACCTTTTTCTAACACCCTATTCCCAATTATCTGCTGGTGGTTTCTTAAGCTAACAGACCAGATACGATTCTGCTGTTTTTCTATCCCGTTGTGTTTTCCTGCCACCTGCAGGATAACTAAACTCTGGAAAATACAGAAGCATAGTTAGTAGTGAAAGTTCAGATTGCTCTTCCTCCTTAAGCACATGATTTGACTTTTACAGTTAGCAGTTGAATAATGTGTAGGATGCTGCTTCCGCAATGGTGCTTAACTGCTTATCTTATATTTGTAGTTTGTCAGGTATGTAATGTTTTCTTAATGGTTATCTTTTATTTTTTCAATATGTTGTCTCTTTCCAGGCTTTGTATGACAGAGGATTTCCTGTTCCAAAACCTGTAGACTACAACAGGCATGCAGTTATTATGGAACTCCTTGATGGCTACCCTTAATAAGTTTGGAAGCTTGAAGTCTGTTTTACAGAAACCCTAACAACGATAGGTTCAGTAAGACAGCAGGGATGACGTTTTTCCTTATCGTGTGAGTTAGTTCTGATCATGCTGAATAAAGCATGAATAAAGTCAGGCCCAGAACAGCTAGGGTTCTGCTTCATTATATTTGGAGAAATTGGTGAGAGAAGGAAAACTAAAAACATACTCTCTTTGTCCAAAAAGACTGGTGGAAATAGACTTTTTTTTTTTTTTAAGTACGGAATACATCAGAGGAGCAATTTGATACAGAGGTTAGTGCTACAACCATTTTCTACACAGAAATTTTATGTTCTATATGTTATCTATTCAATGATATTCAATATTGATATATTCAGTATATCAAATATTCAGTATTGAGTTGTGTATCCTCCACGTTCTGAGCTCCAGTTCATGATCCATGTTGTGGTAAAGATTCAGGTAGGATTACAACTTGTACAGTTGCCATTGTAGAACTTCTGTGTTGATTTTTTTTGGGGGTGTTTGTTTTTTGTTTGTTTTATTTTTTATTTTATGTATTTGTGTGCATTGAACGCTGTTTTTTGCTCAAGGAAGATTACTTTTCTTCAGTTTTTCAACATCCAGAAACATGAAAAAATGTTGAATTTTGTATGTGAATGAATGGCTTGTTTTGTTTCCATAGCAGAATGCAAAATAGCTATTTGATACTCTGTATAATGTACAGTAACAAAGGTTCAGTGTAATTAATCCCAAAGTATACAGTTGAAGAGTTACATTGAAGAAGTGCCTTTGAAGACTTTATTCTATCCCGTTTCCCCGCCTTTGTTAAATAGTTCCACATCTGTCCTGTAGACAGAAAGCTTTAAAGTTACATGTGGGCATTGCAGGTGAGGCTTACCATGCTATCCCAGTTCTGCAATTTTAACTAAGCATTTCCTGAAGGAGATGCTGTACTAGATGAGAAATTATTTCAGGTGATCAGCATCTCAGAAGATACCAGTTTAGATGACTTCCAAATTCAAAGAACAAATGATATATTTTATGATACAGACCTCTGGCTATAAGAAATGTCACCAATTAATTTTGCTGTTAATATGAAAATATTCAACAGCAGCCTATTACAGAGCTGCTTGAATTCCATTGTGTTTTGTTTGTATGTGCAACTGATATGTTCTCATAACACTACAGTGTTGCATTCAGGCCAAAATATATCACAAATTAGCTGTAAATGACGGCTTCTTGACAGCTCCTGGTATAATAAGATAGCTGCCTATTTATTCTGCTTGTAAAAATAAGGTGATGTCTATTCTGCGCACTTTTGGGGCAAAACATATACTTTGCTTTTATTCTGGAGTTTATGCTGGAGTATATTCTGGAGTGCTTTAAGCTTTTTTTTTTTTGTTTTTTTTTGGCTTTGCCTTATCCCCAGCTTAGTCTTGAAAACACTTTTTTGTGAGACATTTGAATGGCATTTGAATACAAGAAGACCTAAGTTACCTAAAACAATCCAGACATAAAAATTTGCTGATCCATTGTTTAAATTAGGCAGCATAACCATCGTGTTTGATAGGAGTACAAGAGACAAAGGGCTTTAGTTAAAACGAGGGATTTAACCTGGAGATAGGAGAAGCTTTCTCCCCATGAGGGCAGTGTGGTGGAGATTGCACAGTATGTTTCCATCCCTGGAAACTTTCAAGCCCGCATTGGTAGAGCTCTGATTAGTCTCATCTAATCTCAGAATTGACATAGCTATGAGCAGAGTATTGGACTAGTAACCTCTGGAGATCCCTTATGACTCAAATTGTGACCCTGTCATTCTCTCAGATGTAACTCATATGCCTTGTCTATATTTTTAAATTAATTCCTTCAGGGTTCAGGATATTTTCTTTTTTATTTAACTTTCCAGATGCCAAGTACACCACATCGAAGACCCTGCTGCTGTCTACAGTGAATTAATGGATCTAATTGTAAAACTTGGCAATCATGGTTTGATTCATGGGGATTTCAATGAATTTAATCTCATACTGGATAATGATGATCATGTCACTATGATTGATTTCCCTCAGATGATATCAACATCACATCCAAATGCTGAATGGTACGTACAAATGATGTATGCAAAATAAACCAGTTAAGTGCTGATAACAACAAATAGTCAACCATGATTTGTTTTCATAAGCCTGCTTCAAATTCTTTTTCTACTGTTTTCACCATACATTACAAATGCAATTTGTTTCATGAATGAGTAGAAATCTCCTTAGGATAAATGTGTAATTAATTGCTTCTCAGTTAATATTATTTCTTTCAATTAAGAAATGAATAGAAATAATCTGCATTTATGTATGTATACCTACACGTGTACTTTCTCACTTTGAGTCACTGATGGTCATTAATATTCAAATAAAAGGCAAGAAAGTAGAGTAAAAGTTTGTCATACCAGTAGACTTAATTTCCTTGATTATTGCATTTTTACAATTCTGTATTTTTTAAACAGGTATTTTGACAGGGATGTTAACTGCATTAAGGAGTTTTTTAAGAAATGCTTCAACTATGAGAGTGAGCTCTTCCCATCATTCCAAGATATCAGGTAAAAAATGCCAGCTGACTCGTAATTCCCCCATGTTATGGTAGTTACGTTGGTTTTCTGAGAAAAATGGATGCCTCTGAGAGATGATTTTAGAAGTGAACAGGGGGAAAAAGAGCCAATTTGAAATATTTTTGTCATTCTTACAGTAAAAAGGATACATACTTTCTTCACTGGCAGTTACTAAAAGTGGTTTCCAAAAACTGAAGCACGTCTTAAAATCTGCTGTCTCCTTTGTCTTACCTCTTGCAGCTAGGGGAAGGAGATACATCCAAATGCCGTAAATGTTACGGTGACGCAGAATTAGTTTCTCTGACTCTTAAAAACATATTTAACAGTCCTGGGGGATCAAGTATTAACTTAGTTTTTAATTTTAAATTTAATTTTCAAAATGCTAGTACATGTGGTGACCGCCTCTTCAAATATTATCTTCAAAATTTTCCTACTGTAGCTTGTCCCTTTTGAAAAGCAAACAATTTTCTCACATATTTTAAGAGCAAAGCTGATTCAGTTAAAAGGGTTTTATATCACTCTGAGCCCTTTCTCAAAGGGGAATTGTCTGTGTGTGTGTCAACATGTCCTTCATCGTTCTGTTTGCACAAGCATAATTTAAGTATTATATTTGTTAAAATCAAATTGTTTGCTTTCAGTAAGTGCTGATTATGAAGATGGAATCATCTTGTATGAAAGTCTGGTTCTGTCAGGCTACATTCTGCTAACTACCCAAAGCCCTGCACTGTAATATGTTACCTATGTTCCAATGGAGTATACTCTTTTTGTTAATAGCATGGTAATTATAGTCTAACTGGATAGTATTTTTAATCCAAAATACAGCATAATGATTTGATATATTAAAAGAAAGCTCACTTCTATTTCTTTCAGGAGAGAGAGTTCTCTTGACATAGAGATTGCTGCCAGTGGTTATACAAAGGAAATGCAGGAAGATGATGAGCTGCTTTTCCCAGAGTGCTCTGATGAGGATGATCATACAACAGAGGAGAGGGAATTTGTAGAAGATGCTGAAAGTAACGCCAACTTCCTCAGCCAAGATAAAGAAAACAATGCAGACTTCATATATGAAGTGGTTTCTGAAAGCAGAACCTCTGAAGACTTGTTATCACAGTGAAGATGCTGAAGCCACAGAAAGTAGTGAAAATTCACAAGGACTGAGTATGTCAGAGTTGAGTTCAGCCTTAGAAAAGGTTGAAGGGCAGTCTGTGCTTTCGAAGTCCAGTGAAGATGCAGAGAGTTGTGCACTTGGTTTTTCTGAGCACAAAAGAATACCTGACAATGCTGCTGAAAATCAGACAGAGGGCAGCAGTGATAAGGACAACGATGAATGCCCTGATCTGGTTGACTTGTCAACTTTAAATAAGGAATTGAGACCTTACAGGTAAATACTTATATTTACTGTCTAGTGGTGTGGTGAAATTTTCTTCTTTTTTCTTTATTTCTAGTAATAATGTGAGTAAAAGTTTTTTTTTTATATTAAAACGCTGCTGCTGCTAAGTAGCTTTGACAAGTGAGTTTATAATTAGAGTGCTCTTTCTCAGCCTCTGCCCCTCATTCGGCTGAAATTAGCAAGAACAAGCTCTTTGGAATATATTATTCAAATATATTTTACTGAACGTCATACCATGTGGCTTTTAATGCCTTTACTGACACACTTGGAAATTCCTTCTTACCTTTAAGCTAACCCCTTCTTATATAAAATTCAAACTATTAGTTTGCAAGCTCCCCATGTACCTGAATGCATATATAAAGTTCATATACCCTGTTTTCTTTTTGAATTTTTCCTTTTTCATGAAATTCTACGCCTAGGCAATGTACAGAATCTGAATTAATCTTTTTAGTGTTCTGAAGCTTCTTTTTCTTACACTACTTTGTGTAGTATGTATGTGGCTATTGCACTATAATCCTTCCTGTCATAAAATGTGTTTTTTGAACTAGTGTTAATATTTCAAATGTAAATGTTCTTTCTGTAGTACTCAAATGTTCTGCTAGCACTTTTGATTGTATATCAAAAAAATGACTGAAACATGATGCTCACTGAATGGAATAAAACATTAATTTACATATTTTAGAAATGAAGACAGTATGGTTCATATTGCGGAGCACAGAACAAGAACTAAAAGTACGTCAGCCAGCAGTGTTGGGAGCTGTTCAACCATTCCACCGGTAATTATTACTGCTACTGTCTAGTTTACTCTGATACCATCTTAGGACGTAGCTGTTGAAGATATTTTTACAAATACGTAGTTAGCAGTAACTGTCTTTAATTGATTACTACTATGTACATCTTTGGTTTGTAGTTCCATGTTCACAGAAAATAGGTCTGATGCTTTCTACATGTTTACAAGTGAATTATATCCAGTGCTGTACTTCATGTGTTGTTCTTTGCTCTTTCACAAAAGCTCTACTCCGGCATTAGCAACTTTAATTTCATTTCTGTTGCTAGAAATCAATTCTGTTGCCCATAATTAATGTTTTTGTATTTTAAATTTGCATGCGTGAGTAAAGATTTAACTTGGCCTTTTTTCATCTGTCTTTTTAACACATCTCTTACCACATTTCTGAAACATAGATATGAATTCATTGTAGTCATGGTGTCTTTGGCAATATGAATTTGACATTCAGCATTACATAAATCAATACTTTGTGGCAGAATTTTACATCTTTCTTCATCCCTACTCAGTATACTATCCAGTATGGCTACCTCTATCACATTTTAAAGAGTGTGTCTAAATTTTAAATGGAAGAAAGGCCAGTTTTATGCATAAATAAATGTGTTAGGGAACAGCATGTTTGCAAGTTGTGTAAGACTTTTACAGGACTTCGTGTGAAGGAAAGAGAGACTTTTGTTAGTCATCCCTGTTCTTACTGTAGGACATGGCCTTGTGCCTTATTAAGGAGAAAAAGAATTAGCCTTGAATTATGAAATGAAGTAAAGAAGAGCTAGGATAAATGCTAGGATAAATGCTAGGAATCGCCTGGCTTCTGATCCATGCGATACATATTTTTTCCCTTTCAGTTTGCTAACCTGAATGTGTAGGATTTCTTTTGGAATCGCCTATAGATCCCTATTTGAAATTATATTTCTGTACACCAGTAGGTGGTAGCAGTGGTCACTCACTGTAGAAACCTTCCTGATTGTTTAGCGAACACATGTTTTTTCTGTAGGCAGACACATCGAACTTGTTAAAATATTCAAATGGCATTTAAGTACCTAATATTCTGTTCTAAAAGAAAGATAAAAGCAGAAGCAGCTTTCAAGAGATTCAGCCACATAAACATCCTGTGTCAATTTACTTTGTGTAATCTTTCCATTTATATGCTCTTACGCTAAGTAAAATGTTTCTGCCCATTGTTAAATCTTATTTGAACTTTTGAATACTAGAACTAAAGAAAGGATATGCATGATGAGCTATTTGTAACATCAGAACGTGATTGCAAAACGAAAAACACAAAAGGCACTGCAGTAAGACCCACTGAGCTGCTTAGAGCCAATGCCTGTTACTGCTTCTAGCACTTCTCTGTTGTTTATATAGCTTTCTCAATGAAGAAACACATTAAAACATAAGCAGGTTTCCAGATTAAACACACAGAAGGAATTCATATGGGCATGTATAAACAATAGCAGTAATAGCAGTAGGTGCAGTCATAGCTGGGTGACTGTGCCAAAAAGAAAGCCTTATGAGTTACAGACAATAAGCTATTCCAGACAAAATAAAATGTCTTGTTGTGCTTGTACAAATCTTTGTAGGGACTGCTGCAATTTAATTATAGGAAATAATGCAAACTATGCAAAAATTTAAATAATAAATGATAGATTTGTTTATTCATTTTGCTTACAGTCAGGCTTAGGATGATGGAGAGACTAGTGAGACTTGCATGCTGTGGTTGAGCAGTAGTATTTTGTGAATTTACATTTTTGCATAGTGAAAATATCTGGTATTTGTATTGCAAAGTTTCTTCTAGCGAGCCTTGTATGAACTGTGAAGGAAGTCATCTGTCCACTGAAGTGGGAGAAGTAGAGAAGCCTTCTTTCAGAGCTCTGCCTATAAAAAGCAGAGGATGACAATTGTCTTACTGACAGAAGAAAAACATCAGTGGCCCAGTTTAAACTAGTTCTTACCAGCTTTCCTCAGGAATTTCTTCTGGAATATTTTTAAAGAGCATTCACAGATTTAATTTCCAAAATGCTCTTGTTTAAATACTGAGTTCTGCTAAGCTTCCGAGGAAAGAAAGACAGATCTTATACTACTCTTTTTATTCACATTTTTGATAGTCAACCTGCATGTGGTAAAGCTTAGGAAACTACTATTCAGGTGAATACTATGTAATTACTACAGCATTCTTACTGAAATCAGCATTGGGTACCTGGATTTATTTACTACCTTGTATTTGCATAATTTAGTTGTATTAGTCACAGCAGTTTTTAAACAGTGCCAAAAGAATTCTTTCTGGTTCCTGACTTAACTACCAACTTACTACTTAATGTGCTGACAGTATCATAAACAAAAAACAAGGCAAGAGAAATTGGGGTAAATGCAAAAGAAATGTTACTAGATTGTGGGGTAATTTTGCACCAGCAGGTACCTCAGCTCCTCCATGCTTCTCTTAGCCCTGTCCTCAGGTGGAAAAAGGGGGAGAAAACATGATGATGTAAAAAATATTCATGGGTTGTGATAAGGACAAGGAGATCTCTCCTTGTGCTGGAGCAAACTCTCTTGGTCCTTTTTCTACTTACAAGATGTTTGTCAAATCTGCAAGCACAGGACATTATCATTTTTGCTGAAGGCATATGTTTTGCACTGAAAAGTACTGGTTCATTATGATTCCTGAATGAAAGGCACCTAAACTCTGCAAGATATCACCTAAGATGCTTTTTATTAGAGCTAACGCTAAAAGAAAAAAAAAATAGCACAGGTGATCGTACACCCCTTCAAATGCTAGAGCCCTGACCCTGACTCCAAACCACATAGCTATACTGTAGACCTTGTCTGTAGCAGAGGTTCTCCCCTTTCACTCAGTTGAGATAATTACATGATTTTCTTACAAAGAAACAACTCTGCTTGCTCAATTTCTGCTGTTGAGAAGAGGTGAAGTTCTTATTATAACTTCTTTCTGCTCTGTTAGATAAAGGCAAGACCACAGAGCAGTGGTAATCACTGGAACCAGGCGGAAGCTGCCTGCAGGCTCCTCTGTCCCAAGAAGCTGGCTGAGTTTGCCCCAGGCCAAGGGATTTGTGCAGCCCCACAGGGGGTTCTGGGGCCACACAGTATGGGCAGCACAGCACAGGGCAGGCCTGGGCAAACTCGAGTTAACCCTGGTGTGGATCACCAGCTGCTCAGCGCATGGTGGTCTTCTCGACAGGTTCACTACCACATGTTCATGTTAGTACTGAGAATACAGTATCATTATGGTAATGTTAGTACTAAATGATGTTAAAAAACTTCTGATACTGAATTGTTTATTTATTTGTAGGAACTGGTGAAAAGGAAGATAAAATGTCAGCTGACAAAACAGCAGAAGTCTGCTCTGAGGCGACGACTACAGAAAGGAGAGGCAAACGTTTATACCAAACAACGTCGAGAAAATATGCACAACATTAAGTCAAGCTTGGATGCAGCTAGTTTCTGGGGATAATTTATCATAGCTGCCACCGAACATGAGAAAACTCACAGTACATACAGCTAAAACAGTTACCTAATAACCAAGCATCCTTTTATACAGTGGAGGAAAAAGTTCTTAACAATACCGTGTATTTTTGGAAACTAATAAACATCACGCTGGTTCCTCTGGTTTTGTTTGCATGATTTTATTTTGTGTTCCTAGTTAAAAATATCGACTGTGATTTAAAATAAATTAGTAGTACTAGGTACGATCATTTAAGTACAGTATTTCCAACAGTATCTTGTTTTAGGTCAATTTTACTGTTTTTGTATAGATTAAGAATCTTCTGATGTGCAGAGGATTCCTCTTTAAAAATTTTCCTTTGTTCCTACAACATAAAATTTAAATGTGAAATTCTGCCCTCAGGTTACAAACAGATATTTGTTTGATTTAATTAAAAATCAAAAGGAAATAAAAACTGATAGCTTTTAACACTCTAAAATTTCTTTTGAACCTGTACAAGGATCATCAAACAACATGATAATGTACATTCTTTGAACCAAGCAATTCTTACTTGTTTTTCCTTTCACTCCAGGATCTTGTATAGATCTTGAAAAGATCTATAGATAAGAGAAAAGGAATAAATCAGTGCTGTAGAGATCTGGCAGTCACTTAGGTTTTGAATTTGGCTGTGCAGTTACCAATAAATCTAATTCATTTAACAATTTACATAAAGTGGTGAGCATTCTGAACTTCTCTTTTTAAAAAATATTACCATGTTTTTTTTTATGTTATTTTGGGTCTCTGAAGACCTAGAAAAACAAGTATCTTGATGTATCTGTGATTTAGGTGAAGAGCCTTCCTAGAGACGTATGACATGGTAAAGTTTGTCATCAACCCATAGTTTGCAACGTTTTAAATCTTTTACTTGGCTGGGGAAATGAGGAAGTTTGGATTTGAGGTTGATTTTTTACTCACACCTGATACTATCTATATTCTACTTTACCCTAACTGAAAATCAGCTTTTAGTCTATTGAGAATTACAGCCTCTGTCCTGTCTTGCAGCATGCTCTGCTTTGAAAGTTTTCAACTTCTGTCTTTTTGCTTTTACAATAAAAAAACTAGTCTTAGCTAGCAGCGGTATACATTCTTAAAAGCATGGCAGGCCGGAGCAGAGATGTAATAGATAAGTGTTTCTTTTAGCATCAAAGCTGCAGGAAGGTCTGGTGACAGAAGTAAGGAAGTCCAATTAAATCTTAAATGTGATTGTTATCAAGGTATGTAGGGCTGTTTCCTGATGCAAATAGCTCTTTTTAGCACGGGCAGAAAAGCAGCCTAATTGAATTTAATTTTATTTCCATTTTAAATGTAAAGGGAAAAAACATATTTTTATGTTTCTACACTCTTATCTGTTAAGGGGTTGTTTCAGTGACTGCTTAATGAGATTTCAGTTGAAGCTCTTTGCATAAGATGTGCACACACTTTTTGGCTTCTAATTTAGAGCTTTTCACAGTGGGTGAGTTCTTTCTGGTGCATGACCTGAAGTCTGTCTTGGTAATGGGTTCCAAAAATATACAAAGCCTGTCCCGTTTGATTGTGCTCCATGAGAATAGAAAGGATGGAATGATGGAAATCCATGCTGTTTATTTTCAAAATGTTCCTTTAAAGCATCCATTAACTCTTTTAAAGGTATTCTAATGGATGGCTGTAAGTTATCATTTTCATTTACTCTGCCAGACGAGACTTTTCAGAGAGTAGAGTAAGTGAGGGAGTTACAGCTTAATATATCTTTATTAAGCCTTTTTTTTTTTTCAAAGCAGCAGAATTCCTGAAATATCTGAAGTCATCAAAGGTCGCCACAAAGTTTACACATGGGATGAAGTTTAGAGTTCTCTTAGAGTGAACTTGGGAAAATGCAGAGGTTAAGACAATAGCATTATTGATTATCTTAGCGAATTCACCTAGCAAGGAATGTGCGGGTAATAACAAAATGGGTTTTAAATGTTTTAGTAAACAAACACAATGTTAGTTCATTAATTTGTAAACAAAACATGAAGATAAAGAGTAGATACACCTTGTGCAATGCACACTCTATAAATGAAACAGTATGTACTGAAACTTGTAAGTGATGGAGATAAAAGGTTGCCCAGCAGTTTTCCACTGCTGCATCTTTAAAAAGAAAAAAAGAAAAAAATAATTTTTCTTTGGGAAAGACTGTACAGTAATTAAAGAACACACATCCTTACTTTGGGATTTTTTCCAAATCAAAAAGAAGACTTTACTGGAATTGAAATAAAAGTAAGCTGAGCAAAGCAACTATTTTGTACAGTTTATGACTCTTACACAAATGTGTGTGACAGCAATGTATTTACATTCGTGCTTCAAGCTTTTGCCACTGCATCTGTGTTTGCCTTGATTGGAGTGCCTCTTCAGACCTCTGCATATCCCACAGGTCCTTTTAGATGTAAACAGTTTAATTCACTGGTATTTTAATACATTTATTGTATAGGGAGTAAGGAAACTGCTTTTCAGGAAACCAGATTCAAATTGGGTTAACCTAATATATCACAAGTTTAATTTTGCTAATCGGATTAATTTTCTATTTGCCATTAATATCCTTCTTCTCCAGTTACATAGTTACAGGAAGAAAAAAAAAAAACACCATACTTTTTATCGAATTTGTTGTTTTTAAACAAGAGCCTGCATGCTGCTTTCAGGCTATCACGTTTAGTATAGCTTTACATAAGTATTTCCTTATATTTGCAATCTTTTCCATAATTTGAGGGTTTGGGTGAGCAAGAGAGTCTCTTTATTCATTTGGTATGAACCAGAGGTCTTTGCCTCAGCACATCGCCAATAAACCGATGAAACAAACTTCTTTCTGGTGATTAGCTTCTCTCCCTGGCCTGTAGGTGGGTGTGTTTAACAGAAGGAAGGAGTAGGAATGCGCCTGTCAGCCTGCCTTTGCAGCTAATTAGCTCAGCATACAGCAAAGATAAGCAGTCCGGGGAGGTGGACCCTGCGGAGGGTCGTGGGATTTGAGGCAATGCCTGATTGGGAGACGTGGGGAGATTCCTCAGGAATCCAGAGTTGGTACAGGACTTGCCTGACTCAGGCATGAGGGCAGCTTGTGGCTGCTTTCTGGAAAAGCAGAGCAGAGATGGACAGAACCTTGGAGTCTCTGCAACTTGTAATTGCCCAAGTTCTGCCTCCTCGAGACCCTGCCCTGGTTTTTAAAGACTGTAAGTACCAAAGATAATGATTTTATTTCCCTGATAGTGAGTGTAGTTAATTCAAATGTCTGTTGTACCCAACAAATTAAGAGAGAGAAGTAATTAACATGCTTGTACATGTATTCGTGTGCATACCACAAACTATCATTATTTTATCTTGCCTATTTGAAGGCAGTGTTGCTGCTTATTTTTTAAGTTTGCATTTCAGAAAACTGATTCACAACTTTTACCTAGGATATTTAATTACATTCTAATAACATGGTAAAAACTTTACTGCTTGACAATTTTGGAAAACTTTATGCCAACTCTCTTTCTGTGGTTAGTTTGTCCTATAAATTACCTTTCTTGACTGTAGTACTGCAAAATATCAAATATTGCAATCTTAAAACATAAGATGTTTTCCTGCAAGTATATGGAATGTGATTTCCCTCCCCCCCCCCCATATCAGACTTGACTATGGATGCACTTTTTAAACCTGGCCAAAACACTTTATTCTCTCTTTCTCTCTCATTTTACAAACTATCCCTTGTGAAATGTTCTGAAGTACCTTTCAGTAGATGGCACATAATAAACTGGCCTGATGCATCCCTTGAAACAGAGTTCAATGCAACTCACATCACGGAAATAAGAGTATTTAAATTTGAATTTATGATTTGAGTGGGGCTATGCATGGAACAAAGTGCTATTTAATTAGTAATTTCTTAGAAAATACATCCACAGATTTCATACAATGGAAAAAACCCTCTTCAACAGATCAAATGAAACAATAGTTAAATTCCATTGTTCTCAGTTTTCTTCACAGGTGAATGAGATCTCTTGATGTCATGCCCCCAAATCCGGTCCTACATAAACAATTTGATTGTAAAATTAGTATTTTGCTGGGTGTCATTTCAGTCTGAATCACCTAGTCAATCATTTAACATGCAAACAATGCTGGAACAATGTTAGATTTTTAGAAGGGAGTTTTATTTATTTATTTATTTAACATTCACTTCTAATCGTAATCTCCCGTGTGACCTGAGGCACACTGCAGAGACATTTATTTAATCTCCACTTCATTCTTTTGTCAACAGCTCTGTTAGAGTTAATAAAATCAGTCTCATACAGTCAACTGTTGCCTTCTAAACTTGCTGTAAAAGGAATAAAGACTTAAAGACATGGCTAGTGATGGACCTAGGGGAAAAACCCATGTACATCTGCATTAAACAACTCCACTTGCCAGATTCTTATGCTCATAGCCACACTGAAAAGTCAGAGGCTGACCCAGTAGTTCCCTGGGACTAAGTTGGATTTACTCTTGTAGAAGGATGTTACTCTTGTGTGAATGTAGCATAAGGATCTGTCCCAGAGCTTAGGAGTCTGACATCTGTTTCTCAGGCCACCCTGCAGGAGGTTTGTATGCTGCTGGGTAGGTTTGTATTACTGTTGCAGTCTTGGGACCTCGTGGAGCAGTCTGTGAATGTACACACATCACAGGAACAAAGAATTTGATCGGGGTGCAGTGTGGGGGGTGGGCTCGAGGAGAGGGGCATTCCCTTTCATAAGTTTCCACTGGTAACCAGTTCCTGCAGGTCTACTGACAAGGCTTTTATTGAAAGTGTATGTACAAGCTGCTTGGACAATGCATTTGTGACCACCCACAGATCTAAGGGAGGGCGAGATGATTAAATAGAAACAAAAGTGCGAGTGGATTCGAGTAGTTTTGTTTTTTTTTTTTCTACTTTAGATTTTCTGAGGTATGAAAAGAATTTTGAAGGCATTCTAATATAAATTTAACCTATACAGGCTTGAAGTTGCTGTGAGTGTGTGCCACTAATTCTGACTGGTGACAGACATTCATAGTGCTTTGTCTGATGAGTCAGATGAGAATTTACATGCATTCTTTTTATCTTCAGCAAAAAGTCATCTTTAGATCTAGGTGGTGTCCATCTCTGACTTGTAATCAGATTTAAATACAGCAAGCAAGTATTAGACTAGAAAGAACATAGTGTCTCATGTTTCCCCATGGGACCACGTCCACATCTCTTACAAACGCATTACTTTCAGACCTTATTGGAAAGAACAAAGTAAGAATGAAGTCCATTCAGGATCTACTTTGTTGCAGCAGCATCTACCCTTTTCACAATGTGGTGTGACTCAGTATGTCAACAGGACTGAGTTTTGCTAGAGCAAGATGTCAGAGCAAGTCTGCTCATCACTGCTCAGCACCACATACACTTTTTGTTCCCATTCCAACCTAGAGGTCTTGGCTTGCACTGTCCCAACACTTTGTTCTGTTGGGAATGTCTCACAGAGGGCTTTCTTCAACAGCAGCAGGGAGAGACAAGAAAGTCCCTGCCCTCCTGGGTGCAGCTTGCAGGAGCAAATACAGTGAGTGGTGCTGTGCCTGCTGCAGCAGTGCTCCTTCTGGGCTAGCATCTGCCCAGCAGAGGCAGAGATGATGGGATTTGGGAAAGATGCAAGATCATGGCTGGGTGCCCTGGCAACAAGACAGCAGGGATAATTTGTTTCTCACAAGTTCCTCCCTGCCATGAGAATGCTTTATCCTTATAGTGGTAAACAATCTTTGGCAGAGAGCAGGGGTCTGAGCAAGACCCCGTGGTGCAGGCCTGTCACCAGCCCACTGATGGGGGACGGGGAACAGTGGGCTGCAGAGGGGCTGGCAGCTCCAGCAAGAATGGGACAGGCAAAGACATGGAGGAGGAAGGCAAGAAGAAGGAGCCCAGTGCTCAACCCATGCTACTGCAAGAGTTGTGTTTGCTTTTTGGTGTGTGTGTTTCCCTGAACTGTGCGCTGTATGTAGCTTCCATCCCAGATAACATGATAAAAAGATAATGCTTTCTACCATGCAGACCTAATTAACCCCAGCACTGGTCTAATCCATATGCTGACCTTATTACGACTTCGTTTTCATATCAAAAAATATTATGGTATCAGGTAGGAGTTACGATAAAGCTTGGAAAAAAGCTAAGTACTTCCAGAAAGTCTTTTTAAGCCCTGACTTGAATTCATGGTTCCTAGATGGATTGCTACTTGGTTGGTTTGTGAACATTTAGCAAAGTGATTTTACATCAGCTGAACAGCACTGTGTCTCCATTTCTTTTTACTGGTAGCAACAAATCGCACATTTTCCTTTGCACGTTTTGCCAGCAAAGATTTCAGGTCAGCAATAGATGGACAGGTTAGACTGTAGAGTTTTTAATAAGAAAGTATGTTAACTTATGGGGATCTGCCCATAATTTTTGGTAGAATCAGCCCAGCTCACTTTTCTTCATTTAACATTGAAATAGATTTGTCAGTGGGTACCATACTAGCTCTCTGATACAAGCTTTTAAATTGAAGTGCACTATAGCCAGAGTAAGTCAGTTGCCTTGGAGAAATATTACAAGATTAAAAGTTTTATCAAACAAACAGTCTTTTCCTTTCTAGATTAATGTTATTATTACTATACTATTCCTATGCGAATCAGTTATACTTCTGGTTATCACAGGAGATTGACCAATTTATAATTCTTTATTGCTATATTCAGATGCTGAAATTATACCAAGGTTCTTATCATTTTCCCATGTAATGCTACATAAGAATGTAGACCAAGCCAAGCTGTTCGGCAATGGTTAACAGTTGTCTTCAGACTATCAGCTTAAAAACACCTGACTTTAGTATGTCTACTCATTCTGTTCCAAGTGATAACCTGCTTACTCAATTCATAACACTGCAGGGATTGACTTTTTGCCTCAGTCCAACGGTGGTGTCAGTGAAACCCTCCCAGTCTCTACCCTTCCTTTCCCTAGCTGCATCTAAATCTGCTGTGACTACAAACATACCAATGGTTCACAAAGCCTACACCATTCTCTGAGCTGCTTGCCTCCAACATCTTCTTCTTTCTTCCTTTACTTGGTAACATGTTCAGAATGGCTCTTGAGGAGGCCATCCAGTTCATTTATTTAATTTTATTTTGTTCTTTTTCCAAATCCTTGAAGTCTAGGAACTGTCAGTCAGTGCTGGATTTAAGGTAGCCATTGCCAATTAAAGATGTTGCTTCTCACAAGTGGAATCTCACCCCACAATCAGATCTTCTTTTCCTGAAACAACATCTTGCTACTTTTTGTGCTTTTTAAGGGTTTTAGACAGAATCACCTAGTAGTCCACTGCTAGATCAGCTCACTCATATAGCATCCAAATCCATCATGGAGAAGGAAAAATGCCCCTGAAGTCCTCTCAGCATATTGTTGGTGTCCCAGTACATGATACTTGATAATGTTTTTATATATATTTAACAATATACCTAATTTCATTAGGTTTAGTAAGGATATGGGGCTTTTTATTTTTGTACATATACATGGAGAACAGAATAGTATAGCATATGGACCAGAATATCCTAACAAAATCACTGCTAACATGCTAATACATAACATAATATATATGATAAATGCATAGTAAGATCATGGGAAAATTAATTGATATTGCCTACTCGCATTTGTACCTTTTTTTTCCTAAAGCTATTATTTATATGTTTAAAAATATGCAAAATAAATCAAAAGAGAAGCAATAAAACCTTCCCTCAAAACAGCTGGATCCCACTCCAGTTGCTGCCTTTTTTTTTTTTTTTTTTTCCTAGAGATTTAAACAGTATCTCTTTGCTAGCCTGAGCCCAATTTAACAGCTTCCCTAAGATGTATGCATTAAGTTACAAGCCTTAATAGGCTGCAGCTGGGGAAGGGTGCACTTGTAACTTATGAACTTTGTTTAAACGATATAGTTTTACTGATTATGTGCCATGGCTTGATTTAAGACATGTAAGGGAACTTTACTAGCCTCTCACTGAAGAATCTTCTTTAATAGATTTCATATTACATATTTCTTTCATTCAAAAAGCTTGTATTTTTCTTCTGCATTCACGTATTAAATTAAATCCACGAAGGCAGTTAAAAGGACTTTTAGAAACAGCTGTTTTAAGTTTTAAAATGACAAAGTAGGTGGTTATCTTGTGTGTGTGTTCTTTATACTCCACTCTCTCGGCAGTGAGACGTTGTCAAGTATATGACTCCATTCCACTTCAGTGGCAGAGTCACTTGGCTCCCACTCCGATTTGCCCTTCCAGTCTTGGCCAAAACACCCCCCTCCCAGTTGGCCAGCCTCCTGTTTATGGCATTGTTTGTTTGCCTTGGTTGAGGTGAATGCCTAGCCAGTATTTTTAGCAGTAATTCACAGAAACCTGGAGCTATTTTTTTTCTGGCATCAATGCAGTGCAAACTTACTGACATAATCCAAGTTGGAGAGTTCTGTTTCCCACTTAGAATGATATTTAATTTGACTCACAGACTTCCTTGAGCAGAGGCAAGACAGTTGCTACTGAAAGGTGAGAAATTGTCTGGAAAACAATGTTGTGTTATAATAAATGTGTTATCATTTAATCCTCTTTCAAACACAGTTCACATCAAACTGTATTTCTGAACTCTCAAAAGAGCTCAGGGTTCATTTAGGGTAAATGCAGCTGTATAACCCACATATTTGTTGTTCCACAGAACTCGCAGCCTGTCCTAAATTCAAATATATATATATATATATAAATAAATAAATAATAAAAAGTCCTTAGAGTCTAGGAAAACTTCAAGAACTCTACCAGGATTTGCACTTGGGGACAGCTTCATTTGGTACAATGCTCAGCCCCTGGGCAAGAGGCTTTTCCAGCTGAGTAAAAAGCAAAGTAGAGAAGAAAAATCATCTTCTCACCTCGTAACTAGGCATTACAGCCAGCTTCAAATAGACTATTGTGGAACCATTAATATTCACAGATGGGAGAGTACTAAAGGAGGGTATATGGAATTCTTGCTCTTGAACTTGGTGATGCACGTACTACTATGAAACTCTAACTGAGAAAGATCTGAGGTATAAAGTGGATAAAATATTGTCTGAATGGGGTCTTGGCATTGCCTACAACAAAATCAATACTGTTAACTAATTCAGCAACTGACAGTGTACAAAATAAATTGTTTTAAAGCATGGATGATTTAATCCTGAAGAAAATTGTTTGTCATTGCATACAAATACTATAAGCATTATCTTAAAAACTCAACCACATCATAGGCATCTTTCAAAATACGAAAGTCAATTACAATGAGAATGTCCTTTCAAAATGAGACGTAAATTACAGTATTTTGCTGCATTAAACCATGAATCTTGTTGTTTCATTTATGTACTTCTGAAAATTCTCATTGTTTTCCATACTGCATTTTTAGACTTAAGCCAGTTGGATTCCAAATACTGATATACAGCATAGAGACTGAACAACATTCTGCCTGGAATGTTTAGAAATGAAGGCAAACAATGCATGTGATTGCAGGAAAAATGAATATTGAGAGATCTTAATACAACATTAGTAATCATCATATTAGTAATCATTAGTTACTATCTTAGAATAGTAACTTAGTATATTTGATTGTGCATCTGATCATATGTATACATTTTTCACATCTTCCTAAACTGCTACAAATCCATGTGATACATAATGAAGGAAAAAAAAATAATAGTGGCTGTAGTGGCTGTTAGGCATAAATAAAATCTTTTTTTTTTTTTTTTTTTAGTAGAGAACTGTTTTCACACACACCGAATTTTTACAAGTTTAGCTGAAATTGTTTTAATTATATATTTGAAATTGATATGCTGTTTTAATTTAATGATGATAAACATACTGATTCAAGCTAAACAGTTGAGTAAAATAAAATTAATTAAATCAAAACATAAAGAATTCTTGGGGAAAAAAAAGTTTGAGGCTTTGATATCATGGCTGCATTCTGTAGTTTAACCTGATGCATCTTCATGTTCATCACTGTTTTGAGGTGCTAGTTTTGGCTAGGATTGAAAAAATCACAGCAAAAACTGCAGTGATAATTTGATGCTGCCACTACATATATACCATCAAGTATTTCCTGCTACCATCCTCACAGCTAAGCCAGGTTTTATGTTTATCCAATTCAGTACAAACCCAGGCACTTTTAATTACTTAATTACAGAGATATCCAGCTGCACTGTGGGATAGGCACATAGCTTTCATTTGACAGAAATTCTAAACAGAATAAAAATGATGCTGCTCAGCTACTGTTTCTGTGTTAGTCATACACGTATTAGTTTAATCTGTAGCAGCTACTCACTGCTTACTAGTCCTCTGGTAAAATATTGCTTTATCTGTAAAATTTGAGACAGCTTAAAGCATGTTTCAGGATTTCAGGAAAAGAAGGGAAATATATTTCTGTTGGTGTATTGCAGTGAAAGTAGATACCTCTCTATAGCTCTAAAAAGTCTTTTGAATATTAGTTTTCAGAGTGGAAACTTTCAGCCAAGTGAGAGGCTGTCTAAATGCTGAATTACCATCGAAAGGACTCATGAACAAGAATGGAAATTAAAACAGAAATTTTACACTCTGAACTCTTAATTTCTGTAAAACTAACAACAGAAGAGAAGCAAGGATCAGACACACAGCAATTTAGGTCACTTATTGCTATCATTGGTACTAAACAGTTTAAATACCTGTTTCTTTTATAGACCACTATACCAGTATAATTTCCTCTTGGTAAGCAAAAGCACGCATGATATTTATGGGTAGTTTCCCCTCCATCAATGAGGGGCTTAGGATACTAAAATCTAGGGACTTGGACTGGACAAAAAATGATCATGCTTGGGATTTCCCTGTGCAGCTTTGCCAATTGCATTGTACATCTTCTTAGAAGACTCAGCAGTTTATTACCTACAGAATAATCGATCTCATCATGATGTGGGAGAAATCAAGCTTTATTAAAATTTATTTATTTATTGTTTTACCAAAAGTTGTATCATACAGGCTGAATGATGAGACCAGAAAGAGTACTGTGGGTTACCTACACCACCAAATTCATTATTCCTGTGGACTTTGCATTATTGTTTTTAAGGACTGCACTCTTGGACAACAGTTGTTTCAAAAACCAAAGCACTTTATGGAAACATCCTAAATCAGTGATATTCTTAAAGCTGATACTTTCTGTTGCTATCTATTTCAATACCAGTAAAGGACTGAATGTCACCAATACCATTCTCACACTGAAGCAACAGCTCCTACTGAATTGTCATGTTTAAACTTGGAAATTTTACATTCATGAATTTTATGTTCAAATATCAGTTTTCACTTAATGGGTTTAAAATTAGATTGTTACCCAATGTGTGCATGCTCTGTGGAGCAGAAGGTCTCATAAAAAAGAAAAAAAAAAGAAGAAAAAAAAACCACTCAGATGTTTACATCAGTGAGGTATTCAGCCAGAGACCAATTTCTGAAGGTGGATTACCATTTGGAGTCCGTACCGGTAGCAGTTTCCCTGGCTAGTAGACCAGTTTTTCTCCCACATTCATCATCATTTAGAAAAGCAGAAGTCAGTTTCTGTGGTTAAGAGTTCCTCAATATTTCAGTTTTTTCTCACAGCTGCACTGAGACAGTGGTTATCCCAACGTGTTTCCTGTTACAAATACAAAATTTATTCAGATAGCTTTCTTCTTTACGGTGAAGCAATATTCCAATGCCATGAGAGTTCTGCAGCTTTAAATGCCCAAAATGCCAGAACTGGTAGGAGCCAACACTGCTGCTGCATCCGTGACACCATCCAGTGGCAGACAGCAGTGTGCTCCAAACACCCTGCCTCGCCTCCCCAGAGCTCAGACCACGCCACCCACACTTCCTCATGGCTTGAGCACAGCAAAAAGGGAACTGGTGATGACCACACTCTGTGTGTCTGCCCTTGTCATGGCTAAATGCCAAGAAAAGCTGTTGTCTGTGAGAGCAGTGCAGCTGCCAGAAGTCAGGAAACAGGCGGTGACAATATTGGAGCTCACATTGCTCACCCTGCAGCAAACAGAGCAATGCCCTGTCCATAGATTGCATGTGAGCTACCACCAGGGTGACACTGTCTCAAAATGGATCACTTCTACATTATTCCACTACTAACAAGGTCAGACGAGATGAAGAAAGAGGAAAATTATACATGTATGAGGAAAATTATCTCTGCCACTGATTCCTGTATGCACTAATACTTGATACTGAACCAGTATCAGTACTCTGAAGGACCCATACTGCTGCCTAGGGCTTCCATATTTCCACTGGAAGGTCCAAATTAAGAAACATACTTCTTACCTTCTGAATTTAAATTTTCAAGTGAGAAATGATGAACATCATACACAGCTGTTTTTTTTTTTTTGTTTGTTTGTTCATTTGTTTGTTTTTGCATAGTGTTGTGGTTTAACCTATTAGGCAGCTAAGCACCACGCAGCCATTTGCTTACCCTCCTCCCTCCCTCTGTGGGATGGGGGAGAGAATCAGGAAAAAGAAAAAGAAAAAAAAAAAAAAGGAAAGAAAGCCTGTAGGTTGAGATAAAGACAGTTTATTTGGAGAGAGGAAAAAAAAAAAAAAAAGAAGAAGAAAAAAAAGGAAAATAATAATAATGATGATAAGAGTATTAATACCACTAATGTGTACAAAACAAGTGATGCACAATGCAATTGCTCACCACCTGCTGAACGATGCCCAGAAAGAAAGAAAATTATCTCTAAGCTACACATGGCTCTGTAAAAGGAGTCTAGATAAACTATACTAAAATTCTTTTCGAGTCCAAGCCAAAAAGTGTTGAGAAAACCCCAACACAGAACGTAAAACTTTGGAGTACTGGCTCAATAGTCATGATGTCAATTGGATTTCTGGTTTTCACATTTCTATTTTCACATTAGCCTGCAACTATTATCATCATAATATACAACACCTTTTTTTCCAGCTACTTCATAAAGTTTTGCATTAAAAGTCAGCTGCTTTCCTTGCATGACCATGTGTTTTTGTTTTTGTTTTTGTTTTTGTTTTTTGAGAATGGAAAAGAGGAATCTGAGTATAACATTTTCTCATGTTTGAAAGTGAGCAGCTTAATGGCTGCTGTGATATCAAAGTTCCAACACATTGACTTAATAGTACAATATTGCTGACCTGCAATTTATGTACTACAGTAGCCTGCAATCCCAGAAAGTCCAAAATTGCCACAAAATCATATTTTTCACACCAGCAGAAATAATCACAGACATTTTATTATCAATAATAAATGTATCAAGCTCATATGTCTGCATTTCTTGTGTAACACAGAAAACACTAAGATCAAGGACATGTATGCATCCTACATTCAGCATTTTTATGTCTTTGACAGTGAATGTCGTAGCAATATTGCAGGAGTTCTGGGAAAGCAAACAGAAGCAGAAGGCCGTATTCCCAAGCGAAGGCATCATTGTGTATGAATCACTGAGCTCCCTGGGCCCACCATTTGTGAGCTATGTTACCTTGCCGGGAGGAAGTTGCTTTGGTAACTTTCAGGTAAGTGTCAGCTTCCAATCTTTGCCAGGGGAATTTTATCTATTTATTTATATATTTATTCAGGAAAATTCTTTTGCCATAGAAGATACAGGACAACTACTTCTGTAACAATGAATACTACACTTGACTTTTCCAATCTCATTCTGTCCCAGCCCTCACCGACTTGAGAGACAAGGTACCTGAAGGAAAACAACACAGAGTTCTAGGAATGATTTTACCAGTCTTGTCTCTGGTTTCCAGTCATATCTACAATGAAGTGAAACATTATGAGTAACTCAAGTCAGGCCAGATATGTCCCTTCTACGTCAATAACCAAACCTGTCAAGTTAAGAACATGGAATTAATGAAAAGGAAATCCTTCTATTTTGATCTGAGTTCACTTTTTTTTTTTTTTTTTTCTAGACCAAGAAGAACCAGCAAAAGTCGGGTGAAAAATGGAATGAAAAATGTTAAGGCCAGGCAGCTTGCTCACTGCAAGTGCTAATCTGAAAGCAGATGGAGTGCATCTTCATACACTCCATCCTGAGACACTCCACTCAACAGGCCAGACCAGCTGATGAAGTGCATTGCTGTCCTGAAGTTTCATGTGATGGGCTACTTTTAAGTCTCTTGTTTATGCTGTAGTACTTGAGGTCTATGGCAGGACCACAGCACACTCTTATTTGTCTACCCTTCTTTCTTGATCGTGTGTGGGAAAGAGAGAACGTGTAGAGGCCCTCAGCCACATGCTGCACCTGTCACTCTGTGCAGCTACATCCCTGAGCCAAAGTACCAAACTTCATGCTTGTGAAAGGACTTTACACAAACTACAGAAATCGAAAATGAAGCATCCAAACACTTACAGGAGGGTGGGCCCTCTCGATGCACCTCAACGTGGGATCCACAAGTCCTCACGTGGTTTCATCCAGCACACTTCTCTGTCCCTCCTCGCTAAACTTGCTCAGAGGCAGCTGTTACCAAGGTGTCACAGTGACATCATTCAATTCTGTTTCTGAAGTCATCACCGTAGGCCCCTGGCAGCGGCAACACAACACTTTCTCTTGCTAATGCGAATGTCTCAGAAACAAGTAGAGAAGTCCCACTCTCCCCAAGCTGACTTTAATTGGAGTAGTTCCAAAATTATTCTCTGCCCCCCTACATCTGGGGAAGGTGTGTGAGAAATCTTTTCCTTAAGAAAGGATTACAAGCCAAAAAAAGCTTGCTTCTGATACGTTCCCCTTCCTTTTAGAGCTGTTCACCTTTGATTTCCAAGGAAGAAAAAAGAAGGTGAAATCAACAATTCTCCTCCTCCGAGTTGGGAATATGAAATAAGCCCAATTATTTAGGAAGCCTGCAAAAGGAAACTATAAATTTCCTTGTTAAACACCTTGTTGCTTCTGAAAACTTTTCCAGTACTTTGCAGCTGCAGTGCTTTTCGGTGGGTGGGCAGCCGAGCTCCATCACGGCCACTCTCTCCCTCCCCCTCCTCAAAGAGAAAGGGAGAGAAAATACGAGGCAAAGGGCTCAAGGGTTGAGACAAGGACAGGGAGATCGCTCAACAAGGATCGTGATGGGCAAAGCAGACTCAGCATAGGGAGACAGTAAGATTTCCTGCCTAACTACTACTACTACCAGGCTAGACAAGTGAGAACCAAAGGAAAGAAACCAAACACACCTTCCTTCCCCCCATCTGACCTCTTCCAGCTCCTCCCCCCGTGCAGCGCAGGGGAACAGGGGGACTGGACTGGGGGTTGTGCTCAGTCTGTAGCACTTCATCTCCACCACTCCTTCTCGGTCCCTCTCTGCCCCTGCTCCACGTGGGCTCCTGTCCACGGGCTGCAGCTCCGGCCCGGGGCCTGCTCCTGCGGGGGCTCTCCATGGGCCGCAGCCTCCTCCAGGCCACATCCACCTGCTCCACCGGGGGCTCCTCCACCCATGGGGGGGCTGCAGCGTGGAGATCTGCTCCATGGGGGACCCATGGGCTGCAGGGGGACAGCCTGCTCCACCAGGGGCCTCTCCCTGCACAGCCCGCAGGGGAACTGCTGCTGCCTGCCTGCAGCACCTCCTGCCCTCCTGCGGCGCTCACCTGGGAGCTGCAGGGCTGCTTCTCTCACGCTTTCACAATCCTCTCTCCCAGCTGCTGTTGCACAGCAGTATTCTCCCCCCTTCCTTAAATCTGCTCCCCCGAAGCCCACCCAGCAGCACTCCCTACCTTGGCTCAGGCCAGCAGCAGCTCCTTTTTGGAGCCATTTTCAGCTGGCTCTGCTGTGACATGGGCCAGCTGCTGGGCTCTGCTCACAGAAACCACCCCTGCAGCCTCTCCATTATCATATCTTTTTCATGTGAACCCAATTAACCGACTTTCCACAGAACACTGAGAAGAGCTTAATATCAAAAAGTCCTTTACAGCCAAACGTTTACCACAAGCAGTTCAACCATGATCAAATATCTTTCAAGGATATTTCATTGCATGTTAGTTTCCAAGTCTCAAAAGAGTTTCAGAAACTGACAAATCAGTTTGCTATGGATAACAGGGGCAAAGAGAAGTAATGTGTCTTTATTGAACACTGAAAAAATATATATATGTTGGTACCTTTTTATAAGCAGCAGTGCACTTTTCTATTCCGTTACCTAGCATACAAAATGGATGTAGAAAATGAATGCCAGGACACAAATGAGGGTTGCCATGATGAGACTCACGCTAAGTCAGTTTCTCTCCACCTTTAAAGACACATCACAAAGCATTGCATTGCATTATCTCACTCTCTTTCTTTAAAGTGCATAAAAACTATCCCTCCTACTAGATTCAGAATATTCCATGCCATATTTTTTTCTGAATCTTTTTCTCTGAGCTGAGAGAATGACAACTTCAGCCAGTACTGCAGAGTTATAGAGATAGTCATTTACCTCTGCTGGAAATCTTCTACAAGACTTTTTATTGATGACTTTGGGCTCTTGCTACAGTTGGAGCAAGTTTGATCTGGGATTTCTGGACATTTTGTCTGAGCAGCATGGTCCATTACTTACTTACATGGTCTGTTACTTTCTTATGGGTACCAGAGAAGGAATGTTTTGATTTTGTTTTCCTTATATCTAGACTTTTGTTGCCCTCCACTGGACTCTTTCCAGGAGATCCCTGTCTTTTCTGTAGTGGGGAACCCAGACCTGGAGACAGTACTCCAGGTGAGGCCTGACCAGGGAAGAGTAGAGGGGGAGGATCACCTCCTTTGACCTGATGGCCACAGTCCTTTTAATGCAGACATTAAAAACTTCCTATAGTCAGCAGGTTAAAGATATTCAGAGAGTAAACACAGATCACATTGACGCATGGAAAGATCAATATCATCCAATTTTTGTAGTGGTGAAGAGTCTTAGAAAGATACTGATATTATGCAAAATGCTACCAAAGTGAGAGAAATACATGAGACATGGTTTTGAAAGCTCTAATAAAAAAGTGAAATATTGTTTATTTGTAAATGGCACACTGGCCTAGTTATCAGTGAAGCATCTCAGGCCTAGTTATCAGTGAAGCATCTCAGATCCATGCTTTAAAATGAGATTCTGCATGCTGAGTCATTAATATTTTTATTCTTCATACCTTTAATTTTTCTCATGAAGTACACATTGCATTTTGACTGTACTTTCTTCTGGATCACTAACATCAGAAATGCAGTGTACCGATAACAAAACTAAAGGGAATTTTGGGTAACACTGACAAATTCAAATTAAAAGTAGAAAGAGGAAAAAATAACAGCTTTTTATATACTAATCACCTACATATAATAGTTAAAAATATTGCAAAATCTCACAAACATTTCCCTCTGTTACTCCTTTCAGTGCAATATCAGAGAAACGGGACACTAATAATGAAGTTGACAGAGCATCATAAATTAAACTCTAATATGTTTTTTTTTGTTGTTTTTGTTTTTGTGGTGTAGTAAATTTTCATAATGAAATGGGACACCCATTCATAAGTTGTATTTCCTTCTCAAAAAGTACTTAAAGCAGCTTTTAAATATATGGTTAAAATAACTCAAATTCATAAACAAAGATCAGAAAATGAGTTTTAAAAATGAGGTATTCATACTATAAAAGCCTGGCAGCTTTCTAAGACAAAGAATGTCACCTCCCTGAATGTGGATAATGGCTGAAAGAAAATAATTTTACCTCTAATGGCTTTGATTTTGCTAGCAATATCTCATAACAGGGTGCCTGAAAAACAGCTTCCAGACACAGCCTCCATAGTAAAGCAGGAATGAATGTGATAAAGGGAGCACTCTGTCAATACCACTTTACAATAAAAGGCCAAAGCAAATTACTCTCAACAATGAATGCAGACAAAATGAAGATTCAAACAGGATTTTTTTTAAGTAGGGGACATGGAGTGAATTTCTATATAAGCAACCCATAAATTTTGCACCCTCATTTTAAATTCCAAGAGATGGGGAGAAAAAGAACATGATAGGCCTTCAATCCACAGGACAGAAAAATGCAGGGATTTCTTGTTTTCTTTCTCTTCTTTATATCCCATGTAGACAATCTAAAAGAAGCTTGGTGTTTAAACTCTAAAATAATTTTTGGCTGATTGTTTTGCCATGGCGTATATTGCTTTGTGCTTTCTCTGGGTCATTTTTTCCTTCCTGAATGTTGTGCAAATCTAATTTGCCATTCTGCTCTATTATCACTAAATGAGCTTGATCTAACAGTGTAGACGTACAGAGTTGCAAATCTAACTATAATGTAAATCTAACGAGAAAGGAAAGGAAACAAGAATACAGAATTAAATACAACCTGCACCATGTTACTTTCATGAAATAGAGTGAGATACCAGATGTGTAAGTACCTTTTGCTATGCTTGCTATACTGAGAGCTGCAGTGAGTGCAATTGGTCCTCTCTGGACTTTTTCACATATTGGTCCTCTTACCTTTTGTATGCCTTATGTAGAATAAACTACAGAAGAAGTTATAGAGAATTTCAGAATTTTCAGCCAGGGTACAGAGTAATGTAAACACTAACAACCCCTCTCTCTCTTCCCTTCATGATCCAAATAATTCCCTACATTTGTAAATTTAATTGGAATCAAAGCTGGCTATAAAATTTGAAGAGTGGTAAGGGAGTATGAATGGAAGGAAAGCAAGAGAAAAGATATAAAAAACTGCATGCAGAAAAGCATGATAAAAAGTGAACTTTGTGTCACATGAGTTCTGTGTATCAATTCTCCTCTTGTTTGTAAAAATGTTCACAAAGATCAAGGGATAGTTACACAGAAATGTTTGTGTTATTCAGAGTCCTGTCTTTGCAGATGACATGAGAAAAAAATCTTAATTACTTACTTAATTAAAAGCTGTTAAGAAGAAGCTACTTAGATTTCTATGCCAAGCACAAAAAGTAGGAATAGTTAAACATATGTTTCAGTGAAGCTAATCATACCTTGTTGGTGCATACACATCATAGTACAGATTTTATGAATTAAACAGCTTGCAAGATCATTTAGTTATTTTTGCGAAGGTCTGCTGGGCAGTTTTATAGAGATACGCTCAGCCCATCTGCTGATCTTTGTAAAGTAATTTGTGGGTCTGTGTGGTGATTTATTACTGAAACACTGTGAAGACGTACGAGGAACGTCTGAGGGTGCTGGGCCTGTTCAGCCTGGAGAAGAGGAGGCTGAGGGGAGACCTCATCACAGTCTACAACTTCCTCGTAAGGGGGTGTCGAGAGGCAGGAGACCTTTTCTCCATTAACACCAGTGACAGGACCCGCGGGAACGGGGTCAAGCTGAGGCAGGGGAAATTTAGGCTTGACATCAGGAGGGGGTTCTTCACAGAGAGGGTGGTTGCACACTGGAACAGGCTCCCCAGGGAAGTGGTCACTGCACCGAGCCTGTCTGAATTTAAGAAGAGATTGGACTGTGCACTTAGTCACATGGTCTGAACTTTTGGGTAGACCTATGCGGTGTCAAGAGTTGGACTTGATGATCCTTAAGGGTCCCTTCCAACTCAGGATATTCTATGATTCTATGATTCTAAATACAAGACAGCATGTAAGACATAGGGGATCTCTTAAAGAAATGTCCTAAACCCTGTTGGATACCAAGAAAAAATTCCTCATGATCCAGAGTCACTAGAATTAGGTATATGAACTAAGACTTCTTAACACAACAGAAAAAATACATAAGATACAGTCACACAAATTTCTTCTCAGATCTCTACAAGTTTCATTGCCTAGACATTATCAGATTAAATAAAAAATTATCAACAAAAAACCATTAAAAAAAAACAAACAACACATTAAAAATAAAATATTAAATAACGTATAGGTACTAATACAGCAAGAATAATTCAAATACTTTAAAATCAACAATTAAATTGTGCAAAACTTCCACCATGTGCATATAAACACATACAAACTACCAGGAATAAGCAGACTGATAGCCTGTTAATTAAGCAATTATTGCAAGCATTATAAAATGCAAAGAAGTACCTAATGTGTCTCAGCAAATGTATTAGATTTCAAATAGATTCAATCTTTTAGCTCAGCAAGCTCTCTTGGAGTTTGCATCTCTTCTATTCTTGATTATAGCCCTCCTGTAGGTAATTTTTTTTTTGTTATCTTGGGTAAAAAAATGGTCTTGCATATGAAAACTCACAGATGTCAGGCTGTATTTATAGCTTACGTACTAGCCCTTACAATGGCAATGCATATATTTAATATGACAAATAAATTTTCCAGTTCCTTTCTCAATTTGCTTCTTTTTAATTGAGTAAGCAATCATTTTGTCTGTGTCCTGGTTACATTTGGGATAATTTTCTTTCTAGTAGCTCATATGGTAGCTGTGCTTTGGATTTAGGTTGAAAATACTGGTCATAACATACCAATGATTTAGTTACTGCAGAGCAGTGCTTACACAGAGCCAAGGACTTTTCAGCTTCTGGTGCTGCCCTGCCAGTGAGGAGTGCACCAGGAGCTGAGAGGGAACAGAACCAGGACAGCCAGACAAGACTGGCGAAAGGGATGTTCCATACCCTGTGGTGTCATGTTGAACAATAAAAATGGGGGAGTTGTCTCAAGTGCAGTGGAGGGCTGTTGTTTGGGGTCTGGCTGAGCATGACCAGCAAGTAGTGAGCACTTGCATTGTGCATCACTTGCTTTTCTTATATTCTGTTGTTGTTGTTATTGTTTCCCTTCCTTTTCTGTCTTATTAAACTGACTTTATCTCAACCCACAAGTTTTTTTACTTTTTTTTTTTTTTTTTCATTTATTTATTCCCTCTCCCATCCCAATGGGGTCAGAGGCAAGGGGGTAGTGAACAAGCAGCTGTGTGGTGCACTCAGCTGCTTGCCAGGTTAAACCGCAGCAATCTCAAATACAGTTAAGTGAAGTTAAGACAACCAATGAAGTTATACTGGTAGAACAAGTGGAAATTCCTTGAAGTTATGCTATACATTGGACACAAGCAACTATACAAAGTCACAAGAAGTTTCAGGCATTTGGGCAAACTAACTTTTTCAACACAAGGTCCCTAACACCATATTCAGAACCTGGGAATTTCACATGTATGAATAAGAAGTTCATAGTGCTAACTACTCTGAAAATCATACCCCTTTTAACATGGATAAGTTTGGCTGTCAAGATTTAACTTGAGGGAAAGACATAGTGATATGTGAATGTCCTGTTGTGTACTATTCAACTACACAGTCCTGATATCTATAATGTATTTAACTACCAAAAGTATCAGGTGAACACTAAAAATTCATGGTACTTCTCTAAGCTAAACCTGGAAATTTATTAAGAATTGCTTTTCACTGGTAGAAAAGTCAAAATGTTAACTGTATTAAATTTAACAGTTAAATTTCAAAGCTTTTGCCATTAAAAAAGACACCAAATGCTACTCTACAATTTCTGTGAATAACAAGGTATATTTTTTCACCAATTGTCCATTTGCAATTATTTTAAGGAAAATGGCAAAAGTTGCGAAGAGAGTTTAAGGCATCACATAGCTCTGATAGAAGATTTAGTACAAGATATTAATTGGATAGTAAGCAAAATAATGAGAATATTGAAAGACAAAATAATGAGAATACTGAGAGACAAAAAAAAAAATAAAACAGCCCCAACCCCCCCCCCCAAAAAAAAAAAAAAAAATCTAAGCATTTAGAGCTCTCAGAGAAAAATGGGATGAAAAACAGCACAAACATTGCAAATCTATGCTATCTGGGAGGCATGATTTTTCGTCGGGAGCTAGGACTAATAGAAATGCTCTAAGGTATGAAATGAAATCATTAAATATTTAGACACAATATAAAGACTTTTTAAGTTCAGATTAATTAGCACTTATGTTATTTATTAGTTGGATTTGTTTTTACAACAGGAAGGATCTGTCAGGGCTTTGAGGGCACCAAAAGGTTTTTATGTCCCTGACCAGCCTCTCCTCAGGACCATACCCACACTTCCATAGACTTAAGTTCAGGCCTGGGCTTTCTGTCCTTGTCTGAATTATATTGTAGGTGTGCCTGTCTACAGTTCTGTCTCAACCTGGACAGTCTTTGGACCCATGCTTCAGGCAGCTTTTCTTCTTGGATGGTACACTTTGATGTATTCTATAGATTGCCTGTAGTCTCACCTTTGGCTCTGTCTCCTTTCACTCTTGACTGGATTCCTTGTGTACCACTGGATCTGGCTTATTGCTTGCTGTGTCTGAGGGTATTGATGTTACTGACGCAGTTACCAGCACCTATCTCCTGACTTACCTGGCTTTAGGGAGCAGCTAGCTTTCACTGCTTTCTGACAGGATTCTTTCTTTTATGAGATGAGCTCACTCAAAATAGAGACAGATAAGGCCTAAGAAGGAGTCCTTGCTTGGCTGCAACACTTAACAACACAAGAATGCAGATGTTATACATCTACATGTAGATAACTGATATATGAAGGCATTCAGAGGGACATTTGTTGTTGTTGTTCCCTGGCCCTAGTCTTTTAATGTTGATTTGGGGAGAAGTTTTCAATATCTTTCAGAATTTTTGTTGTTGTGGTAGTCATTATAATTTTTTTTATTATTATTTTTTTTAATGATGAACTTTATCTTTCACCTCCCTTGCCAGGTAATTCCTTACTTGAGGTACCACTGAAGTAGGGTTGGTATATGTTCAGATAGCTAGACAGTTCAGCAATGTCAGTGTGTGGATGCCACACAGGTGTATATGGAGGCCACACACAGTTTTCAGCTAGTAGCCGTATTAGTCAATAGCCAACAGCTTCCTAAATTTACTCATTGTTAACTGTTTATAGTTTAAATGAAAATTGAAACCATGAGTTGAAGCCCCACAACAAGACACCCTGTGGGGCTTAAACAAGTAGACCTCAGGTATCTACTCACAATTCTGTCCAGTGCCTTACATACATGCTGCCAAAGTGGTGAAACATGAGATCACTGGTGAGCTTCAAATATTTGGCACTCATAGGATGTTAAGGTAGAAACTAAGGTAGAAACTCTGGAAAGTGTGAAGATTCTAACAAGCTTCCTTTTTTTTTTCTATGTGAACTCTAAAGATGTTACATATAGGGATCGTAAATTTATTTCATTTTATATCTGCTGAGACAAGACATTTTATATCTGCAAGACAGCTTGTATTAATCTCATAGTCTATTATTATTATTATTATTTGTGTGTGACTATAAACTGGTGTTGATTTGCTCTCCTCACCTCCCTCATATATTTAAGAGAAAGCTTTGCAAAACAAGGGTTATTTGTGTTAATGTGTCAAGCTCATAAACACTTACCAGCTTATGAGTTCAGCTTAAATAAGAGTATTTATGTGTGGGGGGTGAACCATGAACCTAAGGCTTATTTCCTAAGAAAGAAAAATAAAAAATGTGCTAATTCATTACATCACATAACCTCCTCTAATTCTGAGCTCTTAAAAAAAAAAAAAAAAAAAAAAAAGTGAACTTACTCAATACAAAATTTCCCAGAGTTTACTGTTGGATTCACACTTGCAAACTTTATGAAGCAGGCATTATTCATAGAAGCAGTAGACAATATTAAAAGTAAATACTAATTTTGAAAAATAATTATCCCATTTGGTATCTACTAATGCAAGAACTCTTTTCAGATGATACAGTCTTTATGCTTTTCCATACAGACAACCTTCTTCTTCAGAACAAAGTCACACGGCTACCACAGCACAGATGTGAGAGGGTAGAAAAACTAGCCACCTGTGTAGATTAGAAAACATTTTGCTTTACACTTTAGATCACATGGTGTTTGAACAGTCTTTGTTGAGCTTATTAGCAGGCCATAAAATAACAAAGACTGAAAATTAAATTGATTGTACAGAAACAAATTGCAGTTGCATTGTGATACAAGCACCATCTTGTGATACAAGTTCACCATCTAGATGCCCTCCAGCAGAAGCAATATGGAGCACTACAACATACATATTTCTAGATATCAAAGAATCACAGAATTGAAGGAGTTGGAAGGGACCTCTAAAGATCATTGAGTCCAACCCCCCTGCCAAAGCAGGTTCCTCAGAGCAGGCTGCCCAGGTAGGCGTCCAGATGGGCCTTGAATATCTCCAGAGAAGGAGACTCCACAATCTCCCTGGGCAGCCTGTTCCAGTGCTCTGTCACCCTCACCGTGAAGAAGTTCTTTTGCGTGTTGGTGCAGAACTTCCTGCGCTTCATCTTGTGGCCATTACCCCTTGTCCCGTCCTCACAAACCACTGAAAAGAGGTTGGCCAAATCCCTCTGTCTCCCACACGTCAGGTATTTATTTACGTTGATGAGATCCCCTCTCAGCCATCTTTTCTCCAGGCCAAGCAAACCCAGGTCTGTCAGCCTTTCTTCATAGGGAAGATGCTCCAGGCCCCGTACTATCTTTGTGGCCCTCCACTGGACTCTTTCCAGGAGATCCCCGTCTTTTTTGTACCGGGGAACCCAGAACTGGACACAGTACTCCAGGTGAGGTCTGACCAGGGCAGAGAAGAGGGGGAGGATCACCTCCCTTGACCTGCTGGCCACGCTCCTTTTAATGCACGCCAGGATCCTACTGGCCCTCTTGGCCACAAGGGCACACTGCTGGCTCATGGTCAACCTGTCATCCACCAGGACCCCCAGGTCCTTCTCCTCAGAGCTCCTCTCCAACAGGTCATCCCCCAGCCTGTACTGATATATGCAGTTGTTCCTTCTCAGGTGCAGGACTCTACACTTGTTCTTATTAAACCTCATTTGGTTTCTTCCTGCCCATCTCTCCAGCTGGTCCAGGTCTCACTGAATGGCAGCACAGCCTTCTGGCATGTCAGCCATTCCTCCTAGCTTTGTGTCAGCAGCATACTTTCTGAGGGCAGACACTATTCCCTCATCAAGGTCATCGATAAAGATGTTGAACAAGACCGGACCAAGCACTGACCCCTGGGGAACACTGCTAGTCACAGGTCTCCAGCCAGACTCTGTGCCACTGATCACCACCCTCTGAGCTCGGCCAGTCAGCCAGTTCTCAGCCCACCTTACTGTCCACTCATCTATCCCACACTTTCTCAGCTTTGCTATCAGGATGTCATGGGAGACAGTATCAAAAGCCTTGCTAAAGTCAATGTAGATGACATCCACTGCTCTCCCCCCATCTACCCAGCTGGTGATGTCATCATAGAAGGCAATGAGGTTGGTCGAGCACAAATTCCCTGTGGTCTTCAAAGGAAGAGCCTTCTGCCTTTAAATATTTCCCCTTTGTTGATGGTACTTCCTCTGAACAGTTTTCTGATAGTTTAAGGCCACTCCGCAGACCAGAAAACCCAGTCAATAATTTTCTTGCATAACCTACTTACTGACTATTCATGATTATAAATTAATATGGTAGGATATGGAATGTTTCAGGTGAGTAAACACTGTATAAAATAAAATGAATTTGAAGAAATCCAGGACTTGTAAGCAGATGAGTCAGATTCATTCCATCATGAAACAAATGTGTCTTATTGGCGGAATCACTAAGAAGACCTGCGGAGCTAAAGATTGCCTTATAATGTTCTATCGGTCCTGACCTGTTGAGTTTGAAGGTAGAGAATATGGCACAGATAACCACCACTTACGGTATTTGCCATAGTTGATTCCTTTGATAGGAAACTACTAGTCAAGTAAGATCAGAGAGAGCTTTCCTGGACATCCTGAATTTGGAACAGGCCATTGTCACCTGGAACAGTGATAGTAAGCTACTGTGCCCTCCATTTTGTAGACTAAGGATTTTAATGTTAGTGAGGGTGCCATAGCTGGCCCCTCTCTCGCATGAACATCTTTGTGGACTAGTAGGTGTACTGTAGTTTCTTTGATTTGGAAATTCTTCAGACACAAAGCAATCCTTTGTGTGTGAAAAAGATAGTAAAAGTCTGATAAATTTTTATTTATATTGCTCCTTTCTTCTTGCTAAGATCTACCTTAAATTATTGATTCTTGCTGTTCTTAATCAAACTTACACCAAGAGTCTAGATCTCCTCCTGTAAGGGAAGAATATTGATCTCTTCAGTTTCTGTGTTGACCCTGTAATCTTGACCTTCTTCCCCACCCTCTTTCCATTCTTGTGAGAACAACACTAATGTTCACTTTGATTGCAGTTGCTTTAAACTGTACATCTGGAATATAATCTTGAGTTACCATAGTCCCAACCCTTCTTAATACCAGATGTTGCTCGTCTGCCAAATGCTCAAGCAGCAATTGTTCAGACCATTTGCAGTTCTGTGCTTCAGCCCACATCTGAAGTCAGTCTATGCACTGCAGAAAATCAATATTTCAGGAAGGTTTGCCTGTATTAAAGTCCTCAGACCTTCTCTGTTAGCAGTTCCATGAAGCTTCTGGCCTTTCTCTGAGATGTCATTAACAGCTGTCCCATGCCTTATGCACACATCCAGAATAAGATCAATTCCATAAAGAGATTTTAATAAGGCTACTAGAAAGCAACCAATACTTAGCCCCTTAGCTATACCGTAAAACTGCCTGCCCTGCCTTTGCTCAGACCCCCCATAGGCAGTTGCAGCTAACAGTATGGTTCACCCTGCTCTCATCTTACAGGAGAGATATGTGGCACAGATGCACCTGCCTCTGGCCTCTAGCATGGAACTTGTTTAGGGGTCTTTCTGCTCTTTTTGAACGCCATCACTATTCATGGTATCTAAGTTGGAGATAAGTTATTCCATTCTTGATTAAAAAGAATACTGACTTGCACATTAGAGCATCTTTCTTCACAATTTATTGTCTTCCACTGAATCCTCTACTTAGTCAAAATTGTACAATATGGATCAATTCAGATGGCATCAGTTCTGTATCTTAAAACTGAGGCTTACAAAGATTTTTCTCTCTCTTTGAATGTCCCATGACCTTGTCTGCCATTTTTAATGCAGCTAAACATTGTCCAGATGGTTTTAGTGCTAATGATCTTCCCAATGATACCACATAATGACCTGCTCTTTGCAATATGTGAGAAACATGCTGGCTATCTCATCTGATCAAATTACTAATTTGCTAAATTATTAGCTTCCTAAGCATCACATTTTCCTATACCTAAATAACCTTCATAAATGTAGTCATGAAATAAATTAACTTTGAGGCCAAAATTATACAATAAATTCAGAGAAAGGGGAATAAAAAATCATTTTCTTGGCAAATTTCAAATTTCAAAATATGTACATGCAAAAAATGCCAAAAAAAAAAAAAAAAAAAAAAAAGGAGTCAATGAATAATTTCAAAAATATTTAACTGTTTATCATCTGACAGGCACATATTTTTTTTCAGTTAATTTGGTCAGGGAAACTTTACAGATGGAGTCTTTGGTTTTTTGCTTCGCCTCTTCATTTGCACACAGTACACATTTTTTACATGACTGCATTCTTTTCTTCTGAACATGAACATGCAAATAAAACTAACTCTTTACCCCCAGAGAAGTTTTGCAGAACCATAGTTACAGTTCAGACTGAATTATAACAACTAAATGGTTTTAAATGATACCCCATGTTCCAAACTAACAATAATCTCGGTGATGGCAAATTAGAGTTTCTATTGCTCAAAGCACTATTTAATTAAAGTAACTGCTCAAACTAAATCACCATAATTCAAATAGATAAATAAATAGATAAATTGGTTAGACTTTCTGGTGATTAAAAATTGGAACCACAAGTTGGAATTTTATTTTTTGCCTAAAATAATTCTATTTATCTTTTTCCAAAGCACAGGAAATTAGGAATTGGTTTAAAGCTTTACTGCTAAAATAGGACATGGTTGTGGACATTAGGAAAAAATAATAGAAAAAAAAAAATAAAAAAAGAAAAATCTAGAGAAAGTATCTTGGAAAGCAAGGAACAAACACCTTATTAAATCTATCTCTCTATATATACATATAAACTGTTTGCACTTTCTCTCTTTCTCCCACCCCCACCTCCCAATATATTTTCTTAGAAATACCAGCATCGATTAATTTTTTGCTGTTATTGCATACTAGCATTATATTCAATCTTCTTATTCACATTAAGTTTTTCTCTACTTATGGGCATCTGCTTAATTCTATTATGGGGCGATTGCCTATGGCTAAGGCATCTGGATGCTGATGAGCATTTATTTCACAAGAAAGCATCAAGCAGCCCTTGCCACTCAAGATAACACTCAAAAACATATTTTCAGGATTATTAGGGTGAAATAATAAGGTGGAGCTATCAGAGGACATGTGAGGAAAAAAAAAAGTCAACAGAAGTAGCAGGTAAAACAGCAACAACAGCAAACAACAATAACAACAACAACAAAACACATTCTTTCTGTTTTGGTATATCCAAGTATAATAAAATCTAAAGTTTAAGATAAACAAACTTGCTGCAGAGAGGCAGTTCTACTTTCAAAGTTTAAGTAAGGGACCTTTAGCAAACAAAACATGATTTGAAGGTTTTCCTTTTATATATCTCCCATGTAGTTATAAGATGCTTCTTTAAGTATGCTTGTCTGTGCTCTTGAATAACCATGGAGATACTGAACCACCACTGTTGCATCTGTTATCAACATAAGCATATGAAAATTAAGTCTGTTTAAGTTAACACTTCCCACCTCCCCCCCAAATCATGTTGGGTTTTAAAGAAAATACTTTTAATATTCAACAAGTACACGATAAAGTCCCAGTTCAAGGATAGACTTACAGCATAGGGAATTTCCTTTTTTTAAAAAACAAACAAACAAACAAACAAACTATTGTGTTGTCAGCTATGAGTTGAATACACATACACACAAAAGCTACAGTTTGTTGGGTGTTTCTAAAGCAAGTAAAAATGTTAAAAAGCTCAGTTTTTGTGGAACTAGAATGACTTTCTATCTGGGAAATTTCTGAAGTCATTTATATATATATGGTATTGATGCAGAGGTACTGCTCATCTGGTATTCTGTTCTTCTACCTTGGCAGTTACAAATTGGCACCTTTTCCCCGAGTCACCCCAAGCTCTCCAAATATAATAGTGAATAAATAAAAAGTGAATAAATGTACAATGTTCTTTATTTGCAGACAAAAGGTCTCGCACATGTTACATGTATATCTATCAGATCACCTATCACATGAGAAAACATGCTTCCCTTCTGAAAACACATGTGTGGGAAAAGACTGGCTTCTGTTCCTACACAATCTTCTATGAACACCAGAGGAGCACTTCTGGACTAAGAATAAAATCCGCTCTCCCATATGGTCTTGCAAAGTAGGTGGCAGATGAGGAAGAGACAGAAAGAGCCATGTTCTCTCATGTTTAATTACCACCAAAAAGCTGGTGCCCAAATGCCCTCAGCTTCAATTCAAATGTTTTCTTTACTTCTTTTTATTGGAACAGTGACCCAGAAGCTGGGATTTGACTAAGACAAAGGGTAGAAAGCCAGAGAATGAAGAAGGTTATAGAAAAACCCTTGTTTTCTATAACCCTGTTATAGAAAAAAACTTTTACCAATCGTAGACTCTGCCAAATGTAAAATCAATAAAATTATTCTATCTGCATTCCTACAGAACTTTATTCCTAATCAAAGGTCACCACTGTGAGAGTGGTGAACAGACAATAAACTATTATAAACTAAATAAGTTTCAGGGGAACCAAAATAATGACATGTCAAAAGGGTATTGACTACACTACCCTTCTGCTGATTCTGTCTTTAATGATAGGAAGCAACAGCTAATTATGCTTTTAGCATATTGCTTTTTACTATGTAAGGTTTTCAAGGAATTTATGCATAGAAAAGGTCAAAGCATTTTCTCTAAAGACAGGACTGAAGAAGGTCACAGTCCAGTAAAGAAATCTTGCTGCAGTGAATGATGCTTCCAGGATGAAAGCAAAGCCAAGTTTTCTTTCCAATATATTAAAAACACACTTCCAAAGGAAACATCTTCCTTTTTGTCTACGTATGGGTGAATTCCTACTAATAGTGTTGTAGTGTGTTCATTCTGCAAACTGTATTAAGAGCTAGAGACAATGACAAGTGTTCATAAACACGGGAACGCGATTTAACAATCCATGCTTTTGTATTATGCTTTTGTGCATGGAAAGGTAAATGGATTTGTAGGCTCCTATTGAATCTGACCCCCTCCTCCCCCCCCCCCCCCCCCTTTTTTTTGTACCTGCAAAAAACAATGATTATGCAATAAAGGCAGTAGAAAGGCATTCTGTAAACTGAGTCACGCTCTCGCAAAAGGTCATCTTAGAAATTCCCACACTTACCAGGAACCTTCTACAAAAACAAATGTACTTGCCTAACAGCCACTGAATCCCCAAAACATCACATAATTTCTCATATCCATATTTTCCAGTGTTATGAATGCACATTCAATGAGCTTTGTTTGGGTTTTAAAACAGCCTACTGCAAATATCCCAGGGTTTCTGAGCAGTTGAATTCACTTGAAAGCGAATTCACAGATGCTTATATTCTTATTCAAAACTAAGTACATACTGATGATGCAGTATGGCCAGACAGCCACACAGAGGTACAGAATCTTCTGGTCTGATAGAGATTTTCATATGTAATTTGTTCATGCTGGGTTTCAACATTGAAGGGCCGTGTAAAGTTGTGATGCCTTACCCCTCCTTTCCATCGCTCCCTCTTTCCCCCAGCCTCCCCTCCACTAGTACCAGGAACAGAAAGCCAGGCATTAACAAAAGTCTTTGAAAATGAAGTAGAAGATTCTGAGATCGATAAGCAATTAATTGAAGGTGTAAACGGAAAGTGTTAGCTACAGGTTTAACACAAAGAACTGATGGGAGAGTTGTGATACTGTAGGATATTGGACAGTAATTGGAGAATATAAGAAAGCATGCTGGGGAGCTGAAATATTATAACAGGTTTTAAGTAGAAAATGGATAGGGCCTAATTTGTATACCATTGTTAGAAAGGCCTAAAAGTAAACCTCAGACAGGAATCAAACCCCAAACAGGAACAATAGGGAAGGGAAATGTTCCTGGGAAACAGGGGCAAATTGATTTTTTCAAACTCTCAAGAAAAGGAGGCTTTAGATGCCTATTGGTGCTAACAGACACCTTTTCCAGATGGCCAGGAGCATTCCCACATAGAACTAACAAAGCCAGAGAAGTGTCCAAAGTATTGTTGAATGAAATTATACCGAGATTTGGTGTACCCTCAGTAAGGTCTACTGACAGGGGACCACATTTCACTGCAGAACTGACCCAACAAGTCAGCAAAGTGCTGGGGATTGACTGGCAACAACACACTCCATATAGGCCGCAGGCAAGTGGCCACGGGAAAAAACATGAACCTTTTGATAAAACAACAGATTGGTAAAATCTGTCAAGAGACCAATATGTATTGGTAAAGATAAGTCTCTGTTGAGATATTGTATGGAAGGCCTTACCAAATGCCATACGAAGGAGAAGATCTAATGCAAGGAGGAAACCAATCTTTGCAACAACATCTTATAGTTTGGGGCAAGCAACTAGAACAAATCAAAAAGAATGTTTAAGCACTAGACCTTTTAGTTGCCTTCCAAGGGGAAGTATGCACTTTAATAAAGATTAGTTGCTGTATGTATGCAAATGAGACAGGACGAATTGAGACTGATCTCTCTCTCTATATATGTATTTGGAAAAGACCAAGATACTACATAAGGTAGCTCAAGATGACACCTCATAGGGTTTTGGAGAATAAATTTACCTGCTTTATAACCATCCCAAGGTTGTAGACAGAGTCTGATTTCCGCAAGTCATTTGCTGAACAACACAGTAGAGCTCAGAACAGGTGTCGTCAACAGACTTCAAGTGACTGATCGGCTAATTTGATGAGCTAATATGACTAATTATCTATAGCTACCAGGACTAACAGTTGGGTCCTTGTGGAGAAATGAAGGAGTGTTCAAATGATGATGTACTAGTTTTGAAGTCTACGAGGATATTCCACCAAACTTTTGAAGGATAAATTCCATGCTAGGCCAATTGTAATGAAATTTTTCTATTATTTCTACAAAGCTGTCTCAGTTTGAAAACGTGAGACAGTTCAGTGTTGGGTAGTCATCTGTCTTAAAATGCTGAGAAGATGGGGCTGCATTCATTTCCAAACTGGCTGTCATAAAGGCCTTAAACTTTGCATTACGTTGAGGCAGTGGTGATCTCAGCCTTATTATATTTCCCTGCGTAATGTAGCTCCCAAAAGAGATCCCAAGGTCCAGAAAAGACATGGAAATAACTGGTGGGTTGTAAGGAAAAATCATATTCCATTCTACAGCAACACCAGAGCTGTCTGGAGAGTTTAGGAGTCATCTGAAGTTATTTATGTTTGATTTGAACTGAGTAAGATCTTACTGAGTAAGTATTTATTAGTAATTAATTATTTAATATTGCAGAACTTACTAGCACAGGTATTATGGTTGAGTTTGGGCCAGTGATCTTAATGTTGCCATGAAGATTTAAAAGGCAGTCCAGGGAAATGTCTTCCAAATATAGAATCATTAAGGTTGGGCCTTCAGAATCATCTGGTCCAACCATCTACCAACGTCACCCACTAAACCATGTCCATAAGCAACACATCCAACCTTTCCTTAAACACCCCCAGAGACGGTGACTCCACCACTTCCCTGGGCAAACTGTTCCAAAGCCTGACTACTCTTTCTGAGGAGAAATGTCTCCTAATTTTCAATTTAAACCTCCCCTGGCAAAACTTGAGGTCATTCTCTCTAGTCCTATCACCTGTGAGAAAAGGCCGACCCCCTAGATCCCCATAGATTCCTTTCAGGTAGTTGTATATGCATTACTACTATCTGTTTAAAACATCTGTTACTTTCACTCCTTATCAAGATGCAAGAGAGATTTCAGACAATGCAACTCTTCCACATCTGATTTTCTCCATAATTTTCATTTTTCATCTGAGACATCTCCAAAGAGGGCACAAGTTCATAAGAACTTCCTTCATTCTGCTATAGATAGAGTCTACTTACTGGAGATGATTATGCTATTAACATAGCAGCAATTTAAATTACCAGAAATATGTGCACCAACACTGGGGAAAAAGGCCACAGTATTAATGTAATTAATAATAATAATAATCATCATCATCATCTAGGTAGGAAATTAGTATTTGCCTAAACTGTCTGAGAGTTGTATGAGTCAGCTGAATTTCTGCTGATATTCAACTTACTGTTACACCAGCCAGGATGGACTATTTTATAAACAGACTTAAATAAACTCCATAGTGCAGTGATTACAAAAGTATAAAAGCCTTATTAAAAACACAGATTAAATATATTGTTATTTAAATCTATTTCTGGAAGATGATGTTAATGTTCCCTTTTTAAGTACCAAACATAGCATTCACATTATTACAGAGCAGTCTTGGTCAGCCTTTGTAATTTTAATGAATCAACAACTGCAATAGTCTGAGTGCATGTGTATAAAAGGGGTTTGTAAGTATAAGTAAGCTCATGTTTCTTTTTCAGACTATGTTTTGCATGATTTCACACAAAACTGTGCTGCCATTGCCCATCAGACAGAATCCTGCCACAGAAAACAAAACAGGATTTAACTCTGCAAGGTATTGGATGACCAAGAAAATTATGTTTGAAATCATAAATGATTAAATTTTACTCAAAACATATTTTTTACTGATTCCACTACTAACACAGGAAGTCTCTGGAGCCAAAATGAAGAACGTGAAACACATGGATTTCACAATGGAGGAAATAATGTGGTGCCATGTTTGTATTTGGCTATCTTTGGCGCCAGGGGAGTTTTAGGTTGGATGTTAGGAAGAATTTCTTTACTGAAAGGGTTGTTAGGCACTGGAACAGGCTGCCCAGGGAGGTGGTGGAGTCACCATCCCTGGAAGTCTTTAAAAGACGTTTAGATGTAGAGCTTAGGGATATGGTTTAGTGGGGACTGTTAGTGTTAGGTTAGAGGTTGGACTCGATGATCTAGAGGTCTCTTCCAACCTAGAGATTCTGTGATTCTGTGATCTTATTGCACTAAGGCACATATTTTCCTGACGGTGCAATGGAACGATTACAATGCAGTTATATACACTCCCAAAGTAATTACACAGCCCAGCATGACTGCATCTGTTCCCTCAAGAGACCTTTCTTGTTTTACTATGACGTTATCCTCTATAAACAGTTTTGGGTGAGACATTGAGCTAAATGAGGCTCATGAAATTGAAAAAACTTTGTACATAAGGAAAGAGGCTGGCCTTGTAGAAAAAAAATCTGCTTAAAAAAAAAAAAAAAAAGAATAAATTATATCACTGTGATTTCCTCATCTGGATGGGAGAATGGAAGCCAGACTTTGTTGTAGACACAATGGCTCCCACTGGGATAGATATAAAGTCATCCAGCCACAAATGTGTCTCCAAAAGAGATGAAGTGATTGCTTCTCCAAAGAAGAATCCTTCCTATTTGCCTGCAAGTAAGAAATATGTGTGTTTTGTGCCATCCCTTTGGATATCTGCAGCCTTCTGTCCAAGATGAATCCTGAGGCCCTTAGAAGAGAGAACAGAACAACATTTTGCATCCTTAGTTTTCTATAAGCCCTTAAATTATTCACATTCCCTACTAGCATTAGGAAGAACCCATTTCTGTTCCATAATTTCAGGGCTTTCCTCTACAGTTGTAGTAAGTCTTCAAAGGGCTAATTTCTTTCACTTCCTCTAACCCATTGTTTCTCAATGGACAAGACCAAACAAAGGGCAGGTAAAATAACTGGTGTGATGCTGCTCATGTGCTGTCTATGGTAATTCCATAATAAAAGTACAAGAAGAAAAGAAAGTTCAGATCAGTTTCCAGAGCATAAATATTTGGTGTTAACATCCCTCCTTTCACTTTTATTCTTAAACTCCTACTTTAGCCCCTACTTAAAATGGCTTTCACTTGCTTGACAAAAGTCCTGTGAATTCTCCAGTTAAATTAGTTTATTCTTTCTTCAAATTGAACTGAAGTTTCTGGAAAACCTGAAGTGATACTAAAGCCAAGAACTCCCTACAAAATGCCTTTGCATTTAGATGGAATCAGTGATTCTCTAGCATAAAGTGACACCTTCTTCTAAGAGTTAAATATTCAAAACTGAGATGTTTTGCATTTTTAACTTCCTTCCATAATAAGTATTACCATATTGATATTTATATTCATGTATTTTTTCACTCTATTTGTTCCATGTCTGATGAGTTGAAGCAAACATCAGTCTCCATTCCATACTTGCCTACACTAGCTGTTTATGTAGAAATATTCACTTGCTCCACACTTTGAAAAATCTTGAGAATGTAAGTCAGTTAATCCTCTTGATCAATTTGGTGTTTAAAATCTGTTCAAAGTCATATCTGCAAAAGCTAGAACTTGAGCTCACAGAGCCACATTAATGGTTAGTGAATCTACCAGGGGAGGTGCCCCGCTGGACATGCTGTTCACAAACAGAGAAGGACTGGTGGGACATGTGGTGGTCGGGAGCTATCCTGGGCAGAGTGACCATGAAATGGTGGAGTTTTCTGTTCTTGGCGAAGTAAGGTGGGGGACCAGTAAAACCGCTGTCTTGGACTTCCAGAGGGCTGACTTTGAGCTGTTTGGGACACTGGTTGGTAGAGTCCCTTGCAAGGCAATTCTGAGGGGCAGAGGAGTCCAGGAAGTCTGGGCACTCCTCAAGAAAGAAATCTTAATGGCTCAGGAGCGGTCTGTCCCCATGTGCCCAAAGATGAGCCAGTGTGGAAGAAGACTGGCCTGGCTGAACAGAGTTGTGGCTAGAGCTTAGGAAAAAAAAAAAGAGAGTTTTTGAGCTTTGGAAAAGAGGGCAGGCCACTCAGAAGTATTATAAGGATGTTGTAAGGATGTGTAGGGACTGTGTAAGGATGTGTAAGGAGGACTAAGGAGAATCTTCATCCTTTACTGGATGCGGGGGGAAACTTAGTGAGGAGAGATGAGGAAAAGGCTAAGGTGCTTAATGCCTTCTTCACCTCAGTCTTTAGCGGCAAGAACAGTTGTTCTCTGGATACCCGGTACCTTGAGCTGGTGGAAAGGCATGGGGAACAGAATGTGGCCCTCATAATCCAGCAGGAAATGGTTGGCGACCTGCTACAGCACTTAGATGTACGCAAGTTGACGGGGCCAGATGGGATCCATCCGAAGGTACTGAGAGAACTGGCAGAGGAGCTGGCCAAGCCACCTTCCATCATTTATCGGCAGTCCTGGCTATCAGGGGAGGTCCCAGTTGACTGGCAGCTAGCAAACATGACGCCCATCTACAAGAAAGGCAGGAGGGCAGACCTGGGGAACTATAGGCCTGTCAGTTTGACCTCAGTGCCAGGGAAGCTCATGGAGCAGATTATCAGAGTGTCATCACGCAGCGCTTGTAGGGCAACCAGGTGATCTGGCCCAGTCAGCATGGGTTTATGGAAGGCAGGTCCTGCTTGATGAACCTGATCAAGTGACATGCTGGGTGGATGAAGGAAAGGCTGTGGATGTGGTCTACCTTGACTTCAGCAAGGCTTTTGACACAGTTCCCCACAGCATTCTCCTCAAGAAACTGGCTGCTCATAGCTTGGACTGGTGTATGCTTCGTAGCATATTCGTTTATTATAAGACATTGCACCTTTGAAACTGATGGCTTTAGTATTGTATTGCTACAAGGTGTTTCTCTGCCAACATTGGCCAGTAATATCATATAAGCTTGATAGTTAAGATTTTATAAGGCCACTTATGAGTTTCTGTAGCATGAAGTTCTAGTCCCAGAAGTGGAACAGCTCTTACTCATATGGCAAATTCAGAGGACCACCAAGCAAGCCAGACTGCTAATGTGGATGTGCTTAGGCAATAATGAGTATCTTGTTTTATATCTTTATATCTTGTTTAATATTGATGTATCAGGCATCATAATTTTGCAGACCCCTATTATTTGACACTCTTATAGAAAGTCTCTATTTTAGTTTTGCATACTGCTAGTAACACTTATGTGACACTAACCAAGAGCATGGAAGTGCATTTTGATGTTTGCCATTGAGCAGTATACAAAACAACACTTACGTAGTAGTAATACCTTATATCACTGTATTGCAGGACAGATCACAAACAGAATCAGCTTATCTAATAGAGAGGCACAACAAATATAAATTCTTTTAGATTTAAAGATTCAGTGGCTCAGTGCCTGGATGACAAGAAGGATAAAGATCTCTTGATGTGACATGTGTGACATGTGACAGGCAACTTTTTACATTTTTTATGGAAAAAAAAAAAAAAGCTAATCAACCAAAGATGGAAAATTTGAAAAATTACTATACCTTTATGGAAAACAATTAGCTGCCATTAATACAAATAGCAGATGTATTGTGTGTACTTGGTGCTCAATTCAAAGACACTCTGCGATGTCACTGGGCTTTAAAAGGAAAATCAAGACCAGTTACTGTTTGCATATTTCGTATGTAATCAAAGGTTGAATACAATCCAGAGATTCACATTCGCTGATATCTCTACTCAGACGAATGCTACTTGGTGATTGGCTGCAGTTGGCCTTCAAAAATTTAGTAAAATGATGTGTTTTTGAATGTACCAAACACAAAGCAGTATAGTCAGTGATGACTATACACTAAACAATTTTGCAACTATAAGCCTGCAGTTATAAGTGTGTTATTCATTTCTTGCTTTCAATAGGCTGTTTCACAGTATGTACCTATCTGTCTCAAATATTTGTCATGTATGTTTAAGAACCTGGGTTAAATAATGCTAGTTTTCAAAACACTGAATGCACACAAAGTTATCCCGAGAAAGAGGTATGAAGAGGTAACGAGGAGTGAAGACTCCAAGCAGGGATTTTGGACTGGGCAAGGAATAGATGAAACAGAAGAAATTTATGACTGAAACAGGGCAAAAACTGTTCCTTTTAGGAGTGGCGTTATTATAGAGCAGTTTGTGTCATGTATAAGTAGTTTATATTTTTAAAACATAGTACCCTTGCACTTCTGAAACAGGCCCCAAGCCAATCTTATCTGGTTTCAGATAACCATTATTAATTATCTCCTCTACTTCCAATGTTTCAGGTAAGAATAGGGGTCCATTATAATAGGTTTTATACAAATGGCTATTACAAAAATTCTCCAACTGTAAATAGCTCACACACGGAAATGGTGGGGAAAGAAAAATAATATTCTTTGTTTACTCATAACCATCCTCAACATAATTAGTTTAGTAATTTAAAGAAAACCTTGAGCTGGAGGAATTAATAACTTCATGGTTATTCAAGTCATATGGCATGTGATACATTTCTTGATTACAGCAGGACTTGCTCCTAATATCTAAAACTTATTATGCCTCTGTGGCAATTAGGTATAAAACAGCTTCTGAGAAGTCTTTCATAAGCTACTCTACTTGTCATTAGTTCTTTAATTTTATGGTCTACACTACTCAAATACGTGCATCATGATCATTGGCAAGAAAAATTCATAGACAGTACAAAGTCAAAGAACTGCATGTGAACAGTAGAGAATGAGCAACTGTCACACTGTCTCGGAAAAGATAAAAGTTATTGGGATCCTTAAACTCAGCTTTTACGTTTTTTTGTTTGTTTGTTTGTTTTTTCTGTTATTTATTATTATTATTATTATTACTATTATAAAGATAGCTTGAGGCATTACTATAATTATATGAACAGCAAATGAAAATCTTTGTAATCTCTTAGGACAACTACAAATACAATTTTATAAAGAGATGAATAGAACTTGCCAAATTCAATTTGTATAGACAACAAACAAGCAGCTGCTGCAAACAGCTTGCTGTCTGTTCATTTTCCATTTGCCATTTTCATTTAAAATGTTGTATGTCAGCTACTTTCTAGACAAATAACAGGTGCTTCTACAAAACAAATGGATGGAGCACCTGAGTAATTGCATACACTATGGAATTACACACAGCACAATAAATAAATAAATAAATAAATAAATAAATAAATAAACAAAGGCCCCCCAGTGTGATCATTTTAAATTCTACCTGAGTAAGTAGGTCCTTTTGTTCATATTTATTTACAGGAATTTGTATTTATTAAATTTGAGAAGTTACCTTATTATCCTAGATCACATTTAAAAAGACACTCTCTGTCTGTCTCTACATTACTGACTGTGACAATAAATCAAATAACAAAAGAATTAAAAATTCATCTTCCAATTTAAAACTGTACATATTCACTCTCAAAGCCTAAATTTACCAGCCCAGTTTTATCGATAGCTTTACTGTAAAAAAAAAAAAAAAAAAAAAAAAGAAGTAGGGAGAGGAGAGAGCGAAGCAGTACTAAAATGGTCTAAAACAAATCTCTCTAAACTTCTTACATTACTGAAGAGAAACAATAAAACACTACCTATTTTCTGTTCACAGAAACTCACAACAAAACCCTGAACAGATACCTGAGGATCAGGGAATTGGCCCACAAGGCAGACATCCTGGTGGGCGTCTGTTGTAGACAGCCAAACCAGGATGAAGAGGTGGATGTGGTCTTCTATAAGCAGCTGGCAGAAGTCACTCAATCAACAGCACTTGTTCATAGAGGACTTTAAATTCCTGGAAAAATGCTAGCAATACTATACAGCTCAAAGGAAGCAGGCTAGGGGATTTCTAAAGTGCATGAAGACAGCTTCCCAACTCAGCTGGTTAGTCAGCGGGCCAGAGGGGGTGCCCTGCTAGACCTGCTGTTCACAAACAGAGAAGGACTCATAAGGTGGACTGGCAGGGAAGAAGAACAGCATGACTGAACAGGGAACTTTTGCTGAGTGTCGGTGAGAAAAAGAGAGTTTATGTCCAGTGGAAGAAGGGGCAGGCAACATGGGGAGAGTACAGGGAAGTTGCCAACATATACAGAGAAAAAAAACAGGAAGGTCAAAGCCCAGCACGAGCTCAACCTGGCCACTATGGTTAAGGATAACAAAAAATGTTTTTACAAATACAATTACAGCAAGAGGAGGAACAAGGAGAATCTTCATTATTTACTGGATGCAGGGGGGAACTGAAGATAAGGAAAAGGCTGAGGTTCTTAATGCCTTCTTTGCATCTGTCTTTACAGACAGATGTCTTTACTAGCCAGACCACTTATCCTTGGCATACTCAGCCTCCCAACCTGGAAGTCTGGGATGAGGAATAGAAGAAACCCCCCACAGTTCAGGTGGGAACAGAGACCTGCTGCTCCACCTGGACCGTCACAAGTCCATGGGGCCAGAAGGGATCCACCCGAGCTTGCTGAGGGATTTAGTGGGTGTGATTGTTGGGCCAC